>NC_136736.1:10592500-11792500 GCF_936440315.1 Barbus barbus | reverse complement strand
ATTTTAGTGTCAGGAGTACATATAAAACATTGTAATGTCATATACAAATTTACTGTCAAAACAGTAGGAGTTATAAATACATTCTATTGTGTAAAAGTAATGTATTTCTGTTTTTTTTCCATAGACCGCGGGCAGGGTGGCCACTCATGACCGCTCCCCAACCGGTGAGGGATGTGTCTGTCGCTAGTGTTACGCGGCGACAAAGAGCTCCCAACACCGGGCCCTGAGACAACAACCAAGGTTGTCTCCACATGTCTAAGGCACGTAGGCATCGCCGCGTGACCTTGATCATGCAAAGTGGTATTCCCCTCAGGGAGAACCCCTTGGTCTTGAGCCACCACTCTAGGGGTCTCATGTACAGCAGGCCAATAGGTATCACGTTGGACGCAGCTGCCATCAGCCCCAGCAGTTTTTGAAACTGCTTGACAGTGAATGCCTTCTTTCACTCTCTTGACTGAGGTGAGGATTGACTCAATCCGAGCAGGAGACATGCGTGCCTAAATCGTGGTCGAATCCCACACCACGCCTAGATAAGTGGTTCCCTATCTGTCGGTCACTACGAGTTATGTCGTGACGACATTAGGGGATTCACTTGGGAGCCCCGACTGCCTCTGATAAGAGAAAACGCCAATGAAATTTGGCTAGTGGATTTTGCATACCTGAGCCACTCCCCGTGCATACGGGTATAAAAGGGCGACAGGTGCATCCACTCATCAGATTTTTTGCTTCGGAGCTGAGTGGATGAGAAGTCTAAGCGATCTCCACAAAGCCTTCTGCCTCAAGAATTTGTTCCTGGGTGGCGTCACGGTGCAGACAGCGGTGTCCCTGCAGCAGCGATTCCCCTGGGCACTTCACCTGAAAGAGCAAATTTCTAAAACACTGGGCAGTTCGCGTCTTTTTAAAGATGCCATTCCGTCCGTGTTCTCTTGGTTGCGGTCGCTTCCTGTCCTCGGATGACGGTCACGAGCGTTGTCTTCAGTGTCTGGCCATCCAGCACGCTGAAGATGCGTTTGTGGATGAGTCATGCGCCTGTTGTGGGCGTATGAACATGGCAACGCTGCGATCTCGCCTTTCCTTTCTGAAAGGATTGGCACCCTCTGCCGCCACCCGTCCCGGTCTCTCTGGCTCGAGCAGAGGACCGCCGGCTGGCGCTCTGGGAGATCTGAGGGTGACAGTAAGAGCTTCTCCGCCGGGTACGTCCCCGCGGACCTCTTACTCCTCTCGCAGCGCTTGTTCCGTCCGGTTCCCGAGTGATTTCGCTGGTTCGCCCCACGGGGCCGCCAGAATTTCATTCGGTGCGCCGCCCAAGGATCAGATGTCGATCGCGGCATCGGGGGATGGGCTTTCGTCCTCTGAGGATGAACGATCGGCGGGGCTGCCCCCCTCGGGTGTTGTCGCCACTGCCGATCCGGACCCAGAGCTGACGGCCATGCTTGCCCGGGCAGCCGTGAGTATCCCCTCCCCTCCGCCCCGTGCTGAGTCGTCACCTAGGCTGGTGCGTCGAGCCTCTCGCAGGAGTGCGGAGCCCCCTGCGCCTCAGCCGGCCGCCAAGTCCTCCAGGAATACGACAAAGCGGCCCTGACGCGCACAACCCGGAGAAGGAGGAATTTGCTCTTTCCCAGGAGACGACGAGGCTAGCGTCGCTCCTTCCCCCGGAGGAGGGCCGGGTGGAGAATCCTGTGTTTTCTTTTGTTTCTGTTCTGCCACTGGCTCAAGGGCCAGTGGTACCCACATTGTCAAAGAAAGAGCAATTTCCCTTTCCTCCGGGTTCCCAGGTCTGTGGGCTGACAGTGTGCGACGCACTGCCTCCTCACTCTCACCCGAGACCCATATTGCCAGTGGCCAAGAGAGTGCAGTCTGGGGACGCGATGCCTCCCCGCGCACCTCTAGCCAGTCCCCCCGGGGACTTAGGGAGTTTTGTGGGGATGAGTCAGAACGCACCACCTTCTGTTCTATCCAACCTTACTCCCCCTCGCTGCACCACTGCGGGCACGTCGATTGTGCCTTTGGTGCCACTTGCACGGTATCTGGGGGCGTGGCTTGCGCTACCCAGCCCGTCTCGCTGGCTCATTCGCACAGTTCGACTCGGCTATGCGATTCAGTTCGCCAGGCGGCCTCCCAGGTTCAGTGGCATCCTCGAGACTTCGGTGGCAGTCCGAGATGCACCTGTCCTGCGCGAGGAGATTGCTGTCCTTCTGGCAAAGGGTGCAATCGAGCCGGTCCCTCCAGCCGAGATGAGGCAGGGGTTTTACAGCCCCTACTTCATCGTGCCCAAGAAAGGCGGTGGCCTCCGGCCAATCCTGGACCTGCGAGTCTTGAATCGGGCCCTACACAAGCTCCCATTCAAGATGTTGACACAGAAGCGCATCGTCAAATGCGTTCAGTCCGCGGATTGGTTTGCAGCGATCGACCTGAAGGACGCTTACTTTCATGTCTCGATTCTCCCTCGACACAGGCCGTTCCTACGGTTTGCGTTCGAGGGCGGGCATGGCAGTACAGGGTCCTCCCCTTCGGGCTCTCCCTGTCTCCCCGTGCCTTCACGAAGGTGGCGGAGGGCGCCCTTGCCCCGTTACGGGAAGTGGGCGTCAGGATCCTCAACTATCTCGACGATTGGCTCATCCTGGCCCGGTCGCGAGAACAGTTGTGAGGTCACAGGGACCTGGTGCTCCGGCACCTCAGCCAGTTGGGGCTTCGGGTCAACTGGGAAAAGAGCAAGCTCTCCCCTGTGCAGAGAATCTCTTTTCTCGGTGTGGAGTTAGACTCCGTGAGTATGACGGCACGTCTCACGGACGAGCGTGCCCAATCAGTGCTGAACTGCCTGAGTTCCTTCAGAGGCAGGACAGTGGTTCCGCTGAAACAGTTTCAGCAGCTCCTGGGGCATATGGCATCCGTAGCCGCAGTCACGCCGCTCGGGTTGCTTCATATGAGACCACTTCAGCACTGGTTACACTCACGGGTCCCGAGATGGGCATGTCGCCGCGGGACATGTCGTGTGACCATCACGCAATCGTGTCGCCGCTCTTTCAGCCCCTGGTCGGACCTTGCCTTCCTACGGGCCGGGGTGCCCTTAGGACAAGTGTCCCGGCATGTTGTTGTCACAACAGATGCCTCCAGCATGGGCTGGGGCGCTACATGCAACGGGCAGGCAGCCTCGGGGCTCTGGACGGGGCCTCGACTGCTTGGGCACATCAACTGCCTAGAGCTGTTGGCAGTGCATCTGGCCTTAAAGCAGTTCCGGCCACTGCTCCTAGGCCAGCACATGTTGGTCTGCACGGACAACACTGCGGCTGTTTCGTACATCAACCGGCAGGGAGGTCTACGATCACGCCGCATGTCACAGCTTGCCGGCCATCTCCTCCTCTGGAGTCAGTCACAGCTCAAATCGCTGCGCGGCGTCCACATTCCGGGGGAGCTCAATCGTGCAGCCGACGCGCTCTCACGACAGCTCACGTTCCCCGGAGAATGGCGACTCCATCCCGAGACGATCCGACTGATTTGGAGTCGATTCGGGGAAGCTCAGGTAGACCTGTTTGCTTCCTGCGAGTCCTCCCACTGCCAGCTGTATTTCTCCCTGGCTGAGGCCCCCCTCGGCACGGACGCACTGGCACACAGCTGGCCTCGGGCTCTGCGCAAGTATGCGTTTCCCCCAGTGAGCCTGATCGCACAGACACTGTGCAAGGTCAGGGAGGACGAGGAGCAGGTCTTGTTGGTTGCGCCATATTGGCCCACCCGGACCTGGTTTCTGGAACTCACCCTCCTCGCGACAGCCCCTCCCTGGCGCATCCCTCTGAGGAAGGATCTTCTTTCTCAGGGGCTCGGCACCATATGGCACCCGCGTCCAGATCTGTGGAACCTCCATGTGTGGCTCCTGGATGGGACGCGGCAGACTTCAGTGGCCTGCCACAGGCTGTGGTGGACACCATCACTCAAGCTAGGGCCCATGCAACTAGGCAAGCCTATGCACTGAAGTGGAGTCTGTTCGCGGACTGGTGTTCTTCTCGTCGAGAGGACCCCCGAAGATGCACGGTTGGAGTAGTGCTTTCTTTCCTGCAAGAGAGGTTGGAGCGCAGGCTGTCGCCCTCCACCTTGAAAGTGTACGTGGCTGCTATTGCGGCCCATCACGATGCAGTGGACGGCCGGTCCCTGGGAAAGCACGATCTCATCGTGAGGTTCCTGAGGGGTGCCAGGAGGTTGAATCCCCCTAGGTCACCCCTGATGCCCTCCTGGGACCTCTCTATCGTCCTGGCTGGACTTCAGAGGGGTCCCTTTGAGCCGCTGGACTCAGTCGAGCTGAAATTCCTGTCAGCTAAGACAGCGCTCCTGACCGCGCTCACTTCCATCAAGAGGGTCGGGGACCTCCAAGCATTTTCGGTAAGCGAAGAGTGCCTTGTGTTTGGGCCAGCCTACCCTCACGTTGTCCTGAGACCCCGGCCTGGATAAGGTTCCCACCACGCCCTTCCGCGATCAGGTGGTGAACCTGTAAGCACTGCCCTCGGAGGAGGCAGACCCAGCCTTGGCGTTGCTGTGTCCCATAAGAGCGCTGCGCATAGTCGAATGACTGAGCGGTTCAACTGACGCAGATCTAAAATGGGACGCAACCCTCCATCCTTCTTTGGAACAATGAAGTGCCGGCTGTAGAACCCGGACTCTCTTTCGTGGCCGAACCAGGAGCTCTAGAGACCCCTGCAGGGGTGGCGAGCTTCTCAGCTCCGCTACGTTTCCAGGTGGAAATGACTGACAAAAGCTCTCGCTGGAGCCAGCTGCGCCCTGGAACTCTGGCAGGGTTGGCAGACCGGTCTCCCGAGGGCACTGGGGGGAGACGGACACCGTATAATGAGGTGTAACCCGCTCGTCCCCAGAGGAGCCTGCCCTCGTAAGCCCTGAGCCACGCTCGTCAGGGCTTCTTGACCGAGGACCTCTTTGACTGAAGTATGGTCCGCAGATCCGGCTTAGCCTTAGAGGTCCCCGACCCTTCCAGGAACTCGAGCTGCGTCGCTAGGGGAACGCCTCCAGCGTTAGAGTGAAGAAGGCCGGTCACTCACTGTCAAGCAGTTTCAAAAGCTGCTGGGTCTGATGGCAGCTGCGTCCAACGTGATACCTCTTGGCCTGCTGTACATGAGACCCCTACAGTGGTGGCTCAGAACCAAGGAGTTCTCCCCGAGGGGGAAACCCACTTCGCATTCAAGGTCACGTGGCGATGCCTACATGCCTTAGACATGTGTAGACATCCTTGGTTCTGGTCTCAGGGCCCGGTGCTGGGAGCTCCTGGTCACTGCATAATGCTAGCGACGGACGCATCCCTCACCGGTTGGGGAGCGGTCATGAGTGGCCACCCTGCCCACGGTCTGTGGAGTGGTCGCCATCTCACATGGCACATCAACTGCCTGGAGATGCTGGCCGTGTTTCGAGCACTCAAACACTTTCTCCCAGACCTAAGAGATCACCATGTGTTGGTGCGCAAGAGAGCAGACATCCTGTCAAGGCAGGGGCAGAGGCCCGGGGGAATGGATGCTTCACCCCGAGGTGGTGAAGCAGACATGGAGAGTGTTTGGCCAGGCACAGGTGGACCTCTTTGCGACTCAGGAGACATCGCAATGTCCCCTCTGGTTCTCTCTAGTTCCTCCAGCTCCTCTGGGACTGGATGCTATGGTACAGACTTGGCCGAGGCTTCATTTGTACATCTTTCCCCCAATCGCTCTGATCCAGGGAGTTCTGACGAGAGTGCGCTGGGACGAGGTCAGTCTACTACTGGTAGCACCGTTCTGGCCGGGCCGAGTATGGTTCTCGTACCTGATTTCTCTCCTCGATGGCTCTCCATGGGAGATTCCTGTCAGGAGAGATCTCCTCTCACAGGCGGGGGGCACTATCGTCCACCCTCGCCCGGAGCTGTGGAAGCAGTGGGTGTGGCCTCTGAGGAGGCACAGCTCATAGCTTCCAGTCTCTTAACCGAGGTTGCTGAGACCATCCTCCAATTCAGAGCTCCTCTATGAGGAAACTGTACGCCCTGAAGTGGAAGCTCTTCACTTCATGGTGCGGAGGTTGCCAGCTCGACCCAGCTAACTGCCCGATTGGTACAGTTCTGGAGATTCGACACAGCGTTTCGTTCAGGGAACCAAACAGGCTGACCAAAGTGCTTTACAGAAGATACCACATACACAGAAAAACAGACCAGACAAAATTTAATATAACCCGATTTAAAAAAAAAATAAATAAAAAAAAATAAATAATAATAATAACCTATATCACAGTAGTCAATACACTAAGGAAAACAAATACGTTTTTAGCTGGGACTTAAAAACAGACAGTGAAGGGGCCATTCTAATCTCTAGAGGCAGGGCATTCCAAAGTCGGGGCCCTGCCACTGCAAATGCACGCTCACCTCTGCGCTTAAGCCTAACGTGAGGGACTACCAACAAAGCCTGGTCACAGGATCAAAGGCTTCTGGACAGAGTGTAGAGATGAAGAAGTTCAGAGAGGTAGACAGGGGCTAGGTTGTGAAGGGATTTACATACAAAAAGTAAAATTTTTAAATCTATTCTCTGACAAATCGGCAACCAGTGTAAGGATCTAAGAACCGGGGTGACCCGATACGTTTTTATCAAATGAATGGTGAAATGCTAGTGAAGTGACTAAAACACCACGAGCATCACACATGCTTCAGAACTCATCATAGTTGGGTAAACAGTGGTGATCGAAAGACTACATCAAATATATTTTCCCCCATTTTTTCTCCCTACATTCCAATTTCAACTTGGTCTCATGACATAAAATCTGTCTAAAAATCAGCTGGCCCCCATCTTCACACAGATCTTCAATAGATCACTGGAGCTGTGTGAAGTCCCCTCATGCTTCAAACGCTCCACCATCATCCCCGTCCCAAAGAAACACAAAATTACTGGACTTAATGACTACAGACCTGTGGCCATAACGTCTGTAGCCATGAAATCATTCGAAAGACTGGTTCTGGCTCATCTGAAGGACATCACTGGACCCTTACTGGACCCCCTGCAGTTTGCCTACAGAGCAAACAGGTCTGTGGATGATGCAGTCAACATGGGACTGCACTTCATCCTGCAGCATCTGGACAGACCAGGGACTTATGTGAGGATCCTGTTTGTGGACTTCAGCTCCGCTTTTAACACCATTATCCCGGAAACCCTTCAAAATAAACTAACTCAGCTCTCCGTCCCCACCTCCGTCTGCCAGTGGATCAACAGCTTCCTGACAGACAGACAGCAGTTAGTAAAGCTTGGCAAATTCACATCCAGCACTCGAACCATCAGCACTGGAGCTCCTCAGGGCTGCGTACTCTCCCCACTGCTCTTCTCCCTCTACACCAACGACTGCACATCTAAAGACCCCTCTGTCAAGCTCCTGAAGTTCGCAGACGACACCACACTGATCGGCCTCATCCAGGACGGTGACGAATCTGCTTACAGACAGGAGGTTAAGGAGCTGGCTGTCTGGTGCAGTCTCAACAACCTGGAGCTTAACATGCTCAAAACTGTGGAGATGATCGTGGACTTCAGGAGAAACCCCCCTGCTCTCCCCCCACTCACCATCATGAACAGCACTGTGACTGCAGTGGAGTCATTCAGATTCCTGGGCACCACCATCTCTCAGGACCTGAAGTGGGATATTCACATTGACTCCATTGTCAGGAAGGCCCAGCAGAGGTTGTACTTTCTTCGCCAGCTGAGGAAGTTCAACCTGCCACAGGACTTACTGAAACAGTTCTACTCTGCCATCATTGAATCCATCCTCTGCACCTCAATAACTGCCTGGTTCAGCTCAGCTACCAAATCTGACCTCAGAAGACTACGGAGGGTAGTCCGGACTGCTGAGCGAATCATTGGTACAACCCTCCCCACTCTCCAAGAACTGTACTTATCCAGAGTGAGCAAAAAGGCTGGTAAAATCACTCTGGACCCCTCACATCCAGCACACAACCTCTTTGAACTGTTACCATCTGGTCGACGCTACAGAGCTCTGAGCACCAGAACGACCAGACACAGGAACAGTTTCTTCCCTCAGTCAATACATCTCATGAACACTCAATAAATAAACGTAGAACACACAACTAATACATTATCCATTCACCACACTCACTTATTTTATTTTTATTTTCTCATTTCTAATTTGCACATACTTGACCTGTACATACATAGTCGCCTATATTATATATTATATATTGTGTATATATTTCTCTTTTTTTTTTTTTTTTGCTGCTTTGTACATTGGTTATTGGCTATTTCCTGTTATTTTGTTCATTACCTGTGTCCTGTCCTGTTACTGTCTTTCTGTTGCACTGTGGAGCTTCTGTAACTATAACAAATTCCTTGTATGTGTAAACATACTTGGCCAATAAAGCTCATTCTGATTCTGATTCTGATTCTGATTCTGACATAAGCATACCTGGGTGCACTTTTTAGCGAGACTGTTTACTGCATGTTTCACCGCAGTTTCAAAGAGAAATGTCCACTGGCGCTAAAACAGGGGTTCAATACATAAACCCTGGCACATTTTTATTATGTTGATATACAGTACGTACGTATTGCTGTGTTTTTATTACGTTGATTCAGGTACGTATTGTGGCGGTTCAGAATTCAAATATCCGGGGACTGTCGCTAAAAATGAATGCTCTATCGTATTGGAAATATGCCCTACACCAAATCCAACCCTAAACCTACCCGATAGTGTTGACAAATGCAAAACTGATATAAAAACATATTTGTTGATGCAACTCTGCTATTTGAACTTCCTTGTATGCAGATTTGAACTGTTTTGTCGAACCAGAGTTACACGGGATTCGAACCAAGCTCCTCGCCTTTCAAGTACATCTCCGTACTCTGTGAGCTACTGAACAAACCTGCTGTCTATGAAAACCCATAGATAGGAAGCTGGATATGTTTGATGCTAACGTTCAAAAGCATCAGTTTTCATATCTCCTAGCATATTAATATTGTTTTGAAGTCATAACATGATATTCTTCAAGTAATTGTGCGAAAATTACGCTTTATTAATCGAAACTCTAATTTTTTTTGAAAAGGAATAAAAGGCGTCCAAGTTTTACTGCCTCTAGTGTTCCTTTCTTTTGGAAACTGGTACGTAAAATTATTGGTACATATTTTGCGTCTCGCTAAAAAGTGCACCCAGGTACGTTTATGCCATGAGACCAGGTAGTCCCTTTGGTCAATAAGCAAAAGAAAAACTCCACAATAGTGTTTACATGGTCTTTTGCACTTTAATATTCACATACATTATTACATATCAATAATGTACATGTTCATTGTACAGCACTATTTTTGATTTATTCATGCAAAAAATGGCAAATTCCCTTGACAGTCCACACTACAATGACTAGATTCTGTGATTCCGTCCGTATTTTTTGCTCTGTGGAAATCATAGGGCTATAATTGGTATTTCATGCTATGTCAAAAAAGATTGTTGCGAGGGTTAAAGTTAAGTTTAACGATTAGTACGAAGGACATGCAGTTAATTAAGGTTCCCTCTTAATACACTCTATATAACACTCTTCTTGACAGTATTTAAAAAATACATTGCGATATTGCAGCAATATGGCTGTAGTTACAATACACTTTAGTTGTATGGAAAAGGGCAGCACATACTACAGAATAACCCAATGGAAGAAGGCATAAGGATTAGAATTACATGAGGGTGAGTAGATGATATAATTTGAATTTGAATATTCCATTAAGTAATGATAAGTAGGATTTCCATCAACTGTGACACACCAGACACAGTGGGAAGCGGATGAGACATAATGTACACTGCAGAGCCAGCAACTCAATCAGCATGTTGAGCCTTCATACTGGAGTGTGTCTGGTCAGCATTCAGGGAAAGACCAGGCTCGTTGGTTAAGTTGTTTCAGCTATTCAGTCATAAAATAATAATAAAATAAAGTGTCAATTTTCACAGCGGTGCTTTCTATCTTTGGAGTAGTGCATGTTCAGTGTTAGTACACACATGCTCACCTTGTCAACACCTTTGCTGTGCTCAACATGGTTGCTGATGTCTGACCACATCTGTTTTCAGGAAAAGGGGAGCATGGGAAACCATACCCGCTCTCAGAGGACGAATGTGATGACTCAGTATACAAAGAGAATGGCTTCAACATCTACGTCAGCAACAATATTGCTCTGGACCGCTCCCTTCCTGACATCAGACATCCAAAGTGAGTAGAGCTGATTCTCACAGCATGTTCACAGTAACCAGCCTCCAGAGCTGCACAGCTTGAGCTAGACATCAACGTCGGTTTAATGATCCGTGGCAGGCCATACTTACGCAATGTGTTTTAATTAATGATTTTGTCCTAAATGAGGAATTAATCTAATTTGGATTAATTAGCTTAGTGATTTCATGGCTGATAGATTTTTTGTTTGTGTAGCTTTTACTGTCGTAGAACATCAAAATAAGGGAGATCGGGGATAACTTCTTTTTTTTTTGACTGTTAGCCTAAAGCTTTGAGATTTTACCTCATCTTTGACTATTAGGAGACCTGTAATTATATATTGTGAATAAAATTCTGACCATAAAACCCCCACATTTCTTAAAGATGAGCGTTAGTTAAATATAAAATGCACTTAATAACTTTCCGTCATTAATAGTTTTATATATACAGAAAATAAGTATATCTTTTGAAAGTTGTTTAAAATCATGTAGACACACATGAGATGAAGACCACAGTCATATCAGGAGCTTAATAAAAGCTTATTTATTTTGTGCTGGTTTGGCTCACGGGAGATAGCATACTGAGGTGAGTCAAATATGACTCGCTTTATTTCTGTATCCCTATTGTTATATTATATATACAAAAAAAAATATTATTGTAAATAAAAATGACTGAGTTCTTTCCATCATGGGAAAAAAATCTACAAAAAGTTCTACAAATATATTAAGCAGAATAACTGTTTTCATCATCTGTAATATTAAGAAATGTTTCTTGAGCAGCAAATTGTCATATTAAAATGATTTCTGAAGGATCATATGACACTGAAGACTAAAGTAATGGCTGTTGAAAATTCAGCTTTGCCATCACAGGTATAAATTAAAATATAAAAAATAAATATATATTACATTTAAAGTATATTTGAATAGAAAATAGTTATTTTAAAATGTTAATAATATTTCAAAATATTACAGTTTTTACTGTATTTTTGATCAAATAAATGCAGCCTTGAGTTCCTTCAAAAACATTAAAAAATAAAAAGTTAAAGTTAATAAGTTAATACGTTTCCCCAAAGTTTTGAATGGTACTGATTGGACTACAGCAAAATGAATTCTAAAGAACATTTTCTAGAACAAATGACAATGAAAGGGCATCATCAATATTAAAGCATAATGCCAAAAAAGAGCGAGGCAGCACGAGTGTGGTTCACAGTCCTTCCATTTAGCAGAATTTGAAGGAGATGGTCTTGTTTCACACTTCCATCCAAATGAGCTCCTTGATGGATTGATCGTTAATTGTTCTCAGAAGGCTCTGCACCATTACCTTCCCTTGAATGTCTCCACTGCCATGGATTTTCCCTTGGCAAGAACAAATCTCTCTATAACTCATGCACCAAAGAGTCAGTGTCTGAAGGAGGACCGATTAGTTACAGGGTTGTCGATAACTAAAATGTAATTTATTCTGCCTGAACAGGCTTAAGGTCCATTTAAGCATCTGCTGGCTCGCCATGCTTCCAGGCTTTGATAATGTGAATGAATGTGAAGTCTTTAAAACAAGTTTTTAGTGCCGTTTCAAGGTTAGAGAACATTGTCTCCGTCGTCTTGGTGAAAAAGTTTGTCTGTTGCTCGCCTGCTGTTAGCTGTAAAGTTGTGTAAACCCCTTTCAAGCACTGCAGACAGTGTTCCGGTGAAGAGCCTGGTGTGGGGCTTTTATTTACATCCCCTATAAAAGCCTGTGGCTCTCAGTGTGGAACCTGCCAATAGACAGAATGTGAATAACTGTCTCAGTGTGAGAGCCAGCATGCCCGTGTATTCACTTTTAATGCAGGTAACAGAGATATACACAGATGCTGCTGCAGCTTCAGTTTGTGCAAACAGCAAGCAGAAAAACAGCGCTGCTGAGCTTGGAAATTTCTGCGGGTGATTTACTGAAAGCAAACAAATGAAAGAACACAGACACAACATCTCATTTACACATCGACCAACTCAATATACCAAGCACAGCGCAAATGAGCATATTCACAAATAAGCAGAGCCAATGCTCATCAGGAGCGGATGATCCACTTACAACACAGCCACAAAATAATTTAAGACATGATTTTTTTGGGCGTTATATAATGGTGCAAATACCAGTAATTTGACTAAAGCAAACGTTAGTAAATCACATTACATAATTCATTAGAATACTCTCCCATAGATTTTGCATCTGAAATATTATATTATATTATGTTATAAGACTGATTTCTGAAGGATCATTTGACACTAAAGACTGAAGTAATGGCTGCTGAAAATAAATTACATTTTACAATGCATTAAAACAGAAAACAGTTATTTTATCTTGTAGTAGTGTTCCACAATATTACTGCTTTTACTTTATTTGATCAAATAAATGGCCTTGGTGAGCATAAGAGACTTTTAAAACTTTAAAAATCACACACACACACACACACACACACACACACACACACCTCTTACAAAAATAGATGTTTTTGTTCTTAGCCCAAATGTAAAAGTTCTTGTAATTAGATTATTAGAATATTGATTGTTGAATTGAGACGAAAGCAAAAAAAAATAAAAAGATTCTATTTGAGGGCCTCAAGGACAGAAATCATAAACAACATCCTAATAGTGACACATGGAATTTTTTATCACTGAAGAAAAAAAATCATAAAAATCTTTCTTTCTTGATTTTAGAACACAACACACTTCTCTTTCCACAAAATACCATCGCCCAAATCCTGAACTGTAGCATTTTCATGCAAATAAATATCCTTTAATACCGATTTGGAGTATTTGCCATATGTGCCAGTTGCATGTTCCAGTAATGCACAAGACACTGTCTGCCTATTACTATGCAAATGGGGTGCCTTTTTCTTCCTGAACTGTATTTCATTAGTAGACTGATCTGACAGGTCAGAGAGGGCTGTTTTAGATGCTGGCTCCTCTCCAGAATGCATTCGTTCACCATGGTAGTTCTTTCTACACTGTATTTTTGTTTTCTGTCGTTTTTTTCCACCTCCATGGAAGGGAAATGTTAAACCATGCAGCACCCTGAGAATGATTATTATATGGAGGTGTATGAATTAGGGCCGGCTTGTCAAGTTTGTCAGGGTGCTGAATTAGAGAGACCGGTGTGAGCTATAAAGTGCCACTTCATATGTCAGTGCCGGCTTTGTCGGAGCTCAATTAGCATGCAGATTTCTGAATGCTTTATGAGCACGCTGGGTCTGAAGGACCTCTCAAAACATTGATTTATGATCTGAGCTCCATCGCCGTTGCCCACGGCGTTGGGGCGGCCCATGCGGGTCCCTTTGTTTTCAAATAACGTATTTACAGTTTGGCAAGATCTAGTGCAATAAGCGACAAGATTTGTATTTCACACACCATTGTTCTGAAGAGGCTTACACAATGTTGGGAGTGTTTGTTAAGTGTCTTACAATATGTGGATTATACGTTGATGCACAGATCAAGCATTTTATGTAAAGCATAAGTATAAACAGTAGTGTTTGCCTGCCTCAATCTCACTCTCTATCTCATTCTTTCTTTTCTGTAGCTGTAAGCAGAAGCTGTATCTTGAAAACCTCCCAAACACCAGTATTATCATCCCGTTCCATAACGAAGGCTGGTCCTCTCTGCTCAGAACCATCAACAGCATCACCAAACGCACACCTGACCACCTGATCGCAGAGATCATATTAGTAGACGACTACAGTGACAGAGGTAAGTGGAAGAGCTCTTTTTTTTTCTCTCTCTCTCAGAGCATCTGCTTGACATCAGGGTAGTTGCTGGTCTTTGTGCGGTAGCTGCTCAAAATGAATTTTGAATGGAGCTTTGATAACACTGGGTGGGTGCTTGAGTGCTACAAAAAGTTTTTTTTTGGTCATTTAGAGAGGTAGATTGGGCTTTGTCATTTATTGAAGACAGAATGACCATTGAGTGACAATTGTGTGTTTCTTCAACTAGAGGGGCAATTTTGAATCCCTTAAGACTCTTTTTGAAACTGGTTTGGTCTGCTAACAGTGTCCAACAGTGTATATACTTCTATCACAGTAGAGTTCACATTGGTGTTTTTCTTTTTTGTGTGTTTTTTTTCACCTACATGATCAAATGTTATTTCCATGACTTGATGGTAGAAAATATTTTTTTATAAATATTTGTTGGACTTGTCTTAGCAAGGGTAATTTAGCAAGCCTCTCTCTGATGACTATTTATTGTCCTCTAAATGCTGAAGAAAAGAGGAAAAAAGAGAAAAAAAGAGAAAAAAAAGGTAATTAAGGGAAAAATTATTTATTGCAATTCATGCCACACATGTACAATTGTAATATTTGGAAAAACTGATATAAAAAAATAATTGTTTGTTTAATTAATTTTATTATACATTTATATATAATGTCACTTGAAGAAATTATAATAGAAATACATTACCACTCCATAGCAGAATGTATTTTTTTGAATGACCATTGAGTGACAATTACAATGGTACTGTGTTTTTCTTCAACTAGAAGGGCAATTTTGAATCCCTTAAGACTCTTTTTGAAACTGGTTTGGTCTGCTAACAGTGTATATACTTCTATCACAGTAGAGTTCACATTGGTGTTTTTCTTTTTTTGTGGTTTTTGTTAAGTGTATCTTTCTATCTTGTATAGATAGATAGATATACCATATTATTGTGTAAGTCTTTGTCTTTTTAATCTTATTGTTCATGAAAAGTAGAAAGTACTTTCATGAAAAGTAGAAAAGACTTTTGGTAGTGGAATGCAGTAAGATCCTTCAGGATCACATCTTGGCTTGGAAACACATGGATAGCATGCTGGTGAACACTACAGCACCAAATACTCTGTCTTTTGGAACAGCATCCCAGTACCTCACACAGTAAATCAGTGAGACCATCCCACCACACAAAGCCCCTCTGTACTACAAGACATCTCCGCCAATAGCATTCCATCTCACAGCTGGGCAAGCATCACTCCTGTAGAGGAATAATGGGAGAGCACAATAGTGAGTGTCTTCGCTTTGGCCTGCTTTGTTCCCATTACAATACTCATGTCCAGCTGAAATTAGCTGCCATTAGACTGAGAGGCATCTTGCATTGTTTGGCTTATGATGATAAACAAGTTTTTTTTTTTATAACACAGATTTGTTGTCTGTGTTGGCATGTTTATGTATTGTAATACAGTGTTGTTAATCAATGTAAGGCCAGTTGGCATGGATACTGTACATCTGCAGGGTTCACTGTGTGTGTATATAAGAAACAAACTCAGCTATGCTAATCAACGCAAGCTTATTGGTCATTACTTGTTAATGATGAGCTCATATGAGACACATATTCCCTCTCAACAGATTTTTGACCTAGAGCAAGAGTAGCAATGAACTCTCAAAGCACAGAAAATGTCAGTTTTCTGGCATCCTGTTGCAGACATTTGAAAGCAGATCCTTCATTGAAAAAAAGCACAAAATGTCCTGTGTATCCGTCCGTTGCTTGTATGAGTCATTTATGTGGTTTAAAGAGTTTAAAGATTATAATTTTTTTTGCCAGACACTTGTTTTCTGTAACAAATATTTGTCGGTTGCCTCAGACCTCTAGCAATGAGAGGCAATTTCATCACCAGTATACAGGAAAAAAATAATAATTAGCTTTCCTCTACTTCAAAAATAATTTGGTAGTTACATTTCACTCAGACTAAAGATTGACCGATAATGTCCAAGTGCATTTCAGAGGAAATAAGCACCTGTCAGTAGCATCACTCCAGCTGCACTTTCTCTACACAAACACACAGTAGGTTGTGTACAGCTGGTGGCCTTTTTGTCTGGACAGTCGCTTTTGAAAATGTCCAGTACCATCATCACAACAGCAAAAAAAATAAAAATAGGCGAGATCTAATTAGCATAGAGCGGAGGACAGTCCAGAATGGCTGACAGAGAGCCACACTTCTGCCAATCGTAATCACTGGCTCTAAATAAAACCAGACATGCAGTGGATATGAAGTGGGCGGAAGTTATTGATTCCCCCATCTTCTTGTACTGATATCATGATATCCATTAGGGCTGGATGTTATAGAAATTTTAATAAATTTCAGCTTTTTGATAATATTTTTTTATTCTGTTCCAAAAAAAAGAGCTTTAATTTCAACCAAACAACCACTGTAGCCAAAATCAGTTATATTTAGTATATAGCAATATTTAGTTATAATAAAATTTTTCATATATCAAAAATGTCACACTGAGATTTCTGTCAACATTTTTGAGTGCTAATGAATCATTTAGTTTTGTATTGATCTCTACCCTAGTCAAAAATGTATATACTAAATATACTATTAAATAAATATATTAAAACATATTTGAAATACATTTATTTCATGCCAAGTATACTACAAATACATTTATTTATTTATGTATTATGTAAAAATGCCCTGCAATTGTAATTTTAGTATACTTAAACTGGTATATTTAATTCAACTCAATTCAATTCAATTGTCTGCTTAATGTCTGCTAATTTTAATGCACTTTAATTGTGCAGAAGTAGTTCTGAAGCCCAAATAAAGATATACTGAAGTACAGTATATTTGATTGTGCTAAAGTAGAACCAAGTATACTTTAGGATCACTTTAAATATCTTGCATCTAAAGACTGATATTATTAAAGATTATACAGTCTTCATCAATGACATTAAAACACATTTTAGGCTTAATATTAAGAAATGTGCATTGAGCACAAGTAGTACTCCAAATAAAGTTTAATTATAAATCAGTATAGTATATTACAGTATAATTTTTAAATCAGTAAGTCTTAAGCGATATGTCAGTAAATATGTTAATAGATTTGAAATATACTTAGTATTATTACATTTAAATATATGACTTTTTATTAGGGCATATTTTGAACTGATTTATTTACTAAATGTAACAACTTTTTTGCTTCTAAAAATCTGTTTCAGTCAGAAATACTTTTTTATAACATTTGTCTTTAAACTCTCATATCATTGACTCTGTAGTGAAATTAGTGACAAAATAAAAGTGCTGTAAAATCAATATTTACAATCAAAGTTTTATTTAAAAAAAATGAAAAATAAAAGTCCAGCTGTTTTAATTTCTTTTCTTTTCTTTTTTTACTTCTTCAGGCAGACACCTTTTTACTTTTTAATATTAGTATATCAGCCAACCCATTCACAGAGCTAATTTTAAAACATCTATGCACACTGTCATGAAAAGACCACAGAGGCGCACCTCACTTGTACTGTGTGATTAATTTTCATGAATATGTAGAGCGTTTGTGTTTCTTCGACTCTGCTTGTGTGAAGTATTTTTAGAGCACTGCTAAAGTGGAAGCTCTGCTGGTGTCTCTCTCGCTGCCAACCTGGCTCTTCTTGAAGATAAGCATTTCCACCACGTCTCACTCTGTGCAAAAGAGGCCTTGCTGGGCTCTCATTAATTGTGGAAACAAATTAAATTCATACCATGCATTGAATTAAATGAGAAATGTCCTCGTCATGAAAGCTCACAGTGGCATTCAGTAGCGTGAAAGTGCTTCAACATCGTACACATTTGTTGCTCTTTCCTTGGCCCGGATGACTTGTTAAGCCTTCCAGAATGTTTCTTTTTGCTTGTGTGTTTATAGCTAAGCTATAAAGTCAACTGTGTAATGATTAAATTCATATTCCCTTTTAATAGATAGTATTCAATGTGCAATTAAATTCAACATGCAATTAAAGCTCTTTTCTAATGAACCAATATTAAATGGCTTGCATGAAAGATGACATTTATGTGAATGTAGATACAACACATGCAAGTCAGCATTTGTTTTCTGTTAAGGCTAATTAAAGCAACTATCATTGCATGAGCATGTGCATTCATCCAGAAAATCAGTACTGGTGACCATTGTATTGATAAATGCAAAGTCTGATGCTCACCATTACTCTGTGTGTGTGTGTGTGTGTGTGTGTGTGTGTGTATAAATATATATATATATATAATCAGCAACTTTCTTTTCTTCCCTAGACATGAATATTATTTTTAGATTACCATCACTCTAAACATGTATTGAACCAGAATTTTTCTTTGAGGTCAACAATGTTACAGAAACAAATTTACAGTCCACAGTCTGTGAGAAAAGTGTTGGACGTGTGAAAAATCTCATGCGACTAAGAGAACTCAATAACAACTTCAATAGCCTCTAATTTGTGTTTTTACCTGCTGGAAGCTACATTTGTTGTAATTACTGACCAGCCTCCATGTGCCCTTTCAAGAGCACTACAGATGACACAATTAGTATGGCGTGAAGATTGCCTAGCTGCTCCTGGACACATGTACATGTGCACACACATAAACACGTAGCCTACAGACACAGAGACAAAAACAGGCCTGCAGTTTTGCTGGCACACCTTGACAGTGAATGATTACTATGCTGTGTGTTTTGCGAACAACTCCTGCAAGCCAAATGCGTTCCCCTCCAAGATAACGTCCTTGAGCTCCTCCACAAAAGGATGTGAAGAAACAAATGATAAAAACTTTGAAGTTACAAGCTGTTCAGATAATACCTGTTTCTGACATGCGATTTGAGAAGCAGACAGTGGGATACTGGGTACTTTGCTAGTCAAGCCTCTTAACGTCTTCTGCTTAGACAGCGTAATTATTACAATCACCTCACCTCTTTTTGAGAGCAGACACCTGCACGCCGTGAACCACTTCACGAAGCAACTTTGGATGTTACTTAAAGAGAGAGAGTGCTCTTATCTCTGATCTGTCAGTGCTTTAGTGAGTACACCCTACATGCATTGCTCCAAAAACAGCACAAAGTGCAGGTGCATTTTTAAAATATGCATGTAATTTAGGTGTGCATTCAAGCCCCCATGTTATTTGCTTTGAAAAACAATAATAGAGTGACGTGTCTGTCCCTTTTCACATACTCTACTTCTGGACAATTTTATGCCATTTTTGTAGAACAAGGAGTTTGAGTAATGTGTTCACACTGAACAATTCAATAAGACAGTGTATCCAGATAAAGCTCTTGTTCAGTCGACAGAGTTGACACTTTAGGCACTGATGCAATTCATGTAGCGGTACGGGAGGGGTTATCTAGACATGATGGTGCTTGACCAAAAATCGTCAAGATGGCGGATGTGGTGACTGCTGAAATTTCTCAGTGGGTGATAAGGCTGGTCCTCTGGGTATTGGTGGTCCACTGATTAATGCAAAGACAGGTCAGGTGACCATGAGGAGAAGAGATAAGACCTGTCCGGATGCCCTTGGACAGTTTCCTGCTTTGGTGAGGCTTCTGTGGAGGGCAAAATGGCAGAATCTCTCTGGAGTCACTGTAGATGTGACTGATTGCTGCAAAAAGAAACAGTGATGTGCTCTTTGTCATTGCCAGTCTGCCATGACATTAATGTTTGAAGCAAGAATCAATCCTCTTGTCGGTCGCCCCATGGAGACGGTTGATAGTCACCTATCAGGCCGTTGTGGTGATTGACAAAAAAAAAAAGAAAAAAGTGGCAACTTCAGTTTGTGGAGAAGATAGCACCTTACAGGTCTAAGTTGAATGCTTTCACATTATTGTTTTTTTTAAATATGTGTATAATGTACAATATGTTAAAGCCCATTCTTTAGGTATACAGCATATTTTATACTTTAAATATTGTCTTTGAAAGTCTGTTATGCTCACGAAGGTTGCATTTATTTGATCAAAAATACTGTTAAAACAGTAATATGATTTATATTGTAGTATTATATATAATGTGATATAATATTATTAAATTTAAAATAACTCTATTTTTAAAATAATTTATTATTTAAAATAACTATTATTAATTATAAAATATTTATAAAATATTTTGTGGAGTCTGTGATAAATTTATTTTCAGGATTCTTTGATGAATGGAAAGTTCAAAAGAACAACATTTATTTCAAATAGAAGTATTTTGTAACATTATGAATGTCTTTATTGTCACTTTTGATCAATTTAATGCATCCTTGATCAATAAAAGTATTTCTTTCTTTCTTTCTAAAAAAGAAGAGAGGGAAAGACCAGTGTCATACTGAAAGCCAATACATGTTTCTATGTAGTAAAAAATTGCATTAGTGTTCCATTAAAATGATATAAAAATTAATATAGTGTGTATAGTGTTAATGCACTGTATATAGTACATGATTTAGTGCACTACATATGTAACTTGTTTCTCCAGTAGGGACCACTTAATTCACTATTTAATTGCATGTGTTAGCTATTAGCTAAAAGCCATTACAAGTAGCAAGTGGTGGGGTAAATCACCCCAAAATACAGGGATTATCTAAGCAATAAATGAATCAAGGTGAAGAGAAAATCCATTGTCTAATAGCTTTTGCTGCACAGGAGGCAACTAATGTACCCTAAGCTGGTTGGGCTCAAGATCAGCCTCGGGGATCAATGTTCTTAAGCCCAATCAAAGCAATTCCATCACATTATTTGGCTAGACTAATTGCTCAGACTAAAAAAGTGCAAAGTTTAGGCCTAATGAGATTGACCTGTAGAAAAAATGTGTTCCCTTGCTTTAAAGATTATGTTGACTTCTCTTATCCAGGGGCGCTTGTTAAACGAACACTTCCTGTGCATCTGCTTCTAATTGCCATTGCCATAAAATCATTGCTTGTGCATAATTCACAAGAAAACTGCTGTTTCCCCAGTGTTTCTGATTTAAAGGCACGGATCTCTGGATCAGCCAATGTGTTTCACACAGCATTGCAGTTTATCACGTACTGTGCAAGTCTTTGCTACCCGTTAGCGAAAGTCCAGCCTCCAGTCTTGTCAGAGGATCTGTGATCAGTGCACTGGTCCTCTGGGTGTTGGTGGTCTGCTGACTGAGTCTCGGTCTTCCTAGATGGGCCAAGAGGCCACAAGAAGAACAGATAAGATCTGCCTGGATGCCCATGGACATTTCGCTGCCGATGGCAGAATCTCTTTGGAAAAGCTATAGATGCAATTGATGGGCAAAAGAGACAGTGATGTGCTCTTTGTCACTGCCACTCCCCCACGGCGTGAAAGTTTAAAGCAAGAATCAGTTCTCTCGCTGGCGGCCTCATGGTGGCTGTCGATAGTCATAAGTGGCTAACCTTCCCATCAAAGTTTGTGCCCCTCATCAGGCTCACGGACTCTGGCAGAAAGTGCTTGGAACGCTGCATCTATCAATCCTGTGCCAACACAGCCAGTGCAGAGAGAGGGATTGTCATGGTGACAGAGCTTTGAGGGTTTTTCACAAGAGCTGAAGTGTTAATAAAGCTAATAACACCACCGGCAGTGGCAGATGTTCAACAGGAGTTAGCATTTAAATGCAAAAACAATCTTTTTTAAACTCCGCTATGCACTGAAAATACACTAAAAGTCATAGTCATCCGTATCAACAGTCCCTAGTTTGCACAATGCAGACATTACTGTAAGTAGCAGATTGTATTGTTTCATATCTTCCCCAACAGATATTATGCTCTTCATTTACAATTCTCTGCACTCGGTCGTGCATAAGGACAGTAATTGGTCTTGTAGCTACTTCAGAGGCTTTTCTACTTAAAAGTATGATGCTCAGAACTGGTCCCTGCTGAGAAAATGGTTATCTCTCATTCCTACTTTGACACTTCACCACTAAGGGTCTGTCTCCCTTTTCCTCGGGCTCTGCACTACCGATGAGCTCTGTCAACTTCTGTCTTTAGACGTGGCATGTACTACATAATCCTTGAAGCCATGAGCTACATTTCAAGCTATACTGTAAAAAGTAAAAAATTACTACAGTTGTGAAAGAAATTAAATTTGAGTGAGTCATCAAATCATTGCAAACTGAGTTGTTCCTACTCATAGATTCATTCAGGAATCAAACAAGTAATCATTCACAGTTTTTGTTGGCAGAGCAAAAATAGACACAGTAGCTGACAATGTTGTATCTAAAATGTTCTTTACTTAGTATTCTCAATATTAACTAGTTGCTTATTAGCATGCTGATTAATAACATATCGGCTGTTTATTATTACTTATAAAGCACATATTCTGTATGACCATATTCTACATCCCTAATCCTACCCAATACCTAAACGTAACAGCTACCTTGTTAACTATTAATAAGCAATAATTAGGAGTTTATTGAGGCGAAAGTCGTTGTTAATAATTTGTTAATATCCTCAATTGGACCTCAAAATAAAGTGTGACACTCTCCCATAAAAGCAATATTACACTCCCAAATCAGAACATATGCTATACACTGGGTAGACTTTAGTGGTCACTGACTTCAGTGGACTGATGAAATTTGATTTGGATAAAATGTAACCCAAGTTAATTACGGGCACTGAATCAGTAGAGGTCATGGCAGAATTGGTTGCAACACAGTATGAGTAGGCAATAGCCATAATGTGTCCTTCAAATTACTAACTTCAAATATATAAATTTTATTTTTGGGTCAGCCCACACCTTGCTCATTTTGAACTTTAAAACCTTCATTAAACACAGATTTGTGGGTTGCACTGCATTAAAGGATGAGCTTTTTTCTGTCTCTTTTCCCACCAAAATCAGCTTGGCTCCTTGACAGGCAAAGCCTTTTTATAATGAGATACATCTATGCCCCACTCTGTTCAATCAGTCTTCTCAGGTAGTCCATTTCCTTGGCTGTGGGAGGTTGTGAAATATTCAGGAGTATGCATCAGTACTCCTATTATTGAAATCAGCAGCTACTCTTTTTAAAAGGTGTAGCCATTAATCAATCATTACCGGAACATTGGCTTTATTATTTGCTTCATTACCAAAGCTCTACCTCTGGCAACCACCATTCTGTGTGCATGAGTGGAATATAATGCAGCAACTAGTGCCATTTTTCCATCATTATGTGAGCGCTAGAGGTCTATTGTTGCAGATTACTGATAATGTTTTCAGCCTTCGACCTTACAGCCTTCTATTGTATACACCCTTTCAGGATTAATTAATTGTGTCGCCATGCTTGTGTCTGGAAGGCATGTGAATGAAAGGCTTAAGACTTCAGGTGAAGTTAATGAAAGTTTTGCACAGCATTTCCAGTATGTAAGCATTCATAAAGGTGCTAAGCTTCAATTATTTTTCAAAGAGACTCTACATTTCTAATGACCAGTACTGAAGTGATAAGAGAAGTCATAGAGATCTAACAGGCCGATAACCAAACCACGACCGTCCCAGCATGATGACTTTTTATCAGCCAGATTTAGAGAGACCCCCTAACAAGATTCATTGCTTTTCTTTTGCAGAATTAGCAAGGGTTATCTGCAAGAGTGGTCAACTGGAGGGAGACCTTTGCAATTATCATATCGCTGTCATATATCGATTTCTTAAAGAAGGGGTATCAAAAGAACATCCAACACCAAACAAAAAATAATTTCTCATGCCATCCGTCGCATCGCCTTGCTCGGCTGAGAAATGGGTGGAAATTATTCTCCATTTAGGGCAATTGTGCTGCTGCTCAATACAAAGCCATTATTGTCCTCAAGAAATAGAGTAACATCTCTGTAGAGGAGCAGCTACCATCACGTGGGAGTGTAAAAGCAGCTTTGATGGATGTTGTTCAAATGTAATGACTGAACTTGCAGTCAGCACAGTAGAGGAGGAGAAGGCAGAGACTATTGTGTGTGGTGCTTATTGGCTTCTGTTTTCACTTGACATAGTCAACTGAAATCAAGCTGGGAAATAAACTGCCTTGCACACGCCGAGCCCTGAAAGAAACTCGCAAATTGAATATTGCTATGAAAAAATAAGACTCCCTTGACTTGGCCGAATGCAGCTGTGGCCAGCACGGTTATTTATTTGGCTGTAAATCAGTGTGCCACGATGCCACCGGCACAATTTTGGTGGTGGATTTGAAAAACGGCAACTATTATCATTACTATTTGAGCACAATCAGCCTCATGTCTCCAAGCTGATTAGGAGTTGTCCTGAATGGCTCTGATTGTGTAATGATCAGCTAATTACAAAGAGCACAGTCCCATGCTGTCCCATGCTGTGGTGAATTCAGCCTAGCTGCTAATGCCAGTCTGGCAGAGAGAATAATGCAAGACCCCATAAGAGTCTCGCTCACAATCGTGCTACGGTAATGGCATTAGAGCACACAGCAATTGATGTTTGTTTTTTTTCTTTCTTTTTTTCATGTGTTCTTTTCTGTGGATGAATTGTTCGCCTTGAATATCTCTTTGTAAATATTGCATCATATATCAGTCACCAATGCGTATTTAGACAGTTCACGAGTTCACACTTACATATACTGTAATAAATAGAATAAAGTTTATGCATATTTGGCGTGCTGTCCGAGGGGAGGGCTCGGAGCTCGGAATTTTGGCCCAAACCCAGAGTACCCCCCCTACAGGTTAGGACAGGAATAGTTGTAAGTGCGGAGAAGGGGTGGTGGAGGGATGCTGGAAAACTGCCAATGAACAGAGGTAAGTCTGCTGTGTATATATACACTCTTATCTTATTAACTGGGTTGATTACTGATTGTTCTTCTCTTGTGTTAATTAGGTTAATTATCTGAACGTGCTCCTCCCAAACTTTGTTAATAAAACATCATTTGTTAAGCGATCTGGTGCAGCTGTGATGCATATTGCCAATGAATAATAGAAAACAGCAAAGCAGAGTATTTATTATACATAACCGTGAGCTACTGCAATTAACAACAGTAAAAGTGCAATCATCTCCTTAACTAGCATATGAGGAGGACTTTGAGGAGGTATTTATTTCATGTAATATATCTCCTTGTAGAAAAATACCAACCTGGTCTCATGGCATAAACATACCTGGGTGCACTTTTTAGCGAGACTGTTTTATGTACCTTACTGCACGTTTCGCCGCAGTTTCAAAGGGAAAAGATGTCCACTGAGTGGCGCTAAAACACGGGTTCAATGCGTAAACCCTGGCGCGTTTTTATTACGTTGATATAGGTATGTATTGCTGTGTTTTTATTACGTTGATTCAGGTACTTATTTCGTCGGTTCAGAATTCAAATATCCGGGGACCGTCGCTAAAAATTAATGCTCTATTGTATTGGAAATATGCCCTACACCATACCCAACCCTAAACCTACCCGATAGTGTTGACAAATGCAAAACTGATATAAAAACTTATTTGTTGATGCAACCGTGCTATTTGAACTTCCTTAAATGCAGAGTTTTGTCGAACCGTAGTTACACAGGATTCGAACCGGAGCTCCTCGCTCTCAAGTACATCTCCGTACTCTGTGAGCTACCGAACAAACCTGCCATCTATGAAAATCGATATGAATATGATATGATATGAAGCTGGATATGTGTGATGCTAACGTTCAAAAGCATCAGTTTTCAAATTTCCCAGCATATTGATATTGTTTTGAAGTCATAACATGATATTCAAGTAATTGTGCGAAAATTACGCTTTATAAATCGAAACTCTGTAAATTTGTGTGAAAAGGAATAAAAGGCGTTGGAGTTTTACTGCCTCTAGTGTTCATTTCTTTTGAAACTGCAGTGATAAGTGCAGTACGTATTTTGCGTCTTGCTAAAAAGTGTGCCCAGGTACGTTTATACCATGAGGCCAGGTAGAAAAATACTGGCAAGCTATCAATGCAAATATACTTTAAAGTTTTAAAGCATGTTGTGAAGATACAGCATACAGTGAGATCCAAAAGTCATAGGATTTAGTGAGTGAGTGAAGTGACATACGGCCAAGTATGGTGATCCATACTCGGAATACGTGCTCTGCATTTAACCCATCCAGCGTGCACACACACAGCAGTGAACACACACACACCATGAACACACACCCGGAGCAGTGGGCAGCCATTTATGCTGCGGCGCCCGGGGAGCAGTTGGGGGTTCGGTGCCTTGCTCAAGGGCACCTCAGTCGTGGTATTGAGGGTGGAGAGAGCTCTGTACATTCACTCCCCCCACCTACAATCCTTGCCGGCCCGAGACTCGAACCCGCAACCTTTGGATTACGAGTCCGACTCTCTAACCATTAGGCCACGACTTCCCCCAAAAGGTCATTTAAACCTGGAAATAAAAAGCAAAGGACAAAACTGTGAAAAGAGAGAAGTGTTATGATATTATCATGAAGATATTTATTTACAATTCTTTGCTATTTCTAGATCACGTATCAATAAGCCAGTTTATGGTGTTGACTGTGTTAACCACTTTTTAACTCCAGTGCTGCTGTGAAAATACACAAAGTTCTAAAATTCAAGTAAAAATTCCAATTCAGTCATTGTTTAATACTATAAATGCCTTTATTGACACTTTTGACCAATTTAATGCATCCTTTTGTGTAAATTAGTATTAATATTATAAAGAATCTTTGTGTCTTATAAATATTCCATATATTATTATAAATAAAATGAATGAATGAATGAATGAAACAAACTATTTTACCAACCTTTACCAGCTGTTGAACTGTGGTGTGTGCGTGCATGTGTGAAAAAGGTTAAATTGTTCACTTTTACAAAAATTGGAAATCTTTAGAAGCATTGGAAACATTTTCAATAATGGTCTCTGAATTTTGGTCCCCATTATAAATCAATATAATGCCTGGTGTAGTAGTTGCCACATGGTTGTCATAGCAGAGTTCAGTCCAGTGTCCCTTTGGCTGTTGTGACAATGATAAGCACTTTGTTCCAGCATTTGGAGACAAAAATAGGGAAACTCACAGACCAAGGCTGACCAGCGTGACTCTTCTAGAGTGAGGGCTTTGCAACCATCCAAATGTAACAGAGCAGAACAGCACTAGAATAGGTGGACACCACATCAGGCGATTCCATTAGCTGCATTGCACACGAGACAGAGCCTTGAATCTGATTCCATCTGCCATAGAAGAACGGTGAGCATCAAGAACCATGTGACCCTGCAAATATCTTCCTGTAACATGCCGTAATGTGAACTCCGGGGCAGCTAGTGAGAGCAAGACTGAGGTATTGTGAGGCCATGGTATGTAGTGGTTTGAAACAGACAGGCTGGACTAGTGCGGCTTTCGCCTCGGCACTGAGACTGATGAACATGCTGTTCTGCCGAGATGGGCCTATTTATTACCATCTGACATGACAAATCATTGCACAAGGATACAGGGCCAGTTTGTGCACTCTGCCACCCCACCACAACAAAGCCATTGGTAATTTTAATGGCCAGTATGTGCAAATGACATTTATTTTATGATCATGCAAGTATCTCCTTTTTGCAGACGTTTTTGCACCGTTACGTTTAAAAGGAAGAGTTTTGTTTAAGCATAATATTCATAAAGGGATCCTACCATTCCTCAAGGACTGAATGTGCATTTGATCCACTTTTGTCAGGCTGCATAGAGAAAAAGGGACGTGGAGAACCACAACTGAATACAAAAAGACACACTTTGTACTTGAATGAGATCCTTACATGTCACACACATACATTTAAAAAAAAGCCTGATTTCTATGGGTAGGAACAAACCTGCAGTACACGACAGTCCTGTTTTTCATCCTCATACTAATACGCACCACTTAGAAATATCCTCTCCACGTACAAGCATTTGATCTGATGGGTTTTTTCATACATGTTCCCTGCCGCTTTGAGCTTTGATGTCCATTTTCATTAAACAGATTGTGTTTCTTTTATCATAGAGTGAGGTCATGCTTAACAGGGCGTGCAAAGAGTTGGGTCACTGGTGAAGCGTGTCTGCACAGTTTTTTAGAGCGATTTAGACTGGGTTTTGTTGTTGAGAAATGGCAGTGTACTTACAAGTACAGCTAATTGTATTTTCAATTAATTCCTTCGGCAAATGATGGTAATGATAAAAGCAGAGGTGACTTTTGGCACTACTCAACTGTGACTTTGTTAATTAGATTTGAGTCATGAGTAAAGCCCAGCAAATCCTCTTGTTTTTAAAGACGCTGTGTAATGAATACAAATTTCACTTGTTTGTTTCTCGTCAATAGTTTTTTATATGCAAAAGTATGTGGACACCCTCTTTTAATTAAAGAGTTGTACTATTTCAGTTACTCTCACTGTCAGCAGGTATATAAAATCAAGCATACATCCATGCAATCTGCTTATATAAACAATTTTCGTTTTGTGGGTCATATCTTTTTGTTTCAGCATGACAATGTATCAGTGCGCAAAGCATGGTTCATAAAGAAATTGTTTACTGGGTTTGGCATAGAAGAACTTGACTGTGGTTGGATATGTCAAATAATTGCGTTTTCTATTGAGTTGTTGCAAGCTGTGTGCAGTAACCTAAAGCTTGAACAGTGTAGTCTGAGTCACACACAGATTTGCACACTCTTTTAAACCATTTAAACTATTAACTAGTTGCTTATTAGCATGCCTGTTAGTAACATATTGTCTGCTTAGTACTTATAAAGCACATATTCTGCATGACCATATTCTACATCCTTAATCCTACCCAATACCTAAACTTAACAAATACCTTGCTAACTATTAATAAGCAGCAAATTAGGAGTTTATTGAGGCAAAAGTTGTAGTTAATGGTTTGTTAAAGGCAGGGTAAGCGATTTCTGGAAGCCAATGTTGATATTTGAAAACACCAAAACAAACACGCCCCTACCCCAAAAAAGGTCTCGCCCTTATTTTGATAGATCCGTATGGAATTATTTTTGTGTCTTTATTATTCAAACAAAAATTCTGTATTTGAGAGCAAATCTAATTATTTTGTAATTAAAAAATACAAGTTTGCAAAAAAAGTCTTCTTAAGGTTCAAAATTAAAGTAATTGAAAACAAAATAATTTGCAGTGCGTGTAAATCCTTAAAAAATATATATATTTCTTTGTGCACTTCAAAAACTTTTCATCACTAACACAAATGTTGCTCTCTTTCCTGCCTTCTTTTTTTGCGGGTCTAAAACTTTTGTTTGTGAGTTGAAAAGTTTTGCTTGCGAGTGAAGCTGTGTGTCAGTGGGCGGTCTCTACGCACCAGGATGAAACGCCCTTTTCTATTGGCCACTCTCGATTGACGTAAAAGGTTGACCACGCCCACTACGCTTTCCAGCCACTGACGCCAGTCTGGCAGAAGAGCGAGCATCTAGCAGCAATGGCCAGCAACCGCTCCTTTACTGGGTAAGCTAACTAATTTAACATGTTAAATTCAGTGACTAGTGAACTGAATTATTCTCTCCTCTCATGCTCCCCCACCTAAATACATAACGTTAGCTAAGCCTGTATGTAGTTGGTGATACCGCTGAATAGATTTGATTAGACAACAGTACCTTAGCTACAAGTTTCTATAGTCTTTGGTTAGCTAACTGTTGTGTGTGTGTGTGTGTAGTTTAATTAACATAACGTTAGGCACTTACATAAAATACATACACGCGATTGTACCGTATTTTTCCTTACTGAAGTTGGCAGACACACACACACAAAACAGCTAGCTAACCAAAGACTATAGAAACTTGTACGTTAGATAAGGTACTGTTGTCTAATCAAATCTATTCAGCGGTATCACCAACTACATACAGGCTTAGCTAACGTTATATATTTAGGTGGGGGAGCATGAGAAGAGAGAATAATTCAGTTCACTAGTCACTGAATTTAAGATGTTACATTAGTTAACTTACCCAGTAAAGGAGCGGTTGCTGGCCATTGCTGCTTTTTTGTGTCATAACATCACTTGACTCCATGTTAACATCACCATATCAATAAGCTATTCATAATTTTTTCTACCTCATATGCTGCCATTTAAATACCCTGTACAACTTTTTTGCACATTCCTGTTATATTACTATTTATGTCAACAACATACTGACCTTGCACATTTATATTTTTTTAATCTTATATTTTATTCTTTTTTTTTATTATTTTCTTTTTCTTAATATATGTCTATACAATTGCACTGTCCTTGGAGCGGAACTGACTTATATTTCACTGCTGGTTATACTCTGTATAATTGTGTATGTGACGAATAAAAATCTTGAATCTTGAATTAGAAGCTCACTCTTCTGTCAGACTGGCGTCAGCGCCGGGAAAGCGTAGTGGGCGTGGTCAACCTGTCACTTCAATCGAGAGTGGCCAATAGAAAAGGGCCTTTCATCCTGGTGCGTAGAGACCGCCCACTGACACACAGCTTCACTCGCAAGCAAAACTTTTCAACTCGCAAACAAAAGTTTTAGACCCTCAAAAAAAGAAGGCAGGAAAGAGAGCAACATTTGTGTTAGTGATGAAACGTTTTTGAAGTGCACAAAGAAAAATATATATTTTTTAAAGATTTACACGCACTGCAAATTATTTTGTTTTCAATTACTTTAATTTTGAACCTTAAGAAGACTTTTTTTGCAAACTTTTATTTTTTAATTACAAAATAATTAGTTTTGCTCTCAAATACAGAATTTTTGTTTGAATAATAAAGACACAAAAATAATTCCATAGATCCGCCCCACATATATGTAGCCTATGCAACCCAGGCAACGACTAGTTCTGAAACATAAGCCGCTTTTCCACCGAAATTACCTGGAACAATATGTGCCAGGAACTTTTTTTTCCCCCAGACCTGTTGCTGTCTGTGTTTCCATCGCGGTCTAAAGTACCGAGAAGTTTAGGCAAATAGTTTGGTGACGTAACATTAGGTCTGCGCGCGTTTCTCAATACCAAGTACGCAAATTTCCGACTTGCATCCTCGCTAGTTCAGACTTCATGTGTTAGACTCGGGTGTGTGAACTCCCACGGACGGAAGGACGCAAGTCTGGTAATTCTACAAAGAGCAGCGTACTTGTTAACGTCAGTCAGCTCGCCTTGGCTGTTCCAATCTTCATTGCTGTATTTACAGAAATATATTGTAGATAAATGATGGGTAATAAAGTTAAATTGCATTCAGACTATGTACATATATGGTATTTCCGGTCTTGGTATGCCCCCTTGTGGGGATACGTTATCGATACAGCGAATGCAAGTGTTTTGAGTGATATGAGCTCCTGAGGTGAGCTAATAAACATGTTGTTCTCCAGCATACAACCGTCTCCGTTTCTATAACGAACTACATGGTGTCAGAAGTTAAAATATTCAGGAAAGAAAGAAAATAAAGGAGAACACAATGACCGAAGGATTTCGCCGACCAGACTCGCTGATCTTCGACGGCAACATAGCAGAAAACTGGCGAAAATTCGAACTGGAATTCGACATATTCATCGCAGCAGCCCACAGTGAAAAGCCAGATAAAACTAAAGCCTACATACTCCTCAATCTTGCGGGACCAGAGGCAATTGAAAGAGAGCGTTCATTCACATATGCTCCAGCGATACTGGCTGCCAATGGGCGGGATGTAGTTACACCAGCGGAGTCAAGAGAAGATCCAGAATGTTTAAAGCGAAAATTCAGAGAAGTATGCAGTCCGGAGACAAACGTGACGATGGAGAGACATTCGTTTAATACCAGAAATCAAAAACCAGGGGAAACCATCGAGGCCTACGTGAGTACACTAAGAAATAAAGCAAAAACATGTAACTTTGGTGAGCTCACGGACGAATTAATTAGAGACAGACTGGTGTGCGGCATAGACAATGATAGTGTGAGAAGAGTGTTGCTCAGAGAAAGTGATCTAACTCTGGCGAAAGCTGTTAAAATATGCCAAATCAGCGAATTAACCGAACAGCACACAAAGGTACTGGCTGCACCGCGTAGCGGGCCTACGAGCGTTGATGCAGTTGCCTTTAAAGCAAAAGGGAGAAAAGCCGTAGTTCACTGGCAGCAACCGCAACAAAAGCAAATGAGCGGGACAAAGAACATTGTCAACTGTAAGAATTGTGGTGGAAATCATCTAGCAAAGCGTGATCAATGCAAAGCTTTTGGACAACAGTGTCACCGTTGTAAAAAGTTAAATCATTTCAAGTCCCAGTGCCGATCTGCATCAAAAGACAATTTCAAATTCATTCACCAAATCAATGATGTAAACACAGACAGCAGCGAGGAGTCATTTCATATCGACGGGCTGTGTCTTGGTGCCAGTGAAATAAATGCAGTCAATCAAAGTACAACTAACAAGCAAGAAATACACTGCAGCCTGACAGTAAATGGTAAACCCCTTGAGCTTAAAATTGACACAGGAGCAAAGTGCAATGTTATTTCAACTGAAACATACCAAGCAGTGAGAAAAGAAGAGAAAATCCAAGAAAAGTCAAAAGCAACATTAGTGGCATATGGAGGCACTGTGATTCAAACACGAGGAACTGTGATGCTGCAATGCTTGACCAGCAAACAAAAATCACACCTGTTGCAGTTTTATGTTGTTGATAAGAATGTCAAATCATTGCTGGGCCTGCCAGACTGTTTAAAAATGAACTTGATATCTCTCAAAGAAGAAGTGTATGGAATTGATTTCAACAAAAATCAAAACCTTTCACAAGAAATATTCACAGAGTATGCTGACCTGTTTGACGACGAGTTGGGCACCTTACCTGTGACATACTCAATGAAGATCAACCCAGACATTACTCCAGTGGTACGGCCCCCTCGCAGAATACCTGTGGCAATGCGGGACAAAGTAGAAGCAGAACTGAACAACATGACAAAATTGGGCGTCATAACACCCATTTCAGAGCCCACACAGTGGGTATCCTCAATGGTCGCCACACACAAGAAAGACACTGACAAGATCCGTCTATGCATCGATCCACGGGATCTAAATGAAGCCCTTATGCGCCCTCATCATCCTATGCGCACAGTAGAAGAGGTAGCTTCACAAATGTCCAATGCAAGCGTCTTCTCAGTGCTTGACGCTAAAAGCTCATTCTGGCAAATTAAGCTAGACCATGAATCTTCCCTGTGTACCGCTTTTGCAACACCCTTTGGCAGATATCGTTTTTTGCGCATGCCTTTTGGCATTAATTCGGCATCAGAGGTGTTCCAGCGGGCAATGGAACAGATCTTCACAGGCTTTCCATGTGCTGTAATTGTAGACGACATCATTGTTGGAGGAAAAGGGGAGAAGGAGCATGACGAGAACTTGAGGAAAGTTCTAAACAGAGCACGGCAAGTGAATCTGAAACTCAACCCACAAAAGTGTAAGTTCAGGCTTAGAGAAGTCAGTTATGTGGGCCACCTGTTCACAGAACACGGATTAAAGCCAGATCCAGCCAAAATACAGGCCATTACAGAGATGCCACCGCCAAATGACAAAGCTGCCTTGCAACGTTTCTTGGGCATGGCTAACTACCTCGGCAAATTCATCCCAAATTTCAGTGAACTGGCAGCACCACTACGACAGCTGCTTCACAGGGATGTAGTTTGGTGCTGGTCACAGCAACAACAAGAGGCATTTGACACACTAAAAAAGTGCATTACATTCCCACCAGTGCTGAAATACTTTGATGTAAGCAAACCGGTGACCATCACGTGTGATGCTTCTCAATATGGATTAGGCGCAGCATGTCTGCAGGATGATCAGCCCATTAGCTATGCCTCACGCACTCTCACTGAAACGGAAATGAGGTATGCTCAAATTGAAAAAGAGCTATTGGCAGTGGTCTTCGCCTGTCAGAAGTTCTATGACTACATCTATGGGAAACCGGTCTTAGTGGAAACAGACCATCAACCCCTTATCACGATTCTGAACAAACCCCTACATACTGCTCCAGCACGACTCCAGCGAATGATACTGAAGCTGCACAAGTTCAATCTGACTCTTACATACAAGAAAGGAAAGCAGCTCTATCTGGCTGACACACTGTCACGTGCTCCCAGGAAGGTGACGGATCTCAAAGTCGAGGAGGATTTCGAGGTGATGGCTGTCCAAGTAATTTCAGTCAACCGGCTGCAAGAGCTCAGAGAACACACTGAAAAAGACAGCTCTCTGCAAGTTCTGTGCAACACCATCAAGAACGGCTGGCCAAAGAGAATTCAGAGTGTTCCAGTGCAACTAAAACCCTACTTTCCTTTCAGGGATGAGCTCAGTATTGAGGATGAAATCATCACAAAGGGAACAAGAGTTGTAATTCCTTACAGCCTACAGAGTGAATATCTACAGATCTTGCACAAAGGCCATGCAGGAGCCGAAGCGACCAAACGTAGAGCACGCGATGTCGTTTTCTGGTTGACTATGACACAGGACATTGACAACTTTGTGCAGTCCTGCAGCATATGCAATGCTTTAAAACCACATCAACAAAAAGAGCCATTGCACCTACATGAGATCCCAGGACTGCCTTGGTCTGTCGTTGCCGCTGACATATTTGACTGGAACAACCAACAGTACCTAGTGCTGGTAGATTCGTACTCTGGGTGGTTTGAAATAAATCCACTTAGAAATTTGTCTTCACAAAACGTCATCAACAAACTGAAGAGGCACTTCTCTGTGCACGGCATTCCCCTAAAGCTTATCACCGATAACGGCACCCAGTTCACAAGCCAGATTTTCAGAGATTTTACAAGTTCGTGGGACTTTGGTCACATCACTAGTAGTCCTGAATATTCCCAGGCGAACGGTCTCGCAGAAAGAGCCGTTCGTAGTGCGAAGCGCCTGCTTGAAACCACTAAGAGGGATGGGACAGACTTGTATTTGAATTTGCTGAACATCCGCAACATTCCTCGGGATAAGATACTGGGTTCACCGGCACAGAGATTGATGTCCAGGGTAACACGTACCAACATGCCAATCAGCAAGCAAATGCTGAAGCCAAGATCCAAGGACACTGTGAAAATCAAAGAACAACTTTCCAAAAAGAGACAAATGCAGAAGATGTTCTATGATAAAAGGAGCAAGCCACTATCTCCACTACATGAATCCCAAGTAGTGAGGATGCAAACAACAAAAGGACACGACAAGATTGGAGTTGTTAAAAGCACTCTTGCTAAGCCCAGATCGTATGTGGTGGAGTCCAATGGTAAAGAGTACAGGAGAAATCGTCGACATCTACTCCCTGTAAAGGAACCTTTTCCACACTGCACACAAGTTACTCTGGAGGACCTGTTGTCACAACTCAAATCTATGCCAGACAGCAACAATGTGTCTAAAGAGGCTGTGCATGATGAGGAGAACATTCCTGCTGAGCCAACAGATCAAAAGTTCCCATACCGTACTAGATATGGTCGGGTCTCCAAGCCCAATCCTAAGTACTCTGTTTAAGCACACATGTTGTTGGGAATCTAACATAAAGAACGTGCTATTGCAAGGAGTAATTCTGATATTTAGTTGTCATTTTCAGTTACAATTTAAGTTTTGCAATTTCTAGATGTTATAAAGATGTTCGTGAAGTTGCAGAGTTTTCACTTAGAGGGATTTACAAAACTAAGGAAAGGGGATGTAGATAAATGATGGGTAATAAAGTTAAAATGCATTCAGACTATGTACATATATGGTATTTCCGGTCTTGGTATGCCCCCTTGTGGGGATACGTTATCGATACAGCGAATGCAAGTGTTTTGAGTGATATGAGCTCCTGAGGTGAGCTAATAAACATGTTGTTCTCCAGCATACAACCGTCTCCGTTTCTATAACGAACTACATATATCAAACACCACTGCCTCTTTTCGTTTTCATTTAAACATATTAATAGCCGCAGAAATGTAGTTCAGGGAATGTACATACATTATAATGAAACAAAATATTATATCAAACATTGCCTGTTTTCATTTTCATTTTAACATATTAATAGAACAATAGAATAAAGACTAAAGATTACCTGTTAGATTTACCCAAAGTGAATTATATTTATTGTTTATCCACTACAGAGACATCAGAGCCAGTGGCAAATGTCAGAAGGACTAGCCGAGGTTATGCTCCTCTCGTCGGGATACATGAGCACAGGGTGCCCGGTGATCGTGTGGAGCTCAAGTCTCCGAAATCGGCGAAGCACATTTTCAAATAGGCACTGTTATTATAAATAAACCGCAGATTTGAGTTTTAAACAACTACATTCTCGCCTGAAATACACGCGTCCAGTGTAGGCAGCGTCGCGGCGCACCCAGTGTAGATACGGTGTTACTCACCTATCGAGAAGAAACAAAGCAACCTCGGCGTTCGATCGCAGGCCTTCCGCTCCTTGAGTTCTCCTTGAGTGCTGGAAAGCTGATCCGATATTTACACGGGTCCTACATCTTGCCTTATCGTTCCGCAGTTGTTTTCCTCTTTTGTTTTTTATCCGCCATCTCTATCGTTCTGTCGCTCGGCTCGGCTGTTCACTGAACGCTCTCTCCTCCATATCATGAGTAGACACACCCCTTACTGCTGATTGGCTACAAGTTTATTTTGGTACACGGTCCCGACTCAATTTTCTAAAACGTTTTTGAAAAATTACATTACCCACCTTTAATAGTGAGAATTGGACCTTAAAATAAAGTGTGACCACATTAGGTAACAATTAAACATATTTCTAAAGCATTCATTAATCTTAGTTAATGGTATTTTCAGAATTTTCTACTACACTATTAAAATAAATGACCTGAACAGACATGAACTAACACTGAGCAGTTGAGCAGTTATATTAACTAAGTTAACAACAGATTAATAATACTGTTACAAATGTGCTGGCTGCTTATTGTTAGTTAATGCATTAACTAATGTTAACTAATTGAAAAATGTTACCATGCCATTCATAAAAAAAATGGCTTTGATCAGCTGGTCCTTTTAAGTTATTTCAAAAGAATAACAAACACAAGAATGATAATTTCTGATAATTATACACATATACAGTTGGGCAAAAAAGTATTTAGTCGGCCACCAATTATGCAAGTTCTCCCACTTAAAAAGATGAGAGAGGCGTGTAATTTTCATCATAGGTACACTTCAACTATGTGAGACAGAATGGGGGGAAAGAATCCAGGAAATCACATTGTAGGATTTTTAATGAATTAGTTGGTAAATTCCTCTGTAAAATAAGTATTTGGTCACCTACAAACAAGCAAGATTTCTGGCTCTCACAGACCTGTAACTTCTTCTTTAAGAGGCTCCGCTGTCCTCCACTCGTTACCTGTATTAATGGCACCTGTTTGAACTCGTTATCAGTATAAAAGACACCTGTCCACAACCTCAAACAGTCACACTCACATTTTAGGACACAACATCGTCAATTAATTAACTTTAACGAATGTTACAGTATTCACTTTAGTTGTCTGCTAGTAAAAACATAGTTATATCAGTCATTGTCCGTTCACGTTTACTACAGTTCAGTGGATCAGGAGGTGCTGGCTGGTGTGACTGAGTGGAGGCGGGGCTCATTTGCATATTCATAGATTCATCGATATAGTACATGAGGCAAGGGTGTAGAGTTACATTCAAGCTATTTTAAGGCATGAGAAAATTTAAAAATGTAATTTTGATGATCAAAGATGAGTTTTAAGGGAAAACAATATTTGACTACAGGGGGACTTTAATATCTAAATGAAGAAAAATAGCAAACCTTTAGATATCTGCATATGTGATGGACAGTGGTTATGCCCATCTTTGGTAGCTCCTTTGAATGCATCTTGAGTAAAACAGCTCTATATTTAATGAAGCACATACCAGAAGTAAAGAGACCTGTTTTACAGAATACATAAATTTGTTGTGTATAACCCACAGTGCAACTGAATAGTGTATCCATAGCTGTTAGACCTGCAGCTAGCTAAGAGAGGAGATGTAGAGAGGAGAAAAACAGCCTTGCACGTAAGGATAAAATCTACTCTGTGCAGCTCAAACAGACAGGAGGAGTCACCCATGAGAATCTCCCTCTCTGTACAAACATGCTGAAGCTCAGCACAAAAGAAGAGTGTTTTCTGCTTACTAACCCTGATGGGAGGAAGTCAATCTCTGGACCCTCCCAAGCAGGGCACGGTGGTCCACTCCTGCTTAACTGAGCATTTGTCTGGCGGGCCGATGTATTATTCATCTGGACAGGTTTGCAGCTGGATTAGTCCCTGCCATGGCCTGTTTTCTCTCTGTCCGCAGTGATGTGTTGATGGCTTAATGATGCGACAGGTCTCTGGGAGGTGGCGGATGCATCTGGCGGCCGCTGACACCTGCCAAAAAGAGAATCTCCTGATGGGAAGAGAGCAGCTGCACGGCAGATGTAGGCTAATAAAACACTGCTCTTTACTGGCCTCTGATTGGCCGGCGCATGACAGAGGTGACGGGGAAACAGCTCTTTGTTTAAGCTTGGCAGGATGCTGAGGTGAACAAACTCGTCTTCCTGTCACACACCGATGTTTCCTTGATAATGCCAGTGAATGTGGATATTTTATCATTGGCATGCTTTTATTTGCATCATTCATTTTTAATTCAGATGATGCTTAGGGGAAAATTGCATTGCATATCACCCTTCATTTAGCAAAACTCTAAGGCTTTGTCTACATTTTAAGAGACCAAAATATTTGTGCTTATAATCGCTAATGGTCTCCATGGACATGTCTGCCAAATAATAGTTCATTGAGTCAGTGAACTGCAAGAGCAGCAAATATGCCCACCTGGAGCAGTAAAATATTCATGTCATACCTGGTGTAATGTGGCATCACTAATGCAGCGTGATGGCAGATGGAATTTTGCTGGGTTGGGTGGCAGTACTACAGAGAGGCCTGTCATATTTAATGGCAGACAGTCCTTGTGACAGTTCACATTAGCCGCTGCGGATGCTGAAAATTTTATATGTTTTATATTCCCTTAAGACAGGCTTTACATGAAATATCATCAGGGAATTATACTGTAAAATGAGGTCAAGGCTACAAAAAAGGGCTCTAGAGTTCAGCAAAACTGTAGCAGAGGCTTTTAACATACAAACACAGATATGTACACAAAAATCAAAGATGAGGCAAAATGAGATGAGACGTCATTAATATTCGTTTGAGAATGTGTGTGATTTTCAAGATTCTACAGGCAATTACCTTTGTTCATAATTTAAGACCCTTTTAAGCTCTTTGGAGTCATGATTTTATGCAGTCGAGTTCTATCATAATCTGTTTTGTGGGGTGGAGAATTTGGAATTTGTTTTCAAATCTAGTGCCATCCTCTTTTTACCAGTGGTTCTCAGCGTTTTTGATTCAAAGGCCCCCCGTATTAGTTAAAGTATTTCCTCTGATATTTCTGCTGTGAATAAAACAACACTGCTTGTTTCTCTTTCTCTCTCTCTATCTCTCTCTCTCTCTCTCTCTCTCTCTCTCTCAATTTCTTTCTTCAATTTAATATGTGCTTTATTGGCATGACAATTGTTACAATGTATTGCCAAAGCATAGTGTTTACATTAAATATAGAACAAATACGTATTAAAAAATAAAAAATAAGTACATACATTTTTCATGAGCTGAACTCAAAGATCTAAGACTTTTTCTATGTACACAAAAGGCCTATTTCTCTCAAATATTGTTCACAAATCTGTCTAAATCTGTGTTAGTGAGCACTTCTCCTTTGCCGAGATAATCTATTCACCTCACAGGTGTGGCATATCAAGATGCTGAATAGACAGCATGATTATTGCACAGGTGTGCCTTAGGCTGGCCACAATAAAGGGCCACTCTAAAATGTGCAGTTTTACTGTATTGGGGGGGGGGGTCCGAAAACCAGTCAGTATCTGGTGTGACCACCATTTTTTATTCACACAGTGCAACACATCTCCTTCGCATAGAGTTGATCAGGTTGTCCACTGCTCTTCAATGGCTGTGTGAAGTTGCTGGATATTGGCAGGAACTGGAACATGCTGTCGTATACGCCGATCCAGAGCATCCCAAACATGCTCAATGGGTGACATGTCCGGTGAGTATGCTGGCCATGCAAGAACTGGGATGTTTTCAGCTTCCAGGAATTGTGTACAGATCCTTGCAACATGGGGCCTGCAACATGAGGTGATGGTCGTGGATGAATGGCACAACAATGGGCCTCAGGATCTCGTCACAGTATCTCTGTGCATTCAAAATGCCATCAATAAAATGCACCTGTGTTCGTTGTCCATAACATACGCATGCCCATACCATAACCCCACCGCCACCATGGGCCACTCGATCCACAACGTTGACATCAGCAAACCGCTCACCCACACGACGCCATACACGCTGTCTGCCATCTGCCCTGTACAGTGAAAACCGGGATTCATCCGTGAAGAGAACACCTCTCCAAAGTGCCAGATGCCATCGAATGTGAGCATTTGCCCACTCAAGTCGGTTACGAGTATGCAGATGAGCTTCCCTGAGATGGTTTCTGACAGTTTGTGCAGAAATTCTTTGGTTATGCAAACCGATTCTTGCAGCAGCTGTCCGGGTGGCTTTGAGTTCAGCTCATGAAAAATGGGGGCAAAAATAAAAAAGTGTTGTGTTTATATTTTTATTCAGTGTATATATTTTTAAACAAAATAGAACAAATCAATTCTACAAATTTTAGAATTCTATGAACAATTAAAAATTTAGTGGTGTGTGTGCGTGTTTGTGTGCGTGTGTGTGGGCGCATCCTCCCTCTTTATGTGACAGGCTTCAATGTATCTTGCTGCTAATAAGATACAATCTTGTTTTTCACCTAATAAATATTGAAGTTATGTTTTCTTGTTTAACATTTTGAAGTCAGGGCAAAGTGTTTCAAATTTGGGATAAAATGTCTTTCTAATTACTTCATAGTTAGGGCAGCTGGTGAGGAAGTGTTGCTCTGTCTCCACTTCCCCATGGGTACAGTGTGGGCAGATGCAGCTCTCTTTGGGCAGCCAGTGCTGTGGATATCTGCCCATCTCTATAGTCAGAGTATGACTGCTCAGTCTGCACCTCGTCATTTGTCTTCTTAATTTACAATCTTTCACTGTACTCAGATATTCTGCAGTTGTGTGTTCTACGTCTGTGGTGAAAAAAGCTATACAAAAAAATTCTAAGAGATATACATGCTTTTGAATAATAACAATAATGGAAATGTACACAATGAGCATCTAACAAAAAAGAAGGAACTTCATTATTACAAGAACAAGTGAAGGGAGCGTTAATAAGAGCAAGGATTTGTTCAATTAAAAACATGGATGCTCCTTCTTCATATTTCTTTAATCTTGAAAGGAAAAGTGTCCAGCAAAAGCAAATGTATCATCTTCGCCGGCCTGATGGGGTCATAACATCTGACCCAGTGGAAATAAGGAAACTGGCAGTTAACTTTTATACGGACTTGTATGGTGCTGAGACTTGTGATCCTGAATGTGTTTCTGATTTGCTGAGTGATCTGCCAAAGCTGACAAATGAACAGGAAATCACTAAAGCAATGAGCCAGTTATCAAATCACCATTCTCCAGGAATTGATGGATTACCAGCAGAGTTTTTTCAGTCATTCTGGAATGTACTAGGAAATTACTTATATGAAGTTTTATTAGAGAGTATAAAGAATAAGTTACAAGTTGTCGAAGGGCAGTTCTTTCTTTGCTCCCTAAAAAAGGGGGATAAACATGGTGGGAAATGACAGAAACACACCCAGCTCTCAGTCATCTCCAGCATGTTTTTTTTTTCTTTCTTGTCTTCATAGATTTCACAGATTTCATAGCTTGTTCAGCTCAGAAGAAGCAGGATTGAACAGTACCGACTCTCTCTCTCTCTCTGTCTTTTAGCATAATAGTTAGGGCCACCTAGTATAAAGTGGGACCCTATTGTCCAATAAAAGCAATAGCTATGTAGGAGTGGGAAAATTATCTTAAATTTAATATTGATTATTTTATTTTATTAATATTTTTTTATTTTACTTTATTTTAAGATCCAATTCTCGCTATTAACAAACCATTAACTATGACTTTTGCCCCAATAAACTCCTAATTTGCTGCTTATTTATAGTTAGTAAGGTAGTTGTTTAGGTATTGAGTAGGATTAGGGATGTAGAATATGGTCATGCAGAATATATGCTTTATAAGTACTAATAAACAGCCAATATGTTAATAATAGGCATGCTAACAAGCAGCTATTTAATATTGAGAATTGGTCCCTATACTAAAGTGTTACCATTTTATTTTATTATATAATTTATTTTATATATATTATTTATTTTAAGTGTGCATAAGTGTGTTATGAAATAGTCATGAAAGTGAATCCTTTAAATTTGTCTAAAAATTTGTCTTCATACATATTATTTACATATTATCTGCAAGTAGTTTTATATATATATATATATATTATATATATATACTTTTAGGATTTGAATTACTCTACGAGTACACATTCAGTATATTTAAGTGTACTCTGTCATTTTGTGGGTCACACCCTCCTTGTTGAGAGCCACTGCTCTATGTTTTCTACCACACACAGTCTTTATTACCTATCAGCAAACCAGTGACTCTCCTCCTGTTCCTCTCTAGTTCTCTCTCTTTTTCTCATTTCGATTCATTTCAGATCATTTATAGAACACCGCAGTCATGGAAACAACCATTTAATTTTGGTGCTTTTGATGCACAATAACTATTACGATAAACATGGTGGGAAATGACAGAAACACACCCAGCTCTCAGTCATCTCCAGCATGTTTTTTTTCTTTTTCTTGTCTTCACTCAGATAGATTTCATAGCTTGTTCAGCTTAGAAGAAGCAGGGTTGAACAGTCCCTGTAATTTTCATCAAGCAAACAAAGGAAAGCAATAGTATAAATCAGTGAAATCTGCAAGACGTTTTCTCCGTTTATTGCTTTGTTTTACCCAAGCTCGCAATTACCCTCTATTAAATGCTGGAAAAGTAGCCTTTGACTGCCATCCGTTTTGAAGTCCCTTTATGTGGAAATACCTGATCTTTTGTCTGCATTTTCCATCCCCACTGATTCATCGATTTAAAGCTTTCTGACCGCTTTCTGAAGACGTTTCCTCAAATATGCAGAAGAAACTCTGTTACCATAGTAGCATATTATGATATTCAGAAAGAACAACTAACCATTTGGGATGCTAAAATTAGGCCAAAGTGTGTGCATGCAGGCGTGTTTTTTTTTTTTTTGACTCCAGAATGATAATAAGATTCATCGTCTCTAACTAGACAGAGCAATTAAATTAACTGGAGAAGAAAGCTTCTCTACACCCTTATGCTCTGCACAATTGTTTTCCCTCTAATTAGATGGAAAACTTTCTAGAGTAGTAAAAATAAATTTGTGGTAAGTTTGTTTTATTGTGGTGTTTTACTTTTTTTCTAAACACATATAAAGAATGCACAATTAGCGCCCTTAACAAGTACACTAAGCTTTGATCTTATGCAGTCAGTGGCACATAGCAAGAAATTGTTCTGTAGGTTAAAAACAATGCTTCAAAGCAATTACTGTATGTAATAGTCTATTTTTATATGTTACTTTTGACTGAGAAGATAGATTTAGCAGTCATAAGCAAGTATTCCTTAAAGGGATACTTCACCCAAAAATTTAAGATGTGTCATTAATTACTTGAACTACTTTCAAACCTCTCTGACTATTTCTTATCCAGAAAGCAAAAGAAGGTATTTTTAAGAACTGTTTTTCTCTGTATATTGAAAGTCAATAGAGTCTGACAAACAAAATGCATAACTTGCAGTTTCCATTGAAGACTGCCAATAAGGATTTTCTTTTTGATTATATAATAATGACAGTGTATCCACACACCATGTTTCTGATTGAAACAATAATCAAAATTTGACCAAAGACTTTGTGCATTATAGCACCATATGGAGTATAGAAAGGACTTACTATATGTGTATGCTTTGTTTTTTGATCAGTCTTGTGTAATCGTGATTCCTATTACTAAATATTTAACCATTTCACCTCATACACTGTAGACCCAGTCACCAAAAACATGGTAACCAATGCTGAAAAAAATCAGTTATGCGTAACACTTCCTTTCATTCATTTTCCCGATGCTCCCTGCTGTCCAGATGTCTTGCACTTCCACATGCTCAATTTCCCTGTATTAAAGAGGGCCGGCTTATTACTGTGTCTGCGAATCTGTTAGCATTGCATATCTTACATGCAAAGTGATTACAGCAGTGGCAGCACCCAGTCATCCATGAAGACAGCACAGCTCTCGGGCAATGGCATTACATGACATGTTGGCAGGAAAAGCTTTATACACATGAGAGACAGAAAGCATGGAAGCCGTGCATAAGAAGCTACACTAACCCTCAGGGCCACTTCAGATAACCTTCTCACTTCCATGGAGTCAAATATAGGTTGGCGTAGGACTCCCTCTTATACACAACAACTGATTTTTGCAGTCTACATTGTTGGGTCAAGAGATCATGCCAATGTTGTCATATTACCGTATATAACCACCAGGGGTTCTAACAGTGGTGTTCCATCCATATTAGATGCGAAGGCTCTGCATAGCCAGGTCGTCTGAGAGAATGAGTTCATGGGATAATTAATATAAACATGATTATAAGTTGATACCTTGTCATTTGAGATGTAACTTAAAGCTTATTAAAGTGTGGGGAATAAGTACGTAAAATTATTTATTTGAAAAACAACAGTAATATTCTGTAAATCTACATCAGTTACGGAAGCTTCCGGGTGAGCGGATTCTCTGCAGCTTTGGCGCCTCCACTCTATCGCTGTGAGACTCTTCAGGATTGTTGCGCGTTCTCATTGGTTTGCTGGCATGTGGCTGATTTCATGCACGAGGTAAGCTGTCGGCGAAGCGCTCGCCCAAGAGGAAAAATGCACTGGTGCTGCCAGATTTCGATTCGATTTCATATTGTGTTTGATGCTAAATGAATGTGACAAAATGAAATGAAAAAAAAAACAAAAAAACATCGTAATTGTATATTTTCATGCTTTCTCAAGCAAAGCAAATTTTGAAAGTCCACTGAAAACATATCTTATAGACAATGGTGAAGATATACGTTATTGTCAACATGCTTAAGTGGTAAATTAAAAAAAGAGTTTATAAAAATGTATGAAAAATTTTAAATAATAACAGACATCAGGAAAAAAAGACGAAACGTATTCTGTATGCTTGTGTCTCTTACAGTTAAAGTCCTTCCCTGATTTTATTGTTGTTTCCATCATTACTTGGCAAGATTTTAAAAATATTATTATTTTGGTGGTTTTGCATGGTCTATTACTGGAGTAATGCCACCTGGGTGGGAGTTTTAACTCCTATTCACTGGGAATAAAAATAAATAAATACATAATTCAGTCGCTGCAGAGACATAAACCAGGAAATCCCCCATCTCCCCACCCTCTGAATATTACGTATCATAACATAACTACGTGTAAACGTTATTTGGCGGTTTTTACTTAAAAAAAGCTGTTTTTCTAGCATTCGAATAACTATGGATAAACCTGAAATGCTAGAAGAAGGATTAGAGATTAATTTCATTTACAAATAAGGTAGGAAATGTGCATACTTTTAAATCGACACCTGCCACGGTGTTTCCCTCTTTGAGTGTGCCCTAAAAGCCAATGAGGAGGAGGAGATGGAGGAGGGGGAGGGGTCTTAATCTTAGCACCCAGTATACCTGGTTAAAAAAGTCACCGCTCACCATCTTCCCAGAAGAGCCCCTTTGAATTCGGTTCCTTTATTGCGTCTTTCTCAGACAGTCCCTTCACATGCTCCTTCATTACAGGGAGACTGCAGTCCTGTAGTTCCACAGGTTTGATTGGACCATGACTGTAAAAAAGGGCACCGATCTGCAATCCTTCCATCTACTTCCTCTTGAATATACCTTGTGCTGAACTGAGCTGATTTCACTTCACACATAGTCGAGCTGGAGGTCCAGCACCTTGCTATCTCTGATGATGTCTCACGTTAGAAGTGTGACAGGCTGACTGAAATTCCTCCTCAGCTAAATCTTTCCTTCCACATGTGCGCTTTTTACTTTTTTTTTCACCATATAGCCTCTGACTTAGAGTTGTGATGAGATAATTGACCTCAGTTAAGACACATATAATGCAGAACTTAACGTGGTTTGAAGTGTGTAATTACCCCTTTTACCTGCACTTTGTCTATTTTTTTTTTTTTCACCTTGTCTAAGATTCAGACTAAAAGGTTCCACCTCAAACTGGCATGATAATTGGGTCAATGGCAATCTCTTTTCTGTCCTGTACATTAAATTATTTAAAAGACTTGAAGAATCTGTTTTATAATGAGCATTTATATACTGTATATATATATATTTTGGGAAGCTAAATATATATATGATAAATATATAAAAATGATAATTATGAAAATTACCTAATTATAAAAATGAAATTCTTGAAAAGAAAAACCTTACAGAGATCACAGAAGAAAGACAATCATGCAGGTTTGGAACAACATGACGTTGAGTAAATGATGACAGAATTTTGGGTGAAGTAACCTTCATACATTGTTTTTAGAATAAAATATTTTGATAAAACTGAGGCCTCACAGCAAAGTAGATTGGCTCTTTTGTTACCAGATTGTGGCTGATAATAGCTTATAACGTATAGATGTGCTTGCTGTCAATGAGACACCATCTCACGCTTGATTTTGTACATTCATTCACTATATGCCTTTGACATTAGCCGACGGCAGCCCATGTACATGCAACACATGTACATTCATCTATTGCTAAATGCTTCATGTTAAGAGATTGTACAAGTAGCAAGCCATGACAGAGAGAAAACAAGTGACTATATCAGAGCTACAGAAAAAAAAAAAGAAATGTACATGTTGAGGGGAACACCATTTTGTTGCATTTTTAATGGTTTGAAGGTTTGGCAAGTTAGTAAAGTTCAATCTGTCGGTTTTAATTCTCTTTTCTTCCATATCTATTTCATTTATGTATTTTGTAAATATACCATAGCAAACCACTGCTGCATGCCATGAAGGGAATTTGTACAGTTCAATATACCTAACCTATGATTAAGTGTAAACGGCTCAAATGAAGACTATGAAATGTATCTTCAAGTTCAGTGGAGGGCTACTCTCATGGCATCCGGGGCCCATGCAAAGGTTAAGACTTAATGGCTTTGATTTACTCCATTAAAATCCTTAAGGATGACAAATAGGGCCGTATAGCACTTCAGTGTCATTGTTATCAAGGAAACCTCTGATTTATGCCAGCTCGGTGATGGCTGCCCTAACCCTGACATGTTCTGGAGGTTCAGGAAAATAAATGGCTAAGCTAAGAAACCGGAGGCAAATGACCGCAATAAACGCCTCTCCCAAGTCCCAGCCGCCCGCTGAGGCGATCCATTTGTTAAAGTGGGAAGTGAGGTCAGGCCTGGACAGTCCTACAGTGCCTCTTGAAGCTCGGCAGATGGCGACCCAAGTGCAGACCAATTAAAAAGACCTGTATGTGTGCTGGGAGCAAAAATGGCCATGTTCTGTGTGCGGATATAGGCTCTAGAGATGAAAGCGACCCTGGAGTGTAACACTGAAGCCAGATGAGGCCCACCTGAGAGAGTTTCTCCCACCCCGGTCCAGTTTGCTCATATTTATATATGTTTTAACTCAGCCTTTTTCCTCTGAAAAGTCTCATTTCGTCTCCCTGAAGTACAGTGAAAGCAGCGCAATTCGTTTTGGACTTCATCTTGTTTCCAGTGAGGGTGAATGAATGAGTCTGTAATGTGGGAGTTGATATGGTACCTTTAGGTCTTCATTAACCGAAAAGGAATAAGATTGACTGCAGAATTGGGGTGATGTTCTGCATTAAGGTCTTCTGCTCAGAGATATCTGCTCCTAAGGGTCTGAACTAAACCATGTTCTTTCATGAAAGCCTTGAGGGAAATGACTGAAGCTCCACAGTCTGAGAAGCAGTAAAATGCAAGTATTGCCCTCATGGGAGAGCCGCTGCCAGACAACAAGGCACTAATTAGATTTACTCACATAATTAAATGAAAAAATAGGAGCTAAATGCATGTGTCTCATACAGATCTCGCAAACTGCTTTGTCCTAAAAACTATTTCAGGCTTTTTCAGGGAGGTGGAGGCTATAAGTGTGATAATTTGCTTTAACAAATGCATTTTTTGAAGGGCATTGAAAGAATTAATCCCCTATTCTAGTTCCTTCCATCGCTGTTCTATTTAAACCCAGTGGGAAATTTTCTTCCCATCTTAAGCAGACAGTAGAGCCAGCAGTTCTTATAATACCCAATTGCTTCACTGATAGCGATATTAACAGTCTTCCTGCTATAAGTTCTTTTTCACAAACTCCATTTTGCTTTTAAAAGATTTGCATTTGGAGCTCTGAGAACTTGGGGATTGTATTTCTCTTTTTTTTATGAGAGCTCGGACTCAATTGAAAGTAAGCACAGAAAAGAATCAAAGGACAAGGGGCATTAATCTCTCTGCGTAGTGTTCATATTGAAAAATTTTTGTGCTCATGATGCCGTGTCCATGGATAAAAGTTCCATAATAACGCCTCCCCTTCCCAACACACACACACAGAAACTCTTGAAGTCATATATCATGATTTCTGAGCACTTTGCTCCTTGTTGGAAATGGTGTTCACTCTCGCTCTCTCTTTAAACGTATTAGGTCCAATATAAAGAGGTCACAGTCCCTCTGCTTGCTTGATGATACATGTTTTTTTTTTCTTGCAGAAGTCCTAGTCTGATATCAGGACGTAGTGCGCCCAGTCTCAAATACATTTTGCTCTCCATGCAAGGCAGTTGCTGGGGTAAATACTGTGATTTGATAGATGGCACTCATTAATAGGAGGTGCCTGCAGCCTTTGAGTAATAGCCCTTTGGTTTATTTTCACCATGTTGTTTAATCTGCAGAAACAAAGAGGTATTTGTGTCCCATGCTAGTAGAAGCCAAATTGATATTTTAACACGGTGTTCAAGCGTCTGGGACATCGCTTGTGAGTTTTGCCCCTCTGGCTTTATTGAAAGAGGAACAATCAAAGGAGGAACGTGTACGTTATTTAATTAATTGATTTAATTAGATGACACAGGTCCGGGTCGTGTAGTTTCCTCCTCAGCAGTTTCTGGTTCGCACCATTTCCGTCGAGGGACTTGGGGATTGAGCTGTTGTTATAAAGCATGGATCCCCCGTTCATGTCCCATTCAGTCCCATATCTCAGGAGATGTTTGCTTTAATTACACTGTGTTCTCCTTATCGCTCGAGACGAATGCACCATACGGCTCCACTTTGTAATGCCTCACGGGAAAAACTGCTGCTCTTGCCATTTTATACATTAACTAAACTCGGTTTATTAATCCCACAGCAGCTCAAAGTGATCACAGTCTTGGTCGCTACATTATTGAGGTCTAGTTTTCACATTTAGTTGATGGAGTTTGTGAGATCAAAATTGACTCTGTTTACTTACTGAATACACTTTTCTGGTCTTAATGATTCATCTGATAAAAAAAAAAATATATATATATATTATTTATCTTTGTAATCTTATACAAAATGTAATTTTAACCAGTAGAAAAACCACTGTTTGAATTAATTTCACTTTTGACTATCCAATAGATTGGCACTTCACTATTTTTTTGACGAATCCTACCTTATAGCTACAGTTGCTGTTGGTCATTTTCTCAGATGCTTTTGATCTTTTCTTATGTAAGTCTATGAAAGATTTGTGTGTTTTATTAGTTTTAACTGCAGTTTTACAGAAATCAACTAAAACTATATTAATATTTGTTGCCTCAAGGTACTGAGAAGGGATGCAAGCAGATATTTTCTTCTTATTTCTTCCAAATCATTAAATTCACACTTTGGATTAAACTATGTATCAGCCCTCATTCCAAAATGAATTTGCTCCAAGGCAAATGTATATAACTCACTTTATGTGATATCAAATATTGTTTGAGGTCATTGTAGTTTCATAATTAACAACAGTATCCCAGTGAATGCATTGTTGAAATGTTAGAGACAGTTTTGTCTTACTTCAGTGTTGTCATTTGTAATTACTTTCAAATGTTGCTTTTCTTTTTTCAGTTGACATAAGTTCTTGCCTCATTCTAATTAACAATCTCTGCAGTTTTTATTCTTGTTACTGCATAATTTTACAATTTCTTTATAAAACTACTTTGTAATGTCACAAATCTATCCAGCCCGTGTGAGAATAATAACCAGTCAACTTTTTAATACTTATGAAACTGTAAAGTACATTAGTAACCAAGAGGGTGGAGCTTAACAGATAAAATCAAGCCTTTACAGTAGTTTGTGTTGCCAAGTAATAAGTAGACTGCACCAGTAGATATGAGTGAATTAACAGCAGAAGTGTTGTATAATCTAATGTTGAGAATGTTGTTCGGTCTTTAGGCTCTGACCTCTGCTTTGTTTGCGAATCACGGCTGGAAATAATTGCACATCTCATCTGATAATTGTTCACACTCATCCCGCTAGAGACATCAAGATCCTGAAGGAATACGTATCATTCGCAATTACTGGACATAAGAATGGCCACTTTTCAAAGGGCAGGTTAATAGCGAGACGGCATTCTCACAGAGTGCAGATGAGCATTCGATATTTCACTCGACTCTTGCTCTAATTCACCTTATTTCCCAATGTGAATAACTCCCACTGAAAAATTAAATCCTAGGCATGCTTTTTCCGCATTTTTGTCTAATCAGGTTAATCCGGTCCAGTCCAACATTGGGTGGTTTTAAATGTAATTCTTGAAGCGTGGCATCTCATAATCAGATTTGATTGGAGGACAAGTGTCATATGAGGATATAAGGTCATAAGTTATGTGCCTGGAACGTTGTATTATGCAAGATAAAATATGCTAATTTCAGTTAAATGCAATCCAACTGGGATAAGCTTCTTTTCCAGGACTTGCCACTCCGGCTGGGGTGTTCGGTCTGTTCATTACATGTACAAGTGAGCATTTTTCATTTTTGACGTTTTAGCATCTTTCAGAGGAAGCACAAATGGAGCATATTAATCTTTCTTAAAAACACAGATGCTTCCTTAAAACCATTGCTCACGCAGAGCAACTCTCACTGTAAATGTGTGTGTGTGTGGCCTCGCTGAGCAATAGTGCATTGACTTTACATGATTATGGCCAGATCTGTTTTCTCAACCAGTTCCACTTCTTCCAAAATCTTGTTACCGTAGCATAAACAGTAAAAACCCATCAGATAAGTTTTTATTTAGGGGATAGGATTTATTTGGGGAAGTCGTGGCCTAATGGTTAGAGAGTCGGACTCGTAATCGAAAGGTTGCGAGTTCGAGCCCCCGGCTGGCAGGAATTGTAGGTGGGGGGGAGTGAATGTCCAGCGCTCTCTCCACCCTCAATACCACGACTGAGGTGCCCTTGAGCAAGGCACCGAATCCCCAACTGCTCCCCGGGCGCTGCAGCATGGCTGCCCACTGCTCCGGGTGTGTGTGTGTGTGTGTGTGTGTGTGCATTTGTTCACTACTCACTGCTGTGTGTGTGCACTTGGATGGGTTAAACGCAGAGCACCAATTTCGAGTATGGGTCACCATACTTGACAATACGTCACGACTTTTACGACTTTTTATTTGATTTTTTATTTGATTGTAAATCCAATACATATCTGACATTTTTTCATCTTATCAAAATTTCACAATTTTCTGTCATTAATATCCACAGTTATTAAATGTTTATGTGAACAACTATGAAGCAACTTGAAGCAACTATATGTCAAGCATTTGTGAAATGTCTTTTTGCTATATGCTTCACTCTCAGAACAAAATGTGCAAAAATTGTACCTTTAGGGATTCAACAGCTTGTCACTGTGGTGGTAATCCTTTCAAAAGGTACATGTTGTACCATTTAGGTACTAATACATACAATTTAGATACTAATATGTATCTTTATGGTATAAGTAGGCACCCTTTTAGGGGTAAATTAGGTACAAAAGTGTACTTTTTGAAAGGGTACCACCCCCGTGACAGCTTTTTATCCTGAAAGTATATCCTAAAAAGTCCATGTAAACTGGAAGTTGCTACTGACTTCAATATTGTGACATAATGATGTCGTTATTTTTGTAGTATTATCATAGCTTCATAAAATTATGGTTTAAGCACTGATGTCACATGGATTATTTTAATAATGTCCCTACTTCCTTTCTGGGCCTTGTTGCTGTCTATGCAGGGTCAGAAATCTTTTGGATTTCATACAAAATAACTTTATTTGTGTTCAGAAGATGAATGAAGGTCTTACAGGTTTGGAACAATCATGAGGGTGAGTAATTAATGACATAATTAACATTTTTGGGTGAACTATCTCTTTAAGAGTACATATAATTTCTCCAAGGTACTAATATACACCTTTTAGGAGGTAGATAAGGTACAAAATTGTCCCTATAAAGGTACTGCCCCAGTGATAATCTGTTGTACATTTCATGCACAACTTTTCCTGATAATGAAGGAAATGTCTGAAAAAAAGTTATGCATGAGTAGTCTTCTGCTCTTTTGAAAAATTAATTGGATAATTGTGAAGATTTTTCTAAGAACAAGTACACACAATCATGTAATGTTCAGCGCTGTCATGTTAAACATTGTGAGCACTTACACTAAAAACACAGCCTGTAGTCTTGGTGCATGATTGTTGTAACACAGCTGGTTATGATGGGACAAAAATCAGAAATGTGTCAAGAGATCAAATATGTGCATTGTGCTTTGCTGTGTTAAAAGCATCCAAAACGTCCATATACCCCTAAATGCAGTCTTAGACGGTGATGAAGAGCAGTTAGCTGCACTCCCGCCATTCAAATGCAGATTGCACACCCTGGCCAGCTGCCAGCTTTACCAGATGAACACTGAATACTTAGGAATGGAGCTCCTCTGTCAGAAGTGATGAACCCAGGAAAGCGGCTGCACAGTTAGGCCTGTTACTGCAGGCCTGAATAATGGATAGAGTTCAGAAGGTCTTGCTGACAGGGACAAGAGAGCCACACTGAGGAAACCCACGTAAATTCTTCCGCCAGACGCTTAATCCCAGACTGACGGCAAATTTTATACCCTTCATGGTTTATTCAGAAAGCTGAGATAGGTTAATTTCAGCTCTGCAAGAGGTCTGCTTCAAAGTAAATTCTGCCTTTGTCCACATAGGCAAGTACGTATTCACATTAGTTTTGCGTCTCATGCACCGGACACTTTCCCCAGCAGTGGAGGGGTGCAGATGGATCGGGTTCGTACAGTCTCATAAAGATTTCACAGGCAAGCTCTAGGGGGATTAGATGAATAAAAAGTTCACTCTCTGCTTACTAAGTGTGTGTGTGTGTGTGTGTGTGTGTGTGTGTGTGTGTGTGTGTGTGTGTGTGTGTGTGTGTGTGTGTGTTTGGACGTTATTAGCGATGGAGCTAAGGAAGTATAATTAAATACAGCCGCACAATGCAGTCTCAAACTGCATCAAAGACAATCCACTCCAGTCCCTGGTGCCTAAATTTAAAAGTAAATATGGAGAAATCTCAGCTTCCCTTCTGTCTTTCTGGAGATAGATTAAGTTTTATGAGGAGTTAGATGCTTTTTCATCGATTGAGGCACAAAGAGAGTTATAGTTCAGACGACTAACTTTCTTTTATCTTGCGGTCGGAGCATCTCCTGTCAGCTGTTATCTTCACAATGTTTCATACAGGATGTTAGAAAAATGTGGAATGCTTGAGAGTTCTGTTTGCATTCAGTGCACATATTCTTTTAGTATAATACGTTTCTGCTGTGCTCCTTGTGAAAGGACACGGAAAGAAACATTCTTTTTTTTCCCCATTTCTTGCATTAGATTCTCAGATTCTTGCATTAGATTCCCATGTTCATGCATAGATAACTCTTTACTGTAAATCACAGTCCATTCATTATGTTTTCCATCCAGGCTTGCGTATGCTCCAGGCATCCTTCAGTCGTCCAGGCTTTGCTGTGTTTACTTGTTTTCTTCATTTTCCAGCATAAACATCCTAGGGGAAGCGTTGCCAAGCATGTCCCGAAAAAAAAAAAAGAGAGAGATTAGATGACGATGTGGTATGGTAGTATTTTCACAAGCCCTCATTTTAATCCATGTAGCTTTCAAACCAAATATGCACATAGTTATGGCTCTCAGAGACGAGTGAGTAACGTTGAGTGTGGAGTGTCCTGTTCTTTACCCACTCCTGCTTCTGCCTGGATGATTCAGAAATAAATAATTGATGGGTTGATAACTGACCCGCTGTACCTTTGACTTCACACTCCTCTCCTTCATCATAAAGAAGGTCTACTTCAGTAGGTCACTGAACATCTATCTGTCTGTCACTTTAAATTTATTTTATTTTATAAAATGTTACTGTTTGCAGTAAAATTAATGGATATGCTTTCCTTTAGGTTGGAAGTGTTAGTGTTTAGTTTGGATTTCACTTTATTTTAATGGTCCCTTTAACACATTCTGTTGACTATAAGTAATGTTGCACCTACATAACAACTCTCATTAGAGTGTTAGTAGGGTATTAGTAGCATGGGATAATGTTTCCGTCTAAAGTAGTGCAGTCACGGATAAAAAAAAAATAATAAGCATGAAACCAACATTTAAAAACTATATTGCACAAAATTTAAAAATGAAAGCAGATTTTTTTCAGAATAGCAAACAATGGTCAACGGATCGAAAAATAATATACGTAAATCAAAAATGTAAAAACACATTTAAAAAAATAATGAGAATAAATCAAAACTTTAAAACATTTAAATTCATATTGCACAAAACTGAAATATTAATGCAAAATTATCCAACTTGCACACAAAATCATGTTTTCCTTGGTTATATTTCTGTTTTTTTGTGCTCTCAGACCTTTTTTTTTTTTTATGCTTATGCTGCTTTTCCTTTCGCTCGATTCGACATTCTGTGCTTGCTTAAATGAGCCGTCCTGGCGACCTGTCGCCATTATATTTGCCTATCTATTCACCTAGGCTACAGTCACATCGCGAAAGGCAGCCGCCACATATTTGAGATCTCTCAAAGTCACTGTTATATGTGCCTGGCTCGCCTAAGTCAGTTATGGTAGGGTGACCAGACGTCCCGTTTTTCCCGGGGCAGTGCCGTATTTCAGCTCAATTTTACTATCTAATCACAATTCGTTATCATTTAACTTGCAGTAGGTTAAGACGGGATAGGCGGAATCACGCTGTATGACACACACCAGAAGCGCTGTCAAATATGAATTGCCGTGAATTGTCAAATATGCACACATCTGTCAAAATGTCCATCGTGTGGAGTATCTCACGTTAATACAGTGTCTGTTATGGCTTGAAAATCGGATGTGTCATGCTATATTACATCCATACATTCGGTTTTAAAGGGACAGCCTATCTCAGAATAATCAAACAACAAAAGATGCTACATAAAATGTATATGTTAAATAAACCTATTGTATTTGAAAAATGAGTTTATTTAATTTATATCTTTATTGTAGCCTATTTGTCTTGTAATTTGCTTCTCAAATTACAAATCTGTGTGCAGTGTCTGGTAGCCATGATCTCTCACATGATTGCTGCTGTTCCATAAGTAAAATCACTTCAGTATGAATTTACACAGAGTGTGAATTTTTAGGTTTACTATAGAAATGCTATGTTTAAAAATGTGTCTCACCAAATCCATCCCCCCCCCCTCCCCACACACACACACAAAAAAAATCTCAAATGTCAAGCTCACGGAGTGAAGGCTGTTCACTAATTTCCGTAATAAGACAGAAAGAGCAGCGATCCACTGTCTAACCCACCATACAGTCAGCTGTGCTACTGATCTCCAAATGCTCCACTGAGTTTGCGTTTTTATTGATTTCCTATAAAGCAGCATTGAGCTCTCAGGGACATGAGGAGTGGACGTGTTGTCTGCGGGTGTTGTCCAGATTCTGCTGGAGTTCAGCCTCAGAGGAGCACAATGGGACTGGGGATTCAAACCTCATTATTATTTCATTATTGTTGGAGTCTTACTGATCATTCAGTGTAGAAATACAGCTTAAGGCATCACAATAGCAGAGATGTTTTTGGGTGTAGTGTCCTGACATGAGAATGAATCCCCCGACTTTTTTTTTGAATTACATCATACTGAACTTTTCAGAACTGTTTCTGTCTTTCCTAATTTATGTTTGCAAAGGAAGGCCTTCCTTGTTGCTTTCGCTCTCAGTTGCTCGCCAGCATACAGTGATGTAAAACAGCATGATTCTGTACTTAAGCGTTGGGAAACATGATTCAGTCATTTTTTCTACTTTCAAGATAAATAGCCCCCCCCCCCTCTTTTTTCCCTAAAGGTTGAACCATCGATACCTCCACAGTGCTTGAAGGGAAGCATTTGTGAAGCTGAAAAGAGAATCTTGCTGAGCTTTTGTTAGTGAACGCACTGGAAAAGACAGATGGAAACACTCTCTCCAAAAGAAATTCTGCAGCCATTATTACATGTGAGGAGTGCAGATAGCAAGTCCTCTGAGAGAAAAAAAACCTTTCATGGTGGCTTCTATCCACTCTGCGGCTCTATAGAAGAAGTGTATTTAGAAGTGAAGAAGAAGAAAATGGCCTGTTAATCATTACACTGTGGACATTTTCAGAAAGGTGAAAGAGTCACTTAAAGCCAACAGAAATGAGAAATTGTCCAGGGATCAGACTGTTCCTTACCAAAAAGTTTTCTAGTCTTTCGTGAGTGCTTCACATGCTGCACAATGAAGAGTTGACTTGTTGTTGACAGATGATAGAAGACATTTAAAGTTTTCTTTCCTGCAGTTGATTTTTAATCAATATGTAATTTGTTAATAAATAGTAAATATCTCCTCATACAGTGCTTATTTTGTTTACTGTCTAAATTATCCCATTACTATTTTGTTGTGAGAAACCACTGCAGCCGATTCAGTGCTTGGGAGAACTGTCCAAATTAATAAAACTGAATCAGTATCAGAATTTTTTCAAACCTACTTGACCAATTAGGTCAATCAGGGCTCCAGACTGCGACTGAAACGTTCGCATTTGCAACCAGAAATATTAATTTACGAGTGAAGTTTTTGCTGAGGTTGCCACTGGCTACTATATAGCCTATATTTACGTTATGACTTAAAAAAATTTCAATTGTTTTGCGATCACATCTTTTGTTATGTTCACGTATTAAACTGACAAAGTTTTAGTTGAAAAAATAGTTTCAAACAGTCCTCATCAGCATTGATGGCACACCTGCTAAACGTAGCTCAGTTGTGCAGCGTGAGAGAGATCGAAATGACGGAGACGTGCAAGTAAACGTGCACAAAAGCACTGTATTTCATGCACAACTTGAACAAACTACAACAGGTAAAGCTGTCATCTGTGTGGATATTGGCAATATCGTTAACAATTCTTGTTTATAATCATTACTAATATGGTGGCTTTTTATCAAGATCTTAGTCTTTGCTGTGTTCTGTTAAAGCGTGAACTTCAAATTATTTGTAGCGCACTTGTCGTCCAGTAATCGCAAAAAGCTTTGTGCTTTGTTACTTTTTAATAAACAAAGTATCAGCTTTGAAATTATGCCAAATTCATTATGAAATTCAAGCAATAAATACGGTTTTGGCACTCTTTGATGTGATGACTCTTTTGATTGCTTTAGTGCCTCAGTTCAAGCGGCAAGTGAAGCCATTATATCTTTCTTTTTACTACTACATAAAGAACATGAATTAACATCAAAAGATAGGCTATTTTATAAGAGAGATTCAAGATTCAAGATTCAAGAGTTTTATTTGTCACATACACAATTATACAGAGTATAACCAGCAGTGAAATGTAGGTCAGGTCCGCTCCAAGGACAGTGCAATTATAAAGAATACAAATATTAAGAAGTACAAACATAAAATAAAATAAAAGATAAGATAAAATAAGATAAGATAAGATAAGATAAAAAAATATAAATATAAATGTGCAGGTCAGTATGTTGTTGACAAATAGTAATGAGAGGAATGTGCAAAAAATAATGTGCAAAAAGTTGTACAGGGTATTTGAATAGCAGCAATATGAGGTAGTGAAAAATTATGAATAGCTTATTGATATATGATATTTACATGGAGAATAATTATGAATAACTTATTGATATGGTGATATTACATGGAGTCAAGTGATATTATGACACAGAGTTAGAGTTTAGGAGCCTGATGGCCTGGGGGAAGAAGCTCCTCCTAAGTCTCTCAGTTTTTGCCATCAGGCTACGGAAGCGCTTACCAGATGGAAGCAAAGTGAATAGATGGTTACCAGGGTGATTAGAGTCCTTGATGGTTTTGACAGCTCTATTTTTGCAGCGTTTGAGGTAGATGTCCTGCAGAGAGGGGAGAGCAGACCCTGAGATGCGCTCAGCTAAGCGCACAACTCTCTGTAGTGCTTTGCAGTCCTGATTGGAGCTGTTTCCATACCACACTGAGATGCATTGAGTCAATACACTTTCTATGGTCCCTGAATAGAAAGTTTTCAGGATTGCTGGTGAGACCCTGAATTTCCTCAGCTGTCGCAGATGGTACAGTCTTTGCCTGGCTTTCTTAACCTGTGTTTGGATGTGTGTAGTCCAAGTCAGGTTCTCTGAGATGTTTACGCCGAGGTACTTGAAGCTACTCACCCTCTCCACAGGGGTCCCACTGATCCTGAGAGGAGAGTAGGGCTGCTGCTGTCTCTTCCTAAAGTCCATGATCAGCTCTTTAGTTTTGCTCACGTTCAGAGAGAGACAGTTGTCCTGGCACCATGATGTGAGTCTCTCTACCTCATCCAAGTATGCGGTCTCATCGTTGTTGGAGATGAGGCCCAGAACCACAGTGTCATCAGCGAATTTGACAATGGATGTGGAGCTGTGAGAGGACACGCAGTCATGCGTGTAGAGAGAGTAGAGCAGGGGACTCAGGACACAGCCCTGTGGGGCTCCTATGTTCAGAGTGATGGAGTTTGAGGTGAACTGGCCAACTTTCACCACTTGAGGTCTGCCGGTGAGGAAGTCTTGAATCCAGTCACAGAGTGAGGAGTTTAGGCCGAGGTCTGTGAGTTTTGAAGCCAGCTTGATGGGGACTATAGTGTTGAAAGCTGAGCTATAGTCAATGAATAGCAGCCTTACATAATTCCCATTGTTGCTGTCCAAGTGTGTGAGGGAAGAGTGAAGGACGTGAGAAATGGCATCGTCCGTAGATCTGTTTGGGCGATAGGCAAACTGAAGAGGGTCCAAAGTATCAGGGATGGAGGAGCAGATGTGGCTCTTTACAAGTCTCTCAAAAACCTTCATGACTATAGATGTGAGGGCAACTGGGCGATAGTCATTCAGGCAAGAGGGTTTATTGTTCTTTGGCACAGGGATAATAATGGATTTTTTTAATGGAGTGGGAACCACGGAGGTAGCAAGGGACTCATTAAAAATGGAAGTGAACAAACCAGGGAGCTGATCGGCGCAGGACCTCAGAACACGGCCGGTTATCCCATCAGGACCGGCTGCTTTCCTGACGTTCACTCTCTTTAACGCCCTCCGAACCTCATCCTCCGACACGGTGATTACAGGATCATCGCTGCTCTGCCTGCTGCTTCCTGACGCGCCGCCGCCGTTGCCATCGAAGCGGCTGTAGAAGATGTTTAACTCGTCGGCCAGCAACGGATCTGCTCTCACCTCCGCGGAGGATTTGTTTCCGAAGTCACAGATGGTCCTCAGTCCCTGCCACATCCGTTGAGAGTGTTGAGCTGAAAATGAGACTCAATTCTCTCTCTGTATCTGTGTTTAGCGGCTCTTACTGCGCGTCGGAGAGCATAGCACGATGCTTTGTACTCGCTCGTATTCCCAGACAGAAGAGCCTCATTGTAAGCGGCAGTGCGTGTGTTAACCGCGGCACGGATTGTTCTGTCCACCCACGGTTTCTGATTGGAGAATGTCCTTATCGTTATTGTTTCTGTAGCTTGCTCGGTTAGCGTGTTTACAAAACTTAATGCTACATCCGTGAACTCGCTGACGTCAGAAGAACTCGCCCGGAACATGTCCCAGTCGACGTCATCAAGCGCCGCCTGCAGCATAGCCTCTGAGTGGGAGGACCAGCGCGTCACTACTTTCTGCACCGGAGGTTCCTGAACGAGCCTTTGTTTGTATCCCGGTGTTAGAAAAATTGTGGCATGGTCCGATTTGCCAAAAGCTGGTAGTGAGCGGGCTTTGTAGGCATCCTTGAACTGAGTGTAGCAATGATCCAGTGTGTTTGGTCCTCAAGTTGGACAGGATACATGTTGGTGAGCACAGTTCGGCATGACCTGTCTGAGGTTGGCTTTGTTAAAGTCCCCCGCGATGATAAAGGCAGCGTCAGGATGTTTGTTAATGTAGCCGCTGAGCACATCGTGAAGCTTAGACAAAGCCAAGCCGGTGTCCGCCTGTGGTGGAATGTACACAGCAGTAATAATGATAGATGAAAACTCCCGGGGCAGATAAAATGGGCGGCAAGTAATGGAAAGATGTTCCAGATGAGGCGAGCAGGAACGCGACAGAATGGAGATATTCCTGGGATCACACCATTTCTTGTTGATCATGAAACATACTCCTCCACCCCTGGATTTACCGGCCTCTGCTGTTCTGTCCGTCCGAAAGACAGAGAAGTTATCACTCGGCATTACAGCAGTGTCCGGGACCATGGACGAAAGCCACGTTTCTGACAAACAAAGGATGTTGCAGTCCCTTATGTCCTGTTGGAAACTAATCCTGGCTCTAAGATCGTCCATCTTATTCTCCAAGGATTGGACATTAGCAAGGAGAATGCTTGGAAGAGGAGGACTGTGAGCCCTTTTCCTGAGTCTGACTCGAATTACAGCGCGCTTCCCGCGGTGTTTCTTGATCCGTCGCCTCGGGGGGTTATTGTTCGTCTCCGCGTTCTGAAGAATCTCCAGAGGCCACGCAGGATTCGTGGATAAAGTGTCCTGAAGCAGGTTGGTGTAGCGGTTTCCAATGTCCAAAAGTGTTTCTATGTTGTAGGTGATCAGTGCCGACGTGAAATGTGTAAAAAGAGAAAGTAAAAGTAGGTAAAAAAGTAAGTTTAAGCAAAATCTCAGCGGAGCGACCCGATCGGCGTCCGAACACAGCGGCGCCATCTTGGAAAAGTTGTAAGTTGTAGAAAAGTCTACAACTTACAACTTACTGAATCTTACAACTAGTACAACTTACTGAAATGTCTCACATAAAAGCTCATTCAGTGTTTCAAACTGCGGAAAACATGTAAAGCTTGTAAACATTGCAACGTAATAATACATTTACCTCAGAATAACCATTCGGTGTCCATAAGGTCATCAGTCAGCTAGAAAAATAACTATAAAGAGGAGCATTTTGCTATATTTATGCGCTATTGCATATTAATATTTTTACTGAACCTGTTGTATACATGATTCAACTCCTCCTATAAAATTGCATTTTACTAATGAAGAAAAACAGATTGAATGTGTGAAAGACATACTGTATGACAACATTTATAGGATGCATTGAGGAGGAGCCCATACGGCACTCAGTGGCCAAGTGATGCTTATGGTCCATGATATTGGTACAGATTCTGTGTAATGAACAGTTCTTTGTGACTGTATATTTCAAGTTGGAAAAGACATTTAGTTCCCACTTTAAGTTAACCTTAGTTCCCAGGTCAACTATAAGATGGATTAAAATGCTGATAAAGTCAAGAAAAGATGAGACATAAACACATGACAGTATGATTGAAATATTAAAATTTAAATAATGATAATAATAAATAAAACACGTTTATTCTGTGGCACCTAACAAATTAATTTGGCGCCTACATTTTTTTCTTATAGGAGCCAATGGCTCCTTACTCTATTTTTTAGGTCTGGGGCAGGGGCGTGTCTAGAGGGGTGGCATGGAGTGGCACCGGCCCACCCCAAAATATGCTTGCCCGTATGTGTAGTGTGTATGTTTGGGCATAAAACGATCTACAAAGTAAAAAGTCCACTCCAAAGGGAGATTTTTATTTTTTTTTTATCCTTTTTCAAGAACTACAACTAACGGCTCGTTTGGACTACAAAGTTGTTTTCCTGTATTTGTGACATCACAAATTGTAAATCTTGCCTATGGAAATTTGAATGGTTGGGGGGTGGGGAGAACTCTTGGTTGAGCACTGCACGTTTCAAAATCGAAACCCATTGTGGGTGTTTTTATATCACACCCGCATCATTTTATATAGTTTTTCTGATGGAAACCAACTGTTTTCAGAAAATTTCGGATGTTATTTTCATTTAATCTTGCATATAATGTCTGATAAAGCAGCGTTTGTGAGTGGAGCTCTGTTTTGTGTACAGCGTTATCGTGGAAACCTCTGTCTCTCCCGCTCCAACAGCGCCTCTTGCTAGCAGAGAATTAATTTGCATAAATATGCGGCCACAAATAGTGTAAGTCTGTATGGTATAAATAAATTCAACTGTATAACAGTTTCAGTGCAATTCATGTTATAATGTTAGAATTAAAGAACAATAAACATAATACATATTACCGTTGCACTTATCTGTATATTTTTAAGCTCTTGTTGACATCCTATCCAAAATGTGATTTAGCCAAAAAAACAACAACAACAATAACATTACCACTTTAATATGTCTTGTAATATCCGTGCATGCAAAGGTTCTGCACGATCCTCTTGTTCAATATTCTCGAGGTCTGATGATATGGCAATATTGACGTACTTGCTGTTTTGGCAAGGGGCGGGGCAATACTGAAACACCGTCTAAGCTGTTTGCCAATCACAACGCACTGGGACAGCTAACAAATCACAACACATATCGTTTTCCGGAAGGCGGGCCTTCATCAAACCCGGAACTAATCGAGCCGTTTGTGTCAGGCTGGGGAGAAAGGTATTGTAATAATGTCAATTATGTGAAAAATTATGTGGTTTTCGAACCACCAAGCATGAGAGCATGTTCTAGTACACCCCCAAAACAAAATCAAGACTTTGTAAAAGAGTATAATAGGACCCCTTTAAATGATTTTGTCTTTATTCAGTTAGATGAGAATATGGCTATTAAATATACTATGTGTGTAATATTGATGATTGGTAAAACTTTATTTTAGGGTCTCTTAACTATTTGCTTATTAGCATGCATATTACTAGAATATTATCCATTTATTAGTAGTAATTAAGCATATATTAATGCCTTATTCTACATGACCTTATTCTACATCCGTAATCCTACCCAATACCTAAACTTAACAACTACCTTACTAACTATTAATAAGCAGCAAATTAGTCATTTATTGAGGCAAATGTCGTAGTGAATAAGTGTTCCCTATTCTAAAATGTTACTTGACGATTAATTAAGTTAGAGGTTTGTTTATTTATAGACAGAATTTAATGGAAAAAAAATTAAAAGGGAAAACACACGTCTGTTTGGACAATAAAAGCAGTTGAGAACAATTATTATCTGTTCAATGGTTTTTATTTATAAAAAGATAGATGCATTGTCCAGGCACTTGTGCAGTGCCATTTTTATGTCATCCCACTTGCACATGACTTTTCCCATGGGCCCCCCTGACTGGTTCTTGTTCTCCTCCTGTGCCACCCCATTAAAAAAAATCCTAGAATCGCCCCTGGTCTGAAGCTCTGTCAATAGTGATTCATTTGAAACATTTGAAACAATTCATTTGAAACAACAACTCACAATAGTTCCGGTTCTAAATGACTGTTAGAAAACACATATGACTTGAGACAAGGATTAATCAGAAAAAGCAGTATTTCACTGGGGCTCATGCCTCAGTAAGGGTCTAGTGATTCTTCATTACAGTGCGAAATATGGCTATTTCTTCAACTACGGCCAATATGGACTTTTCACACAGTGTAATTTCTGTCTAAAATGATTATTTAATAGCATTTCTCAGTGGAAAGAACAGTAAAGGGAATTACATTTGGAACCTTTTTGAAAAAAAAATTAGTAGATAATAATTAAATAATAATTTCACACTTATAATTTTCATAATTTGACGTCAAAAAGTGATATTTACTTAGATTTTTTATGTTCGTTTATGTTACAGTTAAAAAAAAAATATATATATATATATATATATATATATATATATATATATAATTTGACAGTACATATTGAAACAGGTGATCATTACATTTTGTTTAGATCAGGAGTGTCAAACTCAGTTCCTGGAGAGCCATAGCCCTGCACAGTTTAGATTCAACCCTAATGCTGCCTTCACGTGCTATCGGAAATTTTATTTTTCCCATTTATGAACAAGATTACGAGCTTGTCATTTTCAAGTGCTTTAATGTCGGAAAGAATAAAATGTAGCATCCCATTGGTTGACAATCATATAAACATTCACCGCACTATACATGCAGTTTGCTGACAATTCTGGAATTTCAGTCCAATACATGCTTATTTCACTGCTTATAAAAGACATTATTCTTTGAATGATCGTTCATATCTAGCCTATTAATACACTACTTTAGCGACAAGACAAAGGGATGTAGTTGTTGTGAGAACAGCATTGACAGCAGCAATAGTTGTCCCCTCCACCATGTTTAAAGTTTATGACCCGCCCAACTCGGAAGCACAGGTATCAAAATTATTTCCAAATTTCCCAGTAGTAAATACGACTTGAGAGGCCGTTCACGTCCAATTTCCGATTAGGAAACTCGAATTTACGATAATTCCGATAGCATGTGAAGGCAGCATAAAGACACCTGATCCAGCTAATCAAGTCATGGACTGTTTCTCAATTCCAAGAACGCAGAGAACGGACTTGTGTTCTTGTGGAGACCGGTTCATGCTTAACTGATCGCATAGTCTCAGCATAAGCAGCGGGCAATGAACAATAAATATAACATAACATTTCATACTATGATAGCCTATTATTTTCATATAATTGTATATCTTTTTATTTTGCAGCATTGTATGTTTAACTATTACTATGTTAAAGGTGCCATAGAATGGAAAACTGTATTTACCTTGGCATAGTTGAATAATAAGAGTTCTGTACATGGAAATGACATACCGTGAGCCTCAAACACCATTGTTTCCTCCTTCTTATGTAAATCTAGTGAATAAAAAAGACCACTGAAAAGTCGGGATCACTAATAGTTACGCCCCCAACATTTGCATATGTTCTAGGCCAGCCGCCAGCCGAACCATCAGATGTTCTGCAGGTATTGTAAAGAAACAAGCGAGGACAACAGTGAAAATGGCAGATCATGGAAATAAATGTTATGTTTCACGCTGTGCAGGGGATGTGAAGTGCAGGGATGGGTTGGTGTCTGTATTCAGAAATGCACAGAAAGCAAAAAACGCGTTCTAATAAAATAACACGAGCCACTAAAGGGACATGGTTAGCTCCTTGCTAGCGGAAGCCTGTTACTTTGCAGTACATTAGATTTCACTTACCACATAAATAGCGTAAGGAGAGATGACTAAGGATGATGGCGAATGATTTACAGATCCTGAGCACCACTGACAAGCAAATGATTTTGTAAAATGTGTGGTAAGAACTGCCGCTCCATAGTATAAACAGAGTTCGTGCGATCGCAAATCTCGAAAGTGAAAGTAAAACGCGACCGTGCATTTGAAAGCAGTTTCAGTGCATTGTATATTAATAGCGGCTCCCTGATGCCCGCATTTTATATAGAGTATAATTACCCAAGGATATAACTGCGAGAGAATGTATTGAAATATATATTTGCCTCCCTGTGTTTCCTTTTTCTTGTGTGAGGTACTGAAATGAGCCACACTGTGAAACAGCCAATCAGAGCAGAGCTCAACATTATTATTCATGACCCTTCCAAATAAGCCAATAACAGACCATTTAATTCTAGGGAGAAATCCTAGGGTTGTAAATGCACATGAGAATTTTTGCCCTTACCTAAGCCACATACCTTCTATGTAGATATCAGAGAACAATATAAAATATTGTATTAATGCATTCTATGGCACCTTTAAGATTCATTTTAATATGCCAATAAAAATACTGCAGTCTTTATCCGGGTTTTATAACTTTATTCAAATTAAGCAAAACAAAACGATATATGTTTACTTTCAAGAGCCGTCAAGTATTTGTGAGAGCGAGTTTAAAGGATTTGAAAAAATTATAGTGTTTTTGAAAGATTCTTAAGATTTAACATTTACTATTTCAGTATCTCCAATTTAATTTAATTACTAAAGCAATAAGCCCTGAGAAAGTATTTCAGCCATTTCACCATGGTTCAGAGATGTTGTTATGATACAAAGTGAAGTGGCTCAAGTGGCTTAATGCAGTGCAAAAGCAATTTAATAAAAGACATCGATGTTCAATAAACAATTGTATTTATATTAATAATAAGCACAATAAACTATTCATGCACTAAGTAATACAGATCATTACCATAACTATAGCTGTTTACGCCCAAGCACTGTAACCGTTTTAATAGCTTGGAGTAATGAGGAACATTAATAACTCTATTTGAGTAAAGTAATGTTTGTAAAAACATTATCCTTTGCCTAATTATCCATCCTGTACCTATTTTTTCAAAATGCACCCCTGAATGTAGGCATGTTGTTCTAATTTCTTTTCCCTTCAAATTCATCCCCATATGAAGTTTAGCTATCTTCTCCTCGCACCAGTAGTCTATTGATTTTGCCCTGGTCTGACTTCAGGGAGGATTTTCTCGTTTAGATAATATAGTAGTGATATCACCTGAAATCTCCTGCCACTGCTAAGGGGCCAAATCCTTATCTCTTCTGACAGGGAGTCTGACTTTCCCAACTCCGAGGAGGCCTGTTGCTCTCCTGACCTACCAAAGGTCTTCACTTTTTCTCACAAGATTTGTCACAGCACTGGGGCTCGCGTACAGTTCAGATAATAATGCAAGAGCCATGCAGTCTAACGGTTATCTAGCCAATACTGTTCACACCCGAAAATGCAGTTAATAGGGGGAGACAACAGCCACTTAATGTGAAAGTGCTGTCAGCGCAAGCACCCAATCAGAATTCTATTGCAATTCTTGTTTCCTTGGAAACATTTGAGTATGCAGTAATCCTGGGATCCTGGGATGGTGTGTGACGTAGAGTTAAAGTGACATGTCTTGTTGGACTGCATAAAGTACCATTCAGCTGATGAATATTAATGAAGCTTCCTGTATAATGCTGCAGTGTATCCACCGTGGATATCTCTGTAAAACAGGAGGGAGAACTGGAATCATCCATTACTAATGCACTCGCTATGCGCTGGCCAAAGAGAATTTCTAACGTGCTCCAGTCCTTCAGCAAACCCAGAGGTATCTAGAAAGTTCTCACCACCTTGGCCTGAGGTTTTATTTTAAGACTGAGTCTGGGTGTGTTCTACATTTTTTGTCATTATTTAGAAATCTAGATGCTTCGCTGTGTTTGTTATGAATTCACTGAAGCTGACAGTTGGACAAATATGTGGTAAACAGTTTTCTTTAGAGCTGTTTTGCTGTGTAGATTGCAAGGTAATGTTATTTCTCAAGTGTCCCGCTGCACTCTGGGTTTTTTTTTTTTTATTTCTAGGTAACCAACCTGCTGTAAAACATCAATAAACATGTTTTATGGCATATATATCTGTATGAATCAGCAAGGCCATGGACATTTTTCTGCATTATGAGAAATAGAGTGAAAAAAGTGAGAGGGAGAGAGGATGTGTTTTCTGTCAGACAGAGTTCAATGAATTTTCTACTGAATCTCTGCATGAGGCTAATCTAACGCTGCAGTATTTTTTGTATGTATAGCGAGGAACAAAACAGAGAAGGTCAAAAGTTAATAGGAGGCCAAGAGGTTTGATTTAATTTGCATTATGAAATTAAAGGAGAAAGTCACCAAGAGCACTTTCAGTTTTTAAATATATATTTCCCTGTTCAAATTCAAACCTTTTTTTTTTTTTTTTTAATGAATAAGCAGAATGAAAAGAACAATGAAACTGCTGGTTAGCCTACAGTAAAGGGAAAGGTTAAAAAATGAATAATAATTTTTTCACACTCATGCCAAACCTGTATGACTTTTTTCTGCGGTACTTAAAAGAAGATATTTTGAATAATGTTTTTTTTTTTTTGGTTAAACAGCTGTTACAATATTATATTTCAAATGCTATTTAAACAACACCATTTTGGATGCCATTGACTTTCATTGAACTCACTTCGGCAGCATAATCTAAAAAAGCCCAAAGCATAATCTAAAAAAAAGCAGATTCCATGTTATTTGTGCTGTTCACATTGTTAAGGGAAGAAAAAACAGATCTCAGTCACATATGTGTGAAAACATTGGATTTGGCCACTTTTGCCTACAGTGTGAATGTAGCCGAAGACATGTTTCAATAATAACTTATTTTGTATTCCACAGTATGTCATAAGTCATAAAGGTTTGGAACGACATGAAGGTGAGCAAATGATGACAGGGTTTTCATTTTGGGGTGAATTGTCCCATTTAATCTGTAAAATGCACATTGTAAATGTTCATTTATTAGAGCATCATGGGTAGTTTGCTTACGTCCAGGATGTGCAGCACAAAGTCAGTAACTGCGGGCGTCTAGCTGAGCTTGCAAGCCCATACATCAGCAGCTGACATCTATGTTGAGAAGCCATTACAGAGGCCGGGTAGATTTACATCTGTCTGTGTGTGTGTGTGTGTGTGTGAATGTGCTTTTTATTGAGCGTCCCGCCTGTCTTGGACACTGCCTGTGAATTGCAGAGGTTTGTCAGTAAACCTGTCAGGGTTTAAATTTTCAGTTGAGGTGCTGGAATGGCTCAGTGTGCACTCTATCTGACGATTTCAGCCATTTTATTTCCTCGTCCTATAGAGAGATGTTTCTGATCAGATAGGGCATCCATCATAGAAGAACACAGACAGTAGAGTGCCGCCCGACACCACACAAAAGCACTCAGCGGAGTTACGAGGCAAAAACATGACTGTATTCCCTTTGAGTCTGCTTTCCAGTTTTTTTATGAAACAAATCAAACAGATCCTCACCTGGATTGAGATCAGTCATAGCTGGAGTGTGAACTGAAAGTGTCTCAGTGGGGCAATCACTGAAGGACTCTCTGCAGAAATAATCAATCCCCCTCAGAGCTTTTCCTGTGCCTTAATGGCCACATTATTTGTGTTATATGCCCTGCTCTGTGCTGTAACTGCCTAATTCAAACATATAACTGCCCTTTTCAGTGTACTAACTATACAATGCTGTGTCTTAACAGCAATAGGGTTTTAAGTTGAACCAGTCAGCTGCTCTCAATTTGTCTCTCTCTTTTGTTTTAATCTCCCTTCCTTCATTTCTTCCAATCTGTCTTCAGGCACATCTGACTGCTCAGAAGGCCGTTTTTGATTGGAACTCTGCCCATTATGCAGGAAGTCAGTTTATTATTTGCTGTAGTAGAAGAGAATTGACTAGAAATCGTTGGAGTGGGTAATCGGGTCTCACATGCTTTTCTATCCTGCCGTGTTGCACAACAACATTCATTTATCAGGCCTTTTTTTTGGGCTCTTGGCAGCAGTTCAACCCTATGTGGTCTCTCACAGTCTGCCTGGTTTTACTCTGTCATACAGCAAATTCAGATGACCTTTTCACTTTAGTTTGACAGGTTGATGGATGGTCTTACAGGCAAATGATGTGGAAAGCAGGGGTGTAGCAGCTATTATAACTTTTAGAAATTTTAAAGTTCATTTTAAAATATTCATTTAGCTTGGCTGCATTTGGAAGAAAAAATGTTGATCTGAAGTCATTGTTTTATGAAGTAATAATATTACAAAGTGATAGAAATTAATTGTTTTCTAATAAGCATTAAATGGCCATATACTGTGTACTTATACTATACACTATGTACTCAACAATCTAGTGTTTGAAGTTTGAAGTGTCCAACATTAAGTGTCTAACATAAAAAAATTTCATCCGGGTATTTAAAGTGCACTTCTTCTTCTTTTTGGAATTGTCGATGAAATTTTCACTACTGTGCTACTATACTATTTATGCTGTACAGTATAATGGCTTAGAATAGTGCATACAACTAGGCCTACTTGCTTAGCATTAACTAGTTAATGTTTTTTGTTTTAATTTACATATCATATATTGTGTTCTTAGTTAGGCTTTGGTTAGCAAACAAATTCAGCCTACTTGCTTAACATAGCTCTCAATTACCTATAGCAAGGTAGCAACATAAGGCAATGTTTAAAACAATGATTTTAAGACCAAGCAGAAGCCTTTGCTGTCTTTATGCTGCTCAGTTTACCTTGGAAGTTGGATGTTGGGAGCCAGGAGTTAACACACCCGAGATGACACAGACAAATCCCGGTTTTGGTATAAGCAATATTATTTGATAAAAATGCATAAAAACAGTATATGCACAGAAAATATCCAACTCTCATGTCCAAAGTTAGTGGTGGTATAGTATTGCGCACGCCACTGAATTTTTCAGTAGAAATGGCAGGGCCGTCCTTTGGGTGGTGCAACTGGTGACTCGCAATTGTGAACGGAGAACGAGGGGGACCCCCCCCACTCCCTACCTCACACCGGGCCCCGCGTCAACTAAAGAAGGCCCTGACAAATAGGATGCACCATTAAACTTCTGCAGTGTTCTTAACAAACGGTAACAAGCTGAATAGACAAATCTTGCATCATCTAATTAATATTCATGAGCTAGACCCATTCTGTTTGCCACAAAAGGAATAGAACAAATTCCTTGATATAAAAATATTTCCCATTCATTTGGCACACTTGGTACAATACATGGCTATTGTACCCTTACAGTTTTTGCTGAAGACACCTTCATTCACACCCAAAAGATGCTACAATGAATCATGATTATTAATGCAGGTGACCTTGAGTGTCATGAGTGCTGGGTGTAGTGCAGCAGATTCATGCTGTTTTAGTAGGTATGATGACAGCTGATTTAGCCTACACTGGACAGAGTGCAACAAGAGGGTTCATTTCCTCCACCAGCAAATCATAGACAAGTCTGTACAACTGGTTTGGGTGCCAAAGGAAGACGGGGAGTTTAATGCTTGTCTGAAGAAGATTGACTTTCTTCATTTCCATGATATGGGCAGTTTTCATGTGAGAGTTTCACTGGCAGACACTTACCAGATTCCAGCTCCTCAGAAGCCACAGGTGAGAGGAAACTTGATGAGAGACTCACTGCTCTTTCTGCAGATTCTAGACTTGATGCTACAGTTTTCCTCCAATCTGGTGATAATGTCACAGTTAACTGTGATATAAAATTATACACTTAATTAGTCTGAAAATCATATGTGGTGTATCACAAGTATGCTTTGTAACAAACAATTATTTTGATGATCAATTAATCTATTAATCTATTGATTATTTTTTACATTGAATGTATTTACTCAAGTGAATAAATATACTAAATGTATTTGAAATTTTGTTTTAAGTATGCTACAAATACATTTACATATTTATGTGCTTAATAAAAATACCCTGCAATTGTATTTTGGCATACTAAACTGATGTTAAATTGAAACAACTAATGTTGTGCTTAATGCACTTTAATTGTGAGGAAGTAGTGCTAAAATCCAACTAAAGATATACTGAGATATACAAGTATACTTCAGGTACACTTTAAATATGTTGCATTTAAAGACATTAAATGCATTATACAGAAATCATACAGTCCTTATTAACAGTGATAGAAATGTGCGTTGTGCAATAAAGAAATACTGCAAATAAAGTTTAATTATACTTTTAAATCAGTAAGTCTTAAGTGATATGTAAATTAATATGTTAATGGATTTGAAGAACACCTAGTATGGAAATAATGTATTTTAAATTAAAATTAAAACTAAACTAAAAGTTTTTTGGCCTATTATTTTCTGATTAGTCCATTAATCCTTACTAATGACTTTAGTTAACCTGCCAATAAATAAAAAAAGCATCTACAAATGTCTGTGCTGCATTTTCACAGTCACTGTTCAGGATTGAAAACAGCATTTACTTACAGGTGTCATAAGATGTTTTCATAATTCAGCAGCTTGAAGTTGAATACATATCTGTATGAATGACTTGAATGAGTGAGTTTATCCATCATATATTTTAAACAACCGACAATGACTTTGAATGCTTATAAAAACAAAAGGCTGTATGAATGCAACCATATTAAGCATACTAGCCATTAGCATCTGAAGAGTTCATTTGCAAAAACAGAAAGCTCATTTTTTATTAATTTTCATAAATCAAGTTCTTTTTTTTATTGTGCATTCCAAATTAAATATCAATCAAACTGCAGCTGGGTTGTTTTAATTAAGTAATAATAGCTCAAAAAATACAGGTAACGTACAAAATTAAAGTTCATTGAAAGTATTTATATATATATATATATATATATATATATATATATATATATATATATATATATATATATATATTAAAAGTTTTTTTTTTTTTTTTAGCAAAAGCAGATAACACAAACTGTCATTTTTTGGCTAAAGCAGATAACTCCACATTTAATGTTTCAGCTTTGTAATTGCTAAGTTAGTGGGTCTGTTTTCTAATCTGCCCTGATATAGTTTTTTTTTTTTTTTGCTTTATCCATTAAAACCAAATGTGTTCGTTAGTTACAGTGATGGTATAGAGCAGGGACATTTCAATCAATATGCTGCTAGTCAACCAGATGTTTAATTTGTAATAGATATATCTGTACTGCGAGATGTTTAAAAAATATATTACATCCAACTCGCATTAACAGGGGAATGTCCGATCTGTTCGCTTACTTTGAAGAAGCAATGCACCTATCCGATTCATATCAGTGTAAATGCAGCTAGACGAAACTCCTCTCAGCAAGTGCATCTTTTCGAAGTGACTAGCAGTCTTGTCACCTGACCTGAATAGTGCGTGCTGATTTGCTAAAACGGACTTATCGGGTTCTCTTCACAAACAATAAGGGCTCTTGTTGGTTTCTGCTGTAAAACGTGAACTTGCGATGCCTTGACAGTAGACAAAACCAGCTTTTGTGACAAAACATTTTCATGGTTCAGAATGTGATATATGTGGAAAATAACGCACAACATTTTTAAAGTGTTTTTTTTTTTATCATATTTTGCAAATTAACTCTTTATCTGCTCCAGTAAGTCTTGTGTGGTGTGAAACATGTCCGAATATTTTAAATTAATGTAAATAGTGATGCGATTACATAATCATTTTAGTCAATGCATCCTTTCAGCCCTAATTCTCTGCAAATTTAGTGATACAGCTATACATGGATACTACAGTCAGTCTTCAAAAGGAATATCTCATCCTCATATTCTGCCTTGATGTTCATAATAACAGCATTTGAAACCTTTTGAATATTCGACAGTTGCCCTCTGCCAAGGCAGTGGTTGACAAGTCTATATCCAGAAAAAATAAAGATAAAGTAGGTGCTGTATCTCAGTCTGGGAAATAATGAGCCAAAGTTCTTTCTATCAGCAAGAATCTGTCAGCCAGCTCAGATCGCTGTCACTCACTCATCAGAGACAACTTGTGGTTCGTTCATAGGGTCTCGTCCCTGGGGGTTCCCACAGTCTGTCTGTGTTTGGTTGTTGGCTGATTTATGTTTCACTTTCTTGCTGCGTGGGTCTCAAGTGAGGGCAGAAGACAGGGTCTGTCCCATCAGTCATGGCCCATCAGTTTTTAATATTTAACACAAGGCTCTGTTTACTTACACTGTGCTCCTATAAAAGGCATTTAAAATTCATAAGGGAGAGGGGGAATGAGGTGGCACTGCACATTAAAAATTAGCCATGCTTAGAGCAGGAGGACGTCTTCTAATACTGCAAGGGCTTTTTACTGAAGTTGTTCTAGGCAAGGACAAGTGCATGTTAGTTTGTTGGTGGAAAAGCTGTTTGTTAATTTTAGCCATCTTTTTTTTTTTTTTTGGTGGTTTATTTTAAGGTTCAATTCTCACAAACAATTAACTTTGACATTTGCCTCATTAAACTCCTAATTTGCTGCTTATTAATAGTTAGTAAGGTAGTTGTTAAGTTAGGTATTGGGTAGGATTAGGGGTGTAGATTATGGTCATGCAGAATACGTGCTTTATAAGTATATAATAAACAGCCATTTTTTTAATAATAGGCATGCTAATAAGCAACTAATAGTGAGAATTGGTCCCTATACTAAAATGTTACTTTTTTCCCAACTTTAATACATATTTTAGCCTCCCTGTTGAAAAATTTCAGATTCAATTTATGAGACCTGAGCACCTAAAGTTATATTGTTGCCTTTGTTGATTCACTGAATCAATCATTCAGGAATAAAATACCACCTTGTGTTGCTTCGTGATGGAACAGTTCCTTCAGCATTGTCTTAGTTTTTTCAAACATGAAAATTCTGGCATTATGTTCCAAACCTGTAAGAATACAAATTACTTCGGAATACAAATTAAGATATTTTGATGCTATCCAAGAGCTTTTTAACCCTGCATAGACTGCAACGCTACTGACACGTTCAAGGCCCTGAAAAACAGTAAGGGCATCGTTAAGGTAGTCCATGTGACATCAGTGTTTCAACCATAATCTTATGAAGCTACGAGAATCCTTTTTGTGTCCAAAAAAAATTGAATATTTTAACAATATCCTTATAAGTTAGTATACTATCTTTATGGGCCTGGAACATTTCAGTTATATTGCTGTCTGTGCGGGGTCAGAGAGTTCTCAGATTTCATCAAAAATATCTTCTGTTCTGAAGATCAACAAAGGTCTTATGGGTTTGGAACGACATGAGGGTGAGTAATTAATGACAGGATTTTAATTTTTGGGTGAACTATCCGTTCAGTTTATCAATTCATGTTACTAAAATAATGATATTTAGGTAGATGGACATTTTTTAGTAAATGTATTTAAACGCAGAACTACAGCTGTGCAATATTGACAAAAAGTTAATATCTCGATATTTTCTGGGATTTTCTGTCTCGTGGTCAGTTCACACTGAAAGAAATTAATGTTTTCTAATAAGTTTTAACTGATTTTTACATTTTATGGGCATTTTTACAAGTGAAATTTTTTAAAAGTGTTGAGTACTGATATTTGAAATTATTTAAATAATAAAAGATACTCTGAATGTGAAAATAAAACTGCCAGTAGGTGGCTGCAAGTCACTGTAAATATTTGAGTTATTGCGATTGAACCGAATCATTTAAACTGTTGATTCATTCAGGAACGAAACACCGTCATGTTACCCAGAGATGCAAAATAATGCTTTGGTTGTGTTTGGAATTAGTTTTTGTTGTCGAAATAGTGCAAAAATAGGAAATATGGTGTCTTAAACATAAGTCTTTTAATTAACTTCTTGTTTATTGAACTATTGTAAAAAATCAATATGACATTTGTAATCATGGTCATTTTTGGAGAAAAAAAAAACGGTGTGAAACTGATTAACCAGGCTATATAAAGTGGTAGAAATATATTCATTTTCTGCCCCCATGTCTTAAATTTGTGATCAATCTAAAGGCATTTCATTAGACTGAATCATGCAGTGAAAGAACACACTCTAAATGTGCACTAGTCTAGACTTTGCGTAATGTATGCGTGTACTCTGTAGGAGTGTTTTGAATGTTTTTTGCAAAATACTCGATATTGTCAGATCGCACATCGTTAAAACAACAATTACGATATTATAGCAGATGATATATATCTCAAACCCCTATATGCAGAACATCATTTTTGTTTAGACATTAATTTAGATCTCCAGGGAACATGATGTACTTGACTAAGGAAAAACTAAAACTCTTATTGCAATCAGCTTGTGGCTGTTTCTTCAGTCCTCAATACAGCACCTGCTTCTGCACTGCAGATAGTCCTCTAGAATTTTTTCTAGCTGAAAAACACGTGCTTCTGTAGCATTGCTACAGTACTTGCTTTGCATTTGATATGCTGGATTAGGCTGTGATCCATTAAATTCCAGCCATGACAGAGCTATGTGAAAAAGGTGAGACACGTCTTAAGCTGAAGGACTCATAATGAAGGACTCTCCGGGTCTCTGAGAGAGTCATGAGAGACAATGATGGGCCAGCTGGAGGAGGGTTTTACACGCACACTGTATCCAAAGCAACAGACACTCTTTCTCACTGTGCCTCCGGGAGACATATCCGGTCTAGCATTCAGACTTTGTGCGCGTTTGTCTGTATGTGTGTGTGCGTAGGTGGCTGCGTAGGTGGGTTGGTATAAAGTGCAGCGGTCAACTTCCATCCAGTAGGTCAGGGAAAAAAATCTCCTGACATTCCCACGACAGCTTTTTATAATGTATCCTGCACCTCAATAAAAACATTTGCTTGTATTTTTTAAGCCTAAAGTCACTTCAAAAGGGCAGACAGGGAGTTCACAGGAGAGCAGGAAACAATTTCAGACAGACAGCATTTCTCCTGTGGCTTTTCTTGCAAATGCAGACTGCAATAACTAACCTCACAGTTAAATCACGGATTTAGATGGATGTTGTAATACAGTGGTCCGTGTACCTTCGTATAATTAATTTTTTTATTTAATATTGAAATCTGAAAAATGAAAACAAAATGAAAAATCAAGAATTTGGCTTCATTTTTCGCTTTTACGTTCAGGGACAGAAAACGGATAAAGTACTTGAATATTCGATCTCTACAAGTGGGCGGAGTGAAACGCCCCTCTCCGCTGATTGGTCAACCAAACATTACAACATAATAATAGTCCTAAAAAAAACATAATAAGAGTCCGCCGCTACAATGGCGGATTCTTAAAGGGGTCCTATTATGCTTTTTCACTTTTTGAATTTTAGTCAGTGTGTAGTGTGTATGTTTGGGCATAAAACAATCTACAAAGTTACAAATCTCAAAGTCCCCTCCAAAGGGAGATATTTTGTTTTTTTAAAATCCCTTTTCAAGAACTACAATGAACGGCTCGTTTGGACTACAAATGTCAGGGTTGTGGGGAGAAGGGATGAGGCGAGGACTCAGTACTGCAGAGAATGGGCTTTTATTAATAATAAAAATAAACAAAACCAACCAAAACTACCCCGTAGGGGAAAAAACAGGACAGCTGGCAGGCTTGGCAAGGCAGGACAGGGCACGACAAGGCAAGGCAGGATCAGCACACGACAGGGGAACATATGACGACGAACTGGCCCAGGACTGAAAGCACAAGGAAATTATAAAGGGAGCAAATGAGGAGGGTAATGAGGTAACAGGTGGGGCAGATTAACCAATAATCAGAAAACAAGGTGGGTGGGGTCAAGACAATTGACGAGAGCACATGGCACATAGCACTAAACAAGACCAGCCATGTGCTCAAACAAAACAAAAACACAAGCACATGGCCAGCAAAACAAATCACTAGCCATGTGCAAAACAGGACAGGAACACGCAGCTAATGAGAAGACTCATAAGCCGCGTGTTCACAAAAAACAAACATGAAAGCACGCAGCCAGTGAAAAAACACCAACTGCTGCAACACAGAGCAAAACAAAACGCGACCGACCGAACCGCGTGCCGAAAAAAAACACACACACACAGAGGACAGAGGAGCGCACGACCCGAGCAAACTCGAAATCGCACGCTCCCCAGCAAGAACAAACCTGGAGCGTGAGTGTCCGAACCCCAACACGAAAACGGAACAGAGTCTGAACAAGACAGGAGTGCCGGGATCGAACACCACGCCCCAACATGAAACAGAGCACGCAGACAAGAGAGCGCGCAGCTCGAGCAAACTCGAAGCAGCGCGCTCACCAGAAAACAAGACAAGAAGGGAGTGTCAGGGCTCCGTCACAAAACCATGAATATACTAGACCGAAGTGACAGAACCCTGACAACAAAGTTAATTTCCTGTATTTGTGACATCACAAATTGTAAATCCCGCCTATGGAAATTTTAATGGTTGAGGGGTGGGGAGAACTCTTGGTTGAGCACTGCACGTTTCACTGCACCCAGTGTGGGTGTTTTTATATCACACCCGCATCATTTTATATAGTTTTTCTGAGGAAACCTACTGTTTTCAGAAAATTTTGGATGTTATTTTCATTTAATCTTGCATATAATGTCTGATAAAGCAGCGTTTGTGAGCGGAGCTCTGTTTTGTGTACAGCGTTATCGGGGAAACCTCGGTCTCTCCGCGCCAACAGCGCCTCCCGCTAGCAGAGAATTAATTTGCATAAATATGCGGCCACAAATAGTGTAAGTCTGTATGGTATAAATAAATTCAACTGTATAACAGTTTCAGTGCAATTCATGTTATAATGTTAGAATTGAAGAACAATAAACATAATACATATTACTGTTGCACTTATCTGTATATTTTTAAGCTCTTGTTGACATCCTATCTAAAACGTGATTTAGCCAAAAAAAACAACAACAACAATAACATTACCACTTTAATATGTCTTGCAATATCCGTGCATGCAAAGGTTCAATATTCTCGAGGTATGATGATATGGCAATATTGACGTACTTGCTGTTTTGGCAAGGGGCGGCGCAATACTGAAACACCGTCTAAGCTGTTCGCCAATCACAACGCACTGGGACAGCTAACAAATCACAACGCATTTCGTTTTCCGGAAGGCGGGCCTTCATCAAACCCGGAACTAATCGAGCCGTTTGTGTCAGGCTGGGGAGAAACTACATTTTCTACTACATTTTATTTCTTTCTCTTCATTAAACAGCCAGATTAAGGAATGGCTTGACACAAACCGTACCGAGGCAGAGCCGAGACAGAGTTTTCTTTTGTGTAGGCTTAAATTCTGCAACGTACCCGTGAAATATTAGTTTAGCTGATACATTTTTATTTACTTCACACCTGCACTCACAACTACCTACTAGCCTACATCTTTGTTACGGCCGCCTGATTTATTATAGCTAACCACCTATTAAAATCTGTGGCAAAACTGCGCAATGCACTGCAGCGCAGGAGATATTGTAGCGAAGTGTAGACTATTATAAATTTATGTGAACATATGTAGTTTTAGACAGTAAGCTGAGTTTATTTAGTTAATATTGAGTATTGGCCGGCAAACTGATGGCATACAAAATTGTTATTTTCTTTGCCAACTAAACCACATAACCATTGTGCGACTAATTCGCAGTAGTGGTGTATCATTCCTGAATGAATCAGAGTCTTTGAATGACCCATTATTATAGACAACAATTCAATGACCAATTATTATAGACAGCCACTTGATTTTATTCCTAAATGAATGAATGAAGCATTTTGAACGAATAAATTGAATAAAAGGCTCCTTTATTAATTATTAGTACAATTATAATTATAATTATAATTAATAATTATTTATTAATTATCCTTAATTTCTGTATCAAAAATGTTGTATAAAACATTAATTTCATTAAATTGTATATTTGTTATTGCTATGTAAATATACATGCAGCCATCTGATCAGCATTAAACTTTAATTACATCTTAAAGCATCTTCAGACGCAGGTTATATATCACTGAATACTGATTTAATTGGTAAAAGCCTATTGTCATATTATTGTAATTTATTTGATGTAAGAATTTAACATTAAATATGGCATACAAAAGGTAAAAAGAAAATCAGTGTGCACTCAGAATAACAACGAAACATTGAGCTTCTGTAAAAATAATTAAAGCAAACAGGATGTGCTTTCTGCCGTCTAGGTCTCTGTGAACCTTAGTGAGAAACTTCGAAACTCTGTGAATGAAAACTATATCTATAGAGAGTGAAATGTATACCTTTTCAAATGAAAAAAAAAAAATCTAATCGAAAACGTGTGTTAGCATGGATGATTTACATGCAATTCAATGTGTGTGCAATGCACACTGTGCATTAAACTGGCTTTCAGTTCAATAAAATAACAAAAAAATAGATTTTGGACATTTGGTGAGCATGCTGTGATCTGTACTGTTTTTACAGTAACTGATAGATTCTGGCCCCCCAAAAAAACAGCAACAACAACGCGGGAGTGGGAGGGAATGGAAGTCATTCTTCTGGGATTGGGACGGGACAGGATTTTATTTATTTTTTTGTGGGAGTGGGACGGGAGAGGTTTGAAAATCCACTCCCATGTCACCCTCTAGTTTGGATTTGTTATTATAACTCAAATGAGTTCACCTTCAAATCATGACGTCAAATTCACATTTCACTGAAACAGCACTCTAATAGTCCCATGCCAATGGGATAACAACATATGATTTCCTATAAAGTTCTCTATGAATAAAACTCAAAAAAAGAAAAATAGCTTATAGATGTGCTGTGAAGGTAAATTACACAAAGTCATTTCTTTTCATATCTGTCATATTATTTAGGTTCCTCCATTGTCCAAAACGCAGCGTATTGTCTAAAACGAAAGTTACGACTGCTGTGTACGTTCACATACATAGGCTACTGGTCTGCGCTTCACTACAATACATTTTCCCCGCACTGTAGCTTAGAGAAAGAGATAAAATATAGTAGAAATAAACATGTTAAGAATCTGTAGAAACGGAAGACTATTATTATGTTGTAATGTTTGGTTGACCGATCAGCGGAGAGGGGCGTTTCATTCCGCCTACATGTAGAGATCATTCAAGTAATTTATCCGTTTTCTGTCCCTGATCGTAAAAACGAAAAATTAAGACAAATTCTTGAATTTTCATTTTGTTTGAACAAATGAAAAGCGAAAAATTTGCTGTTTTTTTTTTTTTTTTTTTTTTTTTTTCAGATTTCAATATTAAATAAACAAACAAATTATACAAAGGTACACGGACCTACAGTGTCCCTATACTTAATGTTTTAGGGATTTACATATATAACATTTGCTTTTAGAATTATGTAGCTAGTTGATTCAGTTCGGTGTGTCTGTGTGTGTGTGTGTGTGTGCATGTTTATGTGGTTTATGAGGACACAAATTTGTATAATGACATGGGTATGCCAGAGGTATTACAATATGAAGGTGGTTTATGAGGACACTGCCTATGTCCCTGTAATTCAAAAGGCTTAAAAAACATACTAAATGGTGTTTTTTTTTTTTTTATCTAAAAATGCACAAAGTCTCCTGTGAGGGCTAAGTTTAGGTGTAGGTTGGTGTAGGGCAATAGCACACACAGTTTGTTCAGTATAAACACCATTACGCCTATGGAGAGTCCCCATAAACCACAAAAACTAACGTGTGTGTGTGTGTGTGTGTATGTGTGTTTGTGTTATTGTGTACAATTATAAAATTAAGATTTGATTGTCATATACATTAACAGTTGAATGTACCATAGATTGGTATTTGAAATTGTCACTTTTTTCAGCAATGGATAAAAGAAAGGAATAACAGGTAAATATAGGAGAATAAATGCTCCAAAATATGGAATTTAGACAACTTAAGGCTTGTTAATATTAACATTGGAACATTCTGACTTGAAAGCCCAGTGTTGATGCAAAGTGAACTTTTCCCCTGCATTGTCCTTTCCATTTATTTATATAACCATACTCTGCTGACTCCATGGCAACCGGTGTGAATGGCTGCATGGTGTGAATTAAGTCTGAAATCATTATGAAAGGAATTCGTGAGAGTGTGTGTGTGTGTGTGTGTGTGTGTGTGCGCGCTCTTACGGGTGGAGCTGGAAGCCCTCTGTCTCATTCTGTCTTGTCTACTTCTAAGACTGCTGTCAGATGAGTGCAAATGGGACCAGGTTTTGCCATCTGTTGAGGGACACAGGTGTACATGTAAAAAACTAAATAAATTAAATTAATTAGAAAATAAAAAAGGGGACATTGCTTGAATGAAAATCACTGATTGAAGTAGTAGCTTTAACTTGCTCAGTAACATGCCTGTAGTAATTAACTTGAAATGCTTGTTGTCAGAATGTGCCTAGACGATGACAGTTCTTCATGCAGTGAAATTGGCTGTTGTGACACGAAAATGTAAATTTGCTTGCATGATTTGCATTTAGAAAAGTCCATATCTGCAGATGATTCATGTCATTACGACACTTTCTTAGAGAGTGGTGTCTTCTAATCGACAGGTTTCAGAGAGACGTGGCAATGTTTGCTTTTCCAAATGGAAGTCTGATCAGGAATAGATTATCTCTGGACTATTAGCTTTGTCAATATTTGCTGGGATAAATAATTAATGGATTGTGATCGTTCTCAGGCTTCTCATCTACAAAAAATCTTTAGGGTTTGGAAGGTTTCTTTTATGAATTTTCTTCTGCCATGTATGTTGGGGCATAAATGTAATTCCTTGGTGACAAATAAGAGTGTACACAATAAAGCAAAGTTAAAATATTTGTGTTGTTTATGCAGTAAATGTAGTTTAAAACACATAAACTGAGTTTGTAATCCTGTTTTAGAAAACTCAACAGTTTCAATATAATGACATCAAAAGCTGCCTAACCCTAACCCTAACTCCTAATTCGCTCGAAGACCCCGCGGTACAGCGGCATAGTCTACACCTCAGTGCTGAGCAGAAACGCTCACGTTCTGCGAGCCGAGGTAAAGAATTTGCTGGCAAAAGGAGCTATAGAGATAGTTCCCCCAGCTCAGAGCGAGTCAGGCTTGTACAGCAGTTATTTCCTCAGCCCCAAAAAGGATGACGACCTCTGGCCCATCCTCGATCTCAGACGTCTGAACCGTGCCCTCATGGGACGGCCGTTCAGAATGACTACACTGTAGCAGATCCTCTCACAAATTCGCCCAGAGGACTGGTTCTTTTCGCTGGATCTGAAAGGCTTACTTTCACATCCAGATAGCCCCCCGTCACAGACAATTCTTGAGATTCGCCTTCGAGGGAGTGTCTTATCAATACACGATCCTGCCCTTTGGGCTGGCTCTAGCTCCCCGCACTTTTACGAAGTGCATAGACGCGGCTCTCTCCCCTCTGAGACAGATGGGAATCCGTGTCCTGAATTACCTTGACGACTGGCTCATTCTAGCACAGTCGAAGGCAGAGCTGATAGCCCACAGGTCCCTCCTCCTCAGTCACTTGGAAGGCCTGGGACTCAGGATCAATTTGGCCAAGAGCTCCCTGTCCCCCAGCCAACGAACTTCGTTCCTGGGGACAGTTTTTGACTCAGCCCACATGAAGGCGAAAGTCGCGCCAGATCGTGTTCTGGCCATACGGCAGCTCGTGGCTTCCTTCAAAGTTGGAGCCTTCTACCCACTCAAATCGTTTCAGAGGATGCTGGGCCTCATGGCCTCCGCATCGCCAGTTCTTCGGTTGGGCCTTCTCAGGATGAGACCCCTTCAGTACTGGCTGAAACCTCTAATTCTGCCTCATGCGTGGTGTCGTGGACGCATCCGCATCAGGGTGGACCAGGCCTGTGTGTCAGCCCTGGTCCCCTGGAAGGACCTACGGTGGTTCGAACAGGGCGTGACAATTGGTTTGGTTTACAGAAGGAAGGTTGTTACGACGGATACCTCCAACACAGGTTGGGGGGCTCTGTGCGATGGCGAACCGTCCTTCGGCTCCTGGACGAACGCAGAAGGACAGCTGCACATCAACTGCCCCGAAATGACAGCAGTATGTCGAGCTCTTCGGTTCTTCCTGCCAGTCCTGAAGGGACACCACATGCTAGTCTGTTCAGACAGCATGACAGTGGTGTCATACATAAACTGCCAGGGCGGGCTCACCTCTACACTCCGTTTAGGGCCCAGGTTATTACACTCTCTGCGCTCCCCCCTTCTGAGGAGTTCAACCTTCTCTGCCCGGTCAGGGCATTGAGAACTTACATTGAGCATTCCGCGCCCTTTAGGCAATCGGAACAACTCTTTGTCTGCTTTGGCGGCCGCACCAAAGGGTCTCCGGTCACAAAGCACAGGATATTTCGATGGTTAGTTGATGCTATTGCACTAGCATACTCCTCCCTGGGCCTCCAGAGCCCCATTGGAGTGAGAGCCCATTCCACTAGAGGCGTGGCCTCTTCCTGGGCGTGGTCTAGTGGTGTGTCCATGGCAGACATTTGTGCAGCGGCCGGCTGGGCCTCGCCGTCCACATTTGCCAGGTTCTATAACTTGGATGTCCCGGCCTTACAGGCTCGGGTTCTCTCTGCTTAAAGGGCACACACCTTTCTTAAGCTGTCACTTCAGGCATTGCCTGATACTTCAAGAACGTTCTTGGCCCCATTCCTGGTGCTGAGGCTGTACTTATGACCGTTGAAACGATATCTAGGCTGGACTGACCTCTAGGAGCTCGGTCCTCGTGTCTCCTGCAGGATTCTTCCTGCTCATAATTGGTCCCTCTGAGCCTTATTGCTCAAGGCCAGTTTAAGTTGGTCGTTTCTCTTCATGGCATGGCGGGAAAGTATTTGTTCCCCATAGCGTCTAGCGAAGCAGTACAAGTGAAGTATCGATAAGGAACATACTCGTTACTAACGTAATCTCGGTTCCCTGAGATACGGGAACGAGTACTGCGTACCATGCCATGCTATTCAGCTGCACGACTCAGGTCGTCGCTTCAGTCGAATTGGCCTGATTTCCTATGGCGAAGCGCCCGCTTATATAGCCAGATGGCCCCGCATTTTCTGGCGGGCTCTGGCGGGCTTTGCCGCCATAGACTCGTGCAGCGCCGCTGACACTCGTCAAATGGTTCATGGTTCATTTTTATTTACTGCATGAACCAATGGCCGTGCAGTCACACTGCGTGATTGAAAAAGTCTTCAGTCCTCGGAGAAAAAGGAGTTTTTCCCATAGCGTCTAGCGACGCAGTACTCGTTCACGTATCTCAGGGAACCGAGGTTACGTTAGTAACCGAGTACGATATATATATATATATATATATATATATATATATTAAAAGATTAGGCCAAATTGCTTAAGGCTTTATTTTCCCTTTATTACTGTATCAGAAGAAAAAGTTTTTTCTTCTGATAAGTAAAAAATCTGATAAATAAGAAAGTTATAAGAAAGTAAAAAGAAGAAATAAGTTTTAAGATGAACAGCCCTACTGTAGGTGTTAAATGTTCTGCAGGCTGACATGATAATTAGTGTTTTTGTTCTGTCTTCATTTATATGTAATGCTACTCACTATTCAAATGCTGGTGAGAAAATTTGCACCTTTAATGACATTGTAACAAAATACCCACAAATATGCCTCTCTCCTCATGAATATTCCTAGGAAGATTTGTATTTTGATAAGTTCAGTTACGTGATTGACATCTCGGATCACAGTATAAACAGAATATGCAAAAAAGAAGGAAAAAGTCGCCTGATTTATTCCTCTCTCTTGCACACACACAGTGGCTCCTCGGCTTCAAATAGACTTGGCTTATAGAGGAGGGCTGTAAAGGTCAGTCGCTGTTAATGAGCTAAGTCTAGCCTATTGTCTCCAAACACCGGGGTATTCGTCTTCCAGATGAATCTATGTAGCTGAGAGACAAAGATTACATACTTTCCACATTCACCTTTGTCTTTAAATTAACAGCTACATTCCACAAGTAGATTCCCAACATGCCTACTTGTTTCCAAGGCCAGTTGCAGCAGGTGACTAATTAGCATTAATCAAACATCTGTAATTTAGTCACTTAAAGTCTAAATGTAGGACTCTGCGGTTGTTGATGCAGTGCTCCTGTATTCTGTTTGTTTTCTTTCCCTAAATGCACACAGAGTATGTTCTTGCAGCAAATTATATGCCACGGTTGAGTAATTTAATGTTTCCCACATTCATCTTTAGATTACTACATGTGTTTCCATGCAGAGGTGTTTCCTCTGGGCCGACCTATTGCTTTCATTGCACCATGATACTAAACTTTCTTTTGAAGCCACTATACTTATTCCATTTCCCTTTCTCTCGTTCACCCACACACAGAAAACACACTTTCTGTTCCACCGGCTGCTCTTTATCTCGGCATGGTGACACCTTGTGTAAATCCTCTGTTGTTCTTTCTGACTGGCCCTGTTATTCATCACTCAAATTCATTTGCGAGCTCTGAGGAGTGTGTGTGTGTGTGTGTGTGTAGGGAAGGTTGATATGCGTTCGCACAGGCGAGCTTGTTGCTGTCTCTGTCAGCTGTGCTTGCTTCCTCTCATTCCCTAATCCCTCAGTGTTACAGTCATCTCTGAGCACCGAGCCCCTCAGAACTGTCAATATCCAGACCAGAAAATCTCACTTCTTGATCTCTGCTCTCTTACTGCCATAGACAGACTTATAAGCCCCGCTGATGTGCTTAGCATGAAGATACGCCACTTGCCACTCATACCCCATCTAGCTTGATGCAAGATGCCATTTCAGGGCATGGGGGACAAACAGCAGTGTGTTATAAATGTTTTTGAAAGAGGTCCCTTGGTGAGAATAAGAGACCTCTTTCAAAAACATTTATAAAATCAGAAATATTTCGGCATTTATTTGATCAAAAATACAGTAAAAACAATAATATTTTGAAGTATCGCAGTTTAAAATAACTGTTTTCTGTCTAAATATATTTTAAAATGTAATTTATTCCTGTGATGGCAAAGCTGAATTTTCAGCAGCCATTACTGCAGTCTTCAGTGTCACATGATCCTTCAAAACTCATTTTAATATGCTGATTGTTCTGACTAATATTTTTCTTGAAACTTTGATACATTTTTCAGGATTCTTTGATGAACAGGAAGTCCAAAAGAACACCATTTATTTGACATGTAAATCTCTGAAGTTTAAATGTTTACTGTAATTTTTAATCAATTAAATGCATTCTTGCTAAATAAATAAATAAATCTTACTGACCCCAAATTTGTATACTTTATACTTTGTGTCAACACTACATAGTTAATAAAAAAATAACTACTTGTTATTAAAAAACGACTTGTTATTAAAAAGACATGTTTTTGTAAAAGGGTGAGCAAGACGAGAGACGTGCGGATCCATTTGCAAGCTTTATTAGACAGAGAGACGTGGTCAAAAACACAAGCAGGGTCGAAACACCAGCAAACAGGTATGGCAAGGGCAAAAGACAAGAGCAGTCCAGTGAACAGATGGGGTCGATCGGCAGGGGGCAAATCAAAGAGAGATAATCTAAATACATGGTAATAGACCAGGCAGGGGCAAACAGAGTCCAAATGACAAGGCAAGAGAAAAATACAAGGCAGGCTATAAACTTAGGGAAAGAACAAGACTAAACTAAACTTTAACACTAACTAAACTGAAACACGGAATGGCTCGGAATAGCAGCTATCACCAGGTGAGTGATAAACGCAGAACAATACTCGGCGATCCGATAGAGGAAGTCCAGGGCTTATAAAGCATGTCTGATTGGATGCAGCTGTGTGTATATCAGTACAGTAGATGATGGGAACTGTAGTCCGTAGTGAAATGTATCAGATGGCAAGCGGATAGAACTCCATGGACAGGATTCATGACAGTTTTACTTGCTAAATTAAATGGCTTTTAATTGACTTTAACATTATCATTGTTCTAGCTAAAGCCAAAAGAAGTGAATAAAGTATCTGGAAATGATTTTCTTTTTATTAAGTTAACAGCATTTTTGTTCTAACCACTAATGGTCTAATGTAAGAAGTATAAACCTTAAGAGAAACATGTGCAATTCAAATGTATTAGTAATTGTCTTCAAAAAGCATAATTGATGAATTTTTACACTATTTGTTATCCCCTGGGGATTCCAGGTCCCCAGTTTTGAAAACCTCTGATTTGCCAGAGGCTTTTGTCCAAAGCGTCCTACTGTGCGCTGGAAATATCTATCTTTTATAAGTATGTATGTTTCTTTGGATTCAAACACATGGTCTTTGATGGCTAGCACAATGGTTTCCGCTAGGAAGTTTGTAATTAACTTTCATCTGATGGCTATATTTGTTGACGGTGTTGATGCATTGTGGTACTCTTGCACTCTATGCACCTGTAAACCCATGTGGTCCGCCCTGCCACGCTACAGATAAAGCACTACCGTGGTGGAAATCGGACCTCTATATGAGTCTGGATCGAGTTCTGCCACTGCCGGCAGCCTGGGAGCATCATACCTCATCTTTGTTCTCTGTTTGTTCTCCCCCTCTCTCGATTGCATGTTTACATCACACTTCTCCTTTGAAGTCTCTCCATCCCAGCAGAAAACCAGTGCAGATTGATGCCAGTGTTGTACGTGGTGTGAATTTGGACAGCATGAAGCCCAGCAGAGACAAACAGAGATCTCATCCAGCTGTCTTGACAACTCAATGGATCATTCCCCTCAGTTGTCACTGGGTCAGATTTCCATTCAAAACACCTTGACACATTTGATAAAGTGACAAATGGGTCTCTTTGTCTGGAAGCAATATCATCAGTATCATCCTCTCTGCGGTTATTTGCGCAATGAGCCAGCAAATGAAATTAACAGAAAGCAAATTAAAATGAGTGAAACTGATTGAAATTGGAAGTAATCCCAAGACAAAGGTCTCAATTTTTACGCTTTCTCAAAGACTCGTTGATCAGATGGCACACGAATAAACAAACATGTCTGGATGAAATGAATAAATGAATAGACAAATATATATTTAAAGATTTCATCACAATCTTGTTTGTTTGCTCTGTGACAGCAAATACCAGCTTCTGGATAATCAACAAAACAAGCACTCAACACACAGTTTGAGCTGGGCAATAACAACAGGGGAACTGAGATGCTGTGCTTTAATGCCATTGCAAATATTCATGGGCCAACACGGAATTGAAATAATGCAATATTATATTTGCTTCCTATCAGTACGATATTTGTTTTAACAGGGAATTTTTAGTGTATAGAAGAGGACTGATGCTGATACATCCACTTAGCATTTAGCTCTCAGACTCAGGGCAGGGCAATACAACCGTTCCTTTCACTAAATGTGACTTCCATCTCATCCAGTCTTAACCCTTAAAAATGAAAATGCTAGCATCATTTACTCATCCTCATGTTGTTCCAAACCTGTAGGGGAGAGCGGGGTGATTTGAGCCTATGGGAAGTTGAACCACCCCTTGTTTCTACGCAACCTTAAACAAAATTGGTGATGGGACCACAAATATATTAAGAGTTATCCATTTTACTCACCCTGTAATGAAGAGAGGCCCATGAAATAATTGGTAACTACATTTAAGTTAAAACATTGTTTTTTTTTTGTTTGTTTTTTGTTTGTTTGTTTTTGCTGTTCAAAGTGATGTTTTAATGTTCAAGGACTCATGCTTCTTGTGTCTGAACAATTACTGACAAATCTGAAAAAATATCACGTGTTTCTGCTTTAGGAAGTTATAATATAAGGCTGTAGTGTTAGCATTATGTTAGCTCTAAACTGCTGGATGATACAAGTTTGTTAACCCTTAAATGCATACCTTTAGTGACCCGGGACGTCATTCATTACCCTCTCCCTCCTTCATTTTTTTAAAGTTAGACATGAACTTTCTTAGTATTCCTCTTTTCATCTATTCATTATAAACAATATAACAAGAAAAAAATAATACAATTTAAAAGAATGTCTGTTTTCTGATCATTTTTATAAAAAAAATTGTAAGTATATTTTTTCTGCGTAAATAAATATTCAAATATCTGATAAATCAATGCATGCAATTCTCGTTTACTCCTCGAGATGGCACTGTTTAATAGACAATAATGACGTGACATTTTGCTCGTAATCACCGCAGGCTTAAAACAAAAGAACATAAGCAAAAATGTAACTGGTTTGAATGGCTATACTGCAAAGCAATTACTGTATGCCATAAAATATACATGTAACTGTCATTTGATGGTGGATATGAATATGTTTGAGATTGCGAATCTGAGCCAGATGCTGAATGTACTGTGGAAGTGCGCTCTGACGATGATGGCGATGGTACAATAATCTGCTCAAATTGAACCCTTCTAAGCTTCAAAAAGTACAGTCAGGTCCATAAATATTGGGACATCGACACAATTCTAACATTTTTGGCTCTATACACCACCACAATGGATTTCAAATGAAACGAACAAGATGTGCTTTAACTGCAGACTGTCAGCTTTAATTTGAGGGTATTTACATCCAAATCAGGTGAACGGTGTAGGAATTACAACAGTTTGCATATGTGCCTCCCACTTGTTAAGGGACCAAAAGTAATGGGACAGAATAATAATCATAAATCAAACTTTCACTGTTGCAAATCCTTTGCAGTCAATTACAGCCTGAAGTCTGGAACGCATAGACAGCACCAGACGCTGGGTTTCATCCCTGGTGATGCTCTGCCAGGCCTCTACTGCAACCGTCTTCAGTTCCTGCTTGTTCTTGGGGCATTTTCCCTTCAGTTTTGTCTTCAGCAAGTGAAATGCATGCTCAATCGGATTCAGGTCAGGTGATTGACTTGGCCATTGCATAACAGTCCACTTCTTTCCCTTCAAAAACTCTTTGGTTGCTTTTGCAGTATGCTTTGGGTCATTGTCCATCTGCACTGTGAAGCGCGTCCAGTGAGTTCTGAAGCATTTGGCTGAATATGAGCAGATAATATTGCCCGAAACACTTCAGAATTCATCCTGCTGCTTTTGTCAGCAGTCACATCATCAATAAATACAAGAGAACCAGTTCCACTGGCAGCCATACATGCCCACGCCATGACACTACCACCACCATGCTTCACTGATGAGGTGGTATGCTTAGGATCATGAGCAGTTCCTTTCCTTCTCCATACTCTTCTCTTCCCATCACTCTGGTGCAAGTTGATCTTGGTCTCATCTGTCCATAGGATGTTGTTCCAGAACTGTGAAGGCTTTTTTAGATGTCGTTTGGCAAACTCTAATCTGGCCTTCCTGTTTTTGAGGCTCACCAATGGTTTACATCTTGTGGTGAACCCTCTGTATTCACTCTGGTGAAGTCTTCTCTTGATTGTTGACTTTGACACACATACACCTACCTCCTGGAGAGTGGTCTTGATCTGGCCAACTGTTGTGAAGGGTGTTTTCTTCACCAGGGAAAGAATTCTTCGGTCATCCACCACAGTTGTTTTCCGTGGTCTTCCGGGTCTTTTGGTGTTGCTGAGCTCACCGGTGCGTTCCTTCTTTTTAATAATGTTCCAAACAGTTGTTTTGGCCACGCCTAATGTTTTTGCTATCTCTCTGATGGGTTTGTTTTGTTTTTTCAGCCTAATGATGGCTTGCTTCACTGATAGTGACAGCTCTTTGGATCTCATCTTGACAGTTGACAGCAACAGATTCCAAATGCAAATAGCACACTTGAAAAGAACTCTGGACCTTTTATCTGCTCATTGTAATTGGGATAATAAGGGAATAACACACATCTGGCCATGGAACAGCTGAGAAGCCAATTGTCCCATTACTTTTGGTCCCTTAAACAAGTGGGAGGCACATATGCAAACTGTTGTAATTCCTACACCGTTCACCTGATTTGGATGTAAATACCCTCAAATTAAAGCTGACAGTCTGCGGTTAAAGCACATCTTGTTCGTTTCATTTGAAATCCATTGTGGTGGTGTATAGAGCCAAAAATGTTAGAATTGTGTCGCTGTCCCAATATTTAGAGATCCATCCGTGCTGGATATATAGGTCCGGACCGCTAAAGACCCGAAAATGTTATAGTGATTGGTGAAACATTCATGCATTTAAAGGTTAAAATGGTAGGAGTGGGGTAATTTGAGCCGAAAGCCCTGGGGTAAGTTGAGCCAGTGGATCACCCCTTCTTATGATTATAAAGTATTATTTTACTGTATTTTTATGTTATGTTTAATTAATTTTAGACCAAACATTTTTATTTCATTCTTTGTTTTGATTTTTTTTTTTTTTTTTTTTGAAAATTTTAAATAGGCCATTTTATGACATTTTATTTCCCTTCACAAGGATCCAGTCCATCACAAGATTTACACATAGATTTTAAGAAGTCATTTTTATTGAATTTCTCTTAAGGTGAAAATGTTTTACTTCAACATAATCAATGGCACAGTTTAACTACATGTGCTCAACTTACCCTCCCCCTAGGCTCAATTTACCCCTCACTGGCTGTAAGTTGAGCCAAGAGACCACTTTTTTTGGAAAGCCATATTTTATAAGCAGTTTAACTTAGATTCATAGTGATTATCCCCAAAGATGCACCACATCCTGAAATGTATGTACATACTGTATTTAAGTTGGACCCATTACTGTCATGTGCTCACTTTAAACACACCATAAGAACTAGCTCAACTCACCCTGATCTCCCCTATGTCTTTTTCTGTAGAACACATGAAATTATTAAATTGTTCATATGATATATATTTTTTTTTTTACTTCCAAATATCTAAAGGTCATACAGATTTGGAATGACACTTTAACTTTAATGACTAATTAAGTGGAATTTATTTATCTTATTCAGCTCATTGGGGGCAATTGTGGGCAGGGAGACACTTCTCTGAAAGTCACACATTTACACGTTATACCTTTTATTAAGATTTGGCAGTCGCAACAGCTGCTCGTACATCAGCATTAAAGAGTATCTTCAGCCCTGAAGTAAGGAGTTGCCCGCTGACAATATAAAGTGTTAAGATTGTGTCCTTGACTCAAGCTCTTCAGCGAGGTCCAGCAGAGATCATTACCCGACCCTAGGGACAGGAGTGTGATTAATGGTTATTACGGCCCAAACAACATCCGAGGTCAGCCGTGAAGAGGAGCAATGCAAGAAGTGCCAGACAGATCACTCTTTTGTCTCAAAGAGGTGTGGAGACCGAGAGAAAGAGAGAGCGTGTGTGTGTGTGTGTGTGTGTGTGACTCTACATATCTGCTCAGGATTATATGAGTGTCACTGTGTGCTTGTGTGGGTTCTGCCTTAGCCCTTTGATTTCCTTGTGCACTTTAAGTGGGTCCATAATACCTTATTTCTGATTAAGTTACAAATATGCGAAATTGAGTTGCGGTCTTTGTAGTTTGCACTACAAAGCACAGACCATTTATCATAGCTTTCAGTGAAATCAGTGACAGCAATAAGTCTGATAGGGAGTGTGCTCGATCTATTTTCATGCTCATTTGATTAAGCTGCAGCATTCAGTGCATTCCTCTTAGATTAATGAGAGATATATCTTGAATATGGGTGTTGCTCATATACTATATTATGAAGCTTGTTTCTGACCCAGAATAAAAGAAAATGAAAAGGTAAATGTGAGTCTAAATTGAGAAAGAAAGTCACATTGTGAGATCTGAAGTTGAAATTGTTTCAGTTACAAGAAATACAGTCTAAATTGTGAGAAATAAAATAATTTTGCAAGACACAACACCCAATTGCAAGAAAAAAATGAATGAATTATAAAGCAGTAGTGATGAACATTTGAACATGATGAACAGTAGCGATTGCAAGATTTAGATTGAAATCAGCGACTTAAAGGGGTCATATGACGTTGCTAAAAATGATGACACAAAAACAAACAAACCCATTTTAAACGAGGCATTTGTTCAATCCAGTGGGGACATAATTACTGATTATAATGACTTATACTGTCTTTTTACACGTTGCGTTGCATTGCACCGCGGAAACATTACCATGTCTGCATTTGTGATCAGATAAACGACAAACAACAAGCGCTACTCTACACAGTTCAAAATTTGTGTTTGAATCGTCAGTGGCAAATTCTAAATAAGAAAACGTATTTACAGGCTGTGAGTCAGAAGCGCCAGACTGTCCTTGCAAAGTTGGAATTGCCCCACTTTATAGAAACAGCCTTTGTGCAAAGCTGACAGGCTACTCCCAGGTTCAGGAAACAGTCCTCTGTAAAATACGCTGCACACACTCTAATATTTGGGTTGAACTGTTCTGGAACGGTGTTGTAAATACAACTTAACCACTGATTTCTAGTTGTGTCCTCTTTTGGAAGCCCAAACAAAGTAGTTTCGCTTTCACAACGAAGCACAGTATCTCCACAACATGGCGGAGGCGGCAGCAACAATACTACAGCAAGAATAGTAGTTTCGCCTTCTTTCTTTACGTATACATTTGGGCGGTGTTTTGCAAATCTTCCCACACCATGATGTAGACATGTGGGGGCGTGTTTAAACGAGGCGTTTTAGGAGGACGTGGTCGAGTCTTAAATTTTATAAAGAACACCTCTTTGGGTTTGAGACTTTAGTCTTTGCAGCTTTAGGGATCTTATCTATGCATGAACAGCTTGTAACACTCCAAAGAGAAAAGAAAACGTCTCAGGTTACGCATGTAACCATGGTTCCCTGAAGGGAACGAGACGCTGCGTCGAAACGCTATGGGCGCTCTGAATCACATGTGTAATCTGTCCAATGGATGGGCGAGACGTCACGGGCGGGTTACGTAATCGGCCAGGAAGCATAAAAGCACGTGCAGTGGAACCGGCGTCAGCTTCAGGAAATGAAGCAACCGCTCGCAGGGATGCCGGAAGTATGGCCCCGAGACGCAGCGTCTCGTTCACTTCGGGGGAGCCATGGTTACATCAGAAATACAGTGATATAAAAACACCCGCGCTTCATTTTGACTTTTAAACGTGCATTACGTGTATTGATTTATTTTGCCACAAATAAATAAATGTATGTGAAACACATCCCACAGCACAACAACCTGAGCCCAACTTCATTACTCATCACTTTAACTTTAACTGCATTTCTTGCCAGTGCCACTATCCAGACTGATAAACAAACAGACCGGAAGTTAACTTCAGGCCAGGCACGTGCACCTGATGAAACCGTCTATAGTGAGATTTAATGTCACAATTATGAGAAACAAAGTTGCAGTTCTGATATTTAAAGCTACTTTTTTTTAGGGTAAAGCCTTCAGTACAATACTGCGGCTGAGATATAGAGAAGCAAAAAGTAACAAAAATATAAACATGATATTTCCTTGGAGGGACTGCATATACACCATGTTACTGCTTCACAGAAAGACAGATACAGAAATTCCGAGGGGAAGTGGATGCAAAGTCTCCCTGGTTTGAGTCGACAGCTCTGTAGGTGCTGTCTTACACATGTCAACAGAAATCTGCAAGGAGGAGTAGAAGTTCTGGGAGCTGAATGTGAACATGTTTAAATTAGCACATTTCAAATCTTCCATACAGGCATGAACGGTGGCCTTTGGTCCAGGACTGTCCTCAGATAAGTTTTTCCTTTAATTGGACCGGGCAGCAGGCAGAACCTGAGTGGTTTCCGTGTTCTTTTGGCTACAGACATGTCGGCCTCGCTGGAGGATTTCTGAATGGCGGAAAAATTCTTCTTCAGAATGTCACTTTGGATCTCTCTTTCTCTCGCTCACACTCACACGCTCTCACACAGCCTCTCTCGCTTTCCCATTTCCCAGTTTCACTCTGATGTGTGAACTTGAAAATTGCTGCTATTTTAGCATCATTACATACGAGTACTTAGTGTAGGAACACTGTCGATCACAAACCCTCTTTTCCAAGCAGGCTGCCCCTCTCTCTCTTATTCTCCCTTCTTCTATTTTTCTTCAGTTTCTCTTTCAGCTTAGTCAATAGCTTCTTTTCTACAGCTCCAAACTGTGATGCTAAAGACTGACTCTTTACTCAGTAACAAACAATCCTACGTTCTGATTAGGTCCAGAATTGAAGATGTACACGTTCAGCACAATTACCGTCATCCCTTTGTCCATGTATGATTAAAGAAAGGCACGATGATAGGTAATTAGCCAAAACGAGGAGGACGGAATATGCCTTTGAATGACCTCACCAGCTCCTCCACATTTAATTAGCTGATGCCAGCAAATGATTTTAAGCATGGGGTCTAATCTGGGGGCGTTAATCCCATAAAGCCTTATTGACCTGCAGGCATTTGATGATACAAGATTGCCTTTGATAATAGTGCCATCGCCCACTGACTTGCGAAGGGCGCACACACGTTCGCACACAAAAACAAAACACCTTTATATCACTATACACTCTCCCGCTCATTTCTTCACATGCTGACATGCTCGCACACTTGCATTCACACCATTGAGACAAATGTATGCAAACATTCCTGTCGTCGGCGTCCGGCAGAGATGATTAATTTTTTAACGTGCCGTTTTGATCTGCATTTGCTCAATACATGTGCATGTCTGCAGTCACACCCGATGGAAATGTGAAATGATGTTATCATCTCTCTAGGTGTATCATCAGCCTGAAAATTGTGTTTAAACATCATAAGCTGAAAATAATTAAAAAAATCTAAGAGGTGATAATCAGAGCATTCAATCAGAGCTGCAATTTCTGCCTCCTCCGATGAAGCGATGGACGCTTCACTTTGTAATGGAGGGCCATAATGAATTAAGATTCATCTCTGGATAAATTGCCGCAAATAGTCTACAAAAGGTCTCCGAGATGAGATATAAGCTGTCATCTCTGGCCACCTGCTAACATTCCTGGCTCGTGAGAAGCATCAGTGATTCACTCTGGATTGCAGACATTATGGAAGTCTAAACCAATAACTGCTTAGAGTTCACACAGTTCTATGAGATGAGCTTATAGAAGCAGAGAAATAATGAGAGGGGAGAGAGATTGTGAAAGAGAGGGAGGAGAGCGAGTGAGTATCTGTTTTACTTTCAGCCGATTTCTACCCACGCAAGCCATGCGGTAATGATCATAAATACTTGTTTTATGCACACAGTAGTTTATATCGATCCATCCACATAGATCACCTTCACCGCTCGGGCTGACTCAACGAAAGAATCTATATTCAAACAAATCCATATTCAGCAGCAAAAGTGACGGTTTTATTGGCTCTGAAGGTCTCCCTTATTTTACTGCTTTGCAAGTGATGTTAAAAGAAAAGGTTGCAAGGGGAAAGTGCATCCCTGTGTGAAGTTCAAATCTGGGAATGGTACATAAAAACAGGATGAAACCGTATAAACCGTGCCCAGTCTGTCTGATACGCCAATGAAAAGCTCCGAGCTGCCTGTCTTCTCTCAGGAGAGCATTTTGTTTATTCTGATTTCATGTTTGTATGTGGGTGTGAACCCTGTGAGAAGCAGCATATAGGTGAACAATGTCAAGCTCGCTTGGATGGGAAGCTAAATGGTGTTTGTTGCTGCCGACATTGTTAGGCACTGTTTTGAAAGGCTGATTGTATTTATGTTGACAGGTGCACAGCTCCAAAACTTATTCATTTCCTGGGGCCATTGTTTCTTTGAGTGATCCGTATGTTGACGTTAGGCTTGTTTGTTGTCTCACTATAAATCATCATATTGGGATTTACAAAGTAGTTACAGTAAATTTAATGTGTTATATAAAGAAGAGCAAGAGGTATGATATAAAGTATATCTAAGTGAAAATTAGTTTTTATGCTAATGTAAGGATTAGCCCTTATTTTAATTTAGCTTTTAGGGAATCTACTCTTAAGATTCGATATTGATATGATATCAATCAAAACGTATAAAGGATTTAACGACTAGTCCAGCGAATCGTTAAGTTCAGTATATCTTTAACAATTTTGTTTATCTGATTCGTGGCCAACGATAAAACAAACCAAATAGTACTTTATCAAAATTCATGAGCATAGGTAACAGGATCTTTGGCAAATAGTTTAAGACTTGAAAATCACACCAGACACAAGATTTCTTAATAAATCAAAGTTTATTTGCTACTCTACAACACTACTAAGCTAAAATAACACAAAACAGAATACGTACACACACAAACACACATACACGCTGCAGGCAATGAATTGTTTTGATTTGAAGAGAGTTTAAGGTTCTAATGCTCATTTCCAAGAATGCTCTAACTTCAACTTCAACTTAAAGATGAATGCAACCAGTTTCCAGCAGAATTATGGAGAATTATTTGATTACTTGCTCTGAGTTGTTTCGTTCCTTTCCAGGTTGAGGGAACCCTGGGTGCGGATTGGCTGCTGAAGTCGTCGTTGCGTGATGTCACTGGGGATGCCCTCTTGCAATTGGTTGGTTTCTCTGTGACATGATGATGCTCTTAGGAAGTCTGTTTAGAGTTATTTCGGCCTCAGGTGTTAAAGTTTCTTTGGTCAGAACTTTGAAGGCATTTGTGGATCCTCGCCAGATGGTGTATGGCTGAGAGCGCTTAACAGCGTGATCAGATGAGGAGCCGAAGTTTCAAACAGCGCACGAGCAAGCAGCAAGCAACAGCACACCGAAGTTGGGTGTCTGTCTTTATTGGGCTAATTTCAGTCTGCCCCTTTTTCTGTTTGATCCAATCACAAGTGTTTCTGTAGGGCGGAGCCCCGCCCCGCACGGCTCAGTTTTCCGTGCGTAAATCCTTTGCTGAGTTATTTCATTAAATGAAAAACATATCCTAGCAGATTCCTAAAAGTGTTTTAATCATTACATTACGATGAGAAAAGTCAACTTTCATCCACACCAAATTATTGCTGACGCAACTAGCTTTCATTCAAAATCAAACAACAGGCATTTGGTATACACAAAGTACATACCTTAATTTTATATTAAACAATCAGGAGATATCAGGGAGGGTCTGTGCTGGAGCCTTTCCAGATGCCACATACTTTGTACTGTTGATTATGCGACTTTTATTTATGGTAAACCGGTCAGGAACAACATTGAAGGTTCTGTTCTAAATCTAGTTCAGATGTTCCCTCTAATTTATCCTGGGTTTTAGAGGTCTCCTGAGATAAGGAGATTTTGGGCAGAAAATCGGCCAGTCAGTCAAATGCAGATGCTGGGAGTGGAAGTCTTAACTCCTGCTAAGGAATGTGCTGTCTTGAAATTATTTTGTGTGTGTATCCTGCTCTACAAGGCATTGCACTAATAATTAGGTTTAAATTAGTGCTGTCAAACGATTAATCGTGATTATTTTCATCCAAAATAAAAGTTTTTGTTTACGAAATATATTTATGTGTACTGTGTATATTTATTATTTATATATAAACACACACACATATTATATATTTAGAAAATATTTACATGTATATACATTTATATTTTTATATTCTTATATTTTATATTATATATAAATAAATGTAATATATAAACATAACATAATTTTCTTAAATATATACAGCATGTGTTTGTATTTATATATACATAATAAATATACACAGTATACACTCATATATTATGTAAACAAAAATGTTTATTTTGGATGCGATTAATCACAATTAATCATTTGACAGCACTAGTTTAAATGCAACAGGAGTCCCAGAAGGAATCGCACTCACATGTGCTTGGGATGAAGCTGTAATATAAGCTCTGAGAGAATACAGCTCATATTGCTTTACATGATGAGCTGTCATGAGATGAACAAGTGTTGATGTTTTCATTTAGAATTTCACACGTTCAAGTAAGCAAAGATTGGATGTTTGCATTCTTTAAATAAGATTTCAAAAGGGTTTTCTGTAGCCATGCCATAGAATAATAGAACAATTTTTGGTTCCCCAAAGAATCTTTGTGATATAGTTCTTAAAAGATCTTTTTTGAGAGGAACATTTTAATAATCTCAAAACTCTTTTTCTACTATTGTGCAATGGAAATGGAAAACTTAATCATTATTATTTTGTCAATTTGACAACATTACAACATTTTGTGAATGTGTCAAACAGTAACATCTGTGCCACCCACTCTGCCTCTTCATACATTACATACATATTAAGAGAGCATGGATCTTTGGGTAATATAAGCTAATAGGTCTTTGTCAACAAGGACAAGTACAATTTGAAATAGATGGTATCAGCCTAAATGGAATGACTGATATCAAATAATGCCATTAAGCTTTCATCATCATTTTATTGTTCCTGAACACCCTGATGAATGCCTAATGCTCAAGCTATTCATCTTACTTAGACTCGGTAAATTACATTTACGTGCAACTCTGGTGTTTTCACATGTTCTATCTTGAACTAACATTTCATTAATTTTACACAGTAAGAAGTAATGAAAAGCTTATCCTCAGAGTCAGAGTTGAAACACCTGAGAATTTTTAAATAGAGAGTGAGGAGGAGTGTTGTGTATCAATTGCACTCCAGTGGGTTCCTTTTCTGCAAAGTTGGGCAAACAACTAATTGAAAACACTTCGGTTGATGCACAAAAATATAAACAACATACCTTTTGAAAACCTTTTTTATTGACTAGCGAAAGACCTGAAAGTATTCCTGAACAAACGGCAATGTGTATTTCCACACTTATATCATCTTCCTCAGTGATATTCTCCTCAGTTCACTCTTCTTAATATTGGTCTTATTAAAAACAGGCAATTTATTAAACAGCAATAACTGTCACAGATCGACCAGGCTCTCAGTCCACGCAATCACAGCGAGCACCCTCACCAAAGTACTAATGAGCACACCTGCACTGAATCTTCACCTCATCACCAGCCACTATAAAACCACACACCTCACAACCGTCAGACGTCCGGTCTCGTTCAGACGAAGTGGACTCACGTATGCTATCGCAGCTATCGACCTGTTACCAACCTGTGTGTGTACTTACCTCTTGTGTTTCCTCCAAGTGTTGTCATCATCCGTGTCCAAGATCCAGATCCTTCTCCCGAGTCTCTGTCCAGCCAGAAGTGAGGTGTGTAGCACCATCGATATCCACAAGCTCCTGTCAAGACACCAAGACAAGTCATTCAAGTATCCAGTCATCTCAAAGTATCTGCTATCTGAACTCACCTAGTCAGTCATCCATCACCGCTCATCAGCTTTAATAAATCTTACCTTTTTACCATCTCTCTTGTGTTGAGTCCCCTTCCGTAACAATAACATTAAATAACCACATTTAGCTATGGCTTTCTACCATACCATCTAAAATATTCCTAATGATTATTATAACTGGAAATAACTCCAGAGTACAGTATAGTAGGTTAATTAAATCAAATCTATTGAATTCTGTTAGAAATGTCAAAATCCGTATGATTGACTTGTTTGTTTCAGAGGACATTAGTGTGGTGCATTGCATCTCATTACAGCCTAGGAAGAGACAATTCATTATGTGTCAAATCCTGAAAAGAATTCAAGTGAAGTGTCACCATTGGCACACAGTTGGCCTTGAGTACATCACAGAATGTTTACTGTAACTTAAATAACTATGTAACCATAAATGTATTTAATTTATTATTAATTTATTTTTTTTAAATATTCCAAAGCTTCCAGAGAGACTGTATTTGGAAGAAAGTAGGTCTTAGAAAACACTTTACAGTACACAATTATTTAAAAAGGATGGCGATACCAGGGTACCATTTAAAAACAAGAAATATGTGATGAACAGTGATGTCGTTTTTGAAATGTCATGTTCTTATGCCCACTCATTTCTACATCCTACTCATTTCTAAACTGTACTGAACTACTAAACTCCAGGGGTATCTGTTTAATTCCTACTTGTAACTGTCAAGCTAGAGTGAGCTTGGCGCTCCCTCGTAAATCTGTAATGACCCCTACTGGGGATCTCAAGCCCCGGTTTGGGAACCACTGATCTAACCTAGTCCAAAAACAATGTGGCTTTTAACAATGAAACCATTATGGAAAATCATTGTTAAAAAAAAAGTTATTGTTCACTGTATAATTGGAATAAACAGTAAACATTGTACAAACATTTTATTGTAATAATTCTGGTGGAACAGTTTAGGTCACAAGAAAATTACAGAAAGCACTAATCATTCATTGTGATGGCAGGGTGACATTTTATTGATACATCTGTAGCCATGTGGATAAAACCGTAGGAAATTCAGTCTCTTCATCTAAGAGAAAAAAATGCAGAAAAAGACAGGTCTGTGTTTGCAAATTATGTTTTTCACTGACACCCACAACCACACATTCTTGCCTGTGAAAGATCTAATAAATTTCAGCTGCTCATTCATTACAACTGCTTTTACACTGAATACTCTTGATGACTGAGAGACGTATTGGGCTGTTGTAATGCAGTTCACAAATGTCCCACACCGAATGAACAAAATATAAGCTATCAATTTCTATTAGAATGTCTGTGAAATAAACGACCTATGTGGTTTTCAGCTGGTAAAAGCAAAACAGCTTACAGAGTAATAAAACTACACTACAAATTAAACTTTTGCAAACACACATATACACACAGTACCATTCAAAAATTTGGGGTCTGTAAGATTTTTTTTTCCATGTTTTTGAAAGAAGTCTCTTTTGTTTAGCAAGGCTAAAAATAACTGCTTTTTACTTTAATATATTTTAAAGTGTAATTTATTCCTGTGATGCCAAGCTGAATTGTCAACAACCATTACTCTTCAGTGTCACAGGATCCCTCAGAAATCAGTTGAATATGCTGATTTGCTGCTCATGAAACATTTCCTACTATTTTTACAATGAAAAAGTTTATGCTGCTTCATATTTTGTGGAACCTGTGATTCATTATATATATATATATATATTGTATTTCTTTTTTTCTTTCAAACTTCTTTTGAATTGTCTATTCATTTCTTTCAATTCATATATTTTCTGGCTGCTATCCCGAAGGGTTTGGAGTTCAGTACAAGTGCTGCTGAGGGGGAATAGAGTGGGGTCACAAATTCCCTCTTTTACTGTGGTACATCTGAGCAAAGCACTTTGCCTAAAATTGCTCCTGAAGGAATGTCTCTGCAATTGGCTTACTGTCTCTTTGGATAAAACTGCCCGCAAAATGACAAATTTCATTTGAGCTGGTACCAGCGTGGGCTGATGGTTGTCTGAGTCTTGGGGCCAAATAAAAAGATTAAAGAGGGAAACATTAAGACACTGCTCTTTATTATGTTACAACATGAATTGTAACAGCTTTACATTGGTTTCTGGTTTTCCAAAAACATTCTGAACCCTAAAGTATCTGATTGTATAGCTGTAGACAATAGGATAGACTGTTCTTAATACACGTCACCTGCGCCATTGTTTTGACTAAAATGATAACACTTTATTTTAAGGACCAATTCTCACTATTCAGCTGCTGCTTATTAGCATGCGTAGTACTAGTATATTGGCTGTTTACTAGTAATTATAAAGCACATATTAATGCTTTATTCTGCAAATAAGTTTTAAATACCTTAAGGGTTAGTTTTATTGATTTATTTTATTAGTTCACCCAAAAATGAAAATTAGCCTGTGTTTTACTCGCACTCGAGGCATCCTAGATGTATATGACTTTCTTCTTTCAGACGAATCCAATCGGAGTTACATTAAAAATTGTTATGGCTCTTCGAAGCTTTATCATTGCAGTAGGCGCGCGCCCCTCTGAGATATGCTAGTCTTTAGAGTTTATTTACAGGAAGCAAAGTGTCCTTATACTTTTTACGAAGGAAAACCAATCTCCTCTTGGCTTATATCGAAATCCTCGGTTTGTACTTCTGATTCATGACTGGCATTTTGTTTTGTTCTCTCTCGTGTTCGTCACTAATTACGCAACGCCGACATCCTACGTCATCAGCCGGAATGGCTTCCGCGTAACACAGTTAGATGAAGTGATATAAAAGTGTTTATTATTTTTGAAATATGGATATTTTTCTTACAAAAAGGCATGGATTCACTACAGGAGGCCTTTATTCATTCCCCGGAGCCATTTGAGGCATCTTTTATTATGGATGAGCACATTTTATTTGATGTCTTGTGGACTGTTGAAAAAAATACCCACCCACCGCAATGATAACTCTTGGAAGAGCCAGGACAATTTTTAATATAACTCCGATTGGATTCGTCTGAAAGAAGAAAGTCATATACATGTAGGATGCCTCGAGAATGATTAAAACACAGGCTAATTATAATTTTTTTTTGAGTGAAATAACCCTTTAATCTTAGCCCCATACCTAAACTTAACAACTACCTTACTAAATATTATTAAACAGCAAATTAGGACTTTATTTAGGCAAAAGTCATAGTTAATAGTTAGTTACTAGTGAGAATTGGTCCCCAAACTAAAGTGTGACCCCCTATTGTTGAGGGTCAATTAATCAACAGTTACAGTAGTTACAGTCTTTGAGTCTGATTAGTTGAACATCATTTTGCGAGTGCTGATTTTTGTTTCTATGGTCTTTCTACAGATTACATTAATATGCTAGTAGGTGGCGCCAGTATGTCTTTAAAGGGTCATGAAACCCCCTGTTTCAGCACTGATTAGTTCTCACCTCAGTTTAAAAAAAAAACATAAAAAAGTGGGCGTGGTGCGGTGTAGACACTTTGTAACATTGGTTTTGCTTTGTTTCACCGAACTAATCGTTGTCTGGGTTGCATATGTGTGGGGCAGAGCTATCAAAATAGGGGCGAGACCCTTTTGGGGTAGGGGTGTGTTTGTTTTGGTGATTTCAAATATCAACATTGGCTACCAGAAATCACTTAGCCCACCTTTAATGTACGCAATCTCACTGTCTGAAACGTCTGTCATAGCAAATCAACACATGCTGTTGTGAATAATTAAGCGAAGCATCTTCTCATGGGATAAGAACACGCAGTCTCATGAATAATTTAATAGACACCGCCGCGTCATTGATGTACCATAGTCCTTTGCCACGTCACAAATTGTGACGTCAACACGATGTAGATTTTAAACCCGGAAAATTAAAATAGTGCAAAAAAGCTTAAAATTAACCAGTTTTCGCCATCAATTAAAATGAACGGATGCTAACATGGTCTTCTATGGTGTGCAACACAAACACCTCTGCTAAAATCACTGAAAAAAATAGTCTGGGGTTTCATGACCCTTTAAGAGGGAGTCACTAAATCATTCATTCAACAGATTCATTCAGGAAAATGACTAGTGACTTGAATTAATGAGTAAGTGATTGAACCATTTACTAACTTGTTCAAAAACACTGAATTAATCAGCATCAAATCACCACTGTGGATCTGCTGTGGCTTTGTTTTGAACTGTTTTTGTTGTCAGAACAAAAGCAGACAATGTAACTTGTGATGTTATCCAAGCAAGCCACCATTGCTAGTTCTAACACGACTTTCAAATTAGTAGTACATAGGGGCTCTTGTATATTGAATGAATTTCATGAGGTAAATGTAACATCAGTTGACATGTTGTTTACAAACTGTTTTACTGACAACTTTTCGCTGCAGAAACACTGATCGGGTGATTAAATGAGAGATTTTTCATTCCAGCAAGTTGTACGTTTCAACATACACTCTGATGTTCATTTTTTGTTATAACCAGTTGTAAAGAACACAAGATCATCACTTCATTCATATGCTGTGCTCCTCTCTGTTACTTTTAAGAGTTTCGAACAACAAGTTAAGGTTTGAATACTAAAATGAAATACAATCAATATAAATTTTTGCATTATAATTGTGTTTTTGGACAAACAACTGGTATGGTTTGGGCATCTCCATTCTGTTGGTTGGATGAACACTTTCATACTTTTCACATTTTCAGACAAGCCAGCATAGACTTGAAAAATATTTTACAGATTCTTACCGTTACAGCGGGGCCATTGTCAGTGGTAGAAAACCCATACAATTTTTGTCCTTGGCTCTGTGAATTTAAGCAAAGTCATTTGTTACACCATGGGAATTAACAGCGCTGTTGCTTCCAACCAATCCATAAAAAATCTTCTGAAACCATCCTGGTCCAAACCCCAAAGCTAGGATGTCCTTCTCTCTCTGTAATCACAGGATAAATACTGCTGTGTTCACTACAGGAGGCAAAAAGATAGCTAAAGGAAGAGTATTCATTTCCAGAATGTTCTGGATAGAAAATGTCATTGCAATTCAGCCCTCAAAGAAGCGGCTTTGCCTGCCATATTCACAGTAATTTAGTCTTAGCTCAGCACTGATGAGCTGTGAGGGTTCCCGTCTGCAGACTGACATATCTTACAGAGTCCTTCAGGATTTTTATGTTGACAATGTTTGGTCACGTAGATTCATTCGGTACTTAAAGTCATCATAATTTTATTATAACCATTTCATGGTCTCTTCACAAAAGAAAATAACATTCTAGATTTCCAAGAGGCTGTTACAAAATCCATTTATTTAAATATTGTACATTTCATCAGACTGACTTAAGAGGCTTTATGGGTGGACAAGCCCTACGGATATATTTGGCTATTCATTTTTGAGTATCCTCAACAAATATTTACCCAGCTAAATAAACCCTCTATCTGATGCTAGAGATATAAATAATGTAAAATGTTTTGCCCACAGCAGAGCTGTCTCTACGCAAATATACACCATGGTCATGAAGCAAAAACTGAGCCAGGGATGATTGAGCTCAACAAAATGCATTGCACACGTGTATGAACACGCAAGGAGTCTTGGGGAGTCACATTGTCTGGGGCGACTCCCCCATGTTTTCCCGTTCATCCACCGACTGCCATCCGTCAGTCTTGACATATTCGATTAGGTGCAGTGATTGTGCTTAAACAGACCTTGAAAGGTTTGTTTTCCCCCAGTGGATGTCAAGGATAATTGTGTGGATGCGTGAGGAGCTTCATGCGAATTGATGAGTGCCCCACATGAGGATTTACAATGTGTTTTTTTCTGAAGCTACAGCTGTAGTCCTGTACGGTGTGCAGAGGAAGTTGTGTGCACTGGCTGCACTAACACATAGTGGCTGTAATTGAGTGTGACAGGTAGATATTTGCTGACAGAGGCGGGAAACTGGAGCGTAACACAAGTGTCCTGCAGCCGTCACAGCAGACTGTGTATTGTCTAGCGCTCCTCTGTGTGTAATCATAACCGTGGTTGTTTTTTCCGCACCGCCGTGGGCCCCTTCACACTGCAAAAGGCCTGTCCGGTTTGGCCAACAGACCATGATCAGCATCTCACCCACTTGCAAAGCCACGCAGCAGGCCTGAATGGAGAGTTAAGGAACACAGCCAAAATAGCTCCCCAAGCTGAGGTTGAAGGTGGAACTATTCTTATTTTTTCTCTCTCCAGCTAATGTTTTGTCTCTGTTTTTGTCTCTCTGTCTAGGGATTGGACCATGATTGTTGACAATCATCTAGCTCAATCAGTTTGAATTTTTTCCCCAAAAAAACTTGGCAGGCCATCATACAGCTTTTTATCATCTCTGCTGATTTCAGGAAAGAGCAGGATCTAAGTGCAGGGTACATGTATTTAATAGAATTAACAAAGCAGTATACATATATACGAGAAACCAAGGAACACTGGGGAAACACAAAATTGAAAACCACTGCTTGAACACAAGAAGCAATGGGGTTTAAATACACACAGCGCAAGGGCTAACAAGACACAACTGGGAGTAATAATGAACTAATCAATGAAAAAGACTATAAAAGGACTACAAAAACACAAACACGAGCCACGACTTCAACATAAAAGTCCGCACAAGTCCGTTCACACAGAACACGTCTTTGCGTCTAAAAACGCATTTTGCTGTCAAATAAAAAAGTTGCCATGCCAACTTGCTACTGTAAATAAAAACTTGCAATGCTTGACCCGCCTCCAGGAGCTGACATTGTTGAGTGGCGATGCGTGTAAAATGTCAAATTCTTTTAACTTGACAGTGTCTTAAAAACACGCCGCTCATGTGCAAGACGATGCAAAAGACGCAAGTGAGTGCAATGGTCACACATGTCCGTCTAGAACATATTTCCATAGAAAAACTATGGAAAAGTTGGGCATTGGAATGGGAAAAAGTGTTCTGTGTGAGCAACCCCTTAGACAGTTTGCACAATAAAACACTCTTTGAGAAAATTTATTTGTAAATTCATCCCCTTTTTTTTTACAGCATCTTTGTTTTTATCTCAAGTATATTTCTCAAGTATATTTTAATTAAGTTTATTAAAACAACTCTATAAAAGGTGGATTGTCATGTTTGAAGGTATTTGGCATCAAAAAGTTTGAAAATCCCTGGATTAGCTGACTAATTGTTCAGGCAACCTACCAACTAAATTTGAATTCTCCATCGCTGTCTTTCTTTTTTTTTTTTTTTATAATAATAATCTCCTGATGCAAAAAGGGGGCCAATCATAATCACAATCCATCTCGCAAAATTTGTACCACTTTGAAATCTGTACAGTGTAGATAGATTGCGTAATACTCTGCGTGACTGTACTATATCTTAATCTTCATCTGTACTATAGTCTACTCTTTGATTTAATATGTAATCAGATTGTCTGTCATCCTGTCCCACCGCACTTTATAGAGAATATGTTTTTCATGCCATTCTTATCTGTCTCTTGCCAATGAGGATTATTTTTTAATTATGCCATAATCCCCCCCTATAAAGGAGATTTGATTGGGCTGTAACAGGCAGATGTGACCTCATTACTTACAGGACGCAGGCCCTGCAGTCTCTTTCTGTTATCATGGAGACATTGCAACAGTGACGTGATTATGGCACGAGCGCTTTTCTGAGATGCTGACAGAGTTTTATACCCTGGGGCTTTATTTGGCAGTCTCTCGCCTCACATCTTACTGTCTCTTGTGTGCGGAGTGCCAAATGTTGCTTTTTGACAGCACCACATGTAATATTTCACGCCTGCTTTGGATTCGTGCCTGCTTGTCGTGCAGGTCAGAGTTTGTTCTCAAATGTTAAAAAAGGAAAATTAGACAAGCATGTGTTTGGAATTCTTTTCTTTTTTTTCTTTTCCAAAAATTAATTCAGTTTCAACAGATGTTTATGAGACTTGGCACTGAGCAGGATCTTCATGGGCTGTTGGCAGTGATTAAGACAAATTTCAGTTTTCAGCTGCCGTTAATTTTATATGGCCATTGCTGGCATGTACAGTAGATGATCTTTTGGATGTTCAGGGGTGTTTCTTGGGGTTAGATTGTGCCTTCATTTCAGCATTCAAAAGGGAGTAAGAAAGTAATTGGTAGCTTGTCTTTCTATATACTCCAGTCCAGTTTTTGTTTTATTTGTCACACATTCTATCTCCATTTAGCAAGTGTACTCACTCTGAAAACCTTTGAAGTTCATTACATTAAGTAGAGGTGCAAAATATTAGTGCTGTATTGGTCTATAATAGAGATTCTTTAATTTATTAGTAATGGTCAGTATTGGATATTTAATTTTGCCCGCTTATATCTTTACATTTAGATTATCTTTAAGTGAGCATTGGATGATGGCAAACCACTAATAATTTAATGAGACTGTTAAATGTAATCTTAGAAAATCTGAAAATTAATATCCGTTTTACATACTGTTTAATACATGTTATGATGTAACTTGAAGCATCTAAAATGACTAAAATGATTTTAGTGTTGTTTAGAGTTTAGTGTTATATTTTAAGGTTATTTAGGCAAAAATTGTCTACAATTTTATTGTTGGTCTTTATAGCAGTTGGTTGTCAGCCACAACATTCATTGTTATTTCATTGTGTTTTTAACCTTGTAAATGTAGACATGGTATATTCCTATATAGCCCTATTACACAAGACTGTAAACATAGGTAATTATTATTTTTGAATAGATGGCCACAGCATATCTTGCCCCAGAAATGCAAACAATTTTTATGGTTCCCATACATTTTTTATTAGCATTTGAAGAAAACAAAATGTATAGGAACCTTAAAATATGGCCGCATTACACTTTTTGTATGTCATTATTGTTGGCACAGATCAGTCTAAACAATGTGAGTGAGTCTTCATGTTACACTCTCTGTGTTACTTACAAATCTGTACCCTAAGAGAAAATATAAGCATTTTGCCTCAGTGACTGTGCACTGCGAGCACTCCTTGAATGTGAAATTGGATATAAATGTAAATGTGAATACAAACCATATTATCAAAACACGCTTCGTTAGAAACCTTTCCTAAGGTGTAAAGTTAACATCTTTGCAGATGAGAAATGATAATTAAGAATGGTGAAGCAAAATTCCCATGTTGTTCCAGTGGAGGAAAAAAGTGCTTTTGTTTGAATGTGGTGATAATAACAGTGGTTCATTTTTTTTTTTTTTTTTTGCTTTTCACAGTGCTTTGTTTAAGGAGAGTGAAAATGAATTGCAAGTTGATAGGTGTAAAATAAACCCACATTGCAATGTGGTGTGAAAGAGGTTGCGTTTTTCCTGTCTAATGAATTTGGCTGGTCACCACCCCATTTAAATGGGATTTAAATCCACGGCAAGGGTAAAAGTGTTCTGCCTCCCCATCCTCTACAACAAATAATAAAATAATTACAATTTACAGTGTCAAAAGATTGGTTTGTGTGGCAGAAATGAATGCTGAGCTACGTGAGGGCACTACAGAAATCGTCTGGCAATTTAAAAATATGTATTACTACTGTACGCTCTCTCTGTTTTTCTTTCTCATTCTCTTTCGCTTATCTCTTCTCTTATCTCCAAAGAAACATATTCAGCTGCCGCTTCATTCATTAATCATCATATTTTTACTCTCAAGCCCTCAGAGACCAAAACATTAATATTGATGATGTATTTTCTTTCCCCCTTAAAAGCGTGTTTATGAAGCCACTGGATATAAAAATCACTTTTTTTCTTTCTTTTTTCCCCTTTTTTTTGTGCATATTTTATTCTTGCATGTTTTGTTTTAGGGGTGAATGTGACAGACTTTAATAAGAGTTATCTTTGATTTCTCTATTTGTTTTGTGTTGCCTTTGAAATATTTTGTATGTTAAACATTGTTTAAGGATCGCATTATTTTCGTTGTTAACGGGGAACTTTTATTTTGAAACGGAATCTGCTTTCACGGCAAAGAGAGAGTAAAGAATTTTTTTTTTTTTTTTTATGCCTTAAACAACATATACAGAACAATACAACAGAGAGTAAAGAGAAATTGTATGGAGAGCGAACGCTTCATGACGGCTTAACAGAACTTGTGCACGAAAGGACTGTTTATAAGTTTATTCAGCACCCCCAAAGACCATTGCCAAGAGTATCTGATCTTCGTGTAAGAGGTTACAATTCATCAGTACATATCAGTCTCTCTCCAGTTTACACAAAGGAGTGTATCCCTGACAATCATGATCACATACCAACGCAGGATAAAGCAGAGAACTGGAGTCATCTGAAGGTAATTGCAGACAAAATGCCACCACTTCTTAGTTGTGCAGTAGGTTTACTGATTGGCTATAACTGCCCCAGAGTGCTAGCTCCCAAGCAAGTCATACTAGGTAAGGATGAGGAACCACATGCTATTCTAACAGACTTAGGATGGAGTATTGTGGGCTGCTCCACACCAAGTATCAATGAATCAATACGATTCAGTCTTTGTCACAGAATAGCTACAAAGGAAATACCAGCTTTGACACCTGTGGATGCAGTTCGTATACTCGAGTCGGACTTTTAGGATGTCACAGCAGATGACAAGACAGTCTCACAAGAGGAAATCATGTTCCTAGACAAACTCAAGGAAGGAATAAGGAAAAATGCTCAAGGACATTATGAAATGCCTCTTCCATTTAAGCAGCGACCATACTTAAGGAGAACTTGCGGTTGTCAGACTCAATCATTTGAACAAGAAATTCTGTAAAAATTAGAAATACAAGACAGACTACGTTACTTACATGAATGACATCCTTGACAGAGATGACGTAGAAGCAGTGAATGATGATGAAACCAGTGGTGAAAAGTGGTACATATCACATCATGGCATCTACCATCCAAAGAAACCAGATATATACGGGTCGTTTTTGACTGCTCCACAAAATTTAAAGGTACAAGCCTCATTGAACATTTACTACCAGGACCAGACATGATAAACAATCTCACAGGAGTCCTTGTAAGGTTCAGAAGTTATCCCCTAGCAGTAACTTGCAACGTTGAGAAAATGTTCCACCAGTTCCATGTCCAAGAAAAGGATCGTGATTATCTGCGCTTTTTATGGTGGAAGGATGAGGACACAAATTCAGTGCTTCAAGATTACCGGATGAAATTTACCGGCTTCTGTAAGTGAACAAGTGGATGCTAAATGCTTGATTTTAAAAGGAGTACAAAAGCAAAAGTATCAGAAAGAGATCGATGTGTTAAGGCAAGGATAATATGATCAAGGTGGGGGGTAGATTAAGTCACTCATCATACTCCCACTGATCCTTCCTAAAGAGCATCATGTAACAAAGCTGATAATTGCACACTGTCATGAAAGTGTAAAGCATCAAGGTAAAGGTTTCACAATTAATGCAATCAGATTGTGTGGCTATTGGATACCTGGAATAAATAGAGCGGTCACATCTTACATTCGCAACTGTATAACTTGTAGAAGGCTGAGAAGATCTGCTGAAGGACAGAGGATGAGTGATCTTCCCTCAGAACGTGCAGAGCCTTCTCCACCTTTTATGTATTGTGGTATGGACTGCTTTGGTCCTTTTGTGACTAAAGAAGGAAGAAAACATCACAAAAGGTACGGTCTGCTTTTAACATGCCTGTGTTCAAGAGCTATTCATATAGAAATGTTAGAAGATATGTCCACCGATGCATTCATTAACAGTCTAAGGTGCTTTATTGCAATTCGAGGCACAGTACGGCAAATAAGTCGTGACCAAGGTACCAATTCCGTAGGCGCGAAGAACGAGCTGAACTCAGCACTGCAGGAACCTGATCCAGAAAGGCTCACTAGTTTTCTTGCAGATAAACAGTGTGACTTTGTTTGAATGCCCCCCATTCCAGTCATGCAGGGGGTGTATGGCAGCGGCAAATCAAAACTGTACGGAGCTTTCTTAGCGCTACCATTGCACTTTCATCATTCAGGCTTGATGATGCTTCATTACGCATCTTGTTTTATGAAGCCATGGCAATAGTCAGTAGTCACCCCCTTAGAGTTGACAACCTGAATGAGCCCAAGAGCTTAGAACCGCTCACACCTAATCATTTGATTACCATGAAATCCACCACAGCCCTACCTCCACCAGGAAAGTTCATAAGAGAGTATGTGCATACGAAAAAGAGATGGAGACGTGTGCAGTACCTTACTGAACAGTTTTGTAGCAGATGGAAAAAGAGTATCTTCACAACATCGCTGCTCGGCAATGCTGGCATGCTCCAAAAAGGAACTTTCAAATTGTTGATGTGGTCATGGATATTGATGAAACCTTACCAATGAGTGAATGGAGATTAGGAAGGATTATAGAGACTCTTCTGAGCCCAGATGGACTGGTAAGAAAGGCCAGAGTAGCACTTGGTGATAAAAGACTAAACAAGAAATGAGAACGAATGCATAAAATCTCAATAGTAGAATGTCCACTATTGAACGTGTAGTTGAAGAAGTTGGTCTAGTTGTTGGAAGCGGAGTAAATGCATCTTCAAAAGGACTTTATTCTATTTTACATACACACAAAGGTTATGAGTGAAAATTAGTCATGTTTGAGAAACATTGATAATTTGGTGGGAGTATAACAGACTTTAATAAGAGTTATCTTTAATTTCTCAATTTATTTTGTGTTGCCTTTGAAATATTTTGTATGTTAAACATTAAGGATCGCATTATTTCCATTGTTTACGGGGGACGTTTATTTTGAAACGGAATCTGCTTTCATGGCAAAGAGAGAGTAAAGAGAAATGGTATGGAGAGCGAACGCTTCATGATGGCTTAACAGAACTCGTGCACAAAAGGACTGTTTATAAGTTTATTCAGCACCCCCCGAAAAGGCATAAGCTTTGTGTATTTGTATAGTGTTAGTTAAAAGCAAGTGTTTCGTGAAAATTGCAGAACATGTCTAGTAATGTTAATGTACATTTTTATATCGCTTCATTCAGCTCTTACGGTGATTTCTTGAGTAAAAAAGGAACGCTAATAAAACTTCAAGAAACATCAGTAAAGTGTTGACCATCATTCGGACGGGGTCTGCTACAGTGAATTTTGGAAACAAAAAGCATTTTAGCACTGTTAAAATTGAGCATAAAAGTGCATGTTTTGACTTTGAATAGCTAAGGCTAGAATATGAATAAGTCCATCTTATAGCAACTCTTTGACATGCTCTAAAGCATGACCCTGGGATATTCCTAAACCTTATTGACCTGGATGACCCGCCTTTACCGGAATATGAATATTTATAGGTTCAGTTGCTTTAACCTTTACAAAAGTCTTCAGAAAGCTAGAAGTCCAAAACTTTGTCTCAGAGCAACCCTCTGACACTCTCTAAAGTTTCACTACAGCAGAAATAAAACTATTTGATGACCCTTTTTAAATTATCCTCTAAAGCAGTGCTTTCCAAACCTGTCCTGGAGGACCCCCTGGCCTGCACATTTTGTATGTCTCCCTAATCAGACACAACCAATTTAGGTTTTGTAGTCTCTACTAACAAGGTGATGAGTGGAATCAGGTGTGTTAGATAAGGGAGACATATAAAAGATGCAGGGCAGGGGGGCCCTCCAGGACAGGTTTGGGAAGCACTGCTCTAAAGAGATATATATAATACTGTATATATATATATATATATATATATATATATATATATGTATATATATATATATATATATATATATATATATGTATGTATGTATATATGTATGTATGTATATATATATATATATATATATATATGTATGTATGTATATGTATATATATATATATATATATATATATATATATATATATATATATATATATATATATATATATATATGTATATGTATATTGTGACGAGTGTCCCGGTATTTCATCAGCGTCGCCCTGGAAACGGGGGCAGAGCACCTGCACTTCCTCATTAACGGCTGATCCGGCCCAGCTGCAGCTCGTCAGCCGGCAGCATTATAAGCCCAGCAGATCTTGCCCCTGTGGAGTTGGACCTCCAGAAAGACTGCAGCTAACCACTCTCTCTCTGAGCTCTTTGCTCCTACAGACAGCAGCGTGTGACCGGACAGCCCACTTAGAGCACGAGCACCCTGCACAAGGACCGAGGAAGAGAGCACAGACTGCACGAGCGCACTATTACACCTGTTTGTTACCTTTTTTTTTCCCTTTTTGGGACAATAAATCCACCCTCCGGGGCATTTATTGGAACGGTCCTTGTCGTGTCATTCTTCACCCCGTGACAAGTGGTGGAGAATGCGAGCATATCAGTGAAGAATCCCCGACAAGCGACATCACATTCCTTGACTGTTCTCACCCCGGGGTTTTTTTTTTCCCTCTCCTCTGTCACAGGTGTGCGCTCCTCCCTTTCCCCAATATGGATGAACTCCTAAAGCATCTCACCGAGGTCAGCATCCGCCAGCAACAGATAGTGGAACACCTGGCCACCCGGCAAGGACAGACCGAGCAGGAGCTCTCAGCTCTCCGGGCCGCCGCTGCCCAACGCGTTCCGCTACCAGATGCCCGGGCACAAGCAACAAAGCTGCTCCCAAAAATGACCCCCCATGACGACGTGGAGGCATTCTTACAGATGTTCGAGAGCACCGCGACCACGGAAGGGTGGCCTCAGGATGACTGGGCACGGGCGCTGGCACCCCTGCTGACCGGTGAAGCTCAGCGAGCGTACTTTGCTCTCCCCGCCGATGCCGCTGACCAGTATGCCGAAGTAAAACGCGAAATCTGCGCGGCTCAGCAGTTCCACGAGTGGGAGTACAAGCCTCGACTGCCCGCCCGTGCTCAAGCCGCCGAGCTCACGCGGCTCGCGCATCACTGGTTGCTTGACGGATTCCCCTCGGCCGCCCAGGTAGCGGAGCGCGTGGTCATCGACCGCCTCCTCCGGGCCCTTCCCCGCTCCCATCGACAGGCGGTCGCCATGAGAAGTCCGACCACGACACTCGAGCTCGTGGGGGCCATAGAGCTGGCGGATGCGGCCCAACAACGGGACGCTGGGGAGAGAGCGCCACCGTTTCCCCGGAGGGTGGGCCAGGAGCGACGCACGCCGGAGGGCATCTCGCGACACCAAAGCAGGCCGGCGGTCCCCTCCCCGAGGGATGAGCCCATGCCAACGGAGCCACCAACACCTCCCACTCGAACCTGGCTGGCAGGTTGCATCGTGCACCATGACCTTCCCGCTGGGGCCCCTGAAGCGGAGGTGAAGGTTAACGGAAAACCGTTCCGGGCCGTTCTGGACTCCGGCAGCACCGTCAGCCTGGTCCAGTCTCACGTCCTGGCCCCTCGCACGGAATACAAGTCGTTCCTGCCGATCACCTGTGTCCATGGAGACACTCGGCACGTCCCAGCCCGCCGAGTAATCATCGCCGCCGCTCCCGGATCCTGGCCAGTGGAGGTAGGAGTAATGAAAGACCTCCCGGTCCCGGTGTTGATCGGCCGAGACTGGCCAGGGTTTGACCGCCTCCTAGCGGCTCTCACCCAGCCTGCCAGCCCGGGGGGGGGCCGCCATAGACGGGCGCCCACAAAGCGCCGTCATCAACGCCCCGTCCTTCTAGCCTCGGATAGCGGGAGAGATGGCGAATCCCCCTCTCTAAATCCTAATCTTTTCTTTGATGTATTCCAACAGGTGACAGGAGGGGGCTCATTTGGCCGGGAACAACGGGAAGACGACCGGCTGAAGCATTGTTGGGCCCAGGTACGGATCCTGGACGGGAAAGAAGTTCAGCCTGGGCCCCTTCCTCTCCCGCATTTTGTGGTTCAGAAGGGCCTGCTATACTGTGTCGCACAGCGGAGGGGGGAGAAAAAATTACTGCTGGTGGTGCCTCGTACGAAGACGGAGACCGTGTTGGAGTTGGCACACTCACACCCCATGGCGGGACATCTCGGGCCGGCCAACACGATCCAACGGATTCGGGACCGGTTTCACTGGCCAGGAATGGAAGCCGAGGTGAAACTGTTTTGCCAGGCCTGCCCCACCTGCCAAGTGACGTCACCCAGGAAACCTCCCCCCAGCCCGCTGATACCGCTGCCCATCATCGAGGTGCCCTTCGAGCGCATCGGGATGGACCTGGTAGGGCCGTTGCCTAAGTCTGCCCGGGGACATGAACACATCCTGGTGATTGTCGACTACGCCACCCGGTACCCAGAGGCGATCCCCCTGCGGAAGGCCACAGCAAAAGCCATCGCTCAGGAGCTCTTCCTGTTGTCCAGCCGAGTCGGCATCCCAGCGGAGATCCTGACCGATCAGGGAACCCCCTTCATGTCCCGGCTAATGGCTGACCTCTGCCGGCTGCTGAAGGTGAAGCAGTTGAGGACCACGGTCTACCACCCCCAAGCAGACGGGTTGGTCGAACGTTTTAACCAAACTCTAAAGCAGATGTTAAGACGGGTGGTGGCTGAAGACAAGCGTGACTGGGACCTCATGATCCCCTACGTCCTCTTCGGCATCAGTGAGGTCCCCCAAGCCTCAACTGGCTTCACCCCATTTGAGCTCCTCTTTGGTCAACAACCACGGGGTCTCCTGGATGTGGCAAAGGAAGCCTGGGAGCAGCAGCCGGCAGCCCATCGTTCAGTCATCGAGCACGTAAGGGAGATGAGGGAAAGGATCGACCGTGTCATGCCATTAGTCCGGGAACACCTGAGCAAAGCGCAGCAGGCTCAACAGCGCCAATACAACCGGGCGGCCCAGCCACGGGAATTCCAACCCGGCGATCGAGTCATGGTCCTAGTCCCCACAGTGGCATGCAAGTTCCTAGCTACCTGGCAAGGGCCGTACACTGTGCTGGAGAAGATCGGGCCGGTGACTTATCAAATCCGCCAACCAGGCCGGCGAAGACCAGAGCAGTTGTACCACGTCAACTTGCTGAAAAAGTGGGTTGGGACTAGGGACCAGCTCATCGCCCTCGCCTGCACAGAACCCGTGGTTGTGGACACTAATCCCCACCTCTCGGCCGCCCAGAAGGGAGAGCTGCAGCACCTGGTCGGTCAGTTCTCCGATGTGTTCTCCCCTCTTCCCGGGCAGACCAACGTCATCCAGCATGATATCCAGACGCCTCCCGGAGTTATCGTCAGGCAACGGCCCTATCGTGTCCCTGAGGCTCGTCGGCAAGCCATTGAGGAGGAAATACAACAGATGCTGAAGTTAGGGGTGATCGAGCCTTCACGCAGCCCATGGTCCAGTCCGATCGTACTGGTCCCGAAACCGGATGGCACCCTCCGTTTCTGCAACGACTATCGACGCCTGAATGAAGTCTCCCAGTTTGACGGCTACCCCATGCCGCGAGTGGACGAGCTTCTAGATCGGTTGGGAAGGGCCCGGTACATCTCAACGCTGGACCTCACAAAGGGTTATTGGCAGGTACCCCTTTCAGAAAATGCCAAACCTAAAACTGCTTTTTCCACCCCTAGTGGCCACTGGCAGTACCGGACCCTTCCCTTCGGCCTCCACGGGGCACCCGCCACGTTCCAGCGTATGATGGACGTCCTCTTACGGCCCCACCAGGCGTATGCTGCGGCCTACCTGGATGACGTGGTGGTCCATTCCATATCTTGGGAGGATCATCTGGAGAGACTGCGGAGGGTGCTTTCCGAGCTCCGGAGGGCTGGACTCACCGCCAACCCCCGAAAGTGCCATCTTGCGCTCTCAGAGGCAAAGTACCTGGGGTTCCAAGTAGGCCGGGGTCTAATTCGCCCACAGGAGAAAAAGGTGGAAGCCGTACGCCACGCGCCGAGACCGACGACGAAGCACCAGGTACGAGCCTTCTTGGGGTTGGCAGAGTATTATCGCTGCTTCATCCCTAACTTCTCCTCCTTAGCTGCCTCCCTGACAGATCTGACCAGGAAGGGGCAGCCGGAGAAGATACAGTGGTCGTCAGCATCAGAAGAGGCCTTCAAAAGGATCAAGGAGGCGCTCTCTTCCGAGCCTGTCCTCCGAGCCCCAGATTTTAGCTGCCCCTTCCTGCTGCAGACGGATGCCTCCGATACAGGACTGGGAGCCGTCCTGTCACAAGTTCAAGAAGGAGAGGAGCATCCCGTCCTGTATATCAGCAGGAAGCTGACCCCAGCCGAGAGAAACTACGCCGCCGTGGAAAAGGAAGCCCTGGCCGTCAAGTGGGCAGTCCTGGAGCTGCGCTACTACCTCCTCGGCCGGAAGTTCACCCTGGTCACGGACCACGCGCCCCTCCAGTGGATGGCCCGCGCCAAAGACACCAATGCCAGGGTGACTCGTTGGTTCCTCGCGCTCCAGGACTTCCACTTCGTTGTGCGTCACCGCGCCGGGGCCGCGAACGCCAACGCCGACGGTCTCTCTCGGATCTGGGCAGCTTTTGCAGGTCTGTCAGGGGTCACTCCCCACCCACCCCCTGTTAATCCCCTACTGTCTCACATTTCCAACAGGACCAGGACAACGCTTAGGGGGGGGGGAGTGTGACGAGCGTCCCGGTATTTCATCAGCGTCGCCCTGGAAACGGAGGCAGAGCACCTGCACTTCCTCATTAACGGCTGATCCGGCCCAGCTGCAGCTCGTCAGCCGGCAGCATTATAAGCCCAGCAGATCTTGCCACTGTGGAGTTGGACCTCCAGAAAGACTGCAGCTAACCACTCTCTCTCTGATCTCTTTGCTCCTACAGACAGCAGCGTGTGACCGGACAGCCCACTTAGAGCACGAGCACCCTGCACAAGGACCGAGGAAGAGAGCACAGACTGCACGAGCGCACTATTACACCTGTTTGTTACCTTTTTTTTTTTTCCCTTTTTGGGACAATAAATCCACCCTCCGGGGCATTTATTGGAACGGTCCTTGTCGTGTGATTCTTCACCCCGTGACAATATGTATATGTATATGTGTATATATACATATATATGTATGTAGATGTATATACAGTCATGGCCAAAAATATTGGCACCCTTGCAATTCTGTCAGAAAATGCAACCCTTCTCTCAGAAAATTGTTGCAGTTGCAAATGTTTTGGTACTCATGTTTATTTATTTTTTGTTTGCATTGGAACAACACAAAAAACAGAGAAGAAAAGTCAAATCTGATGCAATTCCTCACAGAACCCAAAAATATGCACTGGACAAAATTATTGGCACCCTTAACTTAATATTTGGTAGTACCCTCTTTGGAAAAAAAAACTGAAATCAATTGCTTCCTGCAACCATGAATGAGTTTCTTACACCTCTCTACTGGAATTTTGGACCACTCTTCTTTTGCAGACTGCTCCAGGTCATTCATATTTGAAGGATGCCTTCTCCCAACTGCTGTTTTGAGATCTCTCCACAGGTGTTCTATGGGATTCAGATCTGGACTCATTGCTGGCCATTTCAGAACTCTCCAGCGCTTTGTTTGTAACCATTTCTGAGTGCTTTTTGAAGTGTGTTTCGGGTAATTGTCCTGCTGGAAGACCCATGACCTCTGGTGGAGACGCAGCTTTCTGACACTGGCCACTACATTGCGCCCCAAAATTATTTGGTAATCATCAGATTTCATGATACCGTTCACACAGTCAAGGCATCCAGTGCCAGAAGCAGCAAAGCAACCCCAAAACATCTTTGAACCTCCACCATGTTTGACTGTTGTCACGGTGCACACATGAAACACGGAAACGAGGATGTAACTCAAAAACATACTTTACTTGGACATCAGGGTAGGACAAGGCAAGGCAGACATCAAACACCGGGAAGTAACGAGTAGACCAGACAAAATGGCACAACACAGACAGGACTATAAATACACAGGTAAATTAACAGACACGGCTGGATTCGAATAAACTACTAATGACATGAGACAAGGACAGGAAACAAACCAAATATGGGCACAAGAGGCAGGAACACATGACACACACACAACAGTTCTCTTACAACTGTAGGGACTGTGTTCTTTTCTATGAAGGCCTCATTTATTTTACTGTAAACAGTGCCATGATGTCCTTTACCAAAAAGCTCTACTTTTGTCTCATCTGTCCACAGTACGTTCTCCCAGAAGGATTGTGGTTTTGTCACATAAGTTTTGGCAAACTCCAGTCTTGCTTTTTTATGCCTTTGTGTCAACAGTGGTGGCCTCCTTTCCTACCATAGCATCCCTTTTCATTCAGATGGCGACGGATAGTGCGAGCTGACACTATTGTACCCTGTGTCTGCAGATCAGCTTGAATTTGTTTGGAAGTTAATCTGGGTTCTTTATCCACCATTCGAAAAATCCTTCGTTGTAATGTTTCATTAATTTGCTCTTCCGTCCACGTCCAGGGAGGTTAGCTACAGTGCCATGGGCTGTAAACCTCTTGATTATATTGCGCACAGTGGACACGGGAACATTAATATCTCTGGAGATAGACTTGTAGCCTTGAGATTGTCCATATTTTTCCAAAAAAAATTTATCTCAAATCCACAGGCAACTCTTTACACTTCTTTCTTTTCTCCATGCTCAGTGTGACACACAACACAAAGGTTGAGTCAGCTTTTCTCCATTTTAACTGGTTGCAAGTGTGAATACTATATTGCCCACACTTGTTACTTGCCGCAGGCGTGTCTAAATACAAATTACAGGAGTATCAAATACTTGAAAAGCCATTATTTCTTACAGTTTGGACAAGGTGCCAATCATTTTTTCCAGTCCATTTTTGAGTTCTGTGTGAATTTTTTTTCTGTGTGAAAATTTAGACTTTTCTTCTGTTTTTTTTTTTGTGTGTTGTTGCAGTGCAAACAAAAACAATAAGCATGTGAATACCAAAACATTTGCAATTGGGACAATTTTCTGAGAGAAGTGTTGCATTTTTTGACAGAATTTCAAGGGTGCCGATATTTTTGTCCATAACTGTATATAAGGATATGCTGTGGCCATATGCCATATAAGCTATGGCTGAAAATAAAGGAATCATACATAGGAATCATAGCCTATCCATATACTGTTTATACATATACACACAAAGACACGCGCACACACACACAGAGAGAGTCCAGAATCAAAAAATATAGGTTGTATGCTTGGAACTGGAGTTTGCAATGGTGTCAGTGATCATTTAGCTTGACATGTTGCATGCTGTGAGATTCAAATCGTAAAATATTTTCCTGCCAAACGTGTTGCTATGATACATTTCAGAGTATGAGCTGCTGCTGTTATATATAGTTTTAATGTTTAGGTACTTTAAATAGCTTTAAACAAGTATTGCAATTTTGCGGATTAAAATAAAGCACAAAGGTTTTCATATTACATATCATCATTGCTAAACCATGTCATTACTATGCTTTCAACAGTCAACTAACGAATGTTTATGTTGCTGATCGAATAGCATTATGGTTTTGCAGAAAATGAAACACTCAAATAGTCAATATAATGACTACGTCCATGCTTTTATCATGTTTATCTTTAATGTGAAGTGGTTGAATGTACCTGCTTCAGCTGTCATCAAGTACAGTGTCATTAGCACAGTACATTCATTTACTTCATTTTAATGATGTTTTGTTTTCATTTTGGGTTATTTGTTTAAAAGGAAGGTCTTGCTTTTTAGCATAAATTGGAGTTAGTTATGTTTTCTCAGGTCTATTGTTGCCATCTGTATTTTGTTGCATTATGCATAGTCACCCAGGCACCATTTATACATTTATGATAATTCTGTAATTAGTGAAAGATGAATGCAGCTGTTAATGATTTAACAAACGTTCAGGCTTCCAACTTCACATTACAGTGAAGGCAATGGTTTGTGGAAGTTTTTCACAAATAGATTGATCCTCTTTAGCACGTCCATCACACCCCCTTGATCCTCTCTGTGTTCAGGGGAGGGGAAACGGTCGACCGCTGGAACACAGCACACGTCTCTATGGGAATATTTGGCTAGTTTTAAAAGGTCAGGCACTCTGGCACTAACCCCAGCTATGGCAACTCTCTGCTGACCCGGCCTCCTCCTCCAAATCACTTGACTTTCCGCGTAGTGCCTCATGCTCTGAATGCTCTTCTCGCCTGAAGAACAAAGGTTTGTTCTGCTTTCTTGGAGGTGCTGATTGCAGCTTTCTGTATTTTGCTTTCCAGATGACTTCTATTTGTCCTGTTCCAGCTCCATCTGTTGGCTTGGTTGTGGAGCAACTTGCTAATTAAGTCATTATTTAGAGAGACAGTCCATTATTGGACTTCTTTTTAATAGCCTTTTTTAAAATATAACCTGTTCAGTTGTAGATAAAAGTAAGGTCTGTTGCTCAGAATTTGGGCTTTATGTCTTGTTTTCCATTGTTGTTGTTTTGTGTGCTTGTTTTATATATATATATATATCAACAGTGTTGTTCTCAGGGTCTATTTGAGTCTTTTATGTAATCCTCCGTCTCCAGGACTCAAAAGCCCAAAATTAATGTTTGCGCTTATCCCGCGCTTGTTTATCAGTAGAGCGGAACAATAGGATTTCAAGGTGCTCTGTCAGTGGAATTCATATTGCTGCTTTATTTTCTGTTTGTTTTGTGTCTTTCTTGAAGACAAGGGACTTTATTGGATGTGCAATGCTACATCCAGTGCTGGTTATTGTCTCGTGGAGTGGTGGGAGCTGCTCTCGTTCACTGTACACTGGATTCTCAGCTGAGAGTTCGCAGAGGACTTTTTGTGCAGGCTGTTGTAGTTACGTGTAGCGAAGGAACATTAGCTGCTGCCGTGAAGCGTGCCAGGCCTGGAGTTTGAGCTGCTGCCTTCAGCCATGCTGGTGGAGTGAATCTGTAGCGCTGAGCTGACAAACATAGATCAATAGTTCTACTGAAGTTTAAAGTTGTTGTGAGATGGATGGTGCTGGCCAAATATGACTTGCCTTCCAGCATTCCAAGTTGCTGGTAGGCAAAATTACAAGGAACTAGCAGATCGTTCCAAAACAAATAGACAAAACAAACCTTTTCCAAACAAGTAGACTATGCAAACTCATATGGCACTGATTTAGTGCCTAAAGTACTTTGAAGGTTTACTTTATGTATTTGTTTGTTTAAAGATGTGGCTGAAACTTGATTTTTAAAGCGTCAAAGCAAAATCATTTTTTTCAGATTAAAGTAATAAACTTTAAAAGATAATCAATATTAGTAATACTCAACAATATAATAAGTCAAATATGACCCAGACTAGATCAAAGATTAAATATATTTGCAAATTATTTGCAAAAAGGACATGCCAATCACAAAGTGATTTGTGGGTTACACTTTATTTTAAGGTGTCCTTGTTACAGTGTAATTATGCATTTAAGTACTGAGTAATATTAATTAACTACATGTACTTACTACTGTTTATGGTTAAGGTTAGGATTCGGTTACGGTTACTTGCATGTAATTATGCATAATTAATTGTTATCATAAAAGTAAATACATGTAACGTGTGTAACATAGACACTCTTAAAATAAAGTGTTGCCAATATGTGCAGTGAATTATTGGCTTTTAACAACCAAATTCAAGAGACATTTAGAGACCAAACATTATTATAATAATATGCATATAATAATAGATTTTAAGGACATTTTTGATTACATCTGAAAACAAGTTTGGTTCTATATTGAGACCCGTTTTGTTCTGGGTTTTTAAAGCAAAATAATTTGAGAACCTCTGCTATGAATAACCAAAACAATCACATCAAATGGCTGTCCTTGTATAATGGTGTTGAGCTAATCTGTGATTTGCACTACAAGGCATGCAATTCGGTTTTATTGCCCTGTCAGTGCACATTACTCTGTCTCACCGCCACAACATTGCCTAAACTGTGCAAATTGCTGTTTGGCTGAGACGTCACCTTTTCAAACAAACAGAATCTCACCAAATGAAAAATTGATTCCAAAGCAGATTGTTTTAATGGACAGATAATGGGGTTCCACTCAAGCTGTCTGCTTGATGCTTTGAGGCTTCAAATACATGAAATGACTTATAATTTCAAATGAATTTCCGTTAAAATGGCACGGTTTGTTTATGTGTCTGCTTCCATCATACCCTCCCCATCTTTGACATCGCTAGTGTTCAATTTTGGCTGTCTTCTAATTATAATGGAAGAAAAAGCTTTCCATATTGAATTTAGCACAGAAGTATTTATCTAACCCGATGTGGTGCATTGAAGTGCAATGGAGGCTACCTGGAGTGTGTAACTGCCTGAAAGCAGCCATTAGGGGCATAAGTGTTACTGTTTTTCGTCTTTCTTTTAAATGAAAATTGTTGGGGGAGGTTTGTTTTTGTTGCAGAATTTTAACACCAAACAGTAAATGGCATACGAATGGCAGATAAAAGAAAGTGAGCATAAATTCAATAGTTCTCAATTAGTAGATTGAGAAACAAAAATAGATCCCCAGATTGCAGGGAAAAATGCTAAGTGCAAAAAATAAAATGCAATGCAACATCTAATCGTGCATTGTAAGGGTAGCAAATTGACATATCAACTTATAAAAGAAAGCAATAAATCACATATCTCTTGCGGTTGAGATCAAAGGTTGTGTGTCCAATCATTTATCCTATTTTTAAGTACATTCATCTGTCACAGGTCACACTGTACTTATTAATCTTAATTTGCATAAGTACACAATAGAAGACTTGAATAAAAGCACTGTTGTGACTGTTCATTGATTGAATGTTTCTCTAGGTTTAATAACTGCCTATGTATAAGTGTTCATCAAACAGCACTCACTGCCATCTCACAAATGCCATTATAGAGCTCTGCTGACATTAAGAGGCCTTTATATGGCAGAAAAAACCCATGTTTTAACATGATGTGCAAATCAAAAAACTAGTAAAGTATACTTATATATTTTTTGTAAGTGGGAAAACTTGAAAAATCAGCAGTGTATCAAATACTTATTTGTCCCACTGTAATGTACGTACACTGTTTCTCTGCAGAATGACTTGTTCATATTTTTTTTCTTATTCTTCTCCAGCTCCCATGGTGCTCTGTCACATCCATCAATGGCAGACACTTGCTCTCATCATTATATTGGGAATTTGATAGGAGAGTTTTTTTTTTCTGTATGCCACAGATAGTCCATGTTTGAAAGTCTATTCAGAGGTGAAGAATGTTCAGGTTAGTCTGTTACATCTGGAGCAATTTATTGCTTTTTTGGCAATTAACAAAAAGGGGTGTTGGGAGGGGGGATCATTTTGAATATATGAACTACCTTTGCTTCACACTTTGGTTTGCACTCATAAGGCTTTGCAAGCACTGGCCCTCAAAAATATTTTGGCACTTATATCAAACTTAAAAATATTAAAATATCATAGTTTCTGTTTTCTCAGAACTAACTTGAACTTCTGTTAAATATTTTGATGGAATTTGTGCTTGTGCTCGCTTCAAAATAAATGCCACTTGGTTTGATATTTTGTTATCTAATGCAATAACATTCATTCAATTTTAAAGGAATAGTTCATCCAAAGAATGAAAATACTCTCATTATTTATTAAACTGATGTCATTCCAAACCCTTTTGAGATTTTTTGTTCTGTTGAACATAAAAGGGCATAATTTATTGAATATCTGTTTGTGAGAATTGCAATGCAATTGCAATATATTGTATTAAGAAAACAGTCTGTATTCTTAATGATGCAAGACTGTCAGCCAAAAAATTTAATAAAAAAATGTGGAGGTGGCTAAACATTTAGCATGTATTCAGGTTTTGGTGGAAAAAACAACCCAATATTTAATAAATTTTATAGTTAAATTGCATTGTCTGCTGTAGCTCCACTGTACACGCCAGTCTGTCAGAAGCTTTATATAGCTTTGCCCTAGCCAAAAAATATTATTCACAATATTTGTCTCTTTTTCTAATATATTTATATACAGTATATATAAAACTCAATAACATTTACATTACATTTACATTTATTCATTTAGCTGACGCTTTTATCCAAAGCGACTTACAATTGCTATATATGTCAGAGGTCGCACGCCTCTGGAGCAACTAGGGGTTAAGTGTCTTGCTCAGGGACACATTGGTGTCTCACAGTGGATTTGAACCCGGGTCTCTCACACCAAAGGCATGTGTCTTATCCACTGCGCCATCACCACCCCAATAAATTGAATAAAGCATGAGTTTAAAACAAGTAAAAATAAAAATGCACTGATCAGAACTCAGTTTTACTTCCCATCTTAAGGGCCAAAACTTTTCACAGCTCTGAAACATTCTGAACCCAAACCATTGAAGGAATGAACGCCCCCTGCTGGCCCCACTAACACCATTTCCATCAGCATGCAGGGGGTCTACCATCCAAGAGCAGGCCAGGCCCAAACCTGTTCTGCTTCATTGGATTGCCAGTACTTGGACACTTGACAGTACGTGCAATGTTGTATTGGTTTGAATCTATTTCAGGTTAAATTATCTCTCTTTTTTTATTATTAATGCCATGTGAATGTTACAAAGTCATGTGGTGGAAAAAACATGCACAAACATGCAGGGGAAAAACACAAAACTGGAAATAGTATCATAGAGAGGACCTTAGCCCTCTGATGTATGAATTATTAAATCATAAAGTAATATTTTTTTACATGTTTGTTTTACTTTTAAACAAGAGAAAAATCATGCCAAAAATATTTTTGTCAATAGACAGTATTATATTTTGAGGGAGTTACATATTATGCCCACTGTAGTTGACACCATGCATCAAAAGTATAAAAAGTGAATCAATAGAACTAAATGTGTGGTCTTTAAAAAAAACACATTTTTAAAATATTTACTATGTGAAAATGGTTTGAATACACATAAGAACATTCAGTAAGAACAAGCTGTCATGACGGCACAGAAATGTGAAGTGTAACAAACAAAACGTAAGAGTGTGTGTCTATGGGGCAGAGGTGTATGTGGCTGTGGGGGATGGTGGGAGTGGGGGGCTATTCATACACATGTGAGCACAAATACGAACACACACAAGCACACACACCCTCCCACCACACACTCGAACACAATCATGCACACACATATATCTGCACTCATACAGCAGCATACATGTCTACTTACATTTTTATATGACCTAATAAATAAAGGCTGTTAGCATTGAAATAACAATAATGACAAAAAACGAAGACTATTTAATATTTCTGTTCAATAAAACCATTCAAGTGTAAATTATATCATAATTTTAATAAACATACAAAATAAGGCAGAACTGATATATAGGGCCATAGTGAATGACGTCCATTGTAGAGGACAGATATATTTTCTGTTTCAGAAAAAAAATTACAAGAAATTTTTTTTTTAAATCTAGATAAATCTATTTCTGACATCCTATTTAGTTGAAAAAAAAAAGATGTTGTACCTGTCTGGTTTTCTGAGAATAAAAGTATTTAACACTCCTGAGGAACATGCTGCATCGCCTTTTCCCGCCGCCATTTTTAATGTATTATGCAATATCTCAAAACAAAAAGATCGATAAAAAGACAACAATTAAATGGAATCATAGACAACACTTTGGGGGTCCGCCAGTTGGTGGTTGGGATATGATGCAAGATCTTAAATGGTTCAAAATGGCTTCCAAATATCTGTCCACTGGAGTGACCACGATGCATCAGAGAGCTAATGTGTAGATTTTAAGTCTCTTAAAGTATTGTATAATTTAAAGTTTCTATGACAGGTCAAGGTTCCTTTAGGTTGTGAAATGCCATGTGTTCTGACTCCCCAAAAACTACATCTGAATAATTCAATATTAAAAAAAAAAAAAAAAAAAAAAAAAAAAAAAAAGCTGTTTTGATTTGTTTAAGAAACTTGTTGGCCTTTGTAGAGCCACTAAATTTAAACTGATCTTAAAAATGGTCCAAACAGTCTTTTGAAACCTAAAGACATTTTCAAATGTGTTTTAAGCTAGGTTTTAGAAAAACTTCAATACAAACTTTATAGTTGCATTACAGGTTTCATTGAGGGTCATCACAGGAATATGACAAATGTTTTTTTGGAAATGTTCCATCTAGATACTAAGTTTGTGTTGATGAAAGAGTAGCTACTGCTTGTCCTTGATGTTACAAAAAACTGAAGAATGAATGTCATTGTCTGGTTTTCTTTCAAACATGCACAATACTAATAGGCAGAGTGGCATTAATTCTAGTTTACGTGTCTCGCTCTCCATGTATCCACCGCCGACGATGGGGAGCGGGTTGTTTGGCTAGTAATCAGCATGTGTAGTGCTTCATTGTTGCTTGACGTGCTTTCCGCTCCACACCGAGATGAATGACCTTGTCTCTTTTAATAGAGCCGCATTGAGCAACCGGTGAATCTTTCAAACAAAACCTGCCTCGTGTGGAGGCGGCCTCTCCATTAATGAGGGACCATTGCAGGCGCATGCTTTCCTGCCGCATACAGAGCAAGGCCACATTTCCCCCTCAGCGATAAACAAACGGACGCTGTGATGTGGGCTCTATGAGAGGACTGGAGGGAGGCTAATGGAGGGGCTTCACCTCTCGGTTCACCGCCACTGTCTAGCCTCACCAACAATAGCCTGGCCAATTACCCATCTGGCCTTTGATTGGACAGCTGTGGTAGAGAGGATGCTGGTCATCACAATGGAGAAGTCCCACCTCTCTTTGCCTTGACAATTATTCCTGCTGCTCTCGTCCACAGGCAAACAAAGTTGGCAGATCAATAGAATCCAGGCCATGTCTTTGTTCTTAGGCTATAGCAACTGTTGTCTGAAACACAAGCCGAATAAATTATCATACACCCTACGCAGCAAACTTTGACAGAGGAATATCAATTGCTGTCCTCACACGTCATTACATATACCTTGTCTTTAACTGCAATCGCCCACACAAGTCCTCCAATTCTGCTGAGAATCTGTGGTCAGTTCACTTGTCGTTTTAGTTTTTTGACATTTGAATGGGTTAATAAATCTCAGAGTTAAAGTTTGAGAAGTTTGACTTTGAAATTCATTGAAAATGATAAGAGTGGAAAACAGCCTATTCTAAAAAAGTAGACTTGTACCTTAACAGAATATGCCGCCTACTCAACCCAGAGTCCTGTAATCTTGTGTTGAATCCTCTAGAGAGCAGACTGTTGTGAATGTCTCTCTTTAACCTTAAAACCCAACATAAACCTTTCACCTCCAAGGTCTTCTGTTTCCCGGAGTCTCTGACTCGTGTTCAGCAGGGAGAGGAATATAGAAAAATAATAAAAACGTATTTTTATTTCCCTCCTCCTCCATTTGAGATGTTTAATGTTGCATGAAAGACCTTTCCTTTGGAAACAGATAATATTCTTGCTACCAAGTAGAGGTTTGGTTGTAATTATACCCTCAAAGACCTCGTCCTTTCATACTCTAGAATTGAATGTGTTGAAAGTTCAATAGAAAATTGAAAATGTATGTTTATTGTTAGGAAATGTGTGCTGCAGTATTTTGCCTATTATTTGGTAACGTTACCAGCGTAAAATTACATTCCTCGTCATTCAAAACATCTCCTGTTGTCTTCCACTGAAGAAAAAAGGTTTGTATTACCAGGACTGTGATTTTTCATTTGTGGATGAACTAACCCTTTAATCTTATTAATGAAATTGGTGACATAAACGCTTGTTAATTAAGTCTTTAGATTTTTTTCAGCGATAATGAAGATGAGAAAAAAATATACATCGTGATGGTTATCAAACAGTTCTATTAAAATATACTGCTGATGAAACTACGACAAGAAAACTGAGACTAAACGATATTTAAAACACACAATGTTATTTGAAGAAGTGAAATCTAGAAAGATTATGATAATCCAGTTATTGTAAATAATCTCAGGAATTGCTCTGCCTGAGCTCCATGAAATGAAACTGAATGAACACAGGAGATCAGATCATTCACACATTTTTGTTAAATGTCGTTATGTTTAATATATAAAATGATGTTTGATTTAATTTTTAAACTTAAACGTTATTCTAATTGATTGAAATTGAATGCCATTTTAGTAAAATTGACAAATTAGCTGATAAAACATGATCAAATATTGATTAGATTTTAAGGATTTTTTGGTGAAAAGGCAAAAACAGTGAATAAACTGTGTCAAAATCTGGTGCATAGTTTTCTAAATGTAAAACTAAAAACCATTGTGATGGTCCTCAAGTCGCTGAAAAACAATCCTGGAACGAATTATGTTGTGAATCTTTGTGTTCAATACCAATTTCGATTTTAATCAAGGTTTGACATTTTAATTAGCTAGCAGTATCTTGAATCTGTCAATCTAAAGAGGTTTATGCCAAGTCTTGCAGAGAGGAACAACACTTAAAAGTTGTCTTGAAGTAGTTTTTTGTTGTTTGTCTGTTAGCTTGTTGAATTATTAAAGCTTCACGGTCTTTTTTGTTGCTTTGATGACCACACTCTGAACGAAGCATGCGTCTCCCGGCATTTGAGACAGGCTTACTGCTACAACAAAATAATTTGCCACATTGTCAAGCATTGTTAGACATTTCCCTTGTTCTACGTTCAGGATCCCTTTGGGTTTCCTGCGCAGGCCTCATTTTCTGCTCCTCTTTACAGCTGCAATGTAATAAATTGGGATTGAGTCTGTACATTGATCTCGCTGCAGAGACGGATTTATGAACGGTTCAAGGGAGTGCATATCTCCCCCTGAGGAAAACGGCGGTTGAGTAAATTGGAGCCAACAAGCAGGGCAATAAGGGGGGCGGGTGCCTTTCTTTTATTCACACACTGGCCAACGGCAGGCTTCAAAAACACACAGTATATTATAAATAAAGGCAGTGGCAACGAAGCGCTCAAGGTGCCTGTGCTTAGCGGATGTTTTATTCTCTGTGCCTGTTCTCTGGGGGCCACAGACTAATCCTGACTACAACGTCAGCAGCATTATTGGAGCCCAACGACACACGTGCCGAGACAAAACAGCTAATTCATTCACTATAATGAGTCCATTACAGCAAGCCTGCACTAGCTAAATCACAGCTAGTGAGGAAGAAATACTTGGTGAGTGATGCAACATGCCAGTGATGTATCATGTCGAAAATAGGGCACTTGTTTATCTTAGAATAACTGATTGATTTGCAGGCCTTGGATAAGTATAATGTAAATGAATTACATCTTGAGGCCAATTCACACTGCACAGACAAACACCAACAAACAAGTTGGCTGTTGGATTTAGAATTTTATTAAAAATAACTGTCATGTTCACCCGGGCTAACAAACGCCAACAAACTTCGAGTCACAGAGAGTCAAGTAACACCGTGTCTACACCGGACGTGACAGTTGTCGCATCGCGCCGCATCCAGTGTAGACAGCGTCACTGATTAAATAGAACCTCTATTGTATTTAGTCGTGTCGCACCACGCAGCTTGCGTCTGGTGTAGATGGTGTAAGTCTGATTGGGGACGAAACTGATGATCCTGTAACCACAATCAAAATTTTACTGTTATTAATGTCTTTGCGTGTCATTCTTCTGCAAATAACTTGAAAGAGGCCGTGGATGATGCACGCTTTAATGAAATATGCGCATCGTCATGGAAAGTTTGTTGTAGTTTGTTGGAAAACCCTTTCACACTGCTCAGACATTCCTCGACCCAACAAACGCCGATTAAGCAACCAACGCCAACAAACGCCAACAGGGGTAACACACTGATCCAACAAACTCCGACAGACTAGTTTGTTGGTGTTTGTTGGCGTTTGTCTGTGCAGTGTGAATTAGCCTTGAAGTGAAGGAAATTACATATGCTAATGTTTTATTAAAGGGCTAGTTCACCCAAAAATTTTAAATGTCTCATCATTTACTCACTCTCAAGTTATTCCAAACCTGTATGAGTTTCTTTTTTTCTGTTGAACTCAAAGGAAGATACTTTGAAGAGTGTGGGTAACCAAACAGTTGATGGTCCCTATTGACTTCCATGGTATGGGAAAAAATACTATGGAAGTCAATAGGGACCATCAATTTTTAAACTTAAACAGGGTTGAAACAACTTGAGGGTGAATAAATAAAGACAGGGTTTACTTTTTTGGGTGAACTATGCCTTTAAGTTTGGGATCGGTAACATTTTTTCATATTTTTGAAAAGCGTCTCATGTTCACAAAATCTGCATTTATTTGACAAAAATGCAGTGAAACAGTGATATTGAATTGGAATGAATTTTTTATGTAGTGCATTCTGAAGCAAAATAAATCTGCTGCAGTGTAGAATAAATACGTGATTAATTCCAATAAATCTTATATTAGTTTCTCAGCAGCATTTCCACAGTGTCTGTAATTGCACATAACCCACAAACATCCACAGACACACACAATGTCTTTTGCATCCACCTGTTTGTGTTGTACAAGCTTACATATTTATGTTCCTAATTAACTTCAGAATTTGATCTCTTGTGAGGTCTTAGAAAAGCAACATTTTTACATTGTTCTTTGTTTGTATGGACTGTATGTGTGGCTCAATTGTGTGTCCTGACACTATTAGATATTCTCTGTGTCAACAACTTTTTTTATTGTTTTATTATGCCACCCCCTCACCCCAAATAACCTTATAAACTCACTTTAAAGATCAATGTCTTTTGATAGTTTGCAAAAAAGGATACCAAAGGGCACCATATGGTCAGAGCTCCTATTATTATATTTTATGCCTCTCAGCTAATAATAGGGGATATTCTTTTGTCTGCCTAATAGCAGCCGCTCCAGTAAAACAATACGGTTCTAAGTGAGTTCATCCAGTAACACAGCAACAATTAAAGCAAGTGACTCATTGGTGTGAATCTCTCGCTCGTTAAGTTTGAATTGCAGAGACAATGGTAATTTTAGCTCCTCCGTAGCTCTCGTTTCAAAGAAACAAGCTCTAATGAAGCACTGTTCAGAAAGTCTCACATCTCACCAGTGTTGATTTGAATGTGATTTGAAGGGTACAGTGCGGGAAGACGTGCTTCTATCAAAACCTTGAGCAGGGCAAGTGGTTCTCGACCATCTGTCTTAATGACAGACCACCAGGGAAAGAGAAAAATGAAATTTTCCACCCAGGTTGGGAAGGTAGTGGCCCAGAGAGGTCTGTCTGCAAACCATCAAAGCAGAGAATGCGCCCTGCCCTTCATCATGGCTTGTCAGCCTTATGCCAGCGGGATACGAAACTTTGCCTTTTCCTCATAACTGTTTATTTGTCACTTCCTTCCCCACCGCTTGGCCTGCCACGCATCAGCACCAATGATTTATGACCTCGTTTAATCAAGCGCTCGTAGGACATGGAAAAAGAGAGAGAGAAAACCCACCCGACACTTTCGCTTCTGTGAGCCACTTACACTAACAAAGGCAGCCTGGAAAAGTTTTGCGAGTCTCCTCCCCACCTCAGCTCAGTGGGATCAGAGTGCAGTGGCAACTCATATTGAGGCTGTCACTTTTATTGGGGCCATTTGTTTGAAGGCCAGACACCCTGGGAGTTGAATTGAAATGCTTGAATGCAACTTTTGCGCTGGCAAGTGACTTTGTCGGAGTTTAGTAGACAGTGAGGATGCAGCTGGAGGTTCCCTGAAGTGAGTTTGGCCTCTGTCCTGAAAGAACTGAACAAGAGAAACAAGCACGCACACACACATTGCTGTTAGACGTCCACCAGATGAACGCCCCACATACTGTCTCCCCATCGGCTAATATACGCTTTTATTTTTCATCACAGATGTCCTGCTCTGTTTGGGTTGTTTATAATTGCATTGGGGGCCTGCAGTGAGCTCTCTGTACACAAACCAGAAACTCTCTGAGGGTCTGAAGTGCTACTATTATTAAGTTGCCAGTCTTTTCAGTGCCACATTAAAAATAAATATGTCAGTGCTGCATTTCTGACACAATGGGTCTTCTCTGGAGTTTACCGGAGGTATGCAGACATCATACGTGTAAATATCATGTCACATGGGTTTCTTGCTAAATAAATTCTCCCTTAAAAACAAAAGGGAAAAACAACAGATCACTGTGCAACTTATTTTCGAAATTAAATGTATTGATTAATATTTTCAGAATTTAAATATATTTAATGATTGTTTTCGTACAGGTTTCCTGAACACTCCCGCATTTTTTTGCCAATGGTTTAGATAAACTGCCCCGCCCAAACAATGTATATCAAATGACAATGTTGTTGCAATATTTTCAAAGCGCTCTATAGTTATCGTTTGTGCATACCAAATGTGAATTTAATTATTTGTGTGAGTAGATTACATACAAAGTCAATGCAAAGACACAAATAGACGCAAATTCACGCCGAGTGACATGAATGACGCAAATTGGGCGTCGCGACTGCAGGAAGCACACAATATTTGCCTTAATTGCATCTTCCATGCAAGTTGAAAAATTTCAACTTGAGCGAGAAATTCGCATGGCGCAAGCCAATCAGCGAAGGGCATATTTAAATGTCCAGTTTTACACGTCCGGTTGTATCAGAAAGTGGAGGACAGCATTATTATGTTTTTATTCAAGTGGCATTTAGGTTTCAGTGGAAATTATGGCTTACATTGTTTCTGCATTTCAAGCTTGCAGAAGTTGCATAATTATAAGGCAAATACTGTAGATATTCTGATCTTTTTTTACCAATTAAAAACCACATCAATCTGAATTATTACTATTAAGATTTATATAATCATTTGTAGGTGATTTGTAATTGTTCATGATGAAAGGTGTCTTAAAGTAAAACATTCCTTACATTCAAATGTGCATAATTAAAAGAGAGAGAGAGAGAGAGAGAAAGTGCGAAAGATTTAACTGACACTGGATAGTTCAAAATTATGAAATGCCCATGAGGGGAAGGATGCAACACTATAGAATATTTGAAATAAAGACATGAACATAACAATGAAATGTTCATTGGTTTAGAAATGATGCATGTATTTTGAGTAACTGAAACTATTAAATAGAAAACTATTTTTGACATGTTTGTATATAATTGGATGAAAAAAAGAAAGTAATTACAGGTCATTACTCTAATTTCTGAGTACTCTAGTTTTCAAGTGCTCATGCTCATGCTGTTGTGGATGTATATCAGCTGTTTATAGATGCATTTTGTCAAACATTGTTTGTGTGCTTTGAAAAAAAATCTAGTGTTTTGATTTGAAGACATCTCTTTCAGTATTCATGAAGCAGGAAGAACCATTATAGCATCTTTAAAGTGAAAACTTCAGAGGTTTTTAAATGTATGAACGATTACTTCTTGAAGTTGAACATAGCGCACAAACCTTTTGAGTCAAAGCGTGACTCTTTTCATGTGCATAACTTTAATGATGCCTGCTTCACGGCTTTCATATGTAATGAAGAAATTCACCGGTCCTTCCAGTTCAAACCTGGCTGCTGTACCTAATGGATTTATGTTATTGGTGGTAATCCAAAGCCCATGTATTTGGTTCCTCCAAAGCATCTAATCACACAAAGTCACATGGACACACGCACACTCTTGCACAGACACAGCAGCTGGGAAGCGGTGATTGAGTTTGTGTAGGTATTAATGCTTTGTATTTGAATAATATGCAAACGGTCGACAAGCTGCAGCAAACTCCTGCTGCTTCTGAAAATGAACAAACAGTAATGTGTGGAAAGATAAGACTTCCCTCCATTTTTCCCTTTTGAAATGACTGCCTTTGCTGTTTCTTTGTGCTGTCACTGAAAGGGGTCAAATACATTACCCACTCCCTGATTAACACTGAGAAAATCTACTTTTTCCATCTGTTTCGCTTTTCGTTTGTGTTTACCTCATGTTCACATAATTAAAGATGTTTGTGCACTCATATTGGCTGAAAAACATTGCATTGAAAGCTGATTTCCAAATGTGTTGGGCATAAAATATATATAAATTTAATGAGTTAATGCAGCAATTCTTGAGCATTTTGTCTTAATTTCAGTTTTGTAAAATGGAAATTTACTTAATCATTTGTGTGACTACATGAATAATTTTTGTTGCATTGACTGAAACAGGGCAGTGTAGTTCTAGATCCCAGGATGCTTTGCATCTGACTGGAGCAGAAGAATAAATTAAATATTATTTTATGTTTTTGATAAAAAAAAAAAAACGGGAGACATTTTGTGTAATGCTAATGTTCGATGTAACTAGCCTGAAAAAAAGTGAATTATTCACATCTTTATTTATTGGTACTTATTCAATCAACTAGGTTTTTGTACTTGCATTGCGCAGACTGAGTTGAGCATTCATGGTAAGTTTTGCTTAAAAAAACGAATTTTCATCATGTAGAATCACTGCAATTGAATCAAGTTTAGCAAAAGAATTAACATTGGGTCTGTTTGTTCTGATTAATATTCTAGAAACGAAGACATTCAACAATTCATTTAAGTGTTAACAACGGTGGAATCTTATGGGGTGTTAAACATTAATGCCCTTGAATGGGGCCACGAGAATGGAGAAACAATTCCGAGATTAAATTACCGCACCACTGCACCGCAACACACAATCAATCTCCCTCCTTTTTCCTTTAACAGAACACAAGCCTAGACTTATTTTCCTTTTTTCCTGGTGCATTCTTTTTAGTAATTTCTGTCTTTTTTTTCTCTGCCACTTTTTCAGAGCACCTGAGGGCGCATCTGGAGGAGTACATGTCCAGATTTCCTAAGGTCCGTATCGTGCGCACCAAGAAGCGTGAGGGTCTCATCCGCACGCGGCTGCTGGGAGCATCAGTGGCTAGAGGAGAAGTCCTTACTTTCCTGGATTCTCACTGTGAAGCCAACATCAACTGGCTGCCGCCACTGCTCGGTGAGTCCAGATAAAAAACAGCACGTAGCCACAGATTTCTCTGTTTTTTTATGCCTATCACTGTGAGAAAACACAAGCCACTGAAAATCCCACAGAATGTTCTTTGTGCTTATCTTTCTCTTTTGAATCTAGCCATTTCAAAATTCAGTTGCTTTTTCCTGTCCAAAGTCTTTCCCCCTGCAGTCGGTTGATTAAGAAAAACAAAAATCCTCCATCTCCTTGTTTCTTGTCTGTGGCTTGTTCCTTTTATCACAGAAAAACCGTTCTTGTTTTCAGACTCATTGAGGATAGAATCTATAGTGTTTCCTGCTGCGCCACATGAGCATTGCAAATCCAGATGGCTTTTGATGAGCATGACCCTGTTACAAGATATTTTAAAATGCCTACTTCAGCAAATGTTTTGAACATATCGATGCTTATTGATCTGATGGGAGTTCGGTTTTTAGTTAGTAGGCTTGATCTGTCTGGGTTTTTTGGGGGTTTTTTTGCTGGGCTGAACATCAGGTGGTCATCCCAGAGACGTGGGCACAGCACGGCGAGTTCTAATTGGTTACAGTAAGCTATGTATGGCCTTTGAGAGGCATGCTGGGATGCGGCCTAGCATGTATGATTAGAGAGGAGCTGATGCACAAGTGTTTGAAATAGAGCTCTGATCTGTAATGTAAAGATGTAATCTTCTCATCAGACCATTGTTTGTTAGATAGGATGTAACCAGACTATTTATAAATGATGTTTGGCCAGATACACCAAGGTTCCATCCCTTTAAAATGGAATGACCAAAGGAAACAAACTTTTACACAAGCACAAATGGTACTTTGTTTTATCAAGAACCCTCCAGCAATTATCGTGTACAGTAGCTGAGTTCTGTAAGTAAAAATTTAATTAATGTCTTCTTATAGAGATTTTTTTTTCTTACAATGAAATATAAACCTTTGGGAGATCTGAGAGTGTTTCCCAATACTCTTGTAGAAGCCATAAGGCTGTGTTAGTTCAGTGTCATTAAAAATACATTTAGTAAAAGATCTTCTGGTGGAAAATCTACTTTACCCATAATCCTAATGAGAAGTCCTTCTTGATTCTGCCAATAACAGAAGTCACTGTTACCATGAGATCAAGATCCCCAATAAAAAATAATAATAAAAAAACAACAGCAAAAACACACTCCCATGAAACATTGTGAATGATGTAATCAATAAAAGACTCTGGGTTAATAAAATATTTGTATATAATGAAATAATTTGATATACATTTGAAAAAAAGAAAGGGGGAAAAAACCCTTGCTGACTATTTATTTACTTACCTATTTATTTATTAATAAAAACTATTTATTTAATGGCATTTGCAGTGTGTCACGTTGGTTTCCGTTTAGTTCCTGTTTGCCCTTATTTGGTTTTTCCTGTCATTGGTCAATCATAGTTCATTCTATTCACCTGTCTTGTATTAATTATCTTGTTTGCTCCTTTGTTCCATGTCTTTATAAGCGTTCAGTTTCCCCTGTTTCTTTGTCCTGTCTAACGTCATTTAAAGTGGTTGTGTTTTTTCTGTGGATATATTAAAGACTCGGTTTGTTTTCCTCGCCTCAGCAACACAGTGTTTCATGGGTTGTCACATCTTAAATTTTTACTTTTTTTGCTTTAAATTCAAAGTTTGCAATGTTAACGTGATTCATTTTAGAGATGTTTTTATGGCTCAGAATGTTTTACGGAAGGTTTTTTTTTGTATCACTAACTGGTAAATAGTTAAAATATTCCATAGACCATGTTCTTTGTGACCACCCCCCCCCACACACACACACACACACTTCTTTGTTTGTTTGTTGATTGATTGATTGATTGATTGATTGATTGTCTAGAAGTTTATAATAAGCCACAGCCACAGTATAATATCACCCTGCAGACTGGTTGCCCACTGAAGCTAAGCAGGGTTGAGCCTGGTCAGTACCTGGATGGGAGACCTCCTGGGAAAACTAGGTTGCTGTTGGAAGAGGTGTTAGTGAGGCCAGAAGGGGTTGTTCACCCTGTGGTCTGTGTGGGTCCTAATGCCCCAGTATAGTGACGGGGACGCTATACTGTCAAAAGCACTATCTTTCGGATGAGACATTAAACCGAGGTCCTGATTCTCTGTGGTCATTAAAAATCCCATGGCATTTCTCGTAAAGAGTAGAGATGTAACCCCGGTGTCCTGGCCAAATTGCTACCACTGGCCCTTGTCAATCATGGCCTCCTAATAATCCCCATCCACTTGATTGGCTCTATGACTCTCTCTCCTCTCCACCTGTAGCTGGTGTGTGGTGAGCGCACTGTCGCTGTTGTACTATGGCTGCCGTCGCATCATCCAGGTGGATACCCCCCACATGATTGTAAAGTGCTTTGTGTGTACAGCAATACATAATAAAGTGCTATATAAATGCATCATTCATTCATTCATTCATAATAGGTATTGGTAGTAGATTCAGCCCTTTTTGGATGCTGTATTACTATCGTTCTTACTCGTGTAATTGTCTTGAATAGTGATTATTTTGAGGGAGAGTAAATTCACAGTACTATTCAGACTAGATTGGTTTTCTAAATAGCATTTGAGTTAAAGTTATCAACACAGAATGTCAGGGATTTTCATGATGATACTGTGATGTCTGCAGTCTTTAGTAAGGTTGAAATTGTTGTTGTCTGGATGTGGCTGTTACAAAAGGTGATGTGCTCTGGATACATGCATCACAACAAATATAAACTATACTTTAAACTATACAAAAAAACTATATATATATATATATATATATATATATATGTACAGTATATACTGTTCAAAAGTTTGGGGTTTTGGGTCAGTAAGATTTTTTCAGCAAGAATGCATTAAAATGTATCAAAAGAGACAGTAAATACATTTTTATTTGATTTCTATTTCAAATAAATGTTGTTCTTTTGAAAATAATGTTCATCAAAGGATCCCGTAAAAAATGTACCTAATGTATAATGGTTTCCACAATATTAAGCAGCTCAAATGTTTCCAAACTTGATTATATTAAGACATGTTTCTTGAGCAGCATATTAGATTTATTTCTGAAGGACCATGTGACACTGAAGACTGGAGTAATGTCTGCTGAAAATTCAGCTTTGCATCAAGGAATAAATTACATTTAAAATATATTCAAATAGAAATCAGTTATTTTAAATTGTAATAATAATTCAAAATGTTTTTACTGTGTTTTTATTCAAATAAATGCAGCCTTGTTGAGCATAACAGACATCTTTCAAAATAAATACATTAATTAATCGGTTGAGGGAAGAAATTAAAATGAGGATCATATCTGATGCTGACACTGGCAGTTTTCCCTGATCTCCTTATTAATTTAATTATTGTTTTATGTCAGATAGCATGCCAACAGCACTTGTGCCACCAATTGTTACCTAGAAAGTTGTAATTAAGGTGAACCAGACAAGACAATGTGAAATTTTGCTTTAGTTGATTCAACGGCAGTCAAAATTAATGAGGAGAAGCATTCATGTGAAAATGAGCCATCACAGACATTCCTATCCAGACAGTATTAAATGTTATCAGAGGACCACTGAAAAACAGTCATTTGCTCTGTAATTTTAACTGAGGCTGTGTGAAAACACAGACATGTGTGATTCATAATCATAAAGTATGTCTGAGAAACACAAAGTTAGCTGACCTCCTTAGGGTAAATTATTCCAGTAAAATAGATCTTCTGTCCTCTATAGGAACATCCAGCATCTCCAGAACAACTCAAATTTCTTTGTGCTGGTATTATGTCCTCCTAAAGTGTGATCTTTGTGTCCTTTGTCTTCTAATTGTTTTAGAAATGCACTGAAATGTTACAATGTGCAGTCTGGTCTGTCTGGTTTCATGCTGTTTTTGCTACTCTTCCAAAAATCAATCCAATCTAATTCAGAAATCTCCTTAGTCTTCCTCTAAATTCTTCTTCTTTTGTCTTCCTCAATGGGCAGACGTCAGATGGAGTCCTTGGTTTTCAGATTAGACTACTTAAATACATCTGCAACAGGATAAAGAATCAAACAAAGGAGTCAGCCCCAGTAGGCGCCACAGCAGAGCGGGTTCTTATGGTAGGAAAGTGTATACTCGGTGCCAGAGAGAAAACAAAGCCATGATATGTGAGTGTTGGCAGGAGAACGCAGGTGGTTGTTTGTGCGGTAGCTTTTTAGGAAAGCCTGTTCTTGAACTGACACACACACACACACAAACAAATGCAAAGCCAACAGCTCTCGACAGAAAACGTCCTCTATCCTAACTAATGACACAAAGCTGACAGTAAATTCGTCATGTACTCATAACAGCTATTTGTAGCATTGCACTGCAGTACATGTCTATTCATGTAATTTGTGCTTAGTTGTAGTTAAGCTACTGGGATACTACCAAAATTGATTGTGCTGCTCACAATGCAAGAATAGAAAAAGCAGAGAAAACTACTGCGTGAGAAAGCCAACAGATTATAGCTCTGCAGCTCTTGACTGGTTATCTAATACTAAGCACAGTTGAGCCTGGCTAGTATCTGGATGGGAGACCTCCTGAGAACTGACTAAATTAGTCTGACCACACTCCAGTTATCAGTGGAGAGGACAGTGTCTTGGCTGCCATCACATCATATGGATGGATGCTGGATGCTTGTGGAGATTAGTTTTAATTTCGTTAACGAAAACTATGATAAAATGTTTGCTGACTAGCTTTTTTCCCATGACTAAGATGAGACGACAAAAAGGTCAATAAACGATAACTATGACTATATCAACATGTAGTTGATGAAAAAAGATGAGACTAAAATGCATTCAAAAAAATCCAAACTTTACCAAAAACGTATTTTTCTTTTCGTTAAAAAAAGGAGACAAACCGTTATTGCAGACTGCTCTACACTCCTCTACTATGTGAGCTTTTATGTGTGTGGTTGCCAGATATCAAGAATTCAAATCCCAGAATCAGAGCTTCGCTGTTACAAGAATACATTTTCTGCCCGGTGTTTTGCTCATTTTAAGCAATCTGGCAACCATGCGCACGTGCTCGCTCCTCATTGCGAAAGCACCACCAACGATGACCTGAAAACACCGACAAACAAGCTGTGATTTAGTGAAATAATGAAAGTGTCATTCAGCCAGTCATCTCGACTGTAGCCTATTGTTTGCGATTGTGGTTGCTGAATAAATGCACTTACTCAGCCGCTGTTGTTTTAATAGAGAAATAGGTTTTGAAATTTGGAATTAGTGGAATTACTAGGAATTTCACTGTTATAATATATTCTTCATTTGTTTGACCAGTTTTCATAATGTAGACAGAGAGATTGACAGAGTCTTCGGTATTAATTTATATAATAAAAAAGCCTATAATAAATCAGTACACTAGATGAGGTAAAATAAACCATGTATGAGTCCACATGATTTGTGCTTACTGGAGAAAGTGCAATACCTGAAATGCAAAAGTAAATTTCTCAAATGACAACAATCACTGTGATTTATAATTTTGAGCAAAAATAATTTTTTATCAGTTCAACCATTATACAGCCATTTATAAAACTAAACTAAAATGTTGAGACTTTTAGTCGACTAAAACTACATAGAATAAGGTTGACTAAATATGATAAAAACTAACAAGGACATTTAACATGGGACTAAGACTAAAATTGAAAATAGCTGACAAAATTAACTAATGGATGTTGACTAGTATATATATAAAAAATAAAACATACAACCTACATCCATCGTTTTCCAACTTTTTAATTTTACGTTATATGGAGATCACTTTAAAAGAGTCTTGGAAAAGTTTTTCCATACCTTCAACATTTCTTTATTTTTTTTTACTGCTTTCCAAATGTCTTTTGTATATTGGTTTGGTACAGATGGGCAATACAACATTAACAAGAATTATTGCGATTTATTTTTCCTCTATAAAACGTTAACAAGAGTTTGAAAAATATTTTAAACAAAGTTTATGCACCAAAAATGGAACGGCTGATGAGTCTTGGTCACATGAGCACTAAACAGCGCTTTGAAGTCCAGTGTGAAGCACTTGAATTCAGCGAAGAACACAAATGTCTCTGTGATTTAAAGCCAAATGAAACAGCGCTGACAAGCAGGACAAACAATCTTTTCAAACAAGACTTTTCAATTTACAAATCACCGTTATTTACCATGGATTTACTGTAGTAACACTAACTGCACCATGGTATTGTGGCAGAAATATGGGATATTCATATCGAATTAAAGTCAGGCAACACAACATGTTTCATGATTTGAAACTATATCACTCATTAGAACTAAGAAATGAATTTTTCTGTTAAGATTTTTAGTTTTTTAAGGAAAAATCACTGGAAAAGTGTAAAGAACTCAACAATAGGAAGTGTTTGTCATATTCTGACCATAAAGAGTAGTTTAAATCTACAATTGATGGTCTGGTTTCTACAAATTTCTCTTGGGAGCAAAAATCTGCCTTTAAACTTAAAAGAAATAAAGATTTGAAATTTATTGTGATTATCATCGATATCGACTGACATGAAAACAATTTATCATGATTTTTTTTGGCCATATCGCCCAGCCATACTTTAGCCCTTCTGCCACACGTAGACTTTAAATCTTGAACTGTGACAATTCATAATTTTACAAAATTTAAAAATGAATTGTTACATTTCAGTATTTATTGCGTGAAAAATATCTAATATCAGTTTTTACAAGAAATATGACTGTGAAGTGTCAGTGAAGATCTTGAGATGAAACAAGACGTGATGTGCGAAAACATAGAAAATAAAACTTTTTTATGTTTAGTGTAAAACATTTTCCATTCAAGCTGCATGATTTTGTCAAATAATAATAATAATAATTTGTTGCATTTATATAGCGCTTTTCTAGGCACTCAAAGCGCTTTACATGGTAAGGGGGGTATCTCCTCATCCACCACCAGTGTGCAGCATCCACCTGGATGATGCGACGGCAGCCATATTGTGCCAGAACGCCCACCACACACCAGCTTATTGCTGGAGAGGAGACAGAGTGATGAAGCCAATCAGTGTATGGGGATGATTAGGAGGCCATGATGGTCAGAGGCCAATGGGCAAATTTGGATGCCGGAGTTACACATATTATTCAAAATGTGTGAATATATTATTTTAGGTATTTAAGACACTGTGAAATTGCTATTAGTACAAAAGAGTTCAAAATGCACTTTCCATCAATGTCATTTCCATCAAAGAATGTTAATTAACACATAATTTGAGATGTGGTGGAAGTTATGCTGTGGTAGGAATTTTCATTATTTTCAGGGGCAAAAAATCTCTGTTGATTTTTTTTAGAAATCATTCTAATATGCTGAATTGGTGCTCAAGAAACATTTCTTGTAATCATTGTTGAAAACAGTTGTGCTATTTAAGGATTCTTTGATGAATAGAAAACATTTTATTTGGAAGAGAAATCTTCTGTAGCATTATAAAGGTCCTTACTGTCATTTTTGATCAGTTTAATGCATCCATGCTGAATAAAAATGAATATCAATCCTATAGCTCAAACAGTTGATTATGGCACTAGCAATGCCAAAGTCATACTGTAGTTTTGATTCCCAAATAATGCATAGACTGATAAAATAATTTAACGGAGTGTCTATTTACACTAAGTGCAAATAGCCCATCTTGTTGGCAAAAGCTATTTACACTAACTCCGCCCACTAACGTGTGATTGGGTTAGTCAACAATAAAAAAAGAAGTTAATTCAACGTCAGTTTCAGTGGCGTAGATGGTAAGGTGCATGCTTTTTGATGCGATCGATCCGAGTTCGAGCCCACCTTTTGCCAAACATTTTTTTCTCCCTTTTCAAATCTCATATCGCATCAGAAAGGCATTTATTTTCAATAAAAATTAAGGAAATAATCAAAAAGTTGAAAATAAAGTATCGGGTAGGGTTAGGGTAGGTGTAGGGAGGGCTTTATTGTCCAAATAAGGTGGCATCCATTTAATAAATTTGAATTAAAATGATAATTTACACTAATTTACAGTTTTATAATGTACTACAATACTGAGGTGCAGATAATTGCCACTATTTGCAATAAGTAGTATAAATAGCAGAAAATCTTGCTATTTTAACAGTGTAAATAGAATCCATCGCTATTTGCACTTAGTGTAAATAGCATCTGTCACTAAAAAAATATGCTATTTGCACTTGGAGTAAATAGCGTCTATCGCTATTTACACTTAGTGCACATAGCCGCTGCCATAATTTAAATACAACGTAAATTGGCTTGGATTAAAACCAAGTAGATAAAAGTATAGCAAAGTGTGTTTTAAGAGAGTTAGGCCCAGTTTCACAGACAGGGCTTAGACTAAACCAGGTTTAGGCCATAGTTAAATTAGGACATTTAAGTAATGTTTACTAACATGCCTTAGAAAAAAACATTACTGGTGTGCATCTTGAGTCAAAACAAAGGCACTGATATGTTTTAAGATCAGCCAGAGCAAGTTTATTTTAGTTGAAACAGCTCAGACTTACATTTTAGACTGCGACTAGTCTTAAGCCTTGTCTGTGAAACCGGGGGTTAATGTTCTAAAATAAAATGATGAGGAATTATCATTGTGAGTATTACTAAATGGTCATTGCAGCCTCAGTTTCAGACAGACTGTGGAGATTGTGCTCTTGATTTTAATCTTTATGATGTATTTGTTTTAAGGTGTGTGGTGTTGTGTGTTTAAGCCCATGTTCCAGGTTGGTTCCCTCTCTTTTGCTTTCTCTCTGTGATCTCCATGGTCCAGTAGTGCAGTGGTGTTGAGTGAGAGTGTGGGTGACAGATCTGGGATGGCTTAGCGGCTGCTGACTGACAGAGTTAGAGTTAAGGGCCTTGGGTCCTTTCTGTTCAGCCCTCCATGGAGCAAACCTACTTTGAAGCACTGTAATTGTTTCTAATCGCCGGGCGGCTGTGGCGGCTTTAAATTTCACAAGGTCGCCATACTCAGCCAAGCAGAGCGAAGGAGAGCAAGTGATCCAGGAGGGAAGGGAGACTCCTGAGACGCACTGGCTCCCCTTTCTTTTCTTTCCTCCTCTTCTCCACACAGTGTTTGTGATGAGACGGAAATGGTAGATTTCTAGCTTTACCTAACAACTTCTCCTTTTCTCTTCTTGCCTTCTGCCTGCAGACCAGATTGCCCAGAACCCCAAAACCATTGTGTGTCCCATGATTGACGTGATTGACCATAACCACTTTGGATACGAGGCACAGGCGGGAGACGCCATGAGGGGAGCCTTTGACTGGGAGATGTACTATAAACGCATTCCCATCCCATCTGAGCTACAAGGACCAGACCCCAGCGACCCATATGAGTGAGTGAAATCAGTCTTAGACTGTTACATGCCAATGTAATAAAGTCTCAAACAGTTCTTTCTAGTGTGTTCACATAAATAAATAATATAAAAGTAGTGCAGTGGAATGGACAAGCACATTCTTTATTTATTTGATCAAAATTACAGAAAAAACAGAACAATGATATTGAGAAATATTACAATTTAAAACAACTGTTTTCTGTTTTAATATTTTAAAATGTTATCTTTTTACTGTGATGTCAAAGCTGCAGCTATGATTCCAGTCTTTAGTGTCACATGATCCTTAAGATTTTTCTTTAGGATTCTTTGATGAATACAAAGTCGATGAATACAAAGAAAAATCATTTATTTGAATTAGAAATCTTTTGTAATATTATAATATTATATCATATTTAAACATTTATCCTAATTTGTTGATCAATTTTCAAAATTTAAGTAAAGACATGGAGAGAATATTATACAAATGTATACACTAATAAACACTTTTTCTACTCTTTTTAGTGCCATTCTCTACAATTTGAGTTACAGAAACACAAACATACCATGTATTCTTCCAAATCACAGATTATTGAGCAAATTGACCCAATAAATGATCCTAAAGCACATAAGTGGACAGTTTTTCTTGTTTTCAGAGATTTCTTGTTTTCTTTTTTTGGCAAATCAAAAAAAAAAAAAAAAATCTGCTGCCCATTTTTTTTTATTATTTTTATTTAATGAAAATCCAGAAATTTTGACTTTTTTATTTTCTTTTCTTTTCTTTCTGACTTCCTTTTTTGTATTCTTTGTTGTTCCCTCTCCAATTTGCTTTAGCTTTTGATCTGCCAGTCTGTTTCAAAATCTCCTTTATATCTACTGCACTGAGACATTGTGATTGACCTCATTAAACCTGTATTGTGGTGCATGAAATGAGGATATATGAAACGTCACTCTGACCAATGACCTGTATTTATGATACCCTCAATTATTAGTCAGGAGCCTTAATCCAAAGTCTTTCATTTCCATACTGTTCCATTGTGTTTCATTGTGTACTTGTACACATTTTTTTACCAGATCTTCTACCACAGCTCAAGTCAATCCATGATTCAGAGTTTAATATTAGTTCTGCTCTCTAACCTTCAGCTTCACAAGCAGTAGAGCTTTTCCCAACTTTTTTTTTTTTTTTTGTCTGATGTACCCTCACAACCCCATCGGAAGGCATCAAGTCATCTACAATTAACCAGATATGAGTTTCTTCAAATGCTGATTATACTGGATATGGCCATTATTGAAATAATTCTCTCAAAATTAAATTAACATAATTTAACATAAATTAATAAATAATAAACAGTGGGTGAAAAACTCACACATCAAGTATCTTCCTCTCAAACTGAGACGATTTGAGTAAATTGAAGCAATTTGAGAAATACTGAATCTGTTATTTTATAACCAGATTTAGTTTGATTTGAGACATTTGACGCAGTGAAATTAGTAAAAAATGGTTTGTTTTCTTAGGAACTGCCAAGTGAGTTGAGTGGAGAAAGAAATCTATTTCTCTCTGGGGTCTTTATATAAGCAAATATGTGTCATCCACATAAATTGACTCATGTGTACTATTTTGATCTCTTTCCTTAAAATTGTATGGTGATTTATTGCCGAAAAAAAATCACAAGATTATTTTATTTTATAATTTTATAATAAATTCATAACTTGTTTTATTGTTTTAACCAAACAAAATCGAAATTATTTCACCCCTAGATGGGAATCACTGCAGTAGAAACACTCTTGTGTGTTGGGAGAGTGAATATCTGTGTGTGTGTGTCTGCATGCTTTTTTAGTCCCCTATCACATCACAGCACGTTGCGCCCCAGACTAGCCATACCAGGCATTAAGCTGTGGATTAATTTTTGGGGTGGATATGAGGTCTTGAGAAAATCAGCTTTCCTGAATGTGGCGGAGTATGTGTTTGTGTTTATATGTGCAGGCGCGCTGTGTCTCCACTGCAGAAGTCTGAGTGAAGACTCTCTCACTCACTTATGTACACCAACACTAAAACACACTCTTACAACCAGCCTTTCATGACTGCTGCTGCACACATGTGGATTAGAATGTTAACATTAGTGGGATGCTGCAGGGCTTTATCCACAGACCTCTGTGACTTTCTGTGGACTCCAGACCTCTCCCTCCCCTCGGGTTGCTGGTTCTTATGTATGCTGTGCCCAGTACGGCCCACTGTAGTTCATCCAGCATCCCACTCCTCCTCCAAGGCCTGAGGGCAAGTCATATTTTCTGCAGTCACTGGCTCAACCCATGCCCACCTGTCAGGGATCAAACACACCTCTGTATATCTGTTCCACTCTGCCGGGCTGTCAGCATTACTGACTACATGCGACTAGCGTGTGCCAAGAACATTTAGATAGGCAGGCAGAAAAACTCCCTTTTTGCCAATATTTAGCGAAATTAATGTTTAAAGTTGAAAAGCTGACCAAAAAAATATACCCATACTTACACCCCTAAACATAACCATTATACTGGACCATATTGTTTTACCATATTTCATGGTCCCCAGAATATTTTGTATGAATGTTTGAACATGCAATACACCAAAATAAAGACCAGACAAAAAAAATCCATTTAATTCTAGCTTCAAGCATTGTTTTTTGTTGTTGTTTTTTTCAACACTTGATTGTAGATAGGTTTAAAACAAATACTACATCTAGGTCATATTCAGTAATATTATCAAAGCAAAGATGCAGTAGATGGCTTCCACCAGTTGGCCTAATCCCAAAGCTTACACAGGCCTTTACCACTTTCTGGACTGACATTTCACTCTGCATTAGGCAGTTTTCATTTGTATGCAGTTAATGTTGATGATCGCATTATTTTTCATATGCATATACAGGTCCTTTTCAAAAAATTAGCATATTGTGATAAAGTTCATTATTTTCTGTAATGTACTGATAAACATTAGACTTTCATATATTTTAGATTCATTACAACACAACTGAAGTAGTTCAAGCCTTTTATTGTTTTAATATTGATGATTTTGGCATACAGCTCATGAAAACCCAAAATTCCTATCTCAAAAAATTAGCATATTTCATCCGACCAATAAAAGAAAAGTGTTTTTAATACAAAAAAAGTCAACCTTCAAATAATTATGTTCAGTTATGCACTCAATACTTGGTCGGGAATCCTTTTGCAGAAATGACTGCTTCAATGCGGCGTGGCATGGAGGCAATCAGCCTGTGGCACTGCTGAGGTGTTATGGAGGCCCAGGATGCTTCGATGGCGGCCTTAAGCTCATCCAGAGTGTTGGGTCTTGCGTCTCTCAACTTTCTCTTCACAATATCCCACAGATTCTCTATGGGGTTCTGGTCAGGAGAGTTGGCAGGCCAATTGAGCACAGTAATACCATGGTCAGTAAACCATTTACCAGTGGTTTTGGCACTGTGAGCAGGTGCCAGGTCGTGCTGAAAAATGAAATCATCTCCATAAAGCTTTTCAGCAGATGGAAGCATGAAGTGCTCCAAAATCTCCTGATAGCTAGCTGCATTGACCCTGCCCTTGATAAAACACAGTGGACCAACACCAGCAGCTGACATGGCACCCCAGACCATCACTGACTGTGGGTACTTGACACTGGACTTCAGGCATTTTGGCATTTTCCTCTCCCCAGTCTTCCTCCAGACTCTGGCACCTTGATTTCCGAATGACATGCAAAATTTGCTTTCATCCGAAAAAAGTACTTTGGACCACTGAGCAACAGTCCAGTGCTGCTTCTCTGTTCAAAAGTGGCTTGACCTGGGGAATGCGGCACCTGTAGCCCATTTCCTGCACACGCCTGTACACGGTGGCTCTGGATGTTTCTACTCCAGACTCAGTCCACTGCTTCCGCAGGTCCCCCAAGGTCTGGAATCGGTCCTTCTCCACAATCTTCCTCAGGGTCCGGTCACCTCTTCTCGTTGTGCTGCGTTTTCTGCCACACTTTTTCCTTCCCACAGACTTCCCACTGAGGTGCCTTGATACAGCACTCTGGGAACAGCCTATTCGTTCAGAAATTTCTTTCTGTGTCTTACCCTCTTGCTTGAGGGTGTCAATGATGGCCTTCTGGACAGCAGTCAGGTCGGCAGTCTTACCCATGATTGCGGTTTTGAGTAATGAACCAGGCTGGGAGTTTTTAAAAGCCTCAGGAATCTTTTGCAGGTGTTTAGAGTTAATTAGTTGATTCAGATGATTAGGTTAATAGCTCGTTTAGAGAACCTTTTCATGATATGCTAATTTTTTGAGATAGGAATTTTGGGTTTTCATGAGCTGTATGCCAAAATCATCAATATTAAAACAATAAAAGGCTTGAACTACTTCGTGTTGTAATGAATCTAAAATATATGAAAGTCTAATGTTTATCAGTACATTACAGAAAATAATGAACTTTATCACAATATGCTAATTTTTTGAAAAGGACCTGTACTTACATATGAGATGGCTTGTTTCTGCGTCTTCCTGGTGTGTGTTCTTGATCGGCACTTTTTATACTCATTCAGGAGATGCGTAATAGCGCCCCCTAGCTTGTAACAGTGAAAACACAGAAACCCTGAAAATTCTGTGTTTGGCAGGGAAGCGTTGTCTTATGAATAACGTGTTGGGGGCCCAGTGATAATGCGATGGGGTGCGTTGAAAGACGATGATCATGTATCGATAATAGCCAGAGATGTTGTCAAAAGCATTATTATTAAGAGTATTTGGCATTTCCAATAAATGTAGGCATGTTTCATTCTGGCTATTATTATTAGGTTACTTTTATTATTAAATTAATATTCCAATTAATTTGCTCTGCAATAATTTCATAGCACATCACCGCATAACTGACGTGCTGTGAGGAAAATAAAAGATTAGGCTATTAACTTAGGCTACTCCTCATTGATAATGTTTTTAAAATGTCTTTTAAAACAGGTCTGTTATATCTTAAAATTAATTATAGGCCTAAATAAAATTGTTAACACTTCAGTCATCAATGAAACTGAAGAGCAACTTGTTACACTCGAAATACGTTTCTTCTCATTGTTTTCAATATGATCGGGCCACAAGAGAAACATTAAGGAAATAAAATAACAGTTATATACCGCAGATTAAGTAGCAGATTCGTCTCTCATCGTCTCTGAGAGAATTTACACGTCATCAGATGCTGAAAGCGATGTCAGTTTTTAAATTCACTTTCATGGTGAAAGACGTTCACCGGCATAAGCCTTGCACAAAGTTTGCACGTTGCTTGTATGATATCCACTGGCTTGCCTTCATGGTTTAAAACAGAAATATTTCTAATATTGTGACGCACCCACACTATCCCCACATCAGGATTTTTGTCTCCGACTTACGGTTCAAAGTTTTTTTATATATTTGATCTGAAGTAAAAGTAATAAACAACTAATCTGAGTGTAAGAACTAGGGATTTGATTTCTCTAATGACTGAAGTTTTATTCATTTTGTGATTTGTCATTTGGCGAAAATGCTTATGAAAAATCAAAGCAGGGGAAATGCATACACAAATTCAATGCAGAAAGTAATATTCTTCATATCTTCTGTAATACAGTCTGAGTACTAGGAGACATTTCTCATTACATGCCAGTCCCTGAGGGGAATTAAGAGGGATAGTTGGACGGCAGGATGCAACGACAGAGTGATACTAGAGTTCAGTTCTGAGAGAGAAATGCATGTATTTCCAGCAGGGCCTATGTCCCTGCTGGAAATAACCCACACCCCCCACTTTCCATCATGCCCCCCCTAGAAATTTAAATGCGCCCCCCGATGGAGGTGACCTGGCGCCGGCTCTGATTTCCATTGTTTTTATTTCACACCATGCCACCAATAAAACTCAACTCCCACCAGCTAACATTTTCACTCTGACCTGCATATCTGTGCTCCCATTCTCACTCTCTTTGTCTCTTTCACAGGAAGGGCAGCCAAAATGTTTGCTGTGAAACATTACTCATGAATGTGACACTAAACCCTCAAACATTTCAGTGGGTTTTTATAAATTCGATTCATTCTGCAGACCCAGGCCTGTTTGATGCGTATTGCAAACCACAACAGAGATTTGTTGCCTTCCATTCCACGTGTGTACAGTCACAAACAGTTCTGTTTAACTCTGTCTGGTGTACCAGGCAGTCCTAAGTCCCCCGTATGCTGTTTATCTTCCCCTTCAATTATCTGTGAAAAGTCCCCCTACAGTAACATCTGCCTAAAGCAGTTAACAAGCCAAAGTGAAACTGACGTGTCTCTCCTCTTGCACTCAAGCCTCTCGCGTGGGCTAAGACTCTTCTGTCAGAGCCATGTTGCTAGAGGGGTGACGTCTCCTCTGCCAATTTGCTAACTTTACTTCTGAAGGAGCAGGCTGAGGCATTTTTATGAGGGTGAAAAAGAAGCATAGGAGAGGAAGACAAAACGCATCCGTTCAGTCTACACTCACCCTTTTTTGCTCTCCGTGAGACATCGGCGCTGAAAGAGAGATGCAGAAAACTTTGCGACGTGACGGGTATGTAATGAGCCTCTCCTGCGAGCCGCCCTCGACCGTGGAACAGAATCCTTCTGGCTTTCGAAATCCCCCATCCTTTTATTTTAATACTTTATTACCTCTCGCCTCGACTGCTGGCTGAGCAACCTAGACTCGCATGTATGAAGCGTACGCAGCTAAGAAGCCTTAATATAGATCTTACCGCCTGTTACAAGATGAAAGCGGGCCCTCTATCTGGATCACAGCTCATTTGTGCAATGACTGATCCGCTGAGAAGTCAGAGCTTTCTTCCCTGACTTCTCTTTGATTGATTGAGAGAAGAAGAAAGAGTAACCCAACGTATTGGCATTAATGGAAGCATGGCGAATGATTCACCTCACTACCTTGCGACATGCATTAGCTGTTGGGTTAAATTATATTATAACCCCAGTCTGTGAATCTTTCTCAACCTACAGGGAACTCAGAGCTGAAGTTGAATCCTTGTCCTCACATCGCCCCCTTCTGGCCAGGATGAGAAGTCACAGTCAATGGCAGGAGATGATAAAAGCAGGATCCTATTTCCATATATTACAGACCTTATTGGCCCTTTATTCATTAGAGATGACTTTCTATAATGGGGTCGCATTGTCCCCTATCTTCCGCCTTTCTCTGAGGAGGAAATGAATAATGGATTCATGGTGTACATATGCTTTAATAGTGATTCACGGCCTTGCCTTTCACACATATGCCCTTGCTTGGTGTGTACGACACCTTGAACTCACAAAAATGTGCAAATGCATATGAAGTTTTCTCTCCAGGTATAATGGGATTCCTGGAAAGTATGATAGATGACAATGGACTCAATCCTTTCTCCGCCTCTCCGTCTCTGTCTCTTTCTGTGTCTCTCTCACTTTATGCATACTGTGACCTTGACTTCAAGGAAGTACACTGGAAATGATTTCCCACTACAAATCTCTTCTAAGTCCCCCACAGTTTCGCGTGACTTTAACCATTTAATACGCAGCTGCACAATAGGACTCAGAAAGAGATGATTATGCTGGAACTCGCTCCCCTCCCACCCACCATTCAAGCAAGATTGGACATTTCCAAATGGAGGTCTTTTCTACTGAGAATGGAAATCTTCCTGCTGAATTTGCCAGGGACGGGAGTAAATAGTGGATTTATATTTATGGAAATCACAGGGACAGCGGGGATGATGGGAGAGAGAGAGAAAGAGAAAAGAAAAGCTGATGAGATTTTCAGCCTGTGTCCTCCTTGCTCCACAAAGACATTTAAGCTTCATAAATGTTGTATTTGGGGAGAACTTAAATGGATTTATGTTGCTCAGGCCTTGAATGCAAATTGTGATTGGCATCTGCGTTGCTGGCACTTTTTCCATGATCGGGGGAGGGGGGGGTGCATGAAGATGATGCAAAAAAAGTTGTTTTTGTTTTCTTCTTTTTCTGTCACAAATGCTTTGAATTAGGAATGGGTCAAGAAGGTTGGCTAGATTTTCTTAAATATTTTAAGTGTTTTTTTTTTGTTTGTTTTTTTTGCCATTAGATATTTTCAGTGGTAGTGTTTTAATTAGCGCACTGACAGCTGGCTGTGGCTTAAATTAATCCCCTGTAAATTACTATAGTGCTACAGCCATACACATTTAAACAAATGTTTTAGGAAGTTTGTTTTAGTTTCTTGAGCTTTGCCTTTTTTTAAGATGCTATGTGGAGTTAATGAATCTTGAGTGAGTGTTAAAGAAAATTCATTTGTATGAAAGGCTCACCAAGGCTGCATTTATTTGATCAAAAATACAATAAAAACAAAGCAAAATTTAAAACTTTTTAGCTGTTTTCTGTGTGAATATATTAACATATTGACATGTATTAACATGTAATTTATTCCTGTGATGGCAAAGCTGAAGTGTTCAGTGTCACATTATCCTGTAGAAATCATTCTATGCTGATGTCCTACTAAAGAAGCATTTCTTATTATGATCAATGTTGAAAACAGTTTTGCTGTTTAATATTTTTCTGGAAACTGATTTTTTTCCCAGGATTTTTTGATGAATAGAAAGCCTTAAAAAGTAGTATTTGTTTGAAATAATTTTTTGTAACTTTGTAGACTTTTAAGTCTTTTAATGTTATTTTTAAACAATTTAATATATCCTTGTTAAATAAAATAATTTCTTAAAAAATGTACTGAGCTCAAACTTTTGAAAGCTAGTGTATTTTTATAAAATATAATTTTTATTATAAATGTAGCTAATATAATATTCAGTTGAGTGATAAATGTCTTCAGTTGAGTTTGCTATGAAAATAAACATTATGTAACCCTCATCCGAGCCAAAAACTACCTTAATTAAACTAACCATTCAGTTGATACATTATAAACTGTTAGTAATAAATATATTTAAAGCATTTATTAATATATATTAACTTCTATTTGTGCTAATACATTTTAACATTTAAAGTGTAAATGAGCATTAATGCTTCATAAACAAAAATGAATAAACAATGAACATAAGTGTATGTAGAAATTAGTAATATAATTGATTGATTAACCTAGATTATTAAATGCTGTAAACATTGTTGTTCATTATTAGTTCATGATGCCATATGCACTAGTATGTTAACAAACTAAAGCTTATAGTAAAGTGTTTCCAAAAATACATTGTTTTGCACGTCCTTACTCTAAATTTATGTCAGGAGCGACAGGGATCGATGCAAGCTGCTCTTAGGGGCTTTCTCTGAAGGGCTGTCTCCAACCAGCCTGAACAAATGATTATTTATATTAGAATGAGCACAAAGCAAACAGACCCTTTAACTTAGAGCCCATCCGCAGAGGACAGACGGGTGGAGCCACACAGACTGACAGCACATTTAGCTAGAATACAATGCACAAACAATGTCTCTTCCTCTCTCTAGTTCTCTCAGAATAATTACCAAAAGTCAAGGGAGAAAACCTCATTGTGACTCTATATGTAAATACCTCTCTCTCCCCTGAGACCTGTTTCCAGAGATTATGGTATTTAATTTAGGAATAACACAAATTAATAGTCGAAAAAGAGCCTTTCATAAGACTCTCTCTAAAAATGGCAATCGTGGCAGAGTTTACAGAATCACCTGCACCAATTACCCCTTAGTGTTGCTTTTTATTAGCCCCAGTGGAATCGGCAGACCACCAAGAGGGCTTGTCAACACGGGGCATGCATGTCCTCTGGGAGTCGTTGTGTGTGCGTGTGCGTGCATGTGCTTGTGTATTTAGGGCACTGTGCTGAATGGTAATAGAAAGAGAGCAGTTTTAGAGTGGCCACTGTGTGAGAAGGTGATAAATGCTAATGAGTGTGAAACAGGGCTGAGAGGTCGAGACCCTACTGAGTCCCTCAAGACCCCGAGAGAAAGCTGCCACAGAGAGTGTCCTACATACAGACGAAAAGAAGAGTGTGTGTGTTTGTGTGTGTGCTTGTTTCACACCTACTGTTAAGAGAATGGAGCGACAGCAATTTCCCATCTTCGCTCAAAGCATTCTATAATCACGCTCAAACTCCACTCTGGGTTTTTCATTTCTTCTCTGCCTTTATTTGTTTGTTTGCATATCTGGCTTTTCTTCTAGATTTTTATGATTTTAAATGAGTTTTTTTTTTTTTTTTTTTTTGTTATTGTATTGGCTAACTTTACACCATCTAGACCAGATTAAACACAATTAAGTATACAGTAAATGTTATCATTGTTTTGGTCCAAACCAGCTGAGTTTGACAAGCATTGAGTTTTGTTACATTTTGTTGGTCACATGGTTTTATTTCTTGCACTGGTTAGTCCAGTCCAAATGGAATTCTAATTTGAATAAAGTAGCATTCCTATATATGTGACTTAAACAAAATGTAGGCAATCCAAAAATACTGCCTTGTTTTCTTGTTTTCTCAAAGATATTTGGGTCATGAAGGTTTGTCTAAATATATATACAGTATATTTGTACTTGTAAAGGGGTCATATGATGTTGCTAAAAAGAACATTATTTTGTGCATTTGGTGTAAATGCAATGTTTACGTGGTTCGAGGTTCAAAAAAACACATTAGTTTCCACATACTGTACATTATTGTTGCTCCATATGCTCCGCCTTTCTGAAATGCGTAAATTTTTACAAAGCTCATTGTTCTGAGAAGCGAGGTGTGCTCTGATTGGCCAGCTATCCAGTGCATTGTGATTGGCCGAATACCTCAAGCGTGTGACGGAAATGTTACATCCCTTACCGTATTGTGATGACGTGTCCCGGTGCGATGAGACTAAAACAATAATGTTTGCACGCCGTGTAAACATTACCATGTCTGCCTGAAACGCCAAACAACAAGCACTACTCTACACTGCTCAAAACTCGCGTTTGAATAGTCTGAATTGTCCTTCCAACGTTGTAATTGCCCCACTTTATAGTATTCACTTCACAGCCATTCATAGTGCTCACATTGTAGGCTACTTTCTCCCAGGTTCAGGAAATAGTCCTCTGTAAAATGCACTGCACACACTCGAATAGTTGCGTTGTATTGTTCTGGAACAGCGTTGTAAATACAACTTAACCACTGATTTATTGTTGTGTACTCATTTGGAAGGTCAAACAAAGTACTTTCGCTTTCACAACATCTCCAGGACATGGCGGCGGCAACAATACTACAGTGAGAATAAAAGTTAGGCCTTCTTTCGTTGCGTATACGTTTGGGCGATGTTATGCAAATCTTTCCACACCGTGACGTAGACATGTGGGGGTGTGTTTGAATGAGCCATTTTAGGAGAGCGTGGCTTAACTTTTATAAAGAATGTCTCTTTGGGTTTGAGACTTTAATCTTTGCAACTTTATAGATCTTATATATGCACAAACAACTTGTAACACTCCAAAGACAAAGAAAAACATGACATCGCATCATATGACCCCTTTAAAGCATAAGACATTTTCAGCAGGACTGTTTAATTAGTGAGCTGACACTTTTAAGCTTTAACTCTTAGAAAGTGGCCACTTCCATTCGTTTCCATTTCTGTAGTGTCACACCGTTTGCCCCGCCCACGCAGAATTCTCATTGGACCAAAGTAGCACTCTACCTGTATTTTAGATGTCCAAAATTGCTGAGGAGAAACTGATTGTGGGAGTTTAGAAAAATACATTTATAGCAAATCCCTTAAGTTCCTTAAGGAAAACCATAAAAAGCATCACAGAAGTCATGAAAACACTACGTGTTCTCATACACAAGGTGTTCTTAGTTTTATGCTGAGTGCACAAAAAGAGAGGCTGTGTTTTGTGATTGATTGTTTTCCATCACACCCTCTTTTTGCTTTCAACATGAACAGACAAATGGAATCATGTCACATTGTGACTGATTAGGATTTTATTTCCATTTTATATTTCCAAATATAAAATATCATAATTTACTTACCTTTGTGTTTCACCAAACCTGTATGACTTCCTTTATGTGGGACATAAAATAATATATTTTGAGAAATATTTCACTGTATTCCATATAGTGGAAAGTAACTAAAACGGTTTGGTTTCCAACATTCTTAAAAAAAATCTTCTGCAGATGAAAAAAAAAAGATTAGGTAAATAATGACACAATATTCTTATTTTGGGTGAACTGTCTTTAAAGGAACACTTTATCATTTCTTGATACATCTTTTTACTCTTTTTAAATTGTACAATATATTATTACTTTCAGTCATGAATTTTCAGAAAAAAAGAATCTGTTGTTTTTATCTTTCTGATTATAAGTGTCATTTTTTGGTAAAGTTTGATTTGTTTTTTTATTTTTTGTTTTCTGATTTTTCTGATTAAACTTTCTTCTGCACTGCTAATAGTCTTAAAAACTGCTGCCTTACAGTCTGTTAACACATTGTGCCTGTGTAGCAGAGTAAGAACACACAACATTCTGACTTTCCATATTAAAATCCCTCCTCGCTCCAGGCAAAATCACACAGATCCCCTCCATGTTCGTTTTCACTTCACATCACCTCACAGGAAGGGCTCATCTTGTTAGATTTATACTTAGCTAGGGGGTCTACATCCAGGAGGGCCCCTCTATTTCTATCTCGCTCTCTCTCTTTTTTATATTCCTCTCCCTTCTTCTGTAGTAAGATATTTGACCTGCTGGAATGCTCCAGTGGTGCAGAACACTCCTGATGAGAGGTTTCTCTGCTTCCTTCACCTGCCTTTCCGTCACACACACTGACACTCCACCACATCGACCCACACTTTCCCCTCAGACCAAGACCTAAATAGCCAATCAATACAGCCACCGCAGCTCTTCCTACATCCTTATATTTACCTCACACGGCAACCTCACCATGCAAGCGGCCCCCTGAAGTAATCAGCTCCCTCCTCAGTGTCTGAATAAGAGACTGAATGTTGAAAAACAGACACATCCTAAATGGACCGTGTCATTGTGCATGCATGAATGCACTGGGAGATGAGAGCGAGCAAATACAATCAAGAGCCCTAGCTGTGGCTAGAGCCATCAAAGAAACTTGTCAAGTCGTCAAAGCTCCCCGGAGCCTGTTGATCGGTTGCTCCAATCATCCCCATCGCTGATTCTTGCCTCTCCTGATGCCTAAGTGATTCTATTTCTTTCTGCCTGAGTCTCCTAGCTGGGTGCCCAGCTGATCAAATATACCATCGACAAACCCCATAGCCAATGAGCTGGCTAAGCACTCACACAGTCCATCGTCTGCTACAGCCAAGACACAAACGTCCATTCCAGGATGGCATGTTCCACAACGCCACAAAATCTGTTGGAGCTGCTGTTACTGGCGGTGGAAGGGAAAAAAGCAACATGGTAATTTCTCCAGTGGAGTGCTTGTTCCTCCATTAGCTGCCTTGATCAAGTAGACTGTTATATTTCAGCACCTTATTAAATCAGAAGGAAGCAGGCCAGAGAGTATTGCGTGAGAGTAAATTGATTTTGGCGCCGTGCTGCTTTTCTACTTTGGCCGTTTGTACACAAACCCATTCCTCCAATTATTGTTTATGGCTTGCCTCTTTGTCTTTACTCTCTTGCTCATTCTCGTTCATTCTCCTCTCCGCTTCCTGCTTTTAGCCATCCATAATATTTTGGCATTGCTTAGTTTAGATCACACAGAACCCAGCACTTTGCACTTTTCATCCTTGTTAAATGCTGACCATGACATTTCCACCAGATACTCTGCACTCGGTGGTCACATAGTTATTTCATTTTAATTGGAGAAAAATCAGCCTGATATATCAGTATGTATTTGTAGGTCAATCCATCTGTTGTTTTATTGTTTTGCCTTTGATGAAAGATGATATTAAGACTTCATATCAAATCCTTCCTTTTATTTATTTTTTTAACTCTTCCTACATATTCAATATATTATTCAAAAAATTTAATCGGATGATCAGAGCTGCAAAAAATATCACTTTTTTAATATTTGAAATCGTTCCATAGAAATGGTTTCATGACGCGAACAGTGAAGATGCCAATCTGACTGTTTTTGACAATGGTTTGTTGTATTGATTTGGTTACGTCACTTGCCCACCGGTGCACCGTCCCCCACCGTCATTTAGATTTTTTTAATAGTAATAAAAATAATTTAGTTCAGTTAGAGAACAGACACTACAATTCAATCTGAACGGGGCTGCTCAATGCAGCTCACCGAACAAACGACAGTCATGCTTCACAGATCAGATTTCATTTATCACGTGAGGACAGTGAGTCGAGCTGACTGACAAGAAGAGTGAGGTGAGACAGACAAAAGACAACGGCAGAAGAGTTTCAAAACTAAATGTAAAAGCCCCTGTTTTAAAAATATTTTGGATTTTGAAAAGCCTGTTGAACTGCCATTTATCTAAGGTGATATTGGAAGGTTGTTTTTTTTAACATTCGTTTCTCATTTATTTGGTTCCACAGTATTTGCTGATTTTTATTTTATTTAAACTGTGATATTTTTCCCATTATTTTACATCAAGGTATATGCAGTCCGTGCCTCCAAACTTTCTTAATCGCTAATAAACGTTATAAGTTTTATAATTATTTGTTCCTCAGTGTCTACTGATTTTCAGTTTAGTATACCTATTTCAAATTTGTAAGTTATTTGTTATTTTATAAGCAAAGGAAAGTGAGGGAAAGTGGGAAAACTCAAATGAACTAAAAACAGACAACTGCTTGACGGCGAATTCCCGCAAATTTAAAAGTGAAAGTAAAAATGCACACGGTACTTTTACAAGCTATTGAAAACCGAAGGAAAGCGAGGAAAAGAGGGAAAACTCAAACGACCCATAATTCTGCACATTGATTCAAATGATACCCTTTATTCCTACATCATCTAAATTAGGTTCATACAAACAATTCGAAGAGGACAATTGGAGAGTCACACCTCTTAGTAAACACAGTTGTCAATTTCACTGACTGTGTAAAGGCCACCCATGATGAATAAATGAGGCCTGCCACCCGCACCACTACCACCAACAACGGATGAAATATCCGCCCATAGTGCAGTGTGCAAGTGCAGTATATGCATAAGCATAATCCCAAAACATGCTGTCATTCCAGCCCTTGCATTACCATATTTCATTCTACATGCTCTATTAAAAGATTGCACTACTTACACCAACAGACACTTTGTACCGCTTCATGTCTGCTTTAGCCAAGTCTTGGGATTCAAACACCACTGAACAACTGGAGAGATCCATTAAATCCATCAGTATCCCCTCTCAAACACGATTGGCAGGCTTAAGCCCTTTAAGTACATGTGATATAACGACCGAATGGAAGTTTTGGAAGCACAGTAAGCATTAATGAAAATAGCACAATGAGGATAACAGCAACTCATCTGCATGTTTGATTGACATCTGCTTAACTGCAACTCTCTCACTTTGATCTGCCTTGAATTGTCCACTAAATCTCACTTTTCACATAAGTGATTTTGACTGGACTGTGAACCCGATCGTGTCACTGAGCAGAATTCAGCTTCCAGCTTGTGTCTGATTCTACCATCAGGGACCGTTTTCAGATGTAGATTATGATTCACCTTTCAAAACACAGAAACCTGGAGAGATGCATGAAAGTAAAATGAGCTAATTAATTCATGCTATGATGGTTCCATGTGTTATATTCTCTGCTTCTGTACAGTGATGTGCAGAAGGGATGCCCACTGAATCCTGTCACAATACACACAAACCGTCTGACAACTGACATATTGTAACAATAGTACAGTTATAGTTGAAAGACCTATCTGTCTGTCTGTCTGTTAAAATAACTGTTGTCTTTTTTAATATATTTTAAAATGTAATTTATTACTGTGATGACAAAGCTATCTGTCGGTCATCACTAAGGTCTATAAACCTTCAAACTTCAAGGATTATACAACATTTTTTTAAGCTTTGGCAGATTTTGCTAATTAAAAATAGTTATATGAGTTGCTTTGGATTCTAATTATTTTAATTATGCTCCTTTACATTCAAATGGAAATTCCACAACCTGTTTGCTATCTAAATTCAAATTCAGTTCAAATTCAACTGAATAATTTTAATTGTAAATTAATGATAAGTAATCAAATGTTGCCAATAAGCTGGCAGAAACTATAACCAAGTGGAATATGGAGAGTTTTACACTATTTATGACAATGTAAGCAGCATTATTCTGGCACAGACTCTCTGTCTGTTGGATTTGTGTTCGAAGTTGCACAACTTATTGTGAGTCATATACTTATGATAAACATTGACCCGCTGACTAGTCGACTACTTTCCTGTACCAGTTTGCTGATAGTAGTCATGCAAGCCCTAGTGTATCCACCTACTCATCAATATAGACTTTTTTTTTCTTATTTACATTTATTGATTTATTCAATATAACCCAAAGCCATTTGCAAGTGAGAAATAATATAACACAAGTGATTCATCATGAGAATTTTATTAAATACATTTATATTAAGTGACTGTTCCGTCCTGAGTTTCTCCAGGGGTTATTTGACCTTAATTTGTGGTCCTTCCTGCACACTGTCCTTCAGGTTCTATTAAGACTTTATTCTAAAAAATGCAGTATGAATTCTAAGAAATGGCTGATCATGTTGGTCTTTCTGCTTCCTGCAGGTCTCCTGTGATGGCCGGAGGCTTGTTTGCTGTAAACCGACAGTGGTTCTGGGAACTGGGAGGATATGACACAGGCCTTGAGATCTGGGGCGGCGAGCAGTTTGAAATATCTTTCAAGGTGAGTTAAAGCATCTGGGTCGATTCCTCTATGCAATTCGCAAATAATGCATCAGTTCTCACAGACCTTACGAAGACTGCTTCCTGCAGTTGGCCTTTCAGACCAAAATAATCAAACAGAGCACAAGAAGACCCATTAAAATGGATTTCAAGAAACACCTTCCAAAACCACATCCAATAGCTCCTGATCTATTGCAAACCAATAACTTTAACTATACCAGATTCCTTTTTCTCACACTTAATGTGAAGCTCCCTGTCTGTCTGTCTAGACAATCTTTTCTCATTCTTTTCAACAATAAAGCCTGAATGAGATTGGACGGCTGAGGTTATTTTCTTCACTGTGTTACTAAGCAAAGCCAAAAAGCACACCAGTCGGCCAAAATAAGGCGGTTAAAGATAGTGGAGCTGTGAGTCTGCACGTGTGTGTTTTTGTGTTTAGACTGGCTAGACTGCTGAAACTAATTAGATTGTGTGATCCAGTGATTGACTGTGGCTCTGAAGTGATTCGGTTTTGATTAGCGGGGCCAAAACTGGCACCGATGGAGGTGAGGAAGTGTTCTATTTATCAGTTCTGACATACCTGCCACCCCACTCTTTTTCATTAGACTCTCACTTGTGCTGGCACTGAACTTTGTTATTGGAACACCATCCTCTGTGCCTTTCTAGTAACTATGGCAACCGCAAAATTAGTTTAGAGGCTAACCCGTCTGTTTGACAGGGTTTTTTTATTGTTATTTCCTTGTATGCATGGTATGTGCCTGTTGTAATTTGTCATAAAGTTATAGCATTCACATTTTACCTTGAAATATGGACGTAAAATAAACTGAAATACAAACTGAAATAAAAGTCAGGGCTGATTGGGCCTGGCGTTATCCCATTGATTGGTTGCCTGCCACGCTCCGTCCAAGTTTCATCCATCTGTTCGATGTAGGCAGCTTTCTAAATGAAATTCAAGTCATCTTAATATCTAAAGTCCTGCCATGGCTGCCTCCCTTCATGCTTTGTGATAAAAGAGGCTGTGAAAAAAATGTGAAAATGATTCCTAAAACTTCATTTGTTACATGGCTTCTTCGTTTATCCTCAAATGAGGGATCGGCAGGGGCTTTTTCTCACTGGCTTTGTAGCACTGATGTTTCGAACGATTTTCTCCCCATAACGATGGGGTCTGTGAAGTTAGCTTGACCGCTAACCCACCGCCTGGCAGGAGAGATAGGTCTGTTTCAAGTTTCAAGTTTCAAGTTCTGTCTGTGCGGTTTGATATCTGCAGACAGCTCTCTTGAGCCCAGAGAAACCATCAGACTCAAGTCGTCCAAGTAGAAGCCCCCTGCCTTCTCACCTCCCTCTGTGTGTCAGTGGCCCTGGCCGAGTCCACACTCCACCATGCCTGAGCCAATACTCGATACGGACAGGCACATCAAAGCCTTGGCCTTTGTAGAACAGAAAGAGAGAGATGGGAAGGGAAGCATATTGAACGCCATGCTTTCTTTCTTTATCTCTCTTTTCTTTTGGTTTAAAGAGGAAAAGTAGAGACACAAGCGTGAGGCAGTTGGAAAACTCTAGTTCTTTCCTACAGCGGATGCCAGTCGATCTGTAATTGGAGCCCGCGGCGAGGACGTTGCTTGTTGCTGGTATGATGTGGAAGCGTAGCAATATTTATAGCTAGTCTGTCCACATATTCCCACTGAGACCTTCTCAGACTGCCTGTGCAGGAGCTCACAAGGATGTGATGCATGAGGCTTTTTGAGCTTTTTCAACTGTCTGAGAGAATGAAGGATGGAGACAAGTCTGCATGTACTGTGATGTAGTATAAATGTTTGCGAATGTGTGTGCGTATGTGGTTTTTCAGGTGTGGATGTGCGGAGGCAGCATGTATGATGTACCTTGTTCGAGGGTGGGCCACATCTACAGGAAGTACGTCCCCTACAAGGTGCCTTCAGGGACCAGCCTGGCAAGAGTGAGTAGAACTTCACTATCCTTCCAAATGAGAAAGGATAGAGTGTTTCTCTACAGTGGCCCAATTCTGCTAGTTTATAGTGCTCTAGATTCACAATGTTCCTGAGACAATCTTATTCATATTCTGCACACATGATAAGAGATAATTAGTACGAAGACAACAGGTAGCACTCTACTGCTCTTGACAGTGTGTGTGTGTGTGTGTGTGTGTGTGTGTGTAGACCGTATATATTAGGGGTTTGAATCTGCACTGGTTTCACGATTCAATTCACTTACGTTTGCAATTATCATGTCAACGTTTCCATTAAATTCAATATCACGATGCATTGTATCCTCAATTTTAAATTATATGAGAAAGCTATAAGTGATAAACAAAAAGTACTTTCAGTAAGAGTGCTTTAAGTATCCGAAAGTTTACAGACAGTCATAGTTGGGTTTTTCTTTTTTTCTTCAACATTATAGCTGATTTGATGGCATCATAGACAGTGGCAGCTTTAATAGGCAGCATTCGCACTACACATACACAGATCAATTTCGACATATCAGATGTTTTGTCCTGTTCTGAAAACATAACTGACTGTGTTTACATCAATTTCGTATCATAAAATTATTCAGAGATGCAAGTGCATTTAACTTCTCCAGATCAAGCTTCAGGACAACAAGCACAAAGTACGTGCATCTAACATGTACTGCATTCCAAACTGCATAAATGAAAGTATATCCATATGTGGCGAAAAACTAAGCTCAGAATCGATTCTGAATCATTGAAGAGAAAAATGTGATGCATTGGAGAATCAATATATTCTCTCACCCCTTCAAACGACAATCATATATTTCCCTTAATTTGTCTCATAGAACCTGAAGCGAGTGGCAGAGACATGGATGGATGAGTACACAGAGTACATCTATCAGCGCCGGCCCGAGTACCGCCATCTCTCCACCGGTGACCTGACCACTCAGAAAGAGCTCCGCAAACACCTCAAATGTAAAGATTTCAAATGGTATATGAACACTGTGGCCTGGGACCTTCCCAAATATTACCCACCTGTGGAGCCACCGCCTGCTGCCTGGGGAGAGGTGGGTGATCAAAGACCCTTTTAAAATGTGCACATGCCAGGATTGAGCAAAATGCAGAATTTAATAACTGGCTTTCAATCATTCTATTCATGATTTGGAATTTGAATTGGATCATCTACATAAAGATGCTGAAATGGAGCTTGAAAGGGAAGGAATGTAAGTGGCTGTGAGTTTTAAAGAAATCAGTGCAGTTAGAACAACAGAGCAATTTGAATAAAACCAATTTTTGTGTAAATAGTAACAGTGGTGTATATGAGATAGATGGATGGATGGATAGATAGATAGATTCCCCGCTTGCTTGGTTTGAGTTATGCACTAAAAACGACACAGTCGTGAATACATCTTATGTGAGACAGAGCATGCCAGTACAGGTATAGGCATGTGTGAGTGTGCATCTGACATAGAGTTTATGCAGAAATGTTCATTGATTTATGAGAAGCACTGCCTGGTGAGATATAACATATTTTTCACTAAAGACAAGCAGGCGGCTGATCCTCACCTAAAGCCGCACTGTCTAATATACAGCGACATCACATCGTAACCATTGTTTGCAGCACTGCTTCCTAATCCATAAATAAACAGAAGATGCGTAATACATTTATTACTCAAGCTGATACAGGCAGACAGGCTATTCAAGTCATTCATTATCATCTGGGTTTCCTGTGCCAGAACAGCGGTTCTCAGGAACACGTGTGGAGAAACGGGCCTTCCATTTCTCTCCATCTGCAGTTCTGCCATGTCTGTTATAGTGGGGGGTATTTAATATGCATGGACTGATTCCCATCTTGTGCATTTTGATGGGCCTTTTTAATCACTGCTGAATGATGTACCTCACAGACATCATGCCTTAATGAATCCCCCCAGGGAACACCATCTCCTCTTTTTTCAATCCCCTGCTGTGATGTGTCAGAAAAGGCAAGTAATAATTTACAAATGTAATTAATTTCCCATCCGAATTAATTGGAGGCCTGACGCTTACCGTAAAGTATCCGAACTGCACATACAGACTGAGGTACTAATGGAAACTGTTTCAAATGTTTCAGTGGAGGCGGCCCAAAAAAGTCCATTAGCCAACAACATGCCGTCCGTTTCACTTATTGGCTCTCTCTGCATTAGCGACATAAATTGTTGTAAATTGTAAAAAGGAAAGGCTGTGTGGCGAGCGGCTGGGGAACCTGCTCGGGGGAAATTTATGCATGGTAAATATCTCCTTTCCTGAGGCGAAATGATAGTAATTTGACTGTCAGGCTGATAGCTTCATATGCCATGCTCTCTAGCTGATCTGCCCGCGCGGCCACCTGTCACCCCGCCTGATGTATTGCACAATAAAAGAGCCTCATTGGACTTTCGAAGCCACCCCCACGGGCCATGACAGAGAGAGAGAGATGGGGGTAGCTAAGGAATGAAGGGGGCCCTTGTCGGCATTTTCAGCAAAGGACAGGGGTCACCGTCGGCATGACCTCCTGCTGACAGGGCAGTGAAATGGGTAAGCAGGCTGTCAACCATATGCCACTCGCCCCCCTGCACACGTATATACTCTCTCTCTCATCCATTGCCTCTTCAATACACTCAAATACCTTAAATAATGCAATCAGCAGACTTTTTAGCCACTTCTATGCTCGTAGCCATTGCTGCCAAAGGCTGTTATAGTGTAAATGCAGTTGTCAGGTTTCCTGCGGCTTGAGAGGAAGAAGAGAGGAGAGACCCATGCTGATTTGCTCTGATTCTGCTGCATTTACCTCTAAAGAGCTTGTGATTGCATGCACACTTCTAGTGTAACCTCCTATGCTTTAATTTATATTCTTGCTTTATTTTGTGGTATAAATATTATAAATCAAAATTGAGCACTTAAAATGATGCAAGAGGAAATGTTCTTGCAGTTTCTTTCTGATCAGCACAACCTCCTGCTGAATTTTAGAGGAACTTTAGAAATGACGAGAACAGAGGCTTTCGAAAAGCCACAACACTGGCTTTGAGCTTCTTAAAACATATTGGAACACATTTATAGCTGCTCTGACTTCACAGAAATGGGGTTTGGTAGTAAATTGCTTGCATCTAGCAGTAAATTAGATTCTAATGCATGTCTTTGTTACCGTGTTGAACAAGTCAAATAATTCATCCCGAAAACATCACTCGACAGCAGGTCCAAAAGAGAGCGCGAGGCTGCTAATAGACAAGAAAATGAATTAAACATGTTTTCTTTTTATAACCTCGGGAACAAAAATAAGCTTTTAAGAATAAACTGGCAAGGCAGAGCTTGGTGTGACCTTGCTTTTCGCTTTCATTTTGTTCCATTTGTCAGACTCGCTCGATTCTCCAATCCAGCTCATTTGAAAAGAAATCACAGCTCAAATCGTGCACCGTTTCCTTTCCCGTAAATAATAAGCAGTAAAGTGTTGACCTGAACTGTAATAAAGACCAACGCAAGGGTTAGGATCTTTCATTCTGATGTCATGCATTGTCCTCACCCGCCTCAGAAAGCTTGTAGCGTTCATCTGCTGTAGAAACCGATTTGATTGCATTAGTTTTCAGCTGTGGCTTAAACTCATTCAAACATTTCGAGTGAATTTTAGTCTTTCTGACAGCGAGCAATAGCAAATGCATCTAGTTACCAACAAGAAAAATCTGCTTTAAGTCATGCATTCACAGAGCAGAAGGCATGGAGCAGAACTTCATGTTGATTTGTGCTGCCTACTAACTGATTTCCAATTACTTTCAACAGTCGTGCTTTGCCAAGAGCTCAAAAACCCTAAATCCCTCACCTCAATCGTTCAGGACTCATGAGCGTGAGAAAAACATATTTGAGGAAATGGGCTCCAACAAACACCCTGTAATCTGTTTCCTCTTATGGGCTTGGTATGCAGTGCACAATTTCAGCGGTGGAAGCTTATGCATTGTGCATGCACTACACTGCACAGCATAATATGTTCCACCACAGTTCTTCCTCTTTGTTAGGTCTCCTTTTTGTGTTTGTGTGTGCATGTGTGTGTGCATGTGTGACCTTGCCCCAGGCCCTGGTCCCCTCATGTCTCCCTAGTGAGGTTACTAAGCGAGCAGAATTGGCCAAAACTTCTGCCCGCTCTTCTGTGTCTGCTCAGGAGGCAGTGGCTCCAGCCGCTCATGCATTATTGAGCTGCACTGTCGGTACACCTGAATGCCTTAAAGAAAATTAGGCAACCTGGACAGCCAATCAAAAAATGAAAAAAAAAGAGACCAATATAAGGACAAGGGGCAGCGGAACTCTCTGGAGTTCATGCAGTGGGGAAAGTGCACGCGTCTTTGTGAACAGGTGTATTTTGAATGAATCATTATTTATATAGGCCGATTTAGCACTTGGAACAGATTGGAGACCAGGGGTCGGATTGTGCCTAACCGCACAGTTGAGGAAGAAGTGCAGAGGACTTTGCAGAGGCTTTTGACATTCTCAATTCATTAATCGGCATCATTTTAGACAGTTTAATATTCACAGAACTGTGAAATCTGAGGTTTTATTGAAATTGCAATAAAGACCAAATTTTGTAAACATGAACAACTGGAATAGAAATTATTAACCAATAATGAGTCATTTTTTGTGCCATTGGTTTTTAGCAAAAGCAGTTTAAAGGACTTAAATTATATATATGGATAAATCAGTATTTCTGGCACATTTAAAAATAAATGATAAATTAAAATACTTTTTTGTGGTGGGCTGCTTAGTTAAAAATGCTGGCAGGGCAGAACATTCCTTATTGTTGAACCATGTATAATGTATTCAGAACTGATAAATTATATAATAAACGTACAATATTTAACAACTAAAAAAAGTATTAGTATTGTGCATTTTATGCTTATTTAATTACTCGTCTCACGTCGCTGATACTGAAATTTTGTGTGTGGAGCGTTGTTTGTATGTGTAGAGTGCCTGGCTGTTTTCCATGACTGTTAGTATGCTACCTTCAAACACAGCTGCCTATGTAGAGAGTACAGGCAGCGAGGCAGCTCACTAGCTGAAACAGTGCTTTTGTGTGCATTACAGTACAGATTTGTCCTACAAACTTTTTGATCTCCAATTCCTTGCTCTTGAACCTTGTTAGATACAATAGCAATGCTAAGGCTAACCTTGCGAAATCCTTGTGCAATTGAAGGGTGGCATTCAACAAATCTATTTCTCTGTCCATAGATCCGTAATGCGGCGTCTGGTTTGTGTATCGACTCTAAACATGGCTCCACGGGCACCGAGCTGCGTCTGGACACTTGTCTGAAAGAGGGCGCAGAGCGGACATGGGCACATGAGCAGGTATAAGGCTCCTAACTGATGAAGCTCATTCTGTGATAGTCTCCTTGAAATTGAGAGAATCACTGTTCCCTGTGGTGGTTAGATTTTCACGTTTGGCTGGAGAGAGGACATCAGGCCTGGGGATCCCCTGCACACCAGAAAATTCTGCTTCGATGCTATTAGTCAGAATAGCCCCATCACCCTGTATGATTGCCATGGTATGAAAGGCAACCAGCACTGGAGCTACAGGAAGGTAATGATGTCAAAAATGTGATCATAGCTACCCACTCACTGAAATACCACAAATGTATAAGAATTACTGTACTCTCATCTTTAGTTTTAACTTCTTTCATGTAGCTTCTTCAAAAGCTTCTTCATGGATTACAAGTCTGGGGTCAAGGTTTTTTAGTCAGTTTGATCTTATAAGCCCCTGCTGGTAGATGTAGTAACATGTTCTCTGTAGATGTGTTCTGATAAAATAACATCTTTTTCAAGCAACACGAATTGCAAAAATGTAATTATAGTATATACATTTAAAGAAAAAAAGTTGACAAACTTCTTGAGAAAATGTAACTATATATGTAGGCATAAGACTTTAGATTTACTATATATATATATATATATATATATATATATATATATATATATATGCAAAATTGAATTGTTCATGTTTTTTAAAATTATTGTCAGCCATTAGATGAAAACATAAGCCTTGCGATTAATAAATATAGAAATACTTTGTTTTCAAAAAGATTTTATAACTTTAGGAAAATGTATATAAATGTATATGCCCTTTAAAAAATAAATAATTGTACATATTTTAAGAAAAAGTAGTAGGCACAGTATTTGTCTGTAGGAACAATATAAATAAAGACAAGTGACGGAATACAAAAGCTTTTGGCGTTATGGAGATAAAATCCATTACAGTCTACATGAGTAATGTTTTACACCCAGGTGTTACATTTTCTTATAGCTTCATACATTTTCATATACCATCTCTAAGGAAAAGCCGCACCTGTCTTCCGCCATATTCCCTCGCCACATCTTGTTTAGGAGGTCAATAAAGTATATCTACAGAAACAGAGCAGTGCACACCTTGTTACAGAAGCCCCTGTGGACTAACGCCTGGCGCTCTGGGCCCATCATAACGACGGAATCTAATGCAGAAGCTCAGTTTTTCTAGCCTTCTAGCGAGGCACAACGAGCCTAAACTGAGATATTCTCTCTCACATAAGAGCTTTAAGGTGCCAAGCAAAGAAATCACTGTCATTGCAGGATAGGTCAATGACGGCGCTATAGAGAGAGGAAATATACAGTTGAAAGGAAGAGGTGGTACCTGGCAGTGTAGCTGCCTGAGGCACAGAGAACAGTAAATCAACCCAGGGGAGAGCGGCACAGAACTGGAGCCGAAAGCCCGAAGGCATGTCCCTCCTCTGCTCAGCCTGATCACTCCCTCAGGGACACATCCTCTATTTTTTCACCAGCTCTGTTTGGCATACTCAGTGGTTTCTAGCGCAAAAATATACATGCCCTGTGTGCTGTGGAGAACGCTTTCAAGTGGATAGTTTCTTTGTTGTCTTCTACTTTTTGATAGGAGATTGATGTTAAAGCGCTCCCTCATTCTTTCACTTTAATTTACCTTTAACCTTCCTCTACCTCCCACCCCTCTCATCCATCATTTATCAAATTCTCACATTTCACCTCCAAACTCAAGCCATTAAATGAAGTCAGCTTTTCTGATTAGCGGATTCCGTGTCTGGTTCTTCAGTTCCACCCCTGTAATCTGACTGAAGGCTAGTGGGAGATAAAGCAGGATTAGACCTCCAGCAGAGTCCCGGTGACTGTGTTTCTTGTTTATTTATTTTTTTTCTCTCTCTTTCTCCATCCCATCTTCTTTTTGCTCCAGGATAAGTCTTTGTACCACCTGGTGAGCAACGGTTGCATGGACTGTAGCCCCGGCGATAAGCGGATTTTCATGAACAAGTGCGACCCCGAGTCTGAAACACAACAGTGGATGTTCCAGAAATTCAACACTACCGTTCTGGACAAATTCAACAGCGGCACCAGCTCATAGGACCTGGGGTTGTGGTCAAGCCAATCATCTGGCTTCCACACATACACACACCTCCCACAATCCTTAACGTGGGCCTGGATGTTCTTACTGTCTGGCTCTGGGTTCCTCTCAAGGTTCTGCAGCAGACTGAGCAAGTGCAGGCTCTTGAAAGAGGGGACTACAAACACAGAGAGACACGAGGCTGGTGGAAACGCATCCACAATGAGCACCTTGCTGGTCGAGGAGAATATAAATAGCCTGTACTCTCCTAGTATGGGTCTAATTTGGGGCCCCCAGTTGCTCCCTATACATTAAAAAACAGTGCAGCTCTAGGACTTTGGAAGTGGAGTCCAGTGAAAGAATGTTCTGTATCAGTCCTTGAAGATTGCATGGGGGATTTGTACAAAACCAGAAAGTTTGCTCTAAGATTTTTTTATTTTTTTTTGTAACGCTATTTATTTTTCTCTGGGATTGTTTCGACTGTATATTTATTTGTATTTATTTGGTGCCTTTTCCAGATTTAAGTTATATGTATTGACTATCTGTTATCTGTTAGAGTCAAACAAACTTGGGTTGGCGTTGGATTGACCTAATTAAATGAGATCTTTGACTTTTTCAATGGAATCTATCTTGTTACAGAGTTTCTCGTCTATAAATAAAGCAGAAAATGAGTGGATCTGTGTCTCTTGTCTGTGTGGTCCATCTTTGTCATACTGATAGATTATCTCAAAAGTAGTGGTTTGGCTCCCTCTGGTGTTGAGCCATTTTTTTTTGTGTTCAATATCACTCTTACTTTTAAAACTACAAGTTATTATTTCCCCTTTAAATTCACTGAACCTGGAGTCACTCCTTCAGTTTTGATATTCCACTACTTGATAACAAAATCTGGTAGGCATATTGTTTGTTACCATGTTTTTTTTTACTTACATGTTAATGACATATTAGTGACAGCAGCAATTAACATTATAAATGTCCTTCCTGCGAGGTAGAAATGTGTCTTTTCCTTCATAATGAATAAAGGACAGTTAATTATAGGTTTTGTAGCATTTATGGTGTTTGGCAGCCTGTCTTACCCACTTAATATGAATACAGACTAAATAGGCCCAGCAGATAAAATTTTTTTATATTTAATTGGTATATTTCCATTACAACAATAATCAGCAAATATGCACAGGTAAAGGTTTAATACCACAGTAATACTATATTTTTGGTGTGGGTTGCTGTAAGGTGCTTTAGCTTATGTGAGGCCATAGTTGTTACAAGTGCTGTTCAGTTTATGGTTCAGACCAATTGCATGTGGATATCAAATACCCAAGTAATTGTTGTGAATTTTATTCTGTAAATTAAGAGACATATGTTTTTAGGGCAAGGGCATTTTTCATGAATGTGAAGTAAGGGCAAGTTGTGACATGTTTTAGAAGTTGCAGTTTTATAGGCTACAGTTTATTTTATTAGCATTACTGTTGTTTATTTCTGCTGACTGACAAAGAACCTACTGACTTGCTGGGTCAAGTTCTGATTCGAGGAGTAAGTGAAAACGTGCCGCAAATATGCAGTATCTCCAGCGGGAAAACGTTTCCATTCGTGAACACTAGGAGGAGCTTATCTCCTACAAATGTGTTCTTATCTTACTGCAAGTGGTTTATCACTGATACAATCAAGTTTAACGTTACAAGCCGAGTGAATTTCACAGTATTTGTTCTTTGAAAGTTTTGAAAGTTTGAAAGAGTGAGGCGGATGTGTTGTCGTGGCCGAGTGGTTAAGGCGATGGACTAGAAATCCATTGGGTTCTTCCCGCGCAGGTTCGAATCCTGCCGACAACGAATTATTTATTCGTCGCTAAGGGTGTGCACTAAGGAGGGTTTAATGCAGTGCACAAACGTGCCATTTTCCCCGGACACGTCCTTGCCAGGATTTGTTTTCCTGTTTTCATACTTGCTGAAGGTAATGATGGAAAAGTTTGACCAATAACATGCAAGCATTGTACATAATGGACCAATCATAGTGTGTGAGAAGGTGGGATCTACGGTAAAGACGATGCAAATACGCGTACGTATTAGGTATGTTTGACGTAAAGCGGCGCGGCACAGACCGATCAGTGTTTGACAGAGTAGCCTAACTAGAGCAGGGTTCCTCAGATCTTTCCCTGGAGGGCCAATCTGCTACCGCGGTCAGGCCAGCCTCCACTTCGAAAAAGACGGCCATTCTAGCCGCCACTTTATTTTGTGCTGCGCGCATATACTAGGCGTTGCGGTAATAGCGAGTAAAAACTCAGATCAAAGGAAAAGCGATCTGTGGCATTCATTCAGTCAGTTTCTCTCTCAATGAATGAATGAATAAATTAATTAATAAATAGAAATAATAAGTTTAAAACGGTCTGATATGAATAAATAAATAAATAAATAGACCAATTAATAATAAAAAAAAAACAGTCTGGTGAGAAAAAAAAGCCTTTTACAACTTGCATTTAACCATTTTTTATCTGTAAATACACATAGTTATAAAAATAAAAACCCCTGTCTCCACAAAAAAAACTCCCTGTTTCCTCACACCACTTCAAATATCATATTCTACCTGTTCTGCCTGTGATTTTGCCTAGCTCTAAAAAGGAAACTCCCTGTTTCCACAGACCAGTTTCAATTCAGATTAATAGTCCACTACCCCAGGGTGTCACTCAACCAGTTTCAAGACGATCTGATGTTGCATTACAAAATAAAAGCCCTCCAAAAAATTATATTCTACCTCTTCTGCCTGTGATTTTGGATAACTCTAAAAAGGAAACTCCCTGATTCCACAGACCATATATGACCAGTTTTGTCTTTGATTTTAGATGGCTCTAATAAGGAAACTACCTGTTTCCACATACCAGTTTCAATTCAGATTAATAGTCCACTACAAAAGAACCACAAACAAATATTGCATGTGCACCTGTGGAACAGCCTTTTAAACAGCCAGAGGTGTAGCATGAAATTATCCAGCCATGGCTTCCTGTTTCACAGAAATATAAATAGGAGGGAAAACAAAGCCCAAATTCCCTTAATCATCCATCACAATGAGAAAAACCAAATAATATATTTCTGATGTGCAGCAAAAGATCATTGAGCTTCACAAATTAGTGAAGTGGCTTTAAGAAAAGAGCTAGAGCAGTGAAAGCAGATGGTTCCCATTTACACCATCAGGGCAATAATTAAGAATTTTCAATCAACACAAAATGTTACAAAACTGCCTGGAAGATGACATATTGTCCTAATCCATAGTGAGAAGGAGAGTTTGAGTGGCTAAAGACTCTCCAAAGACCACAGCTGGAGAATTGCAGAAAATACTCGGGGTCAGAAAACCTTACAAAAAATACACATTGGTTAATTGTGACCAATGTGTATTAGAGAAAAAAACATGTATATCATAATGATATTCCCTCCATTTTAAATGCTTATTATCCAATGAAAGGTTAGATTTTTCTGAATTTTTTAAATAAAAGATCAAAAGGATTAACAATGCAGGTTAATTTTCACAGCCTTCTTTGATCATATTGGGTGCCAATAATTCTGACCACGACTATATATATATATATATATATATATATATATATATATATATATATATATATATATAACATTTCTGTAATAGATATAGTGATAGTGTGAATAGTGATAGTGAAGTGACATACGGCCAAGTATGGTGACCCATACTCGGAATTCGTGCTCTGCATTTAACCCATCCATAGTGCACACACACAGCAGTGAACACACACACGGAGCAGTGGCTATATAACCTACCAGTCAAATGTTTATGAACAGTAAGATTGTTTATGTTTTTTACAGAAGTATCTTCTGCTCACCAAGCCTGTATTTATTTGATCCAAAATAAAGCAAAAAGCAGTATTGTGAAATATTTTTACTATTTGTAAAACAACTGCTTTCTATTTGAATATATTTTAAAATGTAATTGATTACTGTGATCAAAGCTGAATTTTCAGCATCATTGCTGTAGTCTTCAGTGTCATATGATCCTCCAGAAATAATTCTGATATGCTGATTTGCTGCTCAAGAAACCTTTTTAAATTATTATTATCATCATCAATATTTAAGAGTTTAGTAAATTGTTTCAAGATTCTTTGATGAATAGAAGGATCCAAAGATCAGTGTTTATCTGAAATAAAAAGCTTTTGTAACATTATACACTCACTATACCATTCAAAAGCTTGGAGTCAGTATAATTTTTTTTTGGAAAATACATTTTAGAAATGAATACTTTTATTTAGCAAGGATGCTTTAAATTGATCAAAAGTGATGATAAAGATATTTATAATGTTGCAAAAGATTTATATTTCATATAAATGCTGTTCTTCTGAACTTTCTATTCATCAAAGAAAGCTGAAAACATTCTACTCTAATAAATGTTTTTTTGAGCAGCAAATCAGAATATTAGAATGATTTCTGAAGGATCGTGTGACTGGAGTAATGATGCTAAAAATTTTGCTTTGAAATAACAATAAATTACATTTTAAAATATATTAAAATAGAACAAACTGTTTAAATAGTAAAACTGTTTAAAAAAATTTACTGTTTTGCTGTACTTTAGATCAAATAAATGCAGGCTTGATGAACAGAAGAGACTTGTTTAAAAAACATTAACAATCTTACGGTTCAAAAACTTTTGACTGGTAAGCCTAGTGTATAGGCAACTTTATTTTTTCTTTAATTTCTAGCTTTTAATTGGCTTAGAAATCAGATACACTGCTGGGCAATAACCGATAATAAGGATTTGTTTATATAAAACACTTTTTATCACATACTAAGGCAGAATAGTTTCTAGACTGTAATAAATGCTAGGCCTATGTCAATTAGCACTGCATTGTTCATTTACTTTATTTATTACCTGGAGATGACTTGAAAAACACAAACCATATTTGTCGCAATCGTATGTTTAATGTCTTCATATTTCCAAACGTTTCTCTCTGTGAAAACAACTGTTTTCAATCATACAACAATAGCCGGATGCTTTTGTCCATATTAGGAATTTCCTGGTACAACTGGTATATATAGTGTGTGTGTGTGTGTGTGTGTGTGTGTGTGTGTGTGTGTGTGTGTGTGTGTGTGTGTGTGTGTGCACCTGGTATTCATCACGTCCTGGGGACCAAATGTCCCCACAAGGATAGTAATACCAGTAAATCTTAATCTTGTGGGGACATTTTTTGGTCCCCATGAGGAAACAAGCTTATAAATCATACAGCATAAAGTTTTTTGAAAATCTAAAAATGCAGCATGTTTCCTGTGAGGGCTAAGTTTAGGTGTAGGGTTGGTGTAGGGCAATAGCACATACAGATTGTACAGTATAAAAACCATTACGCCTATGGGATGTCCCCATAAAACATGGAAACCCAACATGAGTGTGTGTGTGTGTGTGTGTGTGTGTGTGTGTGTGTGTGTGTGTGTGTGTGTGTGTTTATTTGCATATCATGTGACCATAACCAACATCAGAGAACCATGAACATACAAATGTGATGCTTCATTATTAAAATATTTATTTTCTATTTTATTTTATTATAAAAATCTCAGGGTTACTTCAAATAAAGAAAGTGGATCAGATGACAAAAAAAGTTGGTGAATTTGTGTACTCTGATGTGTTCGAAAGACAAACACCTTCCAAAGTAATACATGGTAAAATAACTGACTATAAAATAAATAAAAATCAACGTGTTCATCAGTAGTTGATGTAAAGTAGAAACACTTCCTAATCCTGAAATGATTTTGTGTAAATCCAGTGGTCCAATGCTGTGTAGTTACCTGAATAATGACTGATCTCTGTGTGAATGTCCACAAAACTGGAAGACTATCAAGAGATTATATTTCATTTAGAATATGAAAATCAATAAATAATGAATCAATTATTGCTATTGTGTAAACAATATGTAATCATGTAACCCATAAAAAGTTACTGTAGTCTGATTATGAGAAACCTATTTTAAAAGTGCTTAATTTTTAGAGTCTGATTACGTAATCCAGATTACATGTAATCCGTTACTACCCAGATATACCAGATGGTTAACACAATACTTTAAGGTCACCCAAAACCAACAATTGGTTTTCTCGATCTCTTCGGGAACAAAAGAGCAGTAATGTGTGTGTGTGTGTGTGTGTGTGTGTGTGTGTGTGTGTGTGAGACACAAAATCTTTTGCAATAGTTGTGCCTGTAGACGCCTATACAGCAACATTTGTGGAAGTCTCCGTAACACGTCATCTTTTATTTCCTATCAATCACGCCGCATGTCCGTGTGGTTCATTCACACATCCGTGTGTGTTCAGATCTCATGGCTGCGTGGCGCACGCACGGTTTTTTGTATCACTGTCTTGTTTTCGTGACTCAATCATAAAGAGGACAGAGGGAATATAATTGAATAAAGGAGAAAGGAGAGAAAGAAACAGAGAGTGAGGGAGGGACTCGATGTGGCCATACAAGCTGCGGAGTGTTTATTTATTTGTGCTGGCTCCCCTTTTTCTTTCTTTCTTAATATTTGTCAACTGATTTTTCAAAATGAGGTTAAAAGTTGGATTCATCCTTCGAAGTTTACTGGTCATCGGCACGTTTTTGGGGCTGGTTTTGCTTTGGTCTTCGTTGACACCGACGGCAGGCGACGATAACCCGTTTGCTGGCGCACTGGTAAAGTATCGCTTTATTGTTCTTGAGTTATCTTGGGACGTGAGTGTTTTCGTTGTGCTGTTAATTTCAGCCTGTGTTGGTATTCAGCAGGCTCGGCTAGCATGATGATTAGCATGCTAACTGCTGCGGTTGTCATGGAGATGAGCAGCGAGAACTGACCGATGAATTGTAACAGACGCCTACGTTTATATTCACCCCGAGATGTTACTAAATGTGCGTTTCCATTCAAATGAACTAAAACACGCAAATATGGCTGTAAACTGCTAGCACGTAGAGCTAAATGTCGCTCTCTACATCCTCACAAGTGTCAAATTCAGTGAAAACCAGGAAGGTCGTTATTGTGGTTACTGGTTCTTTATTTGAGACACGCATCATGTATGTAAAATCACAAAAAAAGATGTTTTCAAGTAAAATAAGATCATTTCTATGTGGTTTGCTGTTTTAGTACTGATTGTGGACTAAAGGGGTCTTCGAGATTGAATAGGGGGGTCAATATGCTTGCCGACTGAATTAAAGGCCGAATAAAAGAATATAACCCGACACGCACTTCTCTACTTTCACAAGAGATTGTATAGAAATGCAAGCGTGTTCACTGCACACTGACACGTGGCACACTTGACAGTTTTCTGTCAATGTCTGGTTTACCTTGGCATGTCATTCTGGCATTGTAGTTAACGTTGGATTTATTTGCAAACTACTTTTGAACAGAGCATATATTATTTGTACTCGTTTCACTTTAGGTTATGTTTTGAATAATGGGTTCTTATGTAAATGTTTGTTTAACCCTGTATCGCCGACGTGAAATAATAGTCAGAATCTATGTTTTGTAAATAAATGTTTATTGAACCTTTATACAACATATAACAACAAAATCGTAAAAACCAATAACCTTTTGAGAGAGGGACAAATAAACATTCCTTAAAAGCCTGCTGTAGCATAACTGGTCACATTTTAACATGATTTCTCAAAGTATAGATAATCAAGTAAACAAGTTGCTTCTGTTAAGTAAATGTTCATTCGAAATTACATTTACTGTATTAAAAAAACCTTAAGGATTTCAAAATGAAAAGACACGTGTACCACAACCTAGTTTATAACTATTTAAAAAAAAAAATAAAAAACTAGGCCTATATGTTTAGAATTTTATCACCACCACTTTGTCTCATATATTTGTCTCATTTCATAGGCAGGACGAGATGCAGGTAAACTCTTGCAGCCCAACCTTCCCAATAATGACATGGCCGACCAGTTCAAGCCAGTTGTTCCTTGGCCCCACGTTGAAGGAGTTGAGGTCGATCTGGAGTCTATCCGCCAGAAAAATTATGACAAGCCAAACCCTGCACTCCAAGCCCAGAACCAGCAGAATGTCATCCAGAAGCAATATATCACCTTCAAGCCTCACACCAATGTGTATAGTGAACCTGTGTTGAAGAAAGGAATTCTAGGCAACTTTGAGCCTAAGGAACCTGAGCCTCAGGGGGTCCAGGGCGGACCGGGAGAGGGCTGCAAAGCTTTCACACTGGGACCGGAGTACAAAGATTCTGTTCAGGCCAGCATCAAGGAGTTTGGATTTAATATGGTAGCCAGCGACATGATCTCTCTGGATCGAACCGTCGGCGACTTACGACATGAAGAGTGAGTATGAGGACGCAGGCCATTCTGATTTTTGAATGTATTTGGGTGTGTATGAGAGGACAGTGTGGGTGTGGTGGTAACTTTGGGTTTTTGGACATTTTTTGCATAGTTTTTAAAGGCTTTTTGCTTCACAAGATATTAACTGGATGATCCTCTCTTGTTTTAGCATGTGTTTGACTACAGTTTTTATAAAAAAAAAAATTTACTCAAGTTTAAGATGATCAGGCCACACTCGCACTGTAGACAGTCAGGTCTGACATGTTGGTTTTCCAAGTTATGTTTGTGATCACACCCAGAAAGATGAAAACGATAAGGACACACCTTTTTAAACAAGCTATTTCAGTGGCATAGTAGACAATGAACTACCTGCTTCTTTAGCCACGTCATTTCCTTTTTTTTCCAGTTCCCACTCATTTTGCTCATGGTAGCATCACAATATCATAATTTTCATGACGTAACACCATGGGACGTGGAAGTAGTTTGGTGAATATCAAAATACCTTCTGATATAAAAAGTGTACTGTGTTGCAGTACATTAATGTTTGTATCTTATACACTTTTCACACAGAGGACAGTTAGTACTCAAAAGATAATGTGCTGCACTCTATTACTAATGTTCCAGACGTTAAATAAGATCGGCATTATGCCCATAATTCAGCCACCAAAATGTTGTTTGGCCACGTCACAGCCGAATGATATGCTGCAGTCTCTCTCATTAACTCCCCTCAAGATGGAAAGCTGGATTATCTGCCTGAGACTGCTTTATAAATTTAAACAGTTTCAGAAGTGACCTGAGGCTATAACAACAGGTCTAACCTCAAATCTGACCCCTGTAGCGCATCCAGTTTGGACATTGTTTAATAGGATTTATTTTCTGACGTAATTATATAATGATCACACCTCCGATTTGTTATACATTGAGTTGATAGTCAAAACAACATGCAGCATCAGCAGTTTAATCATTACTGGGGTTTTATGGCATTGTAGTCAGTGCCACTCGTTTTGCAGAGAGCCTGAAAGATGGATTTTAAAGGGATAGTTCACCCGAAAAAGATATGACCACTTTACTCATGTCATTACACAATACACTGTTATTTTACCAGCATTCTTCAAAATATATTTTTATTTTACACAGTCATACAGATTTGGAATGACATGAGGTGGAGTAAATGATGGCAGAATATTATTTTTTTGGGTGAACTATACTTTTCATGAAAATTGTATTGAACTTGACCATTATACTTTCTTGAATTTATATAAAGTTTGAAAATTTTATATCAAACAAATAAATCAATCAGGGTCATTCAATTCAGTTCAACTCGGTCGTGCTTATTCATTCAGCTGTGTTGTAATATCACTGTTACATATTTGACTCAATGCCAGGATGTCTTTAAAAATGCGCACGCATGCTTGCTAAAACTCACTTCCTCCTTGGGAAATCAAATCCTTTCTTAGTAGAGAAATCTGGGTGTCTGGATCCAAGTCAGGGCTGAAACAATGTACACTGCTTTTCTTTGGTCCAGGCAAGGGTGTAAAGGTAAAAAGGTAAATGTTACTGGAAACAGAACAACCTGCGCTGATTTTTGGTGGCATTTCATTATTGGTTGGTAAATGGCCCTTTCAAAATGATCAGGTGTTAGATATTTGTATCTCTCTCAGACTTAACTATGCAGATTTAAACCATAACATGATTTGAGCATTTGTATTGGTGAGTATGCAGTGATACCAACCTTTGTCTGAAGATGTCAGTGTTTTCTCTGAAGTGAGGTTTTGCTTCAGTTTATAATTTAGTCATGCCTTCCTCCTGAAGCATGTTAACAGCGAAACATTTTGCCATTTTAAATCTGATATCTTTGTTTGTTGGAGCAAACGGGTTTCTTGAGGCAGTCACTTCAGCCTTGTGAAAATTACATCACTTATTGCGACATGAAGGGAAACAGACATGAAATTATTCATCCGTTTCATGCATTTAAAGCCCTCCAAATAATCAGTCCCATATATAACATATTCTAGCCTTTAAAGAAATTGTCAGAATACACTGCTACCTTTAAATGGGCATCAAATTAAGATTGTTTTTTTTGATTTGAGTAAAATAAGGTCAGTGCGGTTAACATTACCTGAAGAGACCCTAACTTTAACCCTTGTTTTGAATTTCAAAGCCAGCTTGCTAAATAAAGACTTCAGCCACCACAAGGATGTGGGTTTTTGTGCTTATTGATTCTGACAATATTTGTAGTTCTTCTATAGTTACTTCATATCAGCTTATTTAAAACTCACATTTGAAGTATATGTGTAATTTATATCCTAGAACAAAACATGAAAGTCTCTTCGAGTAATCTCTTCAAGGCCATATTTTACACACAAATCAAAAACTGGTATTCAGATAACCCAATAGAAAATCTCTAGGGAGTATATGATGAATTAGCCCTCTGAGTTGGCCTACAAATTGACGTCACAACCGAACATTACCTCAGAGATTAAGTGCTCAAATTAGCTAAAACGTGTAAATAGCATCCATCGGTGTAATTTTAAAGAACAGGTAGCATTAGCATTTAATGGTGACAGCCTGTTTTTGAGTAGTGCAGCACACCCCGAACTCCATTGAGACTGAATGTCATGGGAGTGAGTTGCTCTTCCAGTTGAGTGGCTTTACTGTGCTATGTAAGACAAGTTAGGCCTTATGACTTGTTACATGGCACTTAAATCTGATGTTAAAAGAGGCTAAACTGCCATAAGAAAAAAGTATTGCTTGCAGTATGTTGCAGACAGGAAACAATATTTTGTTATGGTTTTGGGAAGGAAATGTTGTGTTTGTTACAGCATCTAATGAGTTTAATCAAGCCTATATTACATGCATAGGCTTGGCTTAGGTAGATCTGTGTCCTATTTACTTTATGCATCAAGAGTTTCCTCATATGTGACCCTGGACCACAAAACCAGTCTTAAGTCACTGGGTATATTTGTAGCAACAGCCAAAAATACATTGTATGGGTCAAAAGTATTGATTTTTCTTTTATGCCAAAACTGATTAAAGATCATGTTCCATGAAAATATTTTGTAAATTGTCCTACTGTAAATATCAATACTTAAGTTCTTAGCAATGCTAATAAAAAATTAATTTGAACAACTTTAAAGACTATTTTCTCAGTATTTTGATTTCCAGATTTTCAAATAGTTGTATCTCAACCAAATATTGTCCGATCCTAAGAAACCATACATCAATGGAAAGCTTATTTATTCAGCTTTCAGGTGATGTATAAATCTCAATTTCGAAAAATTGACCCTTATGACTGGTTTTGTGGTCCAGGGTCACATACAGGTGCATCTCAGTAAATTAGAATGTCATGGAAAAGTTCATTTATTTCAGTAATTCAACTCAAATTGTGAAACTCGTGTATTAAACTACTTCAGTCTGTGTGCAGTGTGCACTGAATTTATTTAAGTCTTTGGTTCTTTTAATTGTGATCATTTAGGCTCACATTTAACAAAAACCCACGGATTCACTATCTCAACAAATTAGAATACTTCATAAGACCAATAAAAAAACATTCTTAGTCAATTGTTGGCCTTCTGGAAAGTATATTCATTTACTCAATACTTGGTAGGGGCTCCTTTTGCTTTAATTATTGCCTCAATTTGGCGTGGCATGGAGGTGATCAGTTTGTGGCACTGCTGAGGTGGTATGGAAGCCCAGGTTGCTTTGACAGCGGCCTTCAGGTCATCTGCATTGTTGGGTCTGGTGTCTCTCATCTTCCTCTTGACAATATCCCATAGATTCTCTATGGGGTTCAGGTCAGGCGAGTTTTCTGGCCAATCAAGCACAGTAACACCATGGTCATTGAACCAGCTTTTGGTACTTTTGGCAGTGTGGGCAGGTGCCAAGTCCTGCTGGAAAATGAAATCAGCATCTCCATAAAGCTTGTCAGCAGAAGGAAGCATGAAGTGCTCTAAAATTTCCTGGTAGATGGCTGCGTTGACTGTGGACTTCAGAAAACACAGAGGACCAACACCAGCAGATGACACAGCAGCCCAAATCATCACTGACTGTGGAAACTTCACACTGGACTTCAAGCAACATGGATTCAGTGCCTCTCCACTCTTCCTCCAGACACTGGGACCTTGATTTCCAAATGAAATGCAAAATTTACTTTCATCTGAAAAGAGGACTTTGGACCACTGAGCAACAGTCCAGTTCTTTTTCTCCACAGCCCAGGTAAGACGCTTCTGACGTTGTCTCTGGTTCAGAGACAACTTGGTAGCCCTTTTCCTGAAGACGTCTGAGCATGGCGACTCTTGATGCACTGACTCCAGCTTCAGTCCACTCCTTGTGAAGCTCTCACAAGTGTTTGAATCAGCTTTGCTTGACCGTATTCTCAGTATTCCCTGTTGCTTGTGCACATTTTCCTACCCAAATTCTTCCTTCCAGTCAACTTCGCATTTAATATGCTTTGATACAGCACTCTGTAAACAGCCACACCTTTCAGTAATGACCCTCTCTGTGACTTACCGTCATTGTGGAGGCTGTCAATGTTCTGTCAATGCTTCTCCATTATTGTGGTTTCAAAGAACAAGAGATACCCAGAATGTATACTGTAGGGATGGTCATTAATTGAAACTCAAATGTAAATATTCTAATGTTTTGAGATACTGATTTTTGACTTTCATGAGCTGTAAGCTCTAATCATCAAAATTAAAACAAAAAACTTTTGAAATGTTTTCCTTTACATGCAATGAATCTAAATATATGAAAGTTTCACTTTTTTAAATAACTTGCAAGAAAAAAATAACTTTTTCACGACATTCTAATTTATTGAGATGCACCTCTATATACATTTTCTGTTTTGTAAGCTACTCAGGCTTTTAATTTAAATCTTCTGTTTGCACTATGTAAGAATTTGTACATAAAATAAACCCTAGTGCAAATAACCCACCTGGAGTCTACAAACAAAGACAAAATAATTTTCATTATAATGCTTTTTTTTTGTACTTATTGTTCAATTTCATAGCTCAAGTAGGCCTGAAATTTAATCTTTTTCCAACTACCTCTATATTTCTACTATAACTATAAATAAGAATGAGTTTGTGCAATTCAAACTCTACTGTAAACAACATTTCTCCTCCAGTCCCACACACAACTGTCAGTTATCTACTGAAAGTAAATGAAACTGAATAAAGAAACTTGAAATTCGAGCTTAGAAAGAGAATGAGGAAGTGTGTTTGGGCATTGCTCTCCATTTATACAGAGGAAACCGTGTGCAAAGTTGCTGTTTCCTGTCTCACAAATTGCTTCCACAGGATGGAGGATGCTAGTGTGTAAAAATCACTAATGCATGCTATACTGTGTGTGCAAGTGCACACCATGAGATCAACTCCACAACAACATTCACTTCCAAAATAGTGTGCTTTATAATGTGTATATATATTTGTCTGTAGGTGTAAATACTGGCACTATGATGAAAACCTCCTCACCTCCAGTGTGATCATTGTCTTCCATAATGAGGGCTGGTCCACCCTGATGAGGACGGTGCACAGCGTCATCAAAAGAACCCCAAGGAAATACCTGGCTGAGATCGTCATGATTGATGACTTCAGTAACAAAGGTAGTGTGAACGTTGTTTTCATATCTTCATCAAACACTACATAGCATGTGTGTACTCTGTGCTTGTCACTTTTTTTTTTTAAGGTCAGCACACATACTGGTCTTATTTTGTGCAAAATAAAAAAACAAACAAAAAGAACACTGAAGTCATATTTACAATACAAACATGGAAAAAAAAGAGGTGCATTGATGCCAGTGTGTATTAATAATCACAAAGGAGACCTATTACTTGACTTGTGTCGCAGAGCAGCTCAGCTGCTTTCAAATCAGTATAGATATTTCACTAACTGGAAGTAGTGTTGCTGTTGTTTACATCCCTTACACATTTTATTGTGTTGCAACAGCCGAGTAAACAGGCAATAATCAAACATAATGTCCTGTCCTCCTTATCAAAAACCATTAGGAAGCCTGAATCTGAGTGAATTGGTTATCTTGTCCATTTGTTAATTTCAAATAAAAGATTACAAACAGTACCAGTTCATTTAACTGAAGTGTTCACGGTTTTCTTTTTGGTAATAGACTTGACATTAGAGAGTTTTCTAATTTGATTGAATTTAGTGTGAATTAATCTGTAAATTAGATGCAAAGAAAATTTGATAATCTTATGCCCTTTCTGATGCTGAGTCTCTTTTAATTAAAGTTGTGAAGAAATGCAAGACTGATGTTTTCTTCCACATTGCAATGTACATCTGAGTGAAACGGATTATTGAAAAAAAATTATAAAAAATAGGGCAGGAACTTGGTTCTATCTGTCAGTTGTTGATTGGAATATCAACTGAATATGAGTTTAGGGTTGATTGTAAGAAAGGGGTGGGGTTTAAGCAAACTAAATAGATGGAGAAATCAGACACACATCGCCATGAAGTTTTAACAGAAGATTGAATATTGACATTTTTTTATTAAAAATTATAGGGTTAAAATAAATAAAGAAATTAATGCCCAGATGAATTGTTCACAATAAAATTAATAACATGCATTTAGAAAATTATAATGATTGTAATGAAATTCTCCAAAATATGGAGAATACTTCAGTATTTATTTTTTTCTTTTCTTTTTGCTACTTGGTCCTCAGTTTTCTAAATACTCTTGGTGTGAACGGTCCTGAAGAAAGTGACGAATGGTTTTAGTTTTGATACCCCTCTCTAGAGGAGTCCATTCTGCTCTCCTAAGTGAAAGAGACATATTGTTTCCTCAATCTGTAGGCAGTCTGCCTGAAGACTAATGCTGGGCACTTGCTCATTAATATGGGGCAAGCAGTCTGTTACTGAATGGAGATCATTACTCTTAAGAGATCGTTCTCAGGGGAACTATGAATGAATGCAGTGCTGCAGACTTAGCCGATAAGAATCAATAAAGGGCGTATAGGCTCAGAATATTTTATGCATTTAGTAATAAAGGTCAGTAAAAACTTTGTTGATGCCGCACACAGCTTCGATTTGTTTTTCAAATGCAATCTTTAGGGCTGACTGTCTGCACTGTTTTTTTGGGGTTTTTTTTTTTGCAAGTGGTCAAATTAGATCCACTGTTAGGCTATAATTAATATGTGCAGGCAGAAAGCTGGAAGTTTTGCCTCTGCACATTATATCGCTCATACCATATTGACATGGTGCTCATCAGGTACATTAGACTATATATATATGTATATATATATATATATGTATATATATAACATGATCTGACAGTTTTTGGGATTGTTTATGTGTTCTTTCATTAGTTCATCTTAAAGAGAGGCTGGAGGAGTACATAAAACAATGGAATGGGTTGGTCAAACTGTTCCGCAATGAGAAGAGAGAGGGTCTGATCCAGGCCAGGAGCATAGGAGCCCGCAAAGCCACCCTGGGACAGGTTTGGGCCCCATTATCAACATGGTGTTTAATGGGTTTACAAAAATGTGATTTGTTTGTGTCACATTGTGGTTCTGTCCTTAGGTGCTGATCTACCTCGATGCTCATTGTGAAGTTGAGGTGAACTGGTATGCTCCGTTGGTGGCCCCCATTTCAAAAGACCGGTATGATTTAAGCTCTAGGATGATTTTTTGCCAGCTGAAAGAGACTTTGAGGATACATTTTTTCTTTTTAATAAGTTGAATTTAGTTTAAAATGCAAGTGCTGGGTTCTAGAAGTGTACTTTTCCTATTCGTGCTGATTTCATATTTATGAAAAATGTTATACCATTTTTTTAAGAGAAAGGTTTAAATTGGATGACCCTGAAAATGTGATGTGGTGTAACCTAAAAATAAATCGTAATATTTTCCTTGCACCTCGAAAACAGATGAGTGTGCACATCATTGATCAATTTTGTTTTTAAATATTGAACAAGTGAAAATATTTATATCCATATTTTGTGGAGTTGCAGTACATGACATACAGTCTGAACTTTTGTATTGTCATAAAAGGTCAAATTATTTAATATTTTAAGAGACTTTATTTTAAGAGTGTCTGCAGTGATCTTGTCTATGAAATAATGCTGTTTTATGTTTCTGCGTATTGGTTAGACCACATGATGTTAGTTATCTGGACAAGTTATTAGAATATTGATATAAAATATCATTTCTTTTTAAAAAAATTATTTCTAATGTACTACCCAGGTATGTTTTATTTTCTTTTTTAAATCTTAACCTAAATGTATGTTGTGTTAATGTTGCAGAACGGTCTGCACAGTACCGTTGATAGATTACATAGACGGCAATGATTATACCATAGAGCCACAGCAGGGAGGGGATGAGGACGGCCTGGCGCGAGGCGCCTGGGACTGGAGCCTCCTATGGAAAAGGGTCCCTCTCAGCAGCAGGGAAAAGGCAAAGAGAAAGCATAAGACAGAGCCTTATCGGTAAACTTCCACCCTCCCATAAGCATGATCATTAAACCCATTCTGTCTCTCTCTTGTTTTTGTCTCCCCTGTCCCCCTTGTCTGTGTATGTATGTCCATGTTTGCTTGCATGGACATCCCTCTTGCCTCTCCTCCATCCTCTGTGGCTATGTTTAGAACGGCGTGCACAGTGCCTCTCATAGACTCTATTAACGGCAAGACTTTCACCATCGAGCCCCAGGCGGGTGGAGACGAGGATGGCTTTGCCAGAGGAGCATGGGACTGGAGCATGCTTTGGAAACGCGTGCCTCTGAATAGCAAGGAGAAGCAGAAGAGACTAGCTAGAACTGAGCCCTATCGGTAATTTCCTGAGCTGATTAGGGCTGACCACAATACACATAAGTGGAGAGACCTTGCCTCTCACTTATAAAGACTGGTGGTGGTTTGCTTATCTCTGCTCTTTAACAGTTTGGCTCTTATGACACTCATTAAATATTTCTAAAGCTGTATACTAACTGCTATGAAGTGGTCATAACGCAATGAAATGATTTTAATAAAATACTTAATATATTATGACTCCACCATGGCTGTTCTGGTAAAGTCGCTACTACTAGAACCACTAAACTAACGACTTGTGGACCTTGTTTCTGCTTCTCTTTGCATAGTCTCCATTCTGTCATCTCTACAAACTTCTGTGGTAGTGACTTTGCATAAGCGTACCCAAGTGCATGGGCCTAGTCACCAAACGGGGAAATTGTGTATGCTGCTTGAATTTTTACTTGAACTTCTTTACAGTGTTATGTTTTCTATGTGCTAACAGTTTTGCAGTTCTGCTGCAAACAGTAAAAAGGTTCAGTGTACCAGTAGTGCACAACACACCGAAATCTCCACATCACAACGGAAACAAGTCGCAACACAATGGAAACAAGCCACAGCTCAACAAAATTAGCGCAACACAACAAAATTAACACAACACAACGGAAACAAGCCATTACACAGCAAAATTATTGTTATGGAGATTTTGTTGTGTTGTGTACTACGGCCACCGTAAAAAGGCACTGAGACTAATCATGAGCATTCTTATTTAAATAGGAATGCTTTTTATTTTTAAGTATGACAGCATTTTACTTCTTGTTTTGGTGTTTCTTTTGGCTTTGTTCACACTACAGGAAAGAAATCAGATTTTCTTGTTGCCTCAAATTTGATTTTAAAATGTATTGTTTAAACCGTTCAAACTCACGTTACATGTGGCCAAACACACACACAATATTATAAGCATATTAGTAAAAATTGTTTTAAAGCTTATCAAAATGAATTTCAGATTTTTACTGCCAGTCTGAACAAGGCCTTGTCTATTAATGTTCTAAAATGCCGTACTGTTTCTGTGTGTGAAACGTAAGGGGGAAACAAAAACAATTCCTGACAGGTAAATGTGTGTGTCAGGTCTCCTGCGATGGCTGGAGGACTCTTTGCAATAGAGAGAGATTTCTTCTTCGAGCTGGGCCTCTATGATCCAGGCCTTCAGATCTGGGGAGGAGAAAACTTTGAGATCTCCTACAAGGTAAACTTTTTATTTTAAATTGCTAGTGCTCTCTCAGTTTAAACTTTTACTAGAATTTTTTAGTTCTCCAAAGTGTGCATACAAGATAATTCTGTTTCTGTGTTCCTAATTTTTTTTCCAAGACTTGTTTTGTTTGCTTGCTTTTATTTTTATTTGTTCTATTACACTAAAATACTGATTCTGATTGGTCACTTCCATGTCATTCAGTCAATTAATTTTGAATAATGATCTTTGTCAATGTCACATTTGACTGCTCAGTTTTTCCTTACGTAGCTGTGCTTGTGTTCAGTCTGATGTCAGATTTCTTTACAAATAGGATAATAAAATAATTTTCACTCATATCAATACTTTATGCCCATATATTGATTCAAGTAAAGTATTTTTTTTATATAGTGTAATCTACAGTTAGATGCTCTTTATCACAAAATAAACTTCAGGGTGTTTTATCCTCTATATTAATTGCACAAAGCAACACATTTCTCCCACTTCAGCAGTTTGTGTGTGAACCCTTTCTGAATCCCTGCCATGTGTGTGTGTGTGTCCTGTGTAGATATGGCAGTGTGGTGGGCAGCTTCTGTTCGTGCCATGTTCACGGGTGGGGCACATCTACCGTCTGCAGGGATGGCAGGGAAACCCACCTCCTGCTCATGTAGGCTCGTCCCCTACACTTAAGGTCAGTTCAAGTCTCTCTCTTTTTTTTTTTTTTTTTTTTTATATGAGCATGCTTCTCTGAATCTGAAAACAAAGCTGGTTTACAGCTATACTTTACACTTTAAATCCAGTTTGTAACCTCTTTGGCTGTGTGTAGAACTATGTGCGGGTGGTGGAGGTGTGGTGGGATGAGTATAAAGACTATTTCTACGCAAGTCGACCTGAGACTCTGACGCTGGCCTACGGAGACATCAGCAGCTTGAAAAAGTTCAGAGAGGAACATCGCTGCAAGAGCTTCAAGTGGTTCATGGAAGAGATCGCCTATGACATCCCTCAACATTACCCATTGCCTCCAAAGAATGTGGAATGGGGAGAGGTGCTTATATGATCAATACAAAGAAAAACACAGTAGAAACTGGTTTAAAGATATCGGCATTTGTCATCATTCAGTCGTTTTCTATTTTCAATAGATCCGTGGGTTTGAGACCAGCTACTGCATCGACAGCATGGGCCACACCAATGGTGGCAATGTCGAAATTGGGCCTTGTCATAGAATGGGTGGAAATCAGGTACAGGAAAACAAATTAGCAGCAGTACTTTACTTTTTACAGTTTGTATAGCAAGTTTTTTATTTTTCCTCTCTCACACTCTTGATTTTGCTTATGCCTTTCTCTAGCTCTTTAGAATTAATGAAGCAAACCAGCTCATGCAGTATGACCAGTGCCTGACAAAGGGGGGAGACGGAACTGCTGTCATCATAACACACTGCAGCTTAAACGAGCACACGGAGTGGAGATATTTTAAGGTATGTCACAGGAGGTATCGAGTCATCTTTGGCCTTGGTTTCTAAATCAATAAAACTGCAATTTTTACAACAAATAAATAATTTTAATTACATCAAAACATTTGGAATAATAATTTTTTAGTCCAATCCTATACACAAATTAAGCTGTATATGACACTTTACAATATGTTTCAGTAGTAAGTTAACACTAGTTTATGTAATTGCATGCAAGAAATAACAATAAAAATGCTTCTACATTAATCATGGTTGATTGTTAAAAATGTATTATTATCTGCAGAGAAATTCAAGTTAATATATACACCATAGTTTAGAAGTTTGTTGTAAGTTAAGATTTTATTTAACGTTTTTGAAAGAACATCTTATTCTCACCAAGGCTTTATTTATTTAATTAAAAAAATAAGTAAAAACAACAATATTGTGAAATATTGTTATAAATAAAATAACAATAAATAATAACAAAATAACTTTGATTTTTTTTGGTGACTGGAAAGTTCAAAATAACAGTATTAATTAGAATTTTACAATGTAAAAGTCTTTAAGGACTCATTAAATTAATCAAATTACTGTAAAGGTACACTGTGTAACTTTTAGCGCTCTTGCGGTTATTAAACAAAACTGCATGCGTCTTGCGGAAGAACATTTTAGACGTAGCTACTTCTCTCTGTTTGTCACGCAGCTACTGGACTTCTCCGGTCTAAAGTCGTCCTAGTATTATATTACAGGTGTACCGTAGTGATTATGGATAAGAAAAAAACACGGTTTGAAAGATGGATCTGTGATGTACTTGCTCCGTATATACATTTTTAATATTTTTAACAAAAAAGGTTAGTGTACCTTAATGAATTAATATATTATCTTAATTAATATTATATAATATGAATAGTATTAATATCTTTAAAAAAGATATTGACCCCAAACCTTTGAACAATAGTAAAATATAAAAACATAAAATTCTTTAGTTAATGGGTTGTTAACAAACATGTAATAACAATGATCAATAAAATCTAGTAATAAATACTGTACAAATAGTTTGTTGTTAGGTTGTTGACGAACTTTACTCTTTTACCTTGCTGTATCGATTCTTGTGTTTAACTTTTCCAATGCTTCTGGTTTCTCATAGGATCTACAGCGATTCACACATATACCTACAGGGAAATGCTTGGATCGCTCTGACGTCTTGCACAAAGTTTATATAGCTGACTGTGACAACAGTAAGAGCTCGCAGAAGTGGGAGATGAACAACATTGTGGCAGTTTGAGAGCCAGGCTCAAATGTGCTTCAAGGATAGACACTCACTACAGCAACAGGTTTTACCAGTATACATGTGACTAATTAAGTTTTAGTTATCACCTGAATAACTCTGAACTCTGATCATAAACCAACCTTTTTTCTCCATTGAAGGCAATGTTTACATCGGTTCATCCCCAGTGTCCATCGCATGGGTTTTTCTTAGGAATCTGTGGATTGGAGGGGTCTACCTAACAGAATGTTTTTCCCTTTCACAATATGTGCTGAGATGAATTATCTAATACCACTTTTGTTGCTGCTCCATTATAAAATACAGGTTGTTCATCAAGTACTGGGTTGCATATATTTTTTTAACACTGGACCTTCATTATGTTTGAGATGACAACCTGTCACTTGAACTATTTTCGTCTTTGGCATAATGGCACATTTTTTTGCCATATACTATGGGTAAATAATGGGAGTGGAGAGAAAAGGGAAATTGGGAAATAGGGTCAACAATGAAAAAAAAAAGTGATACATTTATTTTTGTCTACTGCATACAATGTTTGCTTGGTTGGGGGAATAGATGTTTATTTGTATGTGAAAATCAATGTTTGATTATAATACTATTCATGGCCAAAAATCATCTCGAGCAAAGTTGTTTTAAGGGCAAGAATGATTGCAATGTGTACATTGGTTTCTTTTGTACAATGTAAATATTTCTAAATTAACATTTTGAGATATGGTGGGCTTCCCAATGAAGATGTAAATATCTAACTTATAACGGTTGTTTTCTCAAGAAAATAAATGGAACCTTTTTACCAGTCTGCTGCTGAATGAAAGTGCTGTTTTAGGTTAAATGATTTCAACCATTTAGATGATCATATATATTTTTAAGAGGCATAAATCAAATTTTTTCTGTAGCAAAATTATATTAGATTAAATGTAATCTATTATATGGAACCATGAAAAGTAGGCCATTTCAGCATATTTAATCCTGAAGCCATGCTATTGTTTCTTGACTACAGAGTTGTTCTTATTTGTGTCCAAAAGAGTTGCAAAGCTCACATTTTAAGATCAACAGGTTATTAGTTCTACATTTTGTTTTCAGAGTTGCTGAAATAAAGGACCACCTCCCTTTGAGAAGTTTCATGCTATTTTGTACAGGAAAAGCATCAGATGTGCAAGCAGTCTTTTTGATGCACGGGAGCAAATGTCATGTGTATGATTAGGCACACCTTATTGAGACTGCATAGAACAATATACCCAACCGGTATATAGGACCGCTTGTCACATGGCCAAGCAAAAGCTAAACAGAACAAATTATTAATGTACTCAAGTGCAACTTGTTACAGAAGAGGTTGCATGTGCATTTACTCCTATTTTTTAGATTGTCATCTACCTGTGAAATTAGTATTTCCCTCTTAAATAACCAAATGGCTAAAAAGTTGCACCTGCTTGTAAAACTAGGAGCACATACAGAACAGCTTTAAGAGTTTGAAAACCAAAGCAGAACGGAATGGAAACTAAAAGGTTTAGTTCAGTAACCGCTTACTAAACCCCCCCCCAAAAACAGTTTTTAGCATTTAGCCTAGTCTTAGTATTTTTATATATATATATATATATATATATATATCAATAATCTTAGTTACTCAACTAAGCAGCACTAGCTGCTAGGAACTTGGACACGGTATGACAACAGAAATTCTGCAAAATTGCACACACTGAAAAGGGGAATTGGTCATAATATACAAAGTTTAATAAAAAAAAAAAAAATTCAGTCTCAACAAATTCACAACTTTAAAGCTTGTTTTAAAAGTTGACACTACACAAATCCAAATTTTTCCTTTTGTCTTAAAAATGGCAGTAGAAATAATATCGAACAGGGAAAAGAAACCAAAGAAGCCACAGCTATCAAGACAAAAAGCAGTGCTAAAAAAAAAAAAAAAAAACCCACTTACATTTACAAAACAGCACATGACCTCAATATGTATTAAACTATACACATTTCTGTACATGTATTGAAAATTTAAATGCCAAAAAATGCATTCACGTTGTTTTGCAAACAACTCAGCTCAAGTTTTCCTGATAAGTTTTAATCGTCATCATCATCCTCGTCGTCCTCATCCTCTTCTACATCATCCTCTTCCTCATCATCATCATCATCATCATCAGCTTCAACCTTCTTTCCTGTTGGCCGGCCAGGTCCACCCTTCTTGCCACCATCTGCTTTTACTCCTTTGGCGCGATACGCAGCAACATCCTGGTTGGAAATTGTGTGTTAATATGAGAAAAACAGCAAATTGTTATTGGAAGTACCTAAAATTGGGCCAACCGTTACCTTTTCATACTTCTCCTTGAGCTTCATGGCCTTCTGCTCATATGGAGACTTTTCCTTTGGTGAAAGTTTGGACCACGCTTCCCCAAGCTTCTTTGCAATGTCACCAATAGAGATGCCAGGGTTGTCGCTCTTCACCTTTGGGCGATGGTCAGAGCAGAAAACAAAAAACGCAGATCTGATGAGAGAGGAGAGGAATAATAAAAAAAAAAAATTAGACTTAAGTCAAAACATAAGAAATCTCATGGGTTTATTTGTGCACTACTCACGGGGGTCTCTTGGGAGCATTTGGATCCTTCTTCTTTTTCCCTCCCACTGCACCTTTAGGAGGCACGTAGTTTTTCATCTCCCGGTCATAGCGGACCTTATCGGTTTTGGCCATTTCCTCAAACTTGCCCTTCTCCTTTGAGGACACGGTCTGAAAAACATGAGACTATGATTAGGTTCTGCCAGGCGCAGTGTGTGGCTCTTTATCCTCATTCACTTGGGTAACAGATGCGTCGTGTAATTCTGCCCCGCCCCCTCCCTAACAACAACCACCACCCCCCGGAAAAACATTGCAGCCCTTATGTTCAACTCACCTTCCATCTTTCAGAGCACTTCTTGGAGAACTCTGCAAAGTTCACCGAGGTCCCTGGGTTTTTCTTCTTATGTTCCTCCCGGCAGGTTTGCACAAAGAACGCGTAAGAGGACGTCTTTCCCCTGGGTTTAGTAGGATCTTTACCCATGGCTGTGATATGCTAAAAAGTGATAAAAACACCAAAAACTTAAACAAGAAAAAATAACCAGCAGTATGTATTAGTCAAAACCCCGTTCAGGTGTCGTTTTGTATGCTGGTAAAGCAACAGAGAAACGGTCGCTCACTAAACTCTAGTTAATCCGATCAAGTTCCTGCTTCGTTTCCACCAGATCACTCAACTAGAACAATAAGCGGCCCTCCATTTTGTTTTCCCGCCTAAACTGCAGGAAATATGCTCTAGAATGTCTGTCGACAGCAAATGGTTTCAGATTCTACGCGTTTAAACGAAAACAAACCCACCAAATTAGCCAGGCACACTACTTCGTAGGACTTTGAGCTGCTTCGGGCTCAGGACACAGGCACGACCTCAAACTCCAGCCGGTCATGGCTGCTCTTAACTTCACAACAGCACTAAGCTGCTCAAATCCAGGAAAACCTAACGTGTGCGTTCACTAAATTAACAAAACTACAGCGAAGACGAGAACTCTTCTTTTCATAAACAACACTCTAACGTTACTTAATTTGAACTAAAATAGTAGTAAAGTCTTAGGTTTCGTGATAAAATGCTTAATTCGAACAATAAATAATCACAATCATCTTTCTTAGACTCGCTCGATAAAAGCTCCATTAAAAAATAAATAAATTCTAAAAACACTTTCCAGATAAACCAAGACATGCTTACCTATAATCAGCCTCAACTGCTCGAGCTCGGCAAAACGTACGTAACCTTCTCGTAAACTGTTTTGTCGCTTTGCTGCAGGGCGCACAAACTTGATTAAATGCCCATAGACTCCACCCTCAGAGCTCTCGTCTTATTGGTTGGGACAAGTTCAAATTTGAATCGGCAACGTTCTGGGCAAGTATAGGTCTCTGCAGCAAAGTAATGGGAGTTACCAGATCGGGGCGTTTTTAGACCATGTGTCCTGATTGGCTGACGTCATAGTGATGGTAGGTTTAGGGGTGGGGTTAGGTAAGGGGGATCATTTTGTTTGTATGATTGAGAAACTCCCAGCAGTTTGAAAACACCCACAAATTCAGAAACGCCCTCTTTTACTCTGCAGAGACCTCAATCTCGTTCTGGGAGCGGTATAGAATTCCCATTGGCTGTCTATGACCGCAGTCAAGTTTCTTTATGAAAATTACTGATCTTGTCGGCTATTGGTTGAACTGGGGATTTAAAATAATGAGCGGCAAGTCTTTGAATCAGGAAAAGCACATCCGTTTTATTCTTATTTTGAAACGACTGTCAGAAACCAATATGAATAAGTTACATACGCTGAGTGAAAGTATTTGAGGGATGATCTCCCTGCCAAACAAATCACATTCAGGTTTTGTGGTAAAGTTTGTAATGATTCAAACAATGTCGCGCCATGTGGACAAAAGCTGACGTGTGTGTAGATTCACCCCCTCATACGTTAAAGTGTATGTTACAACCATCCCATGGCTATTTTTCAAGTACTTTTCACCCACTTTGTCTGTTATATGCCTTAAGCTGTACTTAAGTTTAGCTGTACTATGTTTTTGTATTTTCTACCAAGATTTGGAGCTTGAAAAAAATGTGTATATATATATATATATATATATATATATATATATATATATATATATATATATATGTTTTATATTACATACACGCACACAAACACATATATATATATATATATATACACACACACATGTGTATATATAAATATATATTGCTGTTCAAGAAACGTTTATTATTATTACTATTATCAATATTTTTCAGGTTTCTTTGTTGAATAGAAAGATCCAAAGATCAGCATTTATCTGAAATAAAAAGCTTTTGTAACATTATAGTATATATAAAAAAAATCCCTTATTTTGGGGATGGAGTCCGGGAAATCTCCCTTATTTTCAATGTTCAATGTTGACAGCTATGCATTATACACCAGGGCTGTCCAAACTCGGTGTCCTGCAGAGTTTAGCTCCAACTTGCCTCAACACACCTGCATGGACGCTTCTAGTATGCCTTGATTAACTGTTTCAGTGTTTAATTCAGGTTGGAGCTAAACTAAACACCGGCCCTCCAGGACCGAGTTTGGACACCCCTGCACTATACCATTCAAAAGTTTGGAGTCAGTATAATTATTATAATTTATTTATTTGGTAAAGAAATTATAGAAATTAATACTTTTATTTAGCAAGGCTTTAAATTGATCAAAAGTGATGATAAAGACCTTTATAATGTCACAAAAGATTTCTATTTCAGATAAATGCTGCTCTTCTGAACTTTCTATTCATCCAAGAAAGCTGAAACAATTCTACTCAACTGTTTTCAACATCATAATAATATAAAATGTTTTTTGAGCAGATTTCTGAAGGATCATGTGACTAATGATACTAAAAAATTAGCTTCAGCTTTGAAATCACAGGAATAAATAACATTTTAAAATATATTCAAATAGAAAATAGTTATTTTAAATAGTAAAAATATTTTAAAAATTTACAGTTTTTTTCTGTTCGAATCAAATAAATGCAGGCTTGGTGAGCAGAAGAGACTTCTTTAAAACACATTAAAAATCTTACTGTTCAAAAACTTTTTACAGGTAGATCATGTGCATATATATATATATATATATATATATATATATATATATTTATACAACAGTTTGTTCTGGTTCTCACATCTGATTATAGATCAGTGGTTTATCTACGTTTTGTCGATCTAGTGTCATGGCGGATATATCCACTATAATTTAAAAATAATACTGTTTTGTGTCACGGAATGCAGTTTTAAGCATTTTTTCGGCGAGAATGTGCTTGCTTGGACTTAAAGGATGCGGTTTGTTAATAAAGATAAGGTCTATTTGAACATTTGCTTCAACGTTTTCAGAGACAGGATCTCCAGCGGTTCAGCGGCAGTTCAGCGCTCATTACACCCGCAGAGAGCGCCTCACCGCGGCCAGATCTTCTGGAATTTACCGCTGGCTCTAATGTCTCTATAGGCTACTGGTTAAACACACGAGATATCATTCGTGTTGGGTAAATCTAACCAGTCTTTGGTCTCATTAAACTATTATTTGTTCCAAAGCAAATAGTTTAGGCAAAAGTTGATCATTTATGTAAATTCAATGCTGTATATCGCGGTGCCTTTGCTTACGGTTGACTGAATTGCCTAGCAACTTTTATGATGACTGTTGTTGTTGTTTATTAAATATGATTATTCAATTATTAGTATTTTATATAAATAATAATAGTATTCATGGTGCGTGTGTTCGTGATTGTGATTTTAGTTACATTAATCTACCATTAGACGGCGACAACAGACTGTTTTTATGAGTCAGCACTGCAATAAACACGTTTACTTAGAAAAATAAACGCTTTTCTAAACGGAAGTTATTTTTACTTTCAACAACAGCTTGATGCAGCTCACAAATGCACTAAGGAGCGATGTCATCAGAAATCAATGAAAGGATATTGACGTCCAAACAAAGATAACGCTTTCCTCAGTGGACATTTAAACTTAATTGCAAGTTAAGTAACTTTGGGAGAATGTGATGCCTGTATCAGATGCAGGCAATCAGAGTCGCTCAGTCCATCTCTCTCATAATGCTTATTTAATACAGCAAGCTTTTACGACAGTAATACAATAAGTTTTCAATGAAGCTACTCACAGTTCCTTCGTTACTAGTTCTAAAGTGACGTTTTGGAATTAGTAATGGAGGCTTGGGTTGAGCTGTTCAACTGTCCACTTTAGATTTAAATCCGTGGCGGAAGAAAATAGTCCTGCGGCCTCGTGCACATATATATATATATATATATATATATATATATATATAATTTGTGCCAGTGTTAATATCATAAAACACTAATACATGTAAATGTGCCAATGCAATTAAAAAAAAAGAAAAAGAAAAAGGATAGGCAGTTTATTTAGCCTAGCTGAAATCTTATTATGGGCACTTGGGCAGCTTAAGCCAGTTCCATGCACTGTGTAGCGATAAAGATTGATTGTAGCAAACACCCTCAGTTTCTCTGTTCAGATAACTAAAGGCCAGGGGGAGGGGGGGCAACTGGAACTTAAATGTGTATGAAGAACGAGGGCAGTATAACAAAAGGAAGCGTTTTATATGAACACAAATTGTGTATTTATGCAAACTTTCTAAATATTACTAAAATTACACAAACATCTGATATCTTTGTACAAAATTACAAATTTTAGATGTAACTCTGATGGAGGACTAAATGAGGACATCAGCATGAATTAGCATGACACTGTTACCAGCGATGTTTGAGCATGAAAACAACACCTCACATTCTCCTGAATCACTTCTCTCCACCTTTAGCCATTGGATTTGAATAGGTTAAGACAATTGAAGTGTAAAACAGTTCTGGAGAATTAGCCAAATGGCTCTGTAAGTACCCTGAGCACAAAAGGCATGATTGAAAGGCTGATTAATGTCTGAACTGTGGTCAAATAAGAGGACTGAGTAGACCGATTGGCTACATGGCAAGGACACATTTAATTAAATGTGAAATTCTGTAGTAGAAAAACAGTTGGTTTTCTGGTCTTTGTTATTCTTTGTTATACTTAACTTTTTGTTGTGGACTCATGGAGTTTGAACTTTGAAAATCTGTCATTCTTTAGACTTGCACAAATCGTATAGAACAGGTGAAACATTGTGCTATTATCTCTCTTCTGTAACATGCTCTTCCTTTTAGATTTGTACATGAAGCATATCCTGTTTGTATCTGTGGTGCGGTGCTGTTAGAGTGCTCCAAGATCTGGCAAGAGCAGACATGCTGATACAAACCAAAACAATACTCTTTTTGGAAATGTGAAGAGTGCTATAATTAGTTGTCTTTTTGCAGGATTGTATCACATATATGCTGTAAAAAAATTTATCATGGGTCTTGTAATTTTCATTTAAAAAAATAAGATGATAATTAAAAAGTGCATTTTATTAAATAAATTGGGGTTCGGTGTTGTATAGAAAGTATTGAGAGATACGTTTTCCTCTTTTTTTTTTTTTTTAGGAACTTAAGAAGTTTTGAGGTTTTATTCAACTGAAAAAAAAAAATTAAGGAAAGAAGCCTACCTATTTATTTTAAGAGAATTAAATTAATTCTGCCATTTTATTTTTGATTTCCTGCATGCTTTGCATATGGCTGGATAAGGAAAGTAAATATTGAAATTAAGTGTTCTTTATGTGTTTTTGACATCTATTAATGTTTAATGTTCAGTTATGTTTAACATTTGAAAGAGTTTCTGTTATGTTGAAGTTTCTATCATTACCATAGGGCTTATGGTTATGGATAACTGCATGTACTGAGGCATGATGTTTTGTTCAATGAGCAGTAACTTTGCTAATGCTAGTGCAGTAATGTTTTTTCCTACTTGAGGTGTCTGGTCGTATACACTTTTAATTGTACAAAATAATTCAGTCAAATATAAACAGGCCTTACTCAAAATCATAGACTTTTGAAAATCAACTTAAAATAAATGAGTACATTTCACTAATAATATTAAATTCATTGTGTCATAGATTAAATAATTTAAGAGATTTTACATGATTTATTAAGGTAGATTGCATTAAATAAATAAAGCCTTAAAAACTACACAAAATATGGATAATATTGTTACCATATATATATATATATATATATATATATATATATGTGTGTGTGTGTGTGTGTGTAAAGTGCTGCTTGAACGTTTGTGAACCCTTAAGTTTAAAATGTTCTATTTCTGCATAAATATGATCCAAAACATCATCAGATTTCATATACAGTCATGGTCAAAATTATTGGCACCCTTGGTAAATATGATCAAAGAAGGCTGTGAAAATTAATCTGCATTGTTAATCCTTTTGATCTTTTATAAAAGAAAAATCACAAATATCTAACCTTTCATTTGATAAGAACTTAAAATGGGGGGAAATATCATTATGAAATGTTTTTCTCTAATAAACATTGGTCACAATTAACGGCACCCTTTTATTCAACAGATCTAAATGTTCTCCTATAATACCTGATGAAGTTAGAGAACACCTGACAAGAGATCAGAGACCATTCCTTCATCCAGAATCACTCCAGATCCTTCAGATTCCCAGCTCCATGACGGTGCTTCTTCTCTTCAGTTCACAACTCATTTTCTACGGGGTTCAGGTCAGAGGAGTGGCCATAGCAGAAGCTTGGTTTTGTGCACAGTGACCCACTTTTGTGTTGTTTTTGAGGTTTGTGTTTGGATTATTGTTCAGTGTGAAGATCCAAACATGGCCCATTTTAAGATTTCTAACAGAGTCAGTCACTTATTGATTTTTTATCTGTTGGTATTTGATAGAATCCATGATGCCATGTGTCTAAACAAGATGTCCAGGACCTCCAGCAGAAATATAGATTAGATTATATTCAACTTTATTGTCATTGCACATGTAAGGTACAGGGCAACGAAATGCAGTTAGCATCTAACCAGATGGTATAGGCCCACAACACCAAAAAACAGCAGTATATTTCATTGTACACATGGGGTACTTCTTATCCCTGTGTTCACCAAACCCATCTTGAGTGTTTGCTGCTAAAAAGCTATTTTTTTTGTTTCATCTGACCATAGTTCCAGTCGTGTCTGATAACTGAATATGCTGTAGTTTATTTTTGGATGAGCGAGGATAATTTTTCTTGAAACTCTCCCAAACAACATGTGGTGATGTAGGCGTTGTTTGACAATTTTTTTTAAGGTTTTCTGACCATGAGACTCAACTATTTTCTGCTATTCTCCAGCTGTGGTCCTTGGAGAGTCTTTAGCCACTCAAACGCTCCTTCTCACCGTGCATTAGGACAATATAGACACATGTCCTCTTCCAGGCAGATTCATAACATTTTCTGCTGATTGGAAATTCTTAATTATTGCCTTGATGGTTGAAATGGGAATTGTCACTTTTCACATTTGTGAAGCTCAGTTATCTTTTGCTGCACATCAGAAATATATTATTTGGTTTTTCTCATTGTGATGGGTGATTATGGAAATGTGGGCTTTGTTTTCCCTCCTATTTATATTTCTGTGAAACAGGAAGCCACGTCTGGATAATTTCATGATCATAATCACCCTGGAGTGCTCAAAATTTTAAATATGAATGGGAATATACTTCAGAGATAGTTTACTCATAAGAATTTCTAGGGGTACCAATAATTGTGTCCAACGTGTATTTTCCCCCATTTTTAATTGTTTTAGTTCAATGAAAGGTTAGATTTTTGTGATTTTTTTTAAAATAAAAGATTAATAATGAAGGTATGTTTTCAGAGCTTTCTTTGATCATATTTACCAAGGGTGCCAATAATTCTGACCATGACTGTAAGTCCTGAATGTAGACAAAGAGAACTGAATCAAACAAGTGAGAGAAAAATATTTTATTTATTGAGAAAAATGATCCAGTGTTACATACCTGTGCGTTGCAAAAGTATGTGAATCTTTGCTTTCAATATCTGGTGTGACCCCCTTTTGCTGCAGTAACTGAAGATAAAGTTTCTTGTAAATGCTGATCATTATACTTACATCAGAACTACTTAAACTCTGTGATGTTGGTGGGTTTCCTCCTATGAACTGCTTGCTTAGGTCCTTCCATAACATTTTAATTGGATTAAGGTCTGGACTTTGACTCAGCCATTCCAAGACATTAACTTTGTTCTTCTTTAATCATTCTTTGGTAGAATGACTTGTGTGCTTGGGGTTGTTGTCTTGCTGCATGACCCATGTTCTCTTGAGACTCTGTTCTTAAACAGATGTCCTGACGTTTTCCTTTAGAATTTGCTGGTATAATTCAGAATTCATTGTTCCATCAATGATGGCAGGCTGTCTTGGCCAAGATGCTGCAAAACAGGCCCAAGCCATGATACTACCACCATCATGTTTCACAGATGGGATAAGATTCTTAAGCTGGAATGCAGTGTGTTCTTTTCTCAGAACATAATAGCTTCTCATTTTAGCCGATAAGTTCTATTTGGGCTTCATCCATCTATTAAACCTTTCTCCAATAGTCCTCTGGCTTGTCCACATGATCTTTAGCAAGCGATTTTCTTTTTGGAGAACAGTGGCTTTCTCCTTGCAACTCTGCCATGCACACCATGGTTGCTCAGTGTTCTCCTGATGGTAGGCTCAGTTACCCTGGGAACTTTTGCAACCTTGCAGACTATTACACATTCTGCTTTGGAGTGATCTTTGTTGGTCGACCACTTCTCGGGAAGGTAACAGTGGTCTTGAATTTTCTCCATTTGCACACAATCTGTCTGACTGTGGATTTGTGGAGTCCAAACTCTTTAGAGATGGTTTTGTAACCTTTTCTAGCCTGATGAGCAACATCAACTTTTTTTCAGATGTCCTCAGTGATCTCCTTTGTTCATGACATTACTCACTTCCACAAACACGATCTTTGATAGATATCTGTTCTTTAAATAAAAAAATAAAAAACCCCAGCTAGGATTACATTTGTGTAGACTCTCACACGCACATGTGAACCCTATTATATAGAAGTGTGTCCTATATATTAGTAAACACTACATTGTTTTTATTTATTTATTTACATTTCATAGTTGAAATCAGGTTAAATTGTATTTGCCAAATGTAAAACACTATCACAATGGCACCATTTAAAGCATTTTTTTTAAATGCTGCCCCCTAATGGAGGCCTAGTTTAGAACAGTTTAAAACAGCTTCATTCAATCTATCTATCTATCTATCTATCTATCTATCTATCTATCTATCTATCTATCTATCTATCTATCTATCTATCTATCTATCTATCTATCTATCTATCTATCTATCTATCTATCTATCTATCTATCACACTAAATTGCTTTGATCACTGATTTCCAGCAAACAATTTCTTCAGGATTGCTCAAGGCTGATGATTTCTTGCATGGAGTTACAAAAGAGATCTTACGCCCAATAAAGATGTCTGTAACACAGGCTATGTAAAGCACAATGAGCTTTTCATACTCACTCTTTTCAAATTATTAATCATAGCAGTAAATGTCCAGTCCCATTATTTAGTCACAGTTTTCTTAATCGTTACATTGTTACATTGAACAGGGCTGCCTTCCCCAAAAATATCATAAGCCTAAATTGATCCTGGCTCCATTGGTTTCAATGGGTCTAAGATGTAAGAGTTTACGTTGCTATTGGTCAACGCAGCCCAGAATGTGGGTTCGTCTCACCAACTCTTGGATATTTGCAAAAGTGCATCTATTTTCTTTGTATATTTGTACATTACTGTATTTTTGTATAAATATCGGTCTACCACGCTGACGAAGAAAACGCAAACAAACAAAAACAGCTTCTGCTGATCATGTGCATGTATTAATAGATGGTTCAAAATAGCTACAAAGACCACCGCTGACCGGATCCGGTGTAGTTGGCGCCCTCTTGCGGAATTACCAACCTTCCAACGATAAAGACGAGGTCATGAATATTAATTAGGCAGTGTTGCGTTGCTGGTTCCGGAAGTATTTTCCCCATTCATTTTCCCATAGGGATTTGACAAAGTCTTTGTTAAAGCGTTATACTTGCTTGTAGCTACGAGGAGAATCACACCATTACAAAATAAAATGATTTGGAAAAAAACTAAATGAAAATCGGAAAAAAAGCAAGTACAAGTCTATGTAGTTAAAGGCTTTAGTGAGTGAAAGAACTACAAGCCCATCAATAACTGCGAATTACATTAATGGAATTAAAAATATAAAACTATTAATTTAAAGTTAAACAAATTAATTTAAAGGTGGACACATTAAAACAAGTTCATTGTAAAATGTGTTTTGAAAAATTTCTGATGGCACTTTTGCATCTGAACTCTTCAGATAGAAATATTTATGCAGCCCTTCCCTTCCAGATGTCTAGCATACTGCGCTCTGGCGGTCAGATCTTGTTATTGCCGTGAACAGCACAGGGGTAGGTAGCATAGCAGGCGGTTAGAGGGGACTGAACCGATGCTGTGTGTTACTCCAAACAGGGAAGTATAGAGAATAGTACTTGTCAAAGGTTTGGAAAATACGGTTTTTAATGAAATCTCTTACACTCACTTAGGTTGCATTTATGTGCTCAAAAATTCAAGAAAAACACTAATATTGCGAAATATTAGCCTATTACAGTTTAAAATAAATGATTTCTATTGTAATATATACAAAGTAATTTATTGCTTTGATGCAAAGCTAGCAGCCATTATTCCAGTCTTCAGTGTCACATGATCCTTCAGAAATCAGTGAATATGCTGATTTGCTGCTCAATAAATATTTATTATTATCAATGTTGAAAACAGTTGTGGCATCCTATAATATTTATGCTGAAATATACAATTAAAATGTTTGGTGTGAATGCTTTTATTTAGCAAATATGCATTAAATTGATCAAAAGTGACAGTAATGTTCCAAAAGATTCCATTTCAAACAAATGCATCAACGAATCATGAAAAAAATGTTTCCACAAAATATTATTTTATTTTTAAATAATAAGAACCATTATCAATAACGGAGCACCATTAATTGAGCTGCAAATCAGCAGAAATGTCTCTGAAGGATTGTGAAGCACTGAAGATTGGAAAAACGATGCTGAAAATTTTGCTTTGCACCACAGGAATAATTTGATATCAAATAGAAAACAGCTCACATTGTCATAATATTTCACTATCACAAAATCTTAGGTTTAGAAAATTAAATATTATTCTTTTTCATTCTATGATTATTATTTTAGGCTACCTGATATTTGTGGATACTGAAAGGCAGAGAATATTAGCAGAATATGACAATAATATTGTTTTTAATTTTTTTGCCGTATGACTTTGGCAGCTGTCTAATATGTTTGTGTGTGTGTGTGTGTGTGTATACAAGTTTGGTTTATAAATATAATGACATAGCCTATGTATTACAACGTGAACATGGTTTAGGACACGTTGTCCTCATAAACCAAATGGCTTAAAAAAACAAAAAAACATACTAAACGGTGCATTTTGAAACTCCAAAATACAGAAAGTTCTGTGTGAGGGGTAGGCTAAGGTATGGGGAGAGAAAATACAGTTTTTACGTCATGGAGAGTCCAAACCACGTGTGAGCTTTCAATGTGTTGTTGGATGCTTACCTTTATATTTGCTATACACTCACTGGCCACTTTATTAGGTACACCTTGCTACACTGTAAAAAATGATTTTATGGTTCAGTAAATAAAACAAGAAAAATCATACATCTTTGGCTAAGATTTTTTTGTAAAATTAAACACTCCTGAATATTAAGTAAAATCTAAATATATACTCATTTTTTTCTTATAAATATTAGACATCCGACATACAAGTAAATTTGACCTGTGAATGTCTATCATATTTACACGATTTAATAAAGTACTTGAAGCAAATTAAAAAAATCATGTAAGATTTACGCAGTCTTCAAGCAAGGAATATGCGCATGCGTGGAAAGAAATCACGCGAAGATCGATGGCTTCTACATCTCTATCTGTTCTTGGCAAGTAAGTATTATTTAAAACTGCATTATATTACGTATTTTAAGATTAAATTTATTCAAGAAATGTAATTTCATTAGATGATCGTGTTGTCATCACTTAATTTCGTGCCTTTGAAAAGTTTAGAGTGTTCTTGAGATAGCTTTGTTAAAGGAGCACCATATAAGCTAACGCTAGGCTACTTTGCAAAGTATTTAACCAGTTTTAAATTTAAACTTCAAGTTTCAAATAAATACGGGCAAAATTCGAGAATATGTTATGTGTTATTTTGTTTGCTTGTGCATTGCTCTTCGAAAAAAAAAAGTATGTTGTGGCCTCGAATTAAAAATACATGAAGAGGTTTTCCTTCCCTCATTTTATATAAATCGTAAGTAATCCCTCCATTCTTTAATTAATTTACTAAATTGTGCGTTCTGTTTATTAATAGGTCCCTTCTTTATTCAATCGTGTCCACTTAAATGTAAATGACTTAAAAAAAAAAAGACGAGTGAAAGATTACTACAGTATGGACACGATTTACTAAATTAACGTGGTTTAATGGAAGGAAATGGCGTGGAGATCTTGTACGGTCATGTTTTTATGAGTTTGATCTGATTTGGATCAATAAAGTGTTGACGTTTCATTGAGTTTTTTTTTAAATTATTATTATTTCCCACTTTTTGTGTGATCTCATTCTAAAGACTAATCTCCTTCTGCATGGCTGGCTGAAGAGCCAGAAAAAAAAAGTACAACTCAAAGATAGCCATCTTTTCTACAGTGTGTAAAAATTCCTTGTTCGTTTAATCAAAATTAGTGACATACATTATGTGAAATGCAAATACTAATCAACTTTTACTTAAAAATTGTATGCTGTTAACTTATTTCTTTTATCTGTTTTCTTAATTGCAGAATATTTCTCATGTGCATCCAGTCCTTTGTTCTGTCTTTGCTGTAACCTGGTGAAAGGGGCAGAAGGGAGAGACCGAATGGAAGGAATTGTCTGTATGTCCACACAGGGGTGCAGTTCATATTTTTCTCTAGATTTAAGCATTTAAATATGAACTGATGAGGTTGTTGTGCAAAAAATGCAACTTGCCCATAAACAGATTGTCCTTGTTGCTTCAGGACCTGGAGTTCCCTGCACTCTCATTTGTCTAGAGATCACAGAGGATCATTGGACTCTACACAGACCCTGTCATTTAGGTGTCTTGTTTGTAATGCAGTAAGTAACCATTCAGAAAAACAATACTTTGAGCACATTCGAGGTCATCTAAAAAAGTATGAAACAGTGACCTGTGTTTTCAATAATTGTGAGTACAGAACAAATATATATTCTGTAAGTGCTTGATAATTCTTGCATTGTTTTTTCTTCCAAATAAAAAACTCTTAACTACACATTTTTGGGGTGGGGTCAGGGTCTTAGTTAACAGGTTTTATTTGTAACTGCAGTCTGTTAGTCATGTTTTGATACTGAGATTAAGAAGCTGTCATATCTATGCAAAAAACTGCTAATGTTGGAGTTTTACCCCTGGTTTCACAAACAAGGTTTAAGCCTAGTCCTAGACTAAAATGTAAGTCTAAGCTGTTTCAACTGAAATAAACTTGCACTGACTGATCTTAAAATATATCAGTGCCTTTGGTTTGTCTCAAGATGCACCCCAGTAATGTTTTTTTTCTAAGCATGTTTATAAAATTACTTAACTGTCCTAATTGAATTATGGCCTAATCCTGGTTTAGTCTAAGCCCTGTCTGTGAAACCGGGCCTTAATGTGTTTAATATGTTATTGAAAGCGGATGTTTCTCATTGCTCAAGCTGTTTAAACTATTGCAAAGTGATCTTAAGCATCATAGGTTTCAGCGCTTGTTATTTCTTGCATTATTTCTTCCTAATAAAAGACTCTTAATTACACATTGTCATGGTATTATTTTGTCACACACATTACAACAGTAAAATTTAATTTAAATTAATTGCCAGCACTGCATAAAATAAGTAAAATGTATGTAAAAGAACAATTGGTTTTACTTAATTATATTAATTACATCAGATTTGTAAGTAAAATTTACTAAATAAAATTTAACAGGTCAAGTTACATGTACTCATTCAGTTTGTTAATTTTACTTAACTTAGTTAAGTAGATTTACTTAATTTCCATATGTGTGAAATTTACTTGAAAAACATTCGTGCAAAAACTTGCCAAAGAAAAATTGAGTAAATTCTACTTATTGTTTTTTTCAGTGTAGTACCGGATTGGACCCCCTTTTGCCTTCAGAACTGCCTTAATTCTTCGTGCATAGATTCAACAAGGTGTTGGAAACATTCCTCAGAGATTTTGATCCATATAGCATCATGCAGTTGCTCCCGTTCCACCACATCCCAAAGGCGCTCTATTGGATTGAGATCTGGTGACTGTGGAGGCCATTTGAGTAAAGTAAACTCATTGTCATGTTCAAGAAACCAGTCTGATGATTTGAGCTTTGTGACATGTTTCATTATCCTGCTGGAAGTAGCCATCAGAAGATGGGTACACTGTAGTCATAAAGGGATGGACATGGTCAGCAACAATACTCAGGTAGGCTGTGGCATTTAAACGATGCTCAATTGGTACTAAGGGGCCCAAAGTGTGCCAAGAAAATATCCCCCACACCATTACACCGCACTGGCGCCATTGTCCTGTGGCTGCCGTCGCATCATCCAAGTGGATGCTGCACACTGGTGGTGGTTGAGGAGAGACCCCCCCCACATGATTGTAAAGCGCTTCGGGTGTACAGCAATACACAATAAAGCGCTATATAAATGCATCATTCATTCATTCATTCATTCATTACACCATCACCACCAGCCTGAACCGTTGAGACAAGACATGATGGATCCATGCTTTTTTCTTGCATTGCTTTTTTCTTACCTTTGTTGCTAACAGAATCTCTGCAATAAGAGAAATTACAACACCGTTACAGTGGAGATACATACCTACATCTCAAAATCCAGCAGACTGTTGTTCCAGGGGTCTGAAAGCAGACCAGCTGTTAACAAACAGAGAATGGATCAATGGACCAGGTTATCTGTGGAAACCAGTGGAAGAATGGCCAGTACAAATATTTGATTCTACTCTTAAAACGGTTGATCCTGAGGTAAAGAGAAACATGTGTGTAAATAGCACTATTGTAAATGAAATGGCAAATGCAACAAATGCTATTCATAGACTGATTACTAATTTTTCAGACTGGACAAAGTTGAAGGTTGCTGTTGCTTGGCTCTTGAAGTTAAAGAAAGTTCTGAAACAACGGAGTCAAAAGCGGAAGGAAATTCAAACCTCTGTAGACAATTCTAGAGTATTATTTTCTTCTAAGAAGATAGAGAAAGAGCTTCAAAAACTAACAGGCTCTGTGATCGCACCGAATTTAACTTTGGAGGATCTGAATGAAGCTGAAGTTGTTATTGTTGCATTCAGTCAACGGCAGCAGTTCCAAAAGGAAATTGCTGCTCTGTCGTCTTCACCTGTTTCAAAAATAAAAAGAGACAGCAAGTTGTATAAATTGGATCCTATTTATCAAGACGGTCTTTTGACAGTTGGAGGATGATTGAGGAATTCGGTTATGCCTGAGGAAAGAAAGCATCCGATTATCCTGGCTAAGGATCAGCATATTGCCACACTCATCTTGTGGCATATACATCAACAGTTAGGCCACGGTGGAAGAAATCATATGCTTTCCAGGTTGAGGAAAAGATATTGGATCATTAAGGGTAATGCAGCTGCCAGAAAGATCATATTTAGTTGTGGTCATTGCAGACGTTTTGGAGTTAAGGTGAGTGAGCAGAAGATGGCAGATTTGCCAAAGGAGCGACTTCTTCCAGATCTGCCTCCATTTACAAATGTCGGAGTGGATTATTTTGGTCCTGTGGAAGTTAAAAGATTCTATTCTTTGGACACGGATTCATGTATCAACTCTCTACGAAGATTTATTTGCAGACGAGGGCAAGTAACTCGCATAAGATCGGACAATGGTACGAACTTTGTTGGAGCCGAAAGGGAGTTAAAGGAAATGCTCAGTTCATGGAATAAGAGCAAGATTCAAAAGGCAATGATCGTGAAAGGTGTCCAGTGGAGTTTCAATCCACCGGGAGGTTCACATTGGCGGAGTGTGGGAGCGGGTGATCAGAATGGTCAAAAGAATTTTGAGTTCCATCATACATCAGCAAACTTTGGATGATGAAGGATTCCATACTGTGCTGTGCGAAATTGAGGCCATTCTGAACGATCGCCCAATAACCAAGCTATCAGATGATCCTAATGATTTGGACCCACTTACTCCAAACCACCTTCTTCAGATGAAAGGTAAACCAGTATTACCACCTGGACTATTCGACAAATCTGAATTATGCAGCAAGAGGAGATGGAAACAGGTCCAGTATATGTGTGACTTATTCTGGAAAAGATGGACAAATGAATACTTGCCTTTGCTTCAAGATCAGCAGAAATGGAATAAGGAAAGAAGAAACTTTGTTCCTGGTGACATGTTGTCATTGTGGATTCAACAGCTCCACGTGGATCTTGGTTGATGGGACGAGTTCTGGAAGTCTTTCCAGATAAAAATGGACTTGTACGTTCTGTGCGAGTACAAAATAAAACCAGTGTACTCGAGAGACCTGTGACAAAGCTTTGTCTGTTGTATGACAGCATGGAAACGTAATGGACTAATTGCAAATACTTTCATTTCTAAGCTACAGAGGACTGATTAATGCAAAGTTTACAGTGTTGCTTTGGGCTTTAATGGCTCTTTGTATTAATATTGTATTGAATTGTAATGTCTACCTGCCGTGTACAATTAGGGGCTGTTAAGAGCCATTATGTCTCCTGTAATTCTGTTTTAGACCACTGGGTGGAGTGTGGGCCTTATTGAGTACATAAGTAGGTAAAGAGTAAGAAAGTCAGGTGTGTAATTAGAGGGAAGCACAACATCTTTTGACCGTGTTTGGAGGTAAATATGTGAAGGCATCCGATGGGATTTTATGTGCATTGTGCAGAGGAACTTTGAGTTAAGATGACCTGTACGAGCTGTGTGATGAATAAATCTGATAAAGCAGTAGTATTTGGAGGATGATTTTACATGTTTGGATCTCACGCGTCAGAAACCACCCTACAACACCTCAAGTGACAAAATGGCTCTATTTATGTCACTATAAGACCATTCTCTGTAAACCCTAGAGATGGTTGTGCGTGAAAATCCCAGTAGATCAACAGTTTTTGAAATACTCAGACCAGCCCGTCTGGCACTAACAACCATTACACTTTCAAAGTCACTTAAATCCCCTTTCTTCCCCATTCTGATGCTCGGTTTGAACTTCAGCAAGTCGTCTTCACCACATCTAGATGCCTAAATGCATTGAGTTGCTACCATGTGATTGGCTGATTAGCAATTTGTGTTACCAAGCAATTGAACAGGCATACCTGTGGCCAGTGAGTGTATGCTAGCTATATTTGCTTTATATATTTGCTTTATATCTTATGAGAAAAGTCGTGCTGGCTGGATGTTGGCTGCGTCTTAAGTGGAGTTTCAAAAACCACTGTCAGTTTCAAACGTAGATCAGACATAGGCCTAGTTCATATGACTTAAAGATGGCTTATATTTCCATCTTATATTATTATAAAAATATTTATATTTTAGTTATTAATTTATTCGTGTATTATCACGCGGCATTTGTAGACTACCGAATATTTTTATAGCATGCCTGGAACAGTGGCTAAATGAATGCAATTGCGAGGATAACGTTGTTGTTTTGTCTATTTAAATTCTACGAATTGTACTTATGGATGGTCCAAAGATCAAGTTGATTTTACTAATGTGTTTTCTTGCCACTACCTAATGACGTTTATGAGAAAGTCGCTGTAGCCAGCCCAGTATTTAGTCTTGTTTCTTGTCAATGGACTTGTATGGCTACTATAACACGCAATGACCACAAGGTGGCGCGCTTACCCTATGTACTTATTCTGTTTTATAGTCTATATATTAACAGCTATGGATATTGTGCAATTTATTTTGCACAGATAGTAATCAGTGGTTTAGAAATATGTATGGGCCTGTTATGTATAGACACAAGTATGATCTGTTATTTATTTATTTATTCTACTAAAAATATGTAGCATGTTTTACTACTGGAGACAGTAGGCTATAATAAACTGAGACAGCTATCGAGACGAGCCGCTTTAACAGCAAAAGCTACTTAGGAGATTCATTCAGTTTCGTTCACTTGTGGCCGCATGGATATGGATAATTGTATATTTATTCCTTCTCCATTAAAGTGTTACAAAAGTAATAATTTTCTGAAGAACAGAAAGTTATTTTTTACCTCATTGATCGTTGTGAAAAGAACATTTCTGGTGCTGTTCTCTGCTAATGATTGTGAACAGTGACAGCTTCAGTAGTGGCTATTTGACAGCTCCAATCACCCAAGGTTTGTGCTCTAATCGCGCTGAGATCAGTGTCATAACAACAATCCTTTTTAAAGCTCCCCCTTAATCACTGAGACTGAAACAGCGCTTTACCGCAGGCTTGTGCAGTATGCCAATGAAGTTTTTTGAGTGTCTTTTCTATTCTTTTTTTTTTTCTCCTTTATTAGCAGTGCATTGCTATCGTTCTTGAATTCAACATTTTATTTATTTAACAATTTACACAAACTACATGGGCTTGCGTATTGTTGCATACCAGTAGCCTATCATCCAGGTTTCCTAATTGTTATGATCGAATAGTAGGCAATATATTTTCTCAAAAGTATCGAAACCCCAAGCAGTTAGTAAATCGCATCGAAGTACATCGCAAAGAGAGTCATGCAGGACAATAATAAACTTTATTTATATTTATTTAACATCTTTCAATTGCAGTTCAAAGTGCTTTACATTTGTCAAATTTGAATAGATGCACATCAACAGGACAACATTAAATAAATAAATAAACAAAACCCGCGAAATTACACTGAACCTTAATACAGTTAGGTATGCAGTAACTTTTATATAAGGATGAAGATATTTTATTTACGTTTAATTAATTATTGGTTTAATGTAGGCTATACTATATGTAAGTAGGCTATGTGATGTTATTTAACCTTTGATTCTGTTTATAGGCCTATTAAATACGTTCATAAAATAACAAACAGAATAGGCCTATAATAAATAAATAACAAAGAACACAGCTTTGCCAGGGTAAATCACATTCAGTCGTATGAGCCATGTAGTGAGTCTGCAGGAGGCTTGCAACTACAAATCTGAGAAAATTAAACAGATCAAATGAAATCCGATGAATGCAGGAATGATGAGCAGGCTATGTAAAAGTAATAGGTTGTTCTGCACAAAGCAATCACATAAACATTTAATTTGAATCTTAAAAAAAAAATAAAAATAAAAAAAGTTAAAGATGACATTTCAACCATGTCATGATCAAATGTAGCGCTATTCTCCCGTTTACCTTATTTTAGTACAACCTAAGTAACCTATTGCAAAGGCTATCACGACTTCACGACACTTCCTGATATTTATTCTGAAGGCTAGGCTAATCAGATTTAGTCAGTATTATTCAAGATTCAAGATTTTTATTCGTCACATACACAATTATACAGAGTATAACCAGCAGTGAAATGTAAGTCAGTTATTATCACATACGCTTTGAATTGGACCCTTCGTCAGAAAATGTTTGAACTGTTGTTGCAGTGTCCTAACATTGTGCCAGCTACACTGACCACCCTCTCCAGCATCATGGAATCAAGGTGTTGCGTTGTCCTTTGACCATGATCAAAACCATTCTGCGTCAAGCAATGAAAGCAGTGAGGTGTGGTGTATCACAGTGGCCTGGCCACCCGTGAGAAGTCCTAATACCAGCAGACCTGTGGACTTGTGTGCCCAATAAACATGGGGCCACTCAGTCCCAAATCAATCTGCCACTCCTAAATCAATAAGCGTGCATGAGTGGGAAAAGCAATGATGACAAACAATTTAGTTGCACTTTATAGTGGGCTTCAGTGCACTTTTGTTTTTCAGAATTATTATATCTCATTCACCGATGACAAAAATAAATAAATAAATAAAGTTATTGAGCAAATTGTAAGAAACATTCAAATGCGCCTCATCGCTTCTGTTTTAACTTCTATAATGAGGTCTGAATGTTTGGATCAACCTCGCAACAGGCACTAAAAAAAATAAAAAATAAATAAAATAAAACTAACTATTTGTTAAACAACTATTTGTTGGTGGAGAAGTTATTTTCCCCCCTTAGCCCATGTTTTCTTTTTTATTTAAATAGCATATTCACAGACATTCTCTGTAAAAAAAAAAAAATTGTTCATTAACGAACATTAACAGGATCACCAGATCATAGGTATTTTATTTATTTTATAATAAATAAAATAATTTTTCATTTACACGCAAATACATAATATAGGGACGCTGATTTGGTGTCCCATGACTAAGTTTAAATATTAGCAAATAACGTCATTTTATCATTATTATTAATTTATTTTAATGCCATTGCGGGCTGTTTCGCAAAGCACTATCAAGCAGGTCTCGAAAGTTTTCATGGAGCAATCTAGGCCAGTTCTAAGTGCATCGCAAGTAGATCTGCAGTCACCTGTACAAAAGCAAAATTGCACTTAAACAATATCGCAATCAGAATAAGATTTGATGTTTGTTTAAATAAACAAGGATTTTTTTTTTTTTTTTTTTTTTTTTTTTTTTTTTTGTGTGACAGAAGAAGCTTACAGTGCACAAAACAACAGCAGGACACAGACAGTAAAATATAAAATAGCCTAAGATAAGGAAATAATGAAACATAACACAACAGATAAATTAGGTATACACAATATACAAAATAGACAATGTAAATAGGCAAATTATGTAGGCTATGTAATATTTGCAATCCAGCCGCTACATTGTGACTTTAACATCAGTAGCCTATACAGTTTTCATTTTGCCAGTGATCACAGTAGGCTAATGATAACCACAACAATTTACAGACAATAAAATAGAACAAAATAAATAAGTAAATAAAAAAACACAATCAAGCATTGTGATTGTTGATTGTTCTAGACTGTATGAATTAAATTCAGAGGGAGCTTGTAACGGCGAAACGGTCTATAATGAGCTTTGCAGGCTGATGAATGGGGGATTGGCGAATGTCCCAAAAGCGCAGCTTCCCGTAATGAACTTCTCATTACTGGCAACAAGGTGAATGTCGTGCTCAATATCCTTATCATTATCAGGTTCAGTCACTGGGCCTCTGTCTCCATGTCTCCCCTGATCCCTGAAGCTTGCACCCCGAATCGCAAAAGTAAGAAAGTCTGTTAAAACAAAAAGCCTAGATCGCTCTGCAAAAAATCAGTTAGGCTATATTTTATTTACTCGATAGCTATAGGTTCAGTATTTAAAATAATAAACATGAAATTTGTTCAATTCACGCAAAAGCTTAAGCACAAATGAAGTCAGAAAAAGAAACTTCACATCATTCAGTTTTCAGGCTATAAGCATTGTCGATGTTAATCCCAATTTTTGTAGGGAATAATTGTTTAATTCAGAACTCGTTTTTACAAAAGCTGGAGTTTTGTCCTTTTTACCCCCAATAAGATGCATTTTACAAATAGTGACGTGTTCATCAGGCTACTATTATAATAGAGATGTCTTAACTTTTTAGGCCGCTGTCTTTTCAGCATAGCCATGAATCATTCTCCAGTCATATGTCATACTCGGGACGTCTTATGTTAGATCTGTGATAGTTACTAACCGGAACAAAGTTTGAATGTGAATGGGAACACAAACTGAAAATGCATATCCAATATGATCACGCCGGGAAGTCTTTGTGATCTATAGAGGGCACCCCTGATGAGACATGTTAAGATGTAAGAGAATAACAGAGAGAAAAATAAATGTGATAGTAAATATACAGAGAAAGAAGGGTAGCTCAGAGCAGGGGAGCAGATAGCTGTCATCGCTGTGGTTTAAAACAGTCAGCCACAGACTGCTCCAGAAACTCTCCATTACTGCCCATGATGGATGGGAGAGGAACCTATACCCGCATATACTGGCCTGAGAGGCCCCTGAGTGACAGGAGAACCTGGGGTTGGCATGGTATAACTGTTTCTGCTCTTCATTATTGATTCATGAGTTGCTGTCCTTCGAAGCCACTCTTCCCAAAAGTCGCACGTTTCAGTTGGGCACCGGCACCATGCTCTCAACTCATACTTCACTCTATCAGCCACAAGCAGTGACTGGACGTTTGTATTTTACCACATGCCATATGAGGTTATTTTTACAGTCTGTTGTTGCACATTCAAGGTCTGTGGTGTGCACAGTAACAGATGCTTTCATGATTGGAAAACTGACCGGCCATATGTGTATTGCAGATACATAAAGTCGTCTGAGAATTGCTTCATCGCTGTTAATGTTAGAATGCTAGTTTTAGCTTTTGGCCCATCTCCTCGAATATTCATGAATTCATTTTCAGACTTCGCAAAGACTGAGGACTGATTTCTGTAATTAGTTGTATCGCACTTTTGTGATGAAGTTATTAAAGGAAATCCATTCATTAATAATTTCATATCCTTTCGTTTCATTACATGGCGATGAATATCATGATTGGGGATGCAATGTTGTGTTTGCATTTTGCACAGTGCACACTGAATTTAATATAAAGGCACGTGACACGCAGTTTAATCAGAGGTGGACAGTAGTGAAGTACATTTACTTGAGTATTGTATTTAAGTACACTTTTTGAGCAGCCTATCTTTACTTTACTCGAGTATTATTTTTTCTGGAAACTTGTGACTCAAGGTCCTCGAAGTAGAAAGTCGTTATGCAGCAGCTTTGAAAGACAGTGAGTGATTTTTTTTTTCTTTTTGAAAATGTGTTTTTTTGACAGCATATCAGTAATCACTCTTGTCGGGTTACGTGAAGTGATTTTCCCAGCATTTTTTTAAACACTGACCAGTTGCAAATGTGATATGTTTTTGCAATGATTCGATAAGAAGTTAATATTGTGGGATATATTAGACACAACATTGTCTGATTTAGCAAAATTGTGTAAACGAAAATATTACCTATAAAGCCACAGAAGAACTGTTGTGCGTCTTCTAACAAAACACAATTGAAGCAGCACTGCACAGACGATCTCTGTATGACATCAACCTACCGCGAGAGCGATGATGTCAAATACATCTTGCTGTTTTGCTTTTTTGTTAAAGCAGTGTTGCTGTTGTAAAGTTATACAGCTACAGTTGTGTTGCTGGTTTTTTTTTTTTTTAAATTAAGTTTTTATCAGTCTGTATTTACAGCATTTTCACTGATGTGTGCACATTGCCAGAACGGTGAGAGATCACTACCATCCTGCTTTTGTGGGGGTGGGTAGGGATGTTAATTTATTTTTATTTTTTTGTCAAATCACTTGTTTTATTTCTATAAATTTAATCCAAAAATACTACAAGTTAGTCAGTATTCAGTGGGTACAAGGCATTGTAAATTGCTTCAGAGGCATAAGGTATTGCAAGTATTACATAAAACAAAAATAAAAAAGTACTTTTGGTACTTGAGTACTTTTAAATTCAAGTACTTCTGTACTTGTACTTAAGTAAAAACCTGTCTTTACAACTTTCACTTGTAATGGAGTAATATTTGACCAGCAGTATCTGTACTTTCACTCGAGTAATGGAGTTGTGTACTGTGTCCACCTCTGAGTTTAATTCATTTTATTTTTAAATTAAAAAAAGTCCAATATTGCTGCATTTGCGTGGATTTAGGTGATATGGGGTTTCTTTGAAAGTCGTTTAGGCTATTTCCTCCTGCGATAGTCAGATGGTTAGAACCACAAGAGTAGCCTTTCATAGTCTATCAGAGGGAGCTTAAGATATCTTTATAGACCATCGGCCATCAGCCAGCATCGTAATGACAGCTTGGGCCCTCTGGGCAATAATGTATGTGTCTTCTGACTGGCGTCTACCTGAATTTTTCCCTTTGTTCTCGATTGTGGATTTCGTTTTTCTAAATAGCTACATGTTGTAGCCTACTGAAAAAAGACGCATGTTGTTACCAAAAGTAACATTTGCTGAGATCGCATCCTCTATATTATCCGTAAAATACCTTGAATTAAATACAGCATATATGGTATTATTATTATTATTATTATTATTAAAAACACAAGTTACACGAGTGCATCGATTTAATTTAAACGTCAACAGGCCACATGTTATAAGTGAAAGATTGGTTTTAACAAAGCGAAAAATGCCAAGTTCAAGGACATATTTTGTAATATCTAATTTGCTTCATTCACATATAGCTTACAGTCACAATTAAATCACAATCGCCTCGTAAAAAATCTCACCATTTATTTTCAGCACTAATTTCACTTTTTTAAAATCTTAGTTTGACTTGCATCTTCACGAAATAGCCTATTCCTACGAGCAGTGAAGCTATAAGCTTGAGTAGGCTATTAAGCGAGGACAGCTTCTATATGTCATTGGTCCAAATAGACCTGTATTCGTTTTGTTTAATTGATCAGTTTAAAAAGTTAACACTGTGAATAATTTGTGTCTGTGATGAACGAAGTCTGTTTATTATTCACTGAAGATGTATTATTCACTGAAGATGTACCACCACTCCTATGGGTTCCATTTAAATGAAAGGGATAAAAAAGCTCGTATTTGGTGAGGGTCAGGCAATGTCAATCCTGGACGCTTAGTTGAAAAAACATTACTATTAGGCTTAATAGATGGCAATATGAGGCCTACCGTTAATGATTTGATCGCCATCTCCTCACACAACCAACAGTTAACATAGGAGAAGATAAAGTAGCCTATAGGTGATAAGATTAGCATATACAATCTTCACCTTCGGGCGCTATATGAAATTCACAACCACTATGTCCATAAGCTGCACATGCACCTAAGTGTGATTACAGTATCCCTGTTATTTATATTATCATAGGCCTATAAATAGTAGCCTATGCAGTTAGGCTACATCTTCACAACAATAACTACCTTAAATTACCTAAGAAGCATGTTTTTTTATTACAATTACACTTATAGCGGCTTTGTGTATCTATAATGTAAAGTGTGACCCTTTGACATTCAGCATTTCTACCGGGCGCTATTCCTTTGTTATCGACCGCACGTTCCCGAAAAACTGCACCCAAATTTATTTGAATATTTCAGGCTTGCTCAATTTGAACATTTTCTACTTAAAGCGCTCAGATCCGTTATTTTTGACAAGTCGGTTTTTAAAAATGCAGCCGTTTTCATGTGATTTTCCCCCCATCTGGATTTATGCTCTCGTTTAAAGGTTTTAAATGTTTATCACCGACAAAACAGAGCAGTCGCCTCATGCTCGCAGGGATAAATGGAGTGTTAGAGGACTCGCTTGAAATGACACGCATGCTCTGACCACTTGGGAGGTCTTCCTCTCCTCTCACAGGCTCAATACGTGACGGTTTTTATGCAGTATAAGATTTTTCTGAAATGTCTGTGAAGGAGTCTTTGTGCTGAGCCGTGAGGCCAGCTGTTCAGCACACGCAAAGTAAATTCGCTTGGAATTCTTTTAGCTAATTAGATTTTTTTATACATGTAGCCTAGCTATGATATGCAACACTATATATTTATATGTTATATTTTGTTGTGTAAGATGTTCTGGTGTCAAAATATAACGTTCACAATCAAATTACATTTTTATTTTACAAACAGATTTTTTTTTTTTGTGCAGAGAATATAATACAACATAAAAAATATGCCAAATGCCAAGAGTACACTAGCCTACCGTGCAGTCGAGTAGCCTAATTGCACATAACGTTGTAATTACAACACTTAAAATCTATCAATGTTGAAGGGCCATCTTTGTAGAAGCATCGCCAAGTTTTTCTTCTTTTTTTTCTTTTTTTAAAGAAAAAAAAATGGGTGTTCGTAAATAGCTACAAATAATCGATTTCAGAACGTTGTGCACCACAATACAAATAGTAAAAGTGGCAATTCAAAGCAGCAACGACAAAAGCAGCACATCAATGATAATTAGCCTATTTCGAACGGCTGATTTTTACCATGGCTTTGATACAAAAGATGAAGAAAGCAAGCTCTTAGTTGCTTTTCAGGATAGTTTTGTGCCAGTTGTAATAAGCCAACAAATTACTTTCCAGGAGGTAAAACCAGTTTACCGTAGTACACGTCAGTGATCCTGCCACTAGCTTGTAATGCAGATGTATAGCCATCTCTTCTCGTCAAGCATAACCTCATGGAGCGAAGCGTCTTTATTCCTTCAAAGCTCATTCAGCTCATTCTTTCCGCGTTACCGTTGTTTGAGAAGTCTGTGTGCAAGAGTGCCTGAAGAACTTTTGGAGGACGGTTTGGAAGAAGAGGGAGTTGTTTCTGTGAGAAACTCAATCTCGCATACAGTAGCGGCCTCCATCTGGGAACTGTCACAACTGACAGCACCACGGGCACTGGCCTGAACATTCAGCAAAACACAGTCAGAATGGCGCATTGTCTGGTTGTTTAATTATTAGGAAATTAGCTGGTAATTTATAACCTCATACACTATTTGAGAAGTATATCATATCGATATTTCTGTATGATTCACGGGAAACGTTTTTGGGTTAGTGACTAATAATCCATTGATCTACAATGAAGGCGATTTAGCCATATAACCTCTGGATAATAGTTAAATAATGACAATATATATAAACAATATAAATATAGGCTAATAAAATATAAATTAAGATGACAAAAAGTAGATCAAAAAGTGGCATGCAAATCTTAAATTTATAAACAAAGAATTTCGTAACTTCTTTATTTTATTTTATTCGAAATCATTTGGAATATTGTATTTAAGCTTTAATTACTCTCCTTGTTGAAAATAGGGTGTTTAATTCTCCATTTCAGTCAATATCAGACTTGTTTTGTTGCAAAACTTAGATCAAAATGGCTGCGAAACGCGCCCAAAATCATTTAACTCGCATAACCTAAATTAAGTTAGATTGTTATCTATTATATTGGGACACAATGAGCAACACATTTATGTGGGACAAAATGTAAAAAAAATAATAATTTACATCTAATTACACCGAGGTGATCCAGATCTATATTAAAATGTAATGTACGGGAAACCATATCAAGTGCTAAAACTTCACGAACTTTAAGAACACACGACATTGCTTAAAAAGGTCTGCGTATCTGTTCTGAATTTAATATTAGATAAAGACTGCGACATTCAGGTCTAGTTTTTTTTGCGCGATTGTTTTTAATCAAAATGTTTTATCTGAGATCGTGCCACTACACAGACTTTGTTTTAGATTGTTTTAGGCTGTATATAGGCTAAGTGATTTCTACTGAACGGTTTTGATGCTTGGACTTAGGTTGAGGTAGGATCATAGGCCTTGTATGTGATTACGTTTACCATATAGGCACAGGATGGCTCTGTTCTGACGTCAACATGTCTACTAGCCACTACTGCAGACAGAAAAAAATGGAGGAGGGTCTTATGTGCTAATGGTTTACAGATGTCTGTAATACCAAGAAAAAGATGCTGTTTGGTCCATGCTTTAAAATATAATACAACCCTATAGGTTCGAACTTTAAGATTTTGACAATTACACAAAAGAGACCTAGTGAATTTGTTATTATGCTGGGAAGTGGCTTGTGCCAAGTTGATATAAAGAAAACTAGATAGACTAAAAAAGTTTTTTTTTTTTTTTTGTGCTGGTCAGGATTAATAAGAATTAGAGATATTAAATCATATGAGACATGAGTTGATGGGAAGTGAGAGATAAAAGAGCTATATACCTATGAAATTGTATAGTCTATTTATGGATTAGACGAATTAATTTGCTTTAGTGCTAGAGGAAATAAGGGCTCTTTACTACTCTGGGCCTTCAGGAATCATGGTGTCCAATGTAAGATATGTGTTTCTCTTCCGTTTGGAGAGTCATACCTGTTACAGCAGCGGCAGCAGGTCACAATGAGGTCACAGTATTATCTGTATTCTTAATCAAGGGAATACAGACGGTTAATTTTATCTGAGACGCCATCTTGACACTCTCAACAAATTATCTACAATTATTAGAGCATAGAACCTGTGGAATCAGACAATACAATGTAACGTAAGCGGTAATTTAATGCAACTGGATGGGTCTTAAATTGTCTTTGTGCCTTCCTAAGCAGATTTACTCTGGCGGAGATGTCAGTTTGATTGCATGTCTTAACCTTAGACGAAAACTATGAGGCCTGCTCCGAGAGAAAAGCACTTAGCAAGTAGCACGTTAGCACACAAAAATTCACCAAAAAAGCTAATAACTGTCAAGAAATATGTTAGAAAAATATAAAAAAAAGCTCTTTCTAAATATGCACAGAATGCATCATTTTAAAAATCGTAAAACATGAAGAATTTATAATAAATCACTGACGTCACGGTATTATTCCGTAATTTATTATCTATTATTCCATAATTCCAGCGGATACGACTGATTCTGTTGATACGGCCATTGCCAAAAATCGGTTCTATGAATTGCGGTGCTAACCCCTCTCCACACCAGTGGGAAGTTTCAGCTGCACATTTTGATCGGCATGTTATCAATCATTTGCACATCTGAGCAGGCCTTGGTTGCTCCAGCAAAGTCTGGCCCTCCTCCGTATTTTGTTGTTAACGTCATTTGGGCATTTTCCACAGGCTCCAGTGAGTCTACTCAATCATTTATTTTAGCATTTATGGAATTAAACATCTTGTAGTCCCCCCCCCCCCCCCCCCTTATAGCGATTAAACAGAGTATAATTGTATTTTGTACGATCTAGCATGTGCAGTTTCAATGTTAGAATCGTGTATATTTAAAAATACTGTCAAGGATAGCCTAATTAACATTACATGCCTTCTTCGAGATTTAGATGGTATTCTGGATTTTTCCTCAATCAATAATATAGGCTACTATTCTGATATATTTTTTTTCTGTATAAGCCTATATGACCATTGTATAAAACACCATGTACAGTCATGGAAGCAAATCATCATTTTAATTAATTTAATTAGCCAAGTATTTGATCTTTTTTGGCACCTGCTGCAGAAACCGTATCACCTGTTCAACAATGTTCATTTAATGCTGTAATTCATTAATGTGCAAATTTCGTCATGCACTCTGACAAATGCATTTCAAATTAAGATGAATTTAAATTTTTTGTTTGACATAGGCCTATAATTATATTTAGCAGTTATTTTCTAATTGTAGTTACTTGAAACTATAGACAACGTTGTTACCCGAAGCAGCCTGAATGGTAGGCCTTGTAAAAAATAATTAGCCTATACCTGTACGCAAGGCTCATAGCTACTGCAAGCAATAACAGTTTATTTGTAATTAATTGTAACTATTTTTTTAGTAGCCTATTTAGTGTTGCTAGCATAAATTGAAAACATTTGTCTTCAAAATTTTTGATTACTTTTTAAAAGCCAATAGCCTATGTCTCAAAGCAGGACACAGTTTGGGCTGCTTGAATTCTGTTTGTGCTCGATGAGCTGCTGGGTATGCATCGCGTGAGTGCTGTTTGATGTAAGTATAATTGAAAATATATTCAAGAGTCTCTATAGTCCCTGAAACGTATCATTCATTTCTATAGTGTAGTCTATTTTCTGCTTACGAACAGCACTTATCTTCTGTGAAGAATTATTTAGTGTGCAATTTACCAAGTGGCATCTTTATGTTAAATTACATTTCAATACAACAAAAGGTTTAAGGTTGTTAAAAACACAGTGGTTTATTGAATTAATTACATTGTTTACATCTCCAATATTATTAAAATTTTGTGTCTCTGGACGGAAGTGCACTGGGTGGACTCGACAGTTGTTTGACACCAGCATTGTACGACCACAAAATAACATTATAACACTTCATGACATTTTCAAATAAAACATTTACTATATCATAACATCAACTAACCTTCCTCATAGTTAAAGAAGAGAGAGACAGAGATAGATATTGAGAGTGATAGAGAGACAGAATGAGACAGAACTTCACGTGTACTCCTTAGTGGCAGATATCTCATTTTGATTCACAATTGGACAAGAAAACAAACAATAATAAACCAATATCAGACAGCAACACACAATCTCTTACCAAGAGAGTATCCTCCTTCTAAAATGGAATGTTTTTTCCTCAAATATCCACTGTCCGTAGCGGGAAATTGCACATAAATATTCCATTAAATAAAGTGAGAGAACAACTAAAAATGAGTGTCAGATGGCCTCATTTCGTGTCTTTTGCATTAGTCTCATTGTTTCAGTTCCAATGCCCACACATGCTGCGGCCAACCAGTTCTCCCTTTAGTTTTCTTGTCATTGCTGCTCCCTGAATTTTTCAAAACATCGTTCTGTAAAAAAACAACAACACAAAAGAGATTATTTGTATAGCTATTACACATTACCAAATTTTATTAACGTACTGGTCACGGTAAAGACAGCAAATTAAATAAATTAACTTGTACAACAAAGATACAGGCACAGAAGCGTTCACTAAAAATAAAGTTTTCCATACTTTTAAGCTTTTATATCAAAGTCAAAGCAAATTTTCATTAGGTTATATGTAAGTCTAATATATGACAATATACTTTTTCGACGTTTATGAAGATCTATTCACTTTATTTAAGACCTTACCATTTCTTTCTTTCGCCTTTCTTCTTTGGCCTCTGTCTTTTTGAATTCCGCTTTGAAGGCCTCTGCTTCCCCGTTCTGTTCGTCTTTGTCCAGAATGTCCATAAGGTAAGCAATGTAACTGGTAGCCAAACGAAGGGTTTTGATTTTGGACAGCTTCGTATCCGCGGGCACGTTGGGAATGCATTCCCTGAGTTCTGCAAAGGCGCTGTTGATGCTCTGAGTCCTGCGCCTCTCCTTTCGGTTTGCCGTGGGTCTACGTTTCACTGGTCGGGGTCCCATTCCAACGACGCCAGCCCCCGGTACTCCTCCGTAGTGCGAGTGGTCGAGCCCGGGGGCTCCCGCCGAGTATTCGGGGCTGTAGGAGGGTGCCATACTGTAGTCTGGAGGAGACATCTCCGGATGGCTGATAAGCCACCCATGAAAATAGGGGGGTTCTTCATGACAGCGACTGGCAGCAGCTGCGGCAGCGAAGGAGTAGCCGTCATGATGCATCACCGGGTGGTGGGGAAACCCTCCAACTAAACTCATGGCGACAGACTTGTGTACCCTAAGGCGAACCACAGACGGAGTACGCTTTGGCTCTCAGATTGTGCGTACTTTGACTTGACGATTTACACACTGGTTGCCTCCCCATAAAAAGAATTCATTTGTTGCTTTCTAGCAGAAAGTAAAAATGCCGTCCTGCTTATTTGTCCATAACAAAGTCACCGCTGAATTTCTAGCAGATCATCAACAGACGAACAAAACAGGCTTCAGCTGTAACAGCACTCGAATTAGTAGTGAAAATTTATTTACTTACACTTATGTTCTCCACTGCAAATATCCATCACGAGAAAGTCCCATTGCTAATATTTATTAATGTTTTAGCGGTGTTCAGAGCCTTTTTTTCTGAATTTCAAACCCGTGGAATCAATGAGGTGGAGCGTTGGATGGACAAATTTCCAATCCCAGTCGATGTTGTGCAAGCAATTCGCAGCTTGATTCACTCTGTGGAAGCAGGCGAATTCCGACGTTTGATCTCCATGTCAGCTACATCTTTTGAGCTGCTTGGGTTCATATATGTCGTCAAAACTGTTCTCAGCCAATAACGTTGTAGAGGAGGAGGGACATGAACTGCATCGTTAGGGTGTTTACGCTCCCAAATTGCACAAACCCTTGCAAAGAAAGCCCACTTATAGCATATATAGCCTATATACACAACATGTATAAAATAAATTTGAAATACATGCAAAAGGGACTGGTAACGTATGCTGCAATTCCATGTTTATTTGATATTTTGTGCGTATGTGCGTGTGTGCGCGCGTGCCAGTGGCATTTAAGTGTTTTATACATTTTAAATGTATACTATGTGTGTGACACAATACATCCAGTCTTTCGTATTTAATTCAATGCCTTTAATACAGCAATGAGACTGGCTAAATAAAATTGCTTTTTCCTTTTCAGATAAGCTGAGAGTATAAACATTGGTATAAGATGCCTTTTTAACAAACCAAATAGAGATGGATCGTATTCAAACTAGAAACCTCGATGAGATTATTATTTTATTTTTTAAAATTTTATTGTTATTATTTTTTAAGTATCACTGCTTCTTGAGGGGGGAAAACAAAACAAAGAATAGCAAAGTGCAGATCAAGATTTGACATTTAAAACATGTTAAAACTGTATTCAGTGTGCTGTGTATTTTTATCTGGTATAGTAAGCACGATGTGTAGATCTATATGATAATTTGAACTAGCTACAGTCGGCTGTAAAATTCCTTAGGCCTAATTATTGAAACTTTTATTAAGTGCACATAGATAGATAGATAGATAGATAGATAGATAGATAGATAGATAGATAGATAGATAGATAGATAGATAGATAGATAGATAGATAGATAGATAGATAGCGCCTTTGATACATCTAGGGAATATAATTATACTTTTCGCTTGTCAAAAACGAGTTGAATAATGCTATGCAGAGTCTGATTTTATAAAAATAACAAAAAGGCAAAAATGCAGAAATCTAGTTTGTATGTGTAAATGTTTAATCTACATATATATTCAGTGCATGAAACAAAAATGTTTTTAATTTGGCAGTAGTAAGATAAATGGATCTATTTTCCTTTCCGTATTAGGCCTATAACAGTTTTTAATGAACTAATAGAAACGCATTATAAACACATAAAAACAAGTAGCCCTATAGAAAAAAAAGATTATGATAATGTAAAACATAATTTTAATGTAAAATGTATAAAACAGGGTAATACCGTAAAAGCATTAGTCTTTTAAAGTGCATTTTTAATTTTTGACTGAAATGATCAAGCAATCGACAGCTTAATTGGATTTTTATTGTATTAAAGTAAACAACGACGCTGTTTCATCGTGTAAAGTTCAAATAAGCGCGTTGTTAAAATATTATTTATGCCATTAAAGTTTAGACATCATCAAGAGCAGGACAGTGATTTTGACTGTAATATATGTTTATATCGTATGTTTGTGTACGAAACACTTTACAAGAATTATGTTTCCTGGATCTGTTAATCCTCAATTGGCCGTTTATTTTTCACTACATCTATGTTTGAACACATATTTTGAGCGTAGTGTAGAAAAGTGCAGAAAATTTGAACTGAATCCAAAAGACATGGTAATTCTGAGCAGTGTTGGTTGTAAATCCTTTTATTATTATTATTATTATTTTTTTAACCATGCGAGTATCGGTGCTGATTGCGAGCCCTTTCGGAGGACTTTGAGCTGGCATTTGAGTCTTTTAATTTGGACAGTTCACAGTGTATTGCTCCAGGTGCCAGATATAACAGCGATGTTAAACAATGTGTGAATATCTATGGGCATAGCTATTCCTGTCTGTGTGTCAGTGTGTGTGTGTGTGTGAGAGAGAGAGAGAGAAAACTGAGGGGAGAGGCAGAGGAAGGAGAGAAAGAGGGAGTGGTGTGTGTGTGTGTGTGTGTGTAAAATTTCACAAATTTCACAAAAGAAGGTTCATGATTTATTCGTGTTTAAGTGTTGTGTGTGGGGTTCAGGCGTAATTCATCGGTCTGAATGGAAGTTCTCGAGTAATTTAAATAGGCCGAGTCTCCAGTTAATGACATATAATCAGCCTGCAGGTCACTTGGTCAGACTCCTGGTATAGACCCCTCCTCCTCCTTTTGATCTCCTTTCAAACTGAATTTTGTAAAAATAAATAAAGTTATGCAGAACCAAATATTTGAGCATAAGAGAGTTATTTAATAATCGTTGCATGAATCAAAACTAATATACTTTCTATGATCAGAATGTATGAATATGTATTGGCATTAACAGGACTGAGGCAAACGATGAATGGAGAGAAAATAAAATAATAATAATATGCATGTTGTAATTCTATTTAACTGAAACTACGTAATTCATAGGGCTTTGTTAATGTTTTTAACAAATAATCTAGAATTACAGTATTTTACAATGAAGAAGAAATTCCTTTAACCGTGATGTCGTTTTAAACCTCCGTGAGATGCGTCGTGTTAATTAAATAGTCTGCACATTCATCAATGTATTAAATCTATATGTATTTAATGATTATATCCCACCTCTGCTTTCAGTTTTCCTGCTCAGTTCTGAATGGTGATTATTGTTATGTTTCATAAAGTATCCCACTGAACTATCATATGCGTTTCCTTTATATAGACAGTCTGAATTTTAAAGTGTGTTGAAATGAACATTTTCTTTATTGACATACCTGATCCTGCAAAGGGTTGAAGCCTTATGTCCCATCCCCCAGTCAGTCCAGTGACCGGTGGGCTCCTTCTTTCCTCTGGAGGTCTCATTAAGAGAGTCGTGTGCTATTTTCAACATTTCCTCAATCCAGTGACTTAAAATAAAGCCGCTCAGTCACACCGGCGGAAAATCCACCCAAATCACGTTACCCAACTTCTTTGCCAGACGTTTGTTCTCTTTGCTGATGTAGCTGTGATAATTGACCGTCTCTGAAAACTGACATGTTTTCCCACCTTGCCTCTCCACTAATATGCCGACAGGTAAACCGTAACAAGCGCCTCAGCTTAATTTATATCAGTATTAAGCCCATCTGATATGTCAACTGACATGGAACAGGCAAAAGGCCAGATTTAGGGGACATTTACGAGATTTTAATACAATTCATCTGCCCTCATGAATCACAGTCATTATAAACAGGTTATTCCAAACATGCGGTGAACTTATTTGTTGTGGCACACACCTTTCTTTCTTTCTTTCTTTCTTTCTTTCTTTCTTTCTTTCTTTCTTTCTTTCTTTCTTTCTTTCTTTCTTTCTTTCTTTCTTTCTTTCGCTGAAAAAAACGTCTAAAACAAAATACCGTTTCAAAATTGTCTTTAATATCGCAAATATGTCGTTATTTAATTATTTAAAAGAAGACTATTTATTTCCCTTTATTTAATAATTCCCTTGATTTGAATAAAAAGAGCATATTTTAAAATGTGGGAAAAGTCTCGCTCTTGCTGATGTTGTTGTATTAATGCATTCCACCATTTCATTTAAAATGTTATTTGTCAATGAATTTTTCATAGAAAAGTTTTTTGTTTAATTCACAACATTAGTTTATGTGAGTATTTAAGATAGATATATACCATTGATTTTATTATTGATTATTTGACTTTAAAAATATGAAGCAATGTTTATTTTACCTAAATATCTAGACATTAAATAAATGACACAGACACTCATTAAAAAGTAATTATTAGGAAAATGTATATTTAAATATATTTATATTATATTTAAGGATATTATAGAAAGAAAGATGGTGAGGTTTTCCTGTTTTTATTGCAGGGGTTTCTACAAAAGAATAACAAACATTGAATGCATTTTTTAGTACTGTAATGTGCAATTGTAAAAGTCTTTTAATTTTATTGATATTTTATATTTTTAAATGTATAGTTTAATTTAAAAGCTGTTTACATAACCATTAAACACATGCAGGTCTAAAATAGATCTATAAAATGGATTTATATGCTTAATAAAAATTAAAGTTATTTACTAATAAATGGAAATTTGGTAAGCGGATAGAACTCATTGGTAACAGTGTGAGAAGACTGCTTTTAAATTAACATTAGAAGAAGGGTAATTATAACACCATATATAACATAGCAGTTTCTGATACCAGTATAAATTTTATATATTTCCAAATCTCTAAGGCTGTTCACAGTTGCATGCATGTGCATCATGAATGCCTAAACACTTCACTTTTATCAGTAGCTGTAGCTCTTGTGAATTCTTGCAATCAATTTTCAAATATTCATTCTTGAGAACCCTCCTCTCTCTTTCCTGTCACTCATTTCCTTCTCTCCAACGCATCAATAATTCTTATCTATACTAATCATCACTCAGAAGCCCATGTCTTCTAACACCTGTTCACCCCCTAACACATAATATCTCATCCTCACTTTCAGAGCCAGCTTGAAAGATGTGCTCTTGTGCTCCCAGAATGCCCAGATTTTGAAGCGATTTGTGGATAGGCCGGTTCTGCTGCTTTCCAATGATGGTTAACTCTCCACCTGATCAGAACCACTGCCACTATCTCCATTCCTCTCCAAGTTATCTTCATTCCCTCTGTATGTTTTTGCAGGCTTCCCAACTGAAATGCAGACTTCTTCCCTCCTCCTCTTCATCTTTCCATCACCACCCACTTCTGTTTTCATCCCCCCTTTCTTCTTGCACTGTTTTTGATGGTTCAAAGTCTCCTCACCTCTCCTTCACCAACACTCACTTCCTTTCACCGCACACACATACACAGAAACACAAGATCAACCCTCCCGTTGTTTCTTGCCCTCCTGAGTTACTCTCTGATTACGTGAAGCAGAAAAGTGTGAGAAAAAGGGCCGGACTGAATAGAGGGTTAATCTCCATGTGCCTCTTGATCAGGCTGCTGTCCGTTTTGCACCATTGAGGTCAACGTTGAAGACCTACAGACAGTAATACGAGAGCTGACATGTGGGAAAAATAGGCCTCAGAGCCAGTGCACTCAGACAAGCCCCAGTGTAACAGACACGGACGACTCATCCGTTCACACACCAGACTTCATATTTGCTCGCCATGCAGCCATTTCCTCCTGTGTCTATTTGCAACCACATTAAGTATTATCACCAATCAATCTCTACCCAAATAAAATGAGGGTGAAAAATCATTACACTAATGAGGACAGCTTGTTTTCAGTCAAGCTCACTTTTCCAATCATCATCATCATCATCATCAGTCTGCCCTCCGGTGTTTCTGCTGTATGCTTCTGCATCACTAATGCAGCTGCAACCACCTAAAGCAATTTCAGCTCCCAGAGTCTTTGCGTTTACCGACTAGAATATATATATATATATATATATATATTCTGTAGCTCAGAGTAATTTCAGAGACAAATGAGATTCATAATTCACATTCTTTGGCCCTAACACAATACTACTAACCAGTTTATGCAATACATCCCAAATCCAATAAAAAACAGGGAATCTGGGCTTTAATCAGAGCCATATGTGCACATGCTTGCAGTGCACATCGTATGCACAACAACATGACATCTTACACCAATCGGTAGACAGGATGCGGTAAATGACCTCTTTCTCAGTTTATGCCACAGTTTCTGAAACAATAAGGTTTTTCTAAAGAGGTTGTGGCATTATACCTTAGTTCAACCCCCAAAATTAAAATTCTGTCCTTAGTCACCTTAATGTAGTACCAATCCTCTAAGACTTTCTTTATTCTTGGAAACACAAGGAGATATTTTGAAAAAATATATATAGAATTGTCTTTTTTTGTGTGAACTGTAATGTTAAACAGGCTTTGTCATAAATATTTGAGGCTGAACATCAGGGAATCTCCTTTCTCAGTTCCCCATAATATTGTCTCTGTTAACAAGCTTTGGTTTATTGTGTCCCTCAATCAACCACACACTTGTGGATTACTCTGCTTTGCATCACATCCTTCTGGACTCTGAGCCACACATGTCTGAAAGCCCTTCTTATCCAATCATGCTACATGGATGAGAGAAACTGTTTGATGATCAGCTCATTTCTTGAGTGTTACTACAGCTGGTGTATTCCCTAGAGATTATGGAATGTTGCATGTCTGATTATTAACAAAACATTCAGAAATGAATCGTGAGGCCATGAATCACTTTATCTAATGCAGCTGTTTAAAACCTTTCAAAATCTGACACTATATTTGTGGAGCTGAATTGTTGTAATTTTCAATTGAATCATTCTATATGAATGCCAATAGACCAGCTCCTTCTTTTTGGTAAAATGATGGATGGGAATTGCCTAGCAAAAGTATGGACTTTTCCCAGTTTACTCCATCTTTTTGCAATGGCTCTGATGTGCCAAGCAAAACAAGGCCTTTACCTTACTTGTCATTGGCTGCTCTCTTCACAGCTGCTTATGTGGCTTGCTGTGTTTTGGCTGCAAAGGCCAGGCCAACTTTGGTTTTCCTTATGTCTTGGACTTGTCTATTTGTATGACTTTACACTAGGGTTTCCAGTATGTCTTCTCTGAGTCGTATTTGGCAATGCACTGTTTTTGCGAAGCTGAAAAAAAAAAAAAAAAGCATCGCTAAACTCTGAACGGAATATATTACACTTAGTGTCTAGACTGAGTCTTCTGTATGTAGGGTCATCACTAATAAGTCTTTTGGAAAACATTGTGAAAACCACTTTTAGTGCAGTTCCTATTGCTATCTTCTCAGAATGTTCTTGTTCCAGGTCTTTTCATTCCATTTCCTCTTTCTCTGTTTCCATGGGGGAATAAAACAAACAAGGATTAGTTTGTTATTACACACTTTCACAGCCGTATATTTTTATGGCAGTTATTGCAAGACAACAGCAGTTTATTTACAGTATTTATTTGAATAAACAATGGACGTGTGTCAGTGCCTGTGTTTTCCTTCCCACTGAGTGGAGCCATTAGGCTTCGTGAGACTTCTACGGTGGGTCATCGTATCAAACCGTTGTGGAGAGACACCAGGCACACCAAACATCCATTCCATTATAAATGCGTTGAGGGTAGACTGTCACAGCGGCTATGACGGAGAGTTTTTCTTGACTCTGCAGTATTTCACCTTAGTCCATCCATGCCTCCACCAATCATAAAGTGTGTCTAGGTTAACACGGCATGTTCTTTATTCACTAGGGAAAGTGGGTGGGTCTTTCTGTTTCTATGTATAGGAAAGAAAGACAAAGAGAGCTGCGGTGGAATTCCAAAGAGATAAATACCTAGATATGAGTCAAATCCCAGGCATCCAGGGACATCTTTACCAGACTGTTTGGGCATTACTTGGCCTGAGTTTGTGGTCCTGGCCGATTTATAGTAGTGCCGCTCGCGTCAAAACCGACGTATATCATGGCAGGGCTCTCTTGGCGGCCATTATCCCCACCCCCCAACAATGTAATCCATGCACACAAGTGTGCCTAGCGCTAATTTATGGCATACTGATGGATTTACACCACTCTCCCCATTAGTGTGTACATTACCTTGGGCATGTTATGTAATGGTGTTAGGGAGATTTGGGGAAAGGATAACAAGTAATAAATTTGAGCTCTTCTGCAGTGAGAATGAAGAGTCTGGGTTCAGACTGGTCAGAGTCACACTGGTCAAAGTCTCGCTGGACTTTGGCTCACTCCCTTTGTTGTTTCTTTGTGAATTGTCATGACTTCTGCACCATTGAGGGTGTTAGTTCTAGAAGTAAGTTGAGAGGTCTTGTGTTGAAAGTGCTGAAACTAAAAATCACAATATCAGCTCAATTGACAGCAGTTGGCATAATGTCGATCACAACAAAATGAATATTTAAACAGTTGTGCAGGTCAAATAATACACACATTTTAATGTAAGTGCTTTTTTAGAATTATAAGGCTTCACATTTCTGTTTATAAATTGTCCAAGAATTATTTCAAAATAATTTTCTTTCTAATGTGGTCATTTTCAAGATTCAAGATTCAAGATTTTTATTTGTCACATACACAATTATAACCAGCAGTGAAATGTAGGTCAGGTCCGCTCCAAGGACAGCGCAATTATATAGAACACATTAACATTATTCTACAATGAAACTGATTAAGATTAATTTTTGTTGAACCGAGAATATTTCTTTAATTACTATTAAGTGTTAAAAAAAAAAAAAACGTTTAAAATAGAATTATAAGTCTTAACATTTTTGTTTATAGATTGTCCAAAAATTATTTCCAAATTAATCTTCCAAAAATGCTTTCCATCCAATTGTTTCTCACTGTAACCTCAGTGTTTGCTTTGTTTTTTTATGAAAATGAGGTACGTTTTTAATGTAATAAAATAAATGAAATTGATTACGCTTAATTTCCACTGAACACATCTTTAATTAATGTTGGATGTTTTTAAAATAGCATGGTGTCACAACTCTCGGGAAGCACGGAACACGGAAGCCATGAGACGAGGAATTCACTAAGCGAGAGTCTTTAATACCCAGAAGATCACAGGCAGGGAAGACAATTCAAGGACCGACAAACACTAACTGAACGGACTGGGGCTTTTAAAGACAGGATAACGAGGGAACTAAAGACACCTGGGATCAAATTAACAATTAACATGAGGGAAAAACTGGGTCACAGAACACATGGGGAGCAAAACACAACAAAAACAGGTCCATGATCCTGACACATGGCAAGTGTTACTCTGAACATGTCCTTAAACACTTTGAACATTGGTGCAAACAAGCTGTGGTATTATTTTGATGCCATTAAAAAAAAGTGAGAGTACACCATCATTATAACTCAAACAACTTAAAGTGAGTGATGTTGAATTAGTAGAAAAAAAGTGTGGATACCAACTTAGCTCATTCGTCTTATTCAAGCCCTTTAATTACCAAGAATCACCAAATTTCACTAATTTAGATGGTACACCACAGCTGAGGCACCTTCCAGGCTATTTAATTGTAGGCCATTCTTTTGCACTCCTGTCACTGATGGCTCAGAGCTCTTGTGGAAATTGTCAATGACATACTTTCCTGCACCTTGGTGAGTCATTATGACTGAAAAAGGAAAGATAGAAGAGAAGAGATGTCTGATTTCCCATTCATCCATCCCTAAGTGCATATCTGAGCAAATAAACACTAAAACAATTTACTGAAAGTGTACACAGTAGAAGTGCCAACATTAACACTTCTCTGCTGAAGCACAGCCAGGTCATTTTTTTTTCAGGGCAATATTTAATGTGAACTAATATGTCCTTTCCATTTGAAGAATAATAACGGCTTTTTCTATATTTGGTCAGGGACGTCAAGACCTGGATGTTTCTCATATAGATGATGAATTGCCTTTATTAATTTGTGTACACCTGGCAGTTTTAGTGTTTCTCTGATAAAGTTTGCCTCTTATTGGCATACTTGTGATGCCAAGCAGAAACAAATTATACATACTCATTGATTCATATTTTCTATTCGGCCAAAAATGTCAGAAACACAACGGCAAGAGTGAGCGCCCCGAAAAGTTCAGTAATGGGAGTGATGGCAACAATCCAGGTCACCTGAACCTGTATAATTAATCAGCATTCTAAACGAGGACCTGAAACTCCTCAGAGATCCAGTTAGACAAGACAGAGATATTTGTAGATAAACCAAAAGTAACTAATGGCATGAACTTTACAGCTAATTTGGCAGAGATAATCTAAAAGAATGGGAAAAAAGTGATAAATGAAGCTGAGGGAAACTCTTTGGCCCTGCGTCAACGGCTCAAATTAGCACAAGTCTTTGAAACTCTGTTAAGCAGTGGATGGCACTGGCTTCTGGAGTGAGGAGCAGTGAATAATTCTTATTCTTGTAAGGGGAGTGTTTTAATTTGTGAAGATGAACAAGATAAATCATTTATGATTCAATCCTACGCATTTTAGAGAGCACAAATCTAGATCCAGTGATTTACAGCCATGGCCATAACTTTAACCAATGTGCTAAAATCTTTTGCGGTGAGGAAGTGTGCATATTTATGTCGACATCTCCCCAAAGATATGGTGACAGAAAATAATCCGTTCCGGTATTAGGAGACATATTTTCTCAGGATATAGAACTCAGCCGAAGGTCATGTGGATGCTAAAATATTGTTAACAGGAACACATACATCAGTGCAGTGGAGCAATACCCTAGAAAGTGTTTTTGGGCATGCTGGACATTCTTTCTCAGAGCTTTATAACAAGATCTTTTAAGTGAGGGCCTTAAAAGCAGCACTTTTAGGAGTATGAGCATATCACGGAGTGAACTCTAAAATGTCAGGAAAAAAGGAGGGAGAGGATAGAGATAACCGCTGGGATTGAAGAGGAGTAACTGGGAATTATGAACAGCTCACACTGATGGTGTGTGCATGAACCACATTGACACGGTGTTGCCTAAGCTGGAGATGCTGGACCCCTGTGATCACACCACATGTGCTGTTGTAATATTTAGAAGATGCTTGGGTAATACTTTAGAATAGGGAACACTTATTCACTACTAACTACGACTTTCCCCTCAATAAATTCCTAATTTTCTGCTTATTAATAGTTAGTATAGTAGTTGTTAAGTTTAGGTACTGGGTAGGATTAGGGATGTAGAATAAGGCATTAATATGTGCTTAATTACTACTAATAAATGGCTAATATTCTAGTAATATGCATGCTAATAAGCAACTAGTTAAGAGACCCTAAAATAAAGTGTGCTTGCATTCACTTCTACCCTTTCTGTGCTGGAAATGGTGCTAATTGGTTTTCTTGCCAAGTTACTTGTAGTCCATACATTTGTTATGAGAGTTATATAGTGTAACACTTTATATAATTAAAATTGTGAAAAAAAAAAAATTTTTTAATGAAAGATGTGTATTCTTTTCTGTATTTTAAAGTTTCATATTCACAGTTACAGTAATGTAGTCGTTCACATCTCTGTAAGTGTACAAAGGCAAGGTCACATGGCTCTTTTTGAGATGATATAATTAGTCATTGTGAATTATTTGAAATTGTTGCACTCAGGATTTTGAAAATGCGTTTGATGTTTTGGTTTTATGAATCCCACTTATATTTCAGACCACTTCAGTGTCCCAAACGTTTGCTGTGTTTACATCTGAATCCTTTTTTCCAGGATTTGATCCAACTACATATACAGGGACTGCTTGCTCAAAGCCGAAAAGGGGAAAGATATATTTTTTTGTTTTGCCACAAATCATAAAAGTTTGAGAAGGCTCAGGATGTGGAACTGTAAAGACGAGGTCCAGACTCTGATTATTTTAGTGTTGTCACCACAGTAAAGGAATGTGCTGCTGAACTTAAAATAACAATAGATGTCTCATAAATAAAGTGTTTTAACAGGGTAGCGGAATGTAAAATCCTTCTTATTTGAGAAATGAATAAAAGAGCTTTCATAGACACATAAAAATCAATTTATTTTATAAATTCACTGAGAAACAGGTCTAAAATTTAAATATTTTGATGTTATTACAAAATGATGGAATCATTTAATACCACATTATTTGAAAATGACCAGATGGTGCATACTACCCCTATTATTGCAACTGTAAATATATTTAATATAGTCCACAATGATCACAGAGTAGGTCAATTATAGGTATAAGTTAACTTCACAAGCAATTGCACAGGCTTAATTTCGCTTTGTAATTATAACAGACACACTATAGATGCCTTTATCAATGGCACATGTGGTAAACATTGATTTAGGACTTTTGCCTCAAAAACAATTGGGTTTTATTTCCTTCTTTTTGTTGGGAATTTAACAATGTCTTGGATCTGAAGTTCTGGATAATCAAAAAACATGACTGGGCCTTTAAGAATGTAATAAAGTTTTATCACAGCAGAAACCTCTTCTAGTTAAAACAATGCCTGAAATGTAGTCAAACCAATATTCCAAGAGTTTTGTTGCACATTGCTGACATATGCATCTAAGAGCATTTTTAACTAATTTTTTACTCATAACTCAGTTTTATGTTACTATATTTTACTTATTTTATTTAATAATTACAAAACATTTTATTGTTGTTAAGTTAATAATTTATAGCATAATTTCAGTGGAACATTTTCAGTCAAATTAAAAAAAAATATAGACAAATGAATTTATTTTATACCCTCACAATTGGTTGGTACTTTAATAGTACTACAGGGATCTGTCATATCATATCATATTTGTAGAACCAAATTTGAGAATTATTTTACAACTTTATTTATTTTCTCAACTTTTATTTATTTCTCAGCTTAACTTATTTTGCTACCTTCAAATAATGACTTTCACTAGTTATTGTGGAAAGCTTGAATGTTTAATAATGGTAATAATTTAAACAGATTTTTTTTTCTTTCTTCAAATCATGTTTTCTGTCCTCTGTAATAACTGTCAGCATAAATGTACTGGCTCTTGTTACACAGAAATGTGCTGTTTGAACCTCTCATATAAGAATTCTCCCTTCCCCTTTTTGGTGATGAGCAGATAATTCCTTTTGCTGATGATGCCTTAGGATGTTCCTATCAAGGATGTTCGCAGTTCAATTACCAGAGCCTCTCCCTCTGTACATGTTTACGTTCACATGGAAGTTCACGGAGCTGTTTGAAGAATGTCAGACAGATAAACCAGTATGCTACATTCTGGCATAGTATAAGAGCCGTAGCCAACATGTCCAATTTGTAAACAAGGCGGCCCATCTTTTGAGGATGAAGAGGGAGTACATTTTCCTCTCTCTTTGTCTCGCTCTCTGCATGAACTTTTCTCCTTTCCCTGGAGGGCTGGAGTCATCTCCAGCAAGCCTCTCGATGTAGAGTTCCTTCTATCTGGGAGATGGATGGTCATGTTCTAATTCACGATAACTGATAAGCTCTTATTTCTTTGGAAGTTTTAGAGGTTAGGGAGGAAAACGTGACCTTTTGAAACACAAAAAAGTTTGGAGTACTTGAAATGACTAGTTCTATATAGAGATCCACATGTAGGGGTATCAAAGATAATATGGTACGTAAATGTCGGTTCTATATGATTTGGTGTATGTGATGCCACACACTGGTGTATTCCTCTCACATTTACATTTACATTTAATCGATTTGCAGGTGCTTTTATCCAAAGAGACTTACAAATGAGGACAATGGAATCAATCAAACCAATAAAAGAGCAACAATATGTAACTGTTGTGACAAGGATAGTCTAACGCAGTACACGCACACGTAGGTTTTTTTATTTATTTTTTACTAATAAATAAAAAGAATAAGAAATAGAATAGAAAAAGAATAGAAAATGCTAGTGTTAGAGAGCCAATGTTTATTTGTATAATAAAAAGAATACAAGTAGATAGAATAGAAATAGAATAGAGAATGTTATTTTTAGAGGGTCAAGTGTATATGGACGAGATGTGTCTTCAGCTGTTTCTTGAAGATGGCTAAAGACTCAGATCACGTTGGGCATGTCATTCCACAGTTAAGGTAAAAGTCTGTGAAAGTGATTTTGTCCCTTTTGGGTTGGCACTATAATGTGCTGTTCACTTGCAGAACTCAAGCTTCTGGAGGGCACACAAGTAGTAAATTTAGATAAAGGTGGTTGTTTTGTAGGCAAATTTTCAATAAATGTAAACTTTTATTTTGTAGCCAGTGCAAAATGTGATATGCGCTCTTTTTAATTCTGCTGCAGCAGAACGTTGACGCTAGTGGCAAAAAATAAAATGAAGAATTTCACAACTCTAGGCAGGATGTATTGCTCATCTGTAGCAAGAGCAAGAAATAGACTCGGGCACTTTCTAAATGCTGCTTCACACCGTGGCGCCCCTTGATTTATTAAAACTTCTGTTCTTAGAACACTGTCCAGTATGAGCCAAGAGGCCCATATAGATACATATATAATGTGGTTGTTATATACAGCAGTGATTCATATCACGGTATATGCGGTCCTCTAGGTGAATGTAAGTCAAACTCATTGGGTGAATGGTGAAAAATGGCACAGAGAGTTCCAAGCCCCAAAAATCAAAAACCTCCTCAAGGCACAGGCCTACTGTTACCATGGCATCTCTCTTTCTCTGGCGCCGGTTAATCTCTATGAGTGCAGGGATCCAATGATGTTTAAGTGTTGTTGTTCGCCCAGGCCGAGAGGCAGTCATGTTCGTCTTGCAGGAGCGGTTTTTATGATGACTTTATTTCTAATGACTTATTTGGTGGGGGTTTATAGAGGAGCGGTCGGCAGAAAGAGGAAATGAATTAGCCTCTGCACAGATGGCTTTTAAGGCAAAAGACTGCATGACAAATGTTACCTGCCCTCCAGACCCTGAGCCTCAGTATAACAAATTGAAAACGACGATGAAAAAACAGTAACAGGACACTGACTTCACAGTGCCATTGTATCTCGCGTCTCGCTACACAACATAAATATATATAGTAAAAACGGGAGCCTTTAATCTTTTAATACCCCAGCCCTCCACCCCCTACTGACTTAGCGTAGTTGTATCTATATGTGTCAAGTCTGCCTCATGCTGAGGGAAATAGTGAGCAAGCTCAGTTACTTACAAGATTATTCTATGGTGCTATCGACGGTTTTGTATAGAATGAGTTCTTGTCCAGTTTCATAAATTCAATGATAATGTTTCATGTGATGTTGATGTGGCCACTAGATGCTTGGAAATAAAATTAATGCATTTCTATGGAGCCTCCCCTTGGAGGAGAGGTTTTAGCCTGGAGCTGTGTCTGCCGGCTGGTTCTCATTTAGAATAATGATGGAATCCTCAAACCTAACAGGTTTGGCAGAAGAAGAATGTTCTCAAGATTACCAGGTTTGTGTTCTAGCAACAGTGCTGTCAAACCATCCACTACAAGGTGCAGTCACCATTTACATGGACTTAAAATGTTTGATTTCTCTCAGACTAAACCAATAATTCATCTTTTTTAAAACAGCGGTGTCCAAGTCTCTTCTTGGAGGACCAATGTCCTGCAGAGTTGAGCTCCAACCAACCCCAAAACAGTCTGAAGGTTTCTAGTTATCCTGAAAACCTTGGTAATCTGGTTCAAGTTTGTTTGATTAGAATTCAAGCTAAACTCTGCAGGATAGTGGCCTTCCAGGAGCAGAATTTGACACCTTTGTTTTAAAGTGTCATGCGAATACTTTAGTCTGAGTGAAATCATACGAGTCCAAAATTTGCTGAAGCTAGTCTTGACAAACTAACATGATTGTAGCTTGGCATCATACAGTGTTGATCAAGCTACAGTTGTCCTTCAATATTCAATTATGAAGAAAGACTGATTGACAATGTGGGTACTGTCCTTCCCAGACTCTGCGGTCTAAACCCACAGGCCACTTCACAGAAGCATCCAAATATTGTGAATCATTTAGATGCTTAAATGTTGTGTCAACTCTTATGAATCTGGTCCTTCATTCAGTAGTTTCTTAAGGAATGTTCATCAGCTCTGATGTGAGGTTCATTTCCCTCCTGCTGGTCTCTGGCGGTGGTCCCAACAGGGTTGAGAGAGTGCTGGATCTGTTCGGAACTTTAATGCTCCACTGCCCAGGAAGAGTCTCTGATAATGCCTCTTGATCTGTGAGGCTGTCTTTGCCTTGTTATCTGGATGAGAGGCCGACTGGAGGCCGTAGACTTATCCTAACGACCCAGTCGCTCCGGAGGGGCCACCCCCTCGCTTTCTCTCTCCCTCTCCCTTTGTGGACCTTTTCAAACTCTGACTGAGGCTATCTCCACTTCCAAATTCAATGTAACCAAGCAAATGATGCCATTATGTCAGAAATGGCTTGTTGTTCTTTCTTTAATCTTGTTGGGAACCCACAGGATCAATCTTTGCCTTCTGTGGTCATTTTAGTATATGTGGCTCACGTTTTGAGAGTGAAGGAAGAAGCAGGTCAAAGACTCGCCATATCTGTGCTCTGCATGAGATTTGACAACTATTATTATTGTATCACTGGGCTATCCTCCGGTACTCAGCGGGGCTACATTGGGGTCTCTAACTCCTGCTGGGACTGTTAGCAGAGTCCTGCTGTTCTACCACATGCCAGGAAGGCACCGTAAACCCATAAACAGACTTTCAAAGGCATTTCTGTGCCCATAACACAGACTCAACCTCAAAAAGAGGACAATGATGGACGAGAAGAGCATAGAGAGGGGTTGACGAGGGAGAGGGAGGAATGAGGTATTCATTTTGACACGGTGTGATGTGTTAAACAGGCTCCAGTGCTCCTGCTAACTGCTACACAAACACAAGGTGTAATTTTTAACACAGATGCTGTCAAACTAGCCACTTGTCCACATTAGCACTAAGGCTAGGTACCATTGATTAGGCACTGCTGATTAAGACCTGTCTAAAGCATCAGTGGCCTCATTTACACCTGGTATTAACATCCATTTGGTCAGTCTAATCACAAGTGGACAGAAGTACAGATGTAAACAGAATCAAAAATATATTGTGATCTGAAACACATGTAATCAAATTGCATTTGCAATGTAAACACTAAAGCTTCCTGAAAGTCGTTCTTACCTGTCAATCATCCATTCCTGGTTTTAAACTTTCCTGGTTATGTGAGATCTTAACCTGTAGATCAAAATATAAGTCCAGATTTCACAAAACATCAGTATGCCACTTGCATAAAAATTGCTTTAAATAATTTTTTGTTGTTGTTGTTGTAAATGAATAAATGTAGACCATTTTATTTTATATTTTATTTAATTTTTTTAATGGAGAGATGAACTGAATGCTATTTTTGAATATTCAGATTTAGCTTAAATGCTGAATGGCCATAGGTTTTATTATAATTATTACCTATAGTCTTATTTTTAAACATCTCTGTTAAGTTGGTTTATTGAACTGCACAATTTCATTTTGTTGTACGATATCATTTATTTAAATAAAAATGCAAAGAGTAACTGAATCACTTGTGTTTTGTCTGCTGGCCTTAGGCTGCTGAGTGCAGTGATGGGAAACCATACAAATGTTGACTTAAACAGCTGCTTTACAATTTTATGAGATTGTTCTCATATATATGATACAACCGTAAACATGCAATCCCAACGTTTTAACACTAAGATGTATCTTAATGTGTTAATATATATAAAAAAAAATATAAAAAATTTATATATATTTTTACATTTGACAGCTAAAAGCATCAGCAGATTATGAAGGTTAAAATTCTTCAGTAATATTAATATGTGCTAGCAACACTTTTGTTTTTTAGCTGAGTTCTAATGTGAGACACAATTGGTTAATAAAATAATTTTTTTCAATCACTGTTACACTCCTCCTCAGATTGTAACACTTGGGAATTATCTATTATATTCTATATTATGAGCTAGTCACTCTCATTTTAGGTCTGTTAACAGTAAAGTTACTTTTGGCACAGTTATTTGTTTTATTTATATAGAATTGTAGTAGTCTATGATTTATAGGTTAAGTCTGATAGATTTGCATACAGATTCCTGCAAAATACAACATTGCAAATGCATTGTGCATAAAGAATACTTCAGTTACAACTTGATTCATGTTCCACTGAACAAATGGCAAGTCAGCAAAAACACATTAAAGTCACCATATGAGATATGTCAGATTCAACAGGGCCTAGAGCCAAAAATGTCGAAGAGTCTTAAGAGCGAAGTTAGATTATTAATTTGAAATTCAAAATATTATTTATCTAAATGTCTGGCTAAGTATACAGACCATAAATTATTGTAAATTTATCTTAAAGTAAATTGTCAGCAGAGATCTTTAACTACATTTATGATGTAGTTGTATGTTTGCCACTATAGTAAATCTATCATAACTGTGGGGGTTGTATAATTTTTTAATTGTTCAGTACTTTGCAGAGTCTAGTATTGAGAAGAATCATATTCGGTTACATTCTCCTTTAAAGTTGATGCTCATACCTTGGTTCTCACCTTTGACTAGTCTGGAACGTGTGAAGTGTTTCCAGATGTGTATCTTTGCCAACAATCCTGGACCCGGAAGGTTCTATGCTGACATATTGTGAATGTTGGTCCTTGTTATTTTAGGTACAAAACAAGTTCCATTACTAAATATGGGTAAAGGAAAATGCTGCAGCGTCATTGTAGTGTCACTCGAGGGAACTAAGCAATTTTAGTGTTTAATATATAGGGCTTCAATGAGCATTAGCCCTATTACCTTATATAGGGTAGAATGTAAGGATTGTGCCATTTTTTTTCAGTGAAACAAACATTAAATGTGTTCAGAAAAGTTATCGTAGTTTTAGTGACAATGACATAAATTATAAACCAAGTATGAAAAATGTCCGGAGTTTTCATGTTATTAGATTTTTTACAAAAATGTAATTTGTGCCAAGGGGGCGTTTTACCCCACCTATGGGGCAAAATGCCCCCCAGTCTGACAAAGCAATTTGCTTTAAACATTTACAGCAAAATCAGAGTACAGGCAGTTTAATCTTAAAATGTAAAAAATAATATAATCAATAATTATGAATAACAAAATGATTATAGTCTATTTGAGAAAAAAAGAAAAAGAAAAAAGTTAGCTGATGATAACTTTCTAGCTAACTAGCTGCCTGATGCTAAATTGAGGTAATATTTTAAATATAAAGTCCAATTTTTTTTATTCAACCAACTAGTTAGAAATCATTTGATGGAAAAACAAAGGATTTCAGATGTTCAGAACAGAATAACTACAGTAATTGCCCATTGCCCCCTGGAGGCGTTTTACCCCAATTGGCTCTATTTTTACCCCACTATGTTTGAGAAAAACATTATGTAATTCTGAAAATATTGTTATATTTTTATTAAACAACACATACTCTCTATCTATAGGCCATACTGTTCTCATATCATATATAACTATGATGTTCTACAAAACAACAAGCTTTAAAACAGTTTTTGTCTTACTGCTGAAAATGAGATCATTTACTGTGAAATTAGTTTTCTCTCCAGTACATCACCAGTGTAAGCTTCATGGTGAAAACTTCTACATCACTCTTGTCAATGTAGTCCATGACTACAATAAAAATTGATCTGGACCTTATCTTGTGGTTATTTTGGGAAAAACAGTAGGGGGGCGTTTTCCCCCACTCAACCATATTCATTCAGTAGAATTCAATGTTCTGTTGGATTTGCAAGTATATCCCAGCATTGACAAATGTATTCACAAAAGTATTTTAGGTGATTTATAGATATTGTGCAATCTTCTTATGAGCTTTCCTGTGGACAAATATAACTAGTCCATAACAAAATATTTTCTGCAACCTTTTGAATGAACTTTATGACAAACCTGTTCCTGATTGGCATCACTGTGAATCATCTTTTTTTTTTGTGCCATTTTGACAACTAAATTAAGCAGACCCAGTTATTTATTGAACTCAGAAATAAATTGTATCCTAGATTTGCAGTATTTTACCATGCTCTTATGTAGATCTACATTATTTTTACACATCGCTGTGCATCCCTTTGCTTAAATAGACTTTTTCAGCAAGAGTGAGGAAGTCTTTCAGCGAGGTGCAACATCAACAACATTCCTATAAGTTGGCCTGCTCCACATAGTTCAACATCTCTCGATAAATCACAGCGAAGACAGTTCAAGTTAAACTGAGGTGAAAGTTTGGGGTAAATAATCCAAGTGAGACACCCTCAAACCCTCCCTTTTTAACTCTCTTTTGACTTGGCAGCCAAAGTTTCTGTGCAAAAAAATAACTGAACTGAAAACTTTTCATAATTTCCCTCTTTGACTCCTGTTGATTTTATTGAAAAGCATTGCTTTGCATTCAAGAACATCCTTCCAGAGTCAAAACAAGAAGGTCCATAGATTAATAATTTTGGACTGTTTGAGACATGCAGTTCTTCCTTTTTATGGCATTAAAATTTTATTATTTTTGTGATAAAAGAAAATAGCCACAATGACAACCACCGCAAACATGATTAGGTGCCAGGATGTCTTCTCTGAAATGCTCTGTCCCTTTGAGGGACCCCTGAGGGCAAACAGTGTTCTGCTGGTGGATAGTTAGTCTAACACTCATACATAGTCTTTCATAAACACTACATCAATACCTGTCATGCGTGCCCATCATTTTTCCCCCTCGGCTGCTCCATTGTTTATACTACACAATTCTTACATCTATTCAAACATTTTCTTTTCAATAAACATACATGAATAGGCAGAGACCTGAGGCAGATTCATTTATAATTTGTCACCTGATATATATGAGTCCATTCAAGTTTTACTTTTTGCTCCTTCTCCTTCTTTCTTTTTTCTCTCTACATGCTTTATGCTTTCTTTTTAAACTCACAGCCCCATGAGGGGCCTGTATGCTTCAGTTCACTGGTCACATTCAGCCATGCACTCAGTGAATCAGTGAATGCTGCCATTTGTGGGATTGCACCCAAAACCAAAATTAGCTTTAAAAGCAGTTCAACAAGAAGTAACTACTTATCTGTGTTTAACATGCATTCAGTTTAATCTATTGGGGGCATAAACATCCCATTGATAAAAAGTGCTCAGCGGACAGATTGCAAAATAATTAAAGGGAGAGTTTGGTACGGAATGTAAACTTTACAAGGGTCTCCATTTCTGTTTATTTTGAAACAGCTGCGAAGAGCCAGCCCGCCTGCCAAGTGTAAGCAGCTGTTTGTCACTTTCATTTTACCAAAGAGCCACTAGAAACAGAAAATCCATTTCAGCTGTCTGTTGCTCTTTCTTTTTGCTCTTGTCTCGCTCCAGCGCTTTCTTTCTGTCACTCCCTCCACCTTTCGATACAATGGCGAGCTTCTTGCTTGGTACCACTAAGTGATTTGTTTTTGTGCATTTTGTTTTGTGTGACATACATGACTCTATACTTTTTTCACTAAAAGTAAACTTAAACTTAAACTTTGTAAAAAGATAGCAGCATTATTACACTACAGATTGTGTAGCAGCAATGGAAGATTTGTTAGCTTTTGGCTCAAGGTCTCAATAAGAAATGAAAATGAATTGTGAGAGAAGTTGAAAAAGAGCAAGAGATGGAAAAAAAGGGTTGCAGACCAAATTGTTTCCCTTTCATTTGTAGATGTATATGGTGTTGCGTGATTCCACAAACTCTTTCTCACTCTAATCCCCTAAATTTACTTCTCCTCTTGCAGTTTTCAGCTCAAACGGACTGTGCCAGCAGGCTATAAATCAGCCCTGCCAAGGCAACACGGAACAATCTGCCGTAACGAGTTATAACTACAGTAAACTAGATAAATCTTGTGGGTGATACAATCTAATCGTTGAGTGTCAGAGGAAATAACCTGGTCCAAAGGGAAGTCAGTCTATAATCTGCAAAGCTCAGCGTGGAAAAAAAACGTCTGAGACTGTTTACATACCTGCCCGCTGATTTATTTTTGTATATGACGAGTAGTCCTGTGACTATCACCCGCACATTTTATTACAGCCCTGGAATGTTCAATCCAAGAGGGAACAAGGTTACCGTTTTATCTATTTGTCTCCAAATATGGTGTTTGCTTTCTTTCAACCCTGTAATCCATCATAACCTTCTTCTAATGGCTTTAGGCATGGCTTTTACAAGACAGCGCTCTACAACTCTCAATGCAGTCAAGAGGCACTTGGAAATAATTATTTTTATTGTTTATAAATTTTTGCAAATTTGGAATTATAGGATTTTTCAAGTTTTTGAAAGAAATGTCTTATACTCACCAAAGCTACATTTATTTGATTAAAAATAAATTAAAAACAATAGTACTGGTTATATTACCCATCAACATATTAAAATGAGTTCTGAAGGATCATGTGACACTGAAGACTGAAGAGTAATGATGCTGAAAATTCAACTTTGCATCACAGAAATAAATTACATTTTAAAATATATTCAAATAGAAATGAAATAGAAATGGTAATATAAATAGATTAAATATAAATTTTCAATTGTTATAGCTATTTATTATTATTATTATTATTATACAGTATTACTGTTTTTACTGCATTTTTGAAACGTCTCGGGTTACGACTGTAACCCTTGTTACCCGAGAAAGGGAACGAGACACTGCGTCGGTAACGACACTTTGGGGAACCCCCTCAGCGTAGCGTGTCTGAAGCATGAATGAAACTATTCCAATCCTGATTGGTGTTGCGTCATGACGTAACATGTGATGGCATACTCAGAAGGTACAAAGGGACGCCGGCAGACAACTGAGTCAGCTTTTGCGATGAATCAAGCCGCTCCCAGGCATGGAGAGGTGTGGCAAAAAGACACAGTGTCTCGTTCCCTTTCTCGGGGAACAAGGGTTACAGTCATAACCCGAGACATTCCCCCTCGAGGGAACTCACACTGCGTCGGTAACGACACTTTTGGGAACGTATACCCACTATGCTACCCCGAAACATGCCTGTCCTAGTGTGAAGCTGAACCAGGCACAACTTAGGATGAGAGCACTTGTGCACCCGGTGTGGAGGGAAGGTCCAGGCTATAAAACCTGATGAAGATTTGCGGGGTGGACCACCCAGCCGCATCGCAGATCTCCTGCAACGGGACTCCTGAAAGGAGGGCCCTAGAGGATGCCATGCCTCTAGTAGAGTGGGCCCTCAAGGCCACAGGTGAAGGCAAACCGCGCACCTGATAGGCCAAGGTAATAGCCTGAATAATCCAATCACTAATCGTCCGCTTGGAAGCATGAAGTCCCTTCTTGGGTGATTCAAAGCACACCAACAACTGTTCCGACCTCCTCCAATGAGAAGACTTCTGAATAAAGATATTCAAAGCTCTGACAGGGCAGAGAAGATGAAGCCTCTTTTCTTCCGCCGACACATGAGGCGGAGGATGAAAGGCCTGAAGAACCACCAGCGGTGCCACATTAGATGGCACCTTGGGCACATTGCCGGGCCTAGGGTGTAAAACGGCCTTAACTCCTCCAGGGGCAAACTCCAGGCAGGTTGGCAAGATATCCAAGGCCTGGAGATCCCCCACTCTCTTGAGCGAAGTAATCGCTAGGAGGAAGACCATCTTAAAGGTCAGGTTCTTTGCCGTAGCCGACTCAATAGGTTCGAAGGGGGCAAGTGACAGCCCTTCCAGGACCACAGCCAGATCCCAAGTTGGGACTCTGGAACGAGTCGCAGGCCTCATCCTCCATGCACCACAGAGGAACGTCTGATCTGACTCACGATAGTAGGAATAGTGAGCGTCTTGAACCTGAATCTCCTGAGAGAACGTTTCAAGTGCCGCAGATCTAAAATTGGACGCAACCCTCCATCCTTTTTCGAAATTATGAAGTACCGGCTGTAGAACCCGAACTCCTTGTCTGGCAGAGGAACACGTTCTATGGCCTCCTTCACCAACAGGGAGTAAACTTCCTGTTCCATCACCCGACCCTGCTCTGGGTGCACTACAGTCCAGACCACCCCATTGAACTTTGGGGGGCGGTAACCAAACTGCAGTCTGTACCCCCTTTCTACTGTACGCAGGACCCATGGAGATATATTCGGAAGGCATTGTCATGCGCCGATATAATCTACTAAGGGAATCAGCCTCTTGAGGCTGACCTCGGGTGTTCTTCGAGTATCGCGGAAGCGGCATACCGGCAAAGATCGACAACAATTTTCTGTGTGCGGACACTGTTGCTGCAAGGCCGCAAGCCTTTGGGGTGGACACTGTAGCGTGCGTTCGCCGGAAATTGATGTGGCCTGAAGCGTACTGGATGGTGGGATACCAACATCGATTTCCTGAGGGTTCCGAGGTGGAAATGACCTCGATCGCTCCACCCCATGGGGATTAACCCTCAGAAGCCCTGCGAGAGCAAGGACCTCTTTCCCGAAGCCTTTCTAGCCTGAAGGACGGTCCTCAAATCGACCTTCGGCTCGGCAGGCTTCGGGCGAGAGCGTCGCCTCTGTTGCCAAGATCCCTGAGGAGGGGCTCTTGAAGCGACACTCTCTTTTTGTACCTGCCGGTACGAGGAGCTTGATGACAGCTGGGGCCGCCCACTCAGAGCAGCCTTCTTAGATTTAGAGCGGCGAGGGAGGTACTGCTTAAATGCTGCAGACTGCTTTTTTGCCTCCAGAAACCTGTCGATGACCATATTGACTGCGTCGCCGAACAGGCCAGAAGGCGATATCGGGGCATCTAGGAGAAAGGCTCTGTCCTTCTCCTTTATCCCTGATAAGTTTAGCCACAAATGTCTCTCCGTGGCAACCATAGCCACCATGGAGTGGCCGATGGCACGGGCCGTCTCCTTGGTAACACGGAGAGACAAATCTGCAGCTCTACGCAGAGCCGCTAAATCACCCGGAGTTGGTCCCTTGCCCTCATCTAAATCCTTTAAACAATGAGCCTGGTATGCCTGCATCAGTGCCATTGTATGCAGGCATGCACCAGCCTGACCAGCCGCCATATAAGCCCTGCCTACCAATGATGATGTAACCCGACAAGGTTTGGTGGGCAGTACCGGGGCTTTAAGGGACGACGCAACGTCAGGGGAGAGGTAGCTGGCTAAAGGCTCTTCCACCCGAGGCATCGTCCCATAACCGTACTCACACGCTCCCAAAATGTTACTATAATCTAACACAGGAGGGTAGACAGTCGAGCGGAGTACAGTTTATTCCATAACATACACAACTCATTGTGTAAGTCAGGAAAAAATGGTAAACCCCGGCGTTAAGGCTGAGACCTGTGCTGCAGGAAGCGCTCATCCAATTTACTTTTCACTTGCACTTCCTGTTTTTCTTGTGGCCAGTTAATATTAAGTTTGGCCACAGCATGAGACAGCACATCAACGAGCTCCTCAAATGCAGGTGAATGCAGTGGCGAGCTCTCTGCAATTCCACCCGCCTCGGTGCTGAGCATGTCTAACTCCTCGGAATCAGACAGCTCAAACATCGGGTGAGAACATCGGAACTGTCAGACGAGGACTGAGAATGTGCCGCAGCAGTCTCGAGCCCTCCTGACAGATCCATCTGCGAGGCCCATGATATAAGCCGCCGCACCGCCTCGGCTGACGCGGGACCCGAACCGCGGGGCGCGTGAGCCTGGCTAGCCTCATTAAACACAGCCAGGCGGCAGCGCAGCACTCTGATCGGCAGAGCTTCACAGTCCGCACAGGCAGCTCCCTCGAGAGCTGCCCGGGCGTGCTGCACTCCCAAACAATGAACACACAGCTGATGTGTGTCCCCACCCATTAAAAACCTCGGGCAGGGATGCACACACCGCTTGAACTGTCCACTCGCCATGGCAAAATACTGCTTGTGACAAACAACACCAAATAAGACACACAATGACACAGAGAGCTTGCTGAAGAGCGAAAAGCTGACTCTGTTGTGTGCCGGCGTCCCTTTGTATCTTTCGAGTATGCCATCACATTACGTCATGATGCAACACCAATTAGGATTAGAATAGTTTCATTCATGCTTCAGACCGGGTGTGTCTCACTCATACTGGAAACTGAAGCTGCGTGCCTTTTGATCGCCCCCTGGTGGCTGGCTGCAGTACAGGTCATAAACCCCGCCCTCTCCATGTAAACTAATGGAGTCATAACAAAAAAATTTATTACACTTCCAATACAATTTTCCAAAATATAATTTTGGTCATTTAAGGTAGTTGTTATCACGCTGATATATGTTCAATTGTTCGTTTTTGTGGTAAGTTTTATTTTAGCTAGTAATTTGATGCTATAAAAACGGGGCGTGTCGTTATGGTTGATTGGGTCTGCGGGAGTTTGGGCGGGAGTTTGGTTCCGCAGCTCCACCTCACGAATCTACTGTGCAGACTCGGGTTCCAAACGAATCTCTACTGCGCAGACTCGGGCTCCAAATGACGTCATTTATTCACAATGGCAGCGGCCATACTGAGATGTATTCGCTTCACTTTTCTACAATGGAAGGAAGCGGAGATGCGTCGTCCATCTTTTTTTACAGTCTATGCTTCAGACGCGCTACGCTGAGGGGGTTCCCCAAAGTGTCGTTACCGACGCAATGTGAGTTCCCTGGAAGGGGAACCTTTGTGAGCTTAAGAGACTTTTTTTCAAAAGCATATATATTTTTGACCACTAGTGTAGATTATGAGTAGTGATAAGCAAAGGTTAATCGCAATGTATCACATCCAATTTAAACGTTTTTGTGTACATAATATATGTGTGTGTGCTGTGTATATTTATGTATATATAAATACACACACATGCATGTATATATTTAAGAAAAATTTTATGTCTATATATTAAATATATTTAAATATATAAATTATATGAATATAAATACATGTAAATATTTTCAAAATATAGCCTATACTGTATGTGTGTGTCTTTATATAAGAAATATACACAGTACACACACATATATTATATAAACAAAAAAACGTTTATTTTGGATGCGATTAATCGTTGCCCAGCACTAATTATTAACATCCTTAGCATCCCATCAAACTATGCATTATCCATTTATGTTGTGCTTGTGCACATATTTGTAGTATCATTCTTCAGAGTGTTAAGCTAGCATCCTTATCTGTTTCAGTTCTTTGCATTTCCCAAAATCTCAATGTTAGTGCTTAACTTACAAACACAAGGCATGCGTACTGTATATGTGGTACGCTCTAGAGGTCAATCTGTGGTCCTCTAGCTTGCTGGAGCCTTTTAGCCCTCTGCCCTGTCTGAGCACTGAACCCTCCGCTGGGCTGGGTCACAGTGGAGCCAGAGCGCTAGCCATCGATCAGCTCTTATCAGCTCACCACTGACAGTTCAGAAGCGCAGTGGAGGGGCTGAGTGAAAGAGCCCTGAGAGAGAGGAAGAGAGAAATAGAGAAGAGAAAGAAAGATTATGCCCTACGCTGTCTGCATTGTCAGCTGCCGGCCTGGGCTGTACTGTCAGGCCAGGGCCTAAGTTATGGGTGCCTCAGGGCTCCCTGATAAGTCTGTAGGGGTCTGAGTAAGACAGAAAGAGGGAGAGATAAGCACTGAGGTATAGTTCTTTGAGAACAGTTGACAGGCTCTAGTCTATGATTTTATGTGCTTCCAACTCTATTTCAATAAATTACAGTTAGAGAGCATTGCAGAATCATCACTTGTATAGGATTTGTATCTACAATATTGTACCTAAAACACATTTCCCACATAATGCTATTTTTGTTAGTTCATCTGAATGCTGGCCATGGTGTATATAATTAGCCTGTAATGTATAATTTACTATGTATAATTTACAAATAAAGGAAGTGCTGAAAACCATGACAGTGACAGTACTATATTTTTTACAACTAATAACAGAAAATAAGCATATTCTTAAAGCTTAAAATCTTGATTGAACATGTTGATGCAAAAGATTGTTTGTATAATAATAAAAAAAAAAGATTATACATTACTGTACAAAAGTCTGGTAAGAGTCATCTATGAATCATCTATAATACAGGGATATTATGAAATATTATTATACATTTAAATAACTTGCTATAGTATTCCATATTGTAAAATGTAATTTATTTTATATTTATTTATGGATAATAAATATAAAGGTCAAAAGAACAGCATTTATTTTAAATCAAAATCTTTTGTAGCATTGTTAATGTCTTTACTTTTACGTTTGATATGTCTATATATACAAAAAAAATGCATCAAATCTTTTGTAGAATTTTTAGTGTCTTTGCTCTTACTTTTGATATATAAAACAACAACAACGACCTTGGATCAGAATCTTTCAAGATTCTTGAATCAGATCATTGTTTAAACTTCAGATGAAGATTAATCCACTGTTATTACTTGACCAATGATAACTACAAGGGCTTCACATTCTTTTCCTCACCAGTGCATGCATACTAAATAAATGTAATAATAAAATGTTAGTAGAATATTAAGTATGTTTAAGAGTTATAGCAGCATTTAAAGAATAGATTATACAATGAATGCCCTCAAATAGCATGAATGTTCTGAATACTATTTTTGGGGTGCTTTTCCAGCAGTGGCAAGTGTTACCCTTGGTGGTCCTGTCCATCCCCGCCAGCGATGTACAGTTCAGTAACAAATCCAATTATTCGCTGACCCTGTCTCAGCAGCAGGCCTGTGCCAGCAGAGCTAATTAGGACCCAGTGTCCACAATGGGCAGCTCAGACAATTTTTAGTCAGTGGCCTTTCTAGAGAGAATAAGTGATTTGTTTAAAATGCGCAGACTTTTTTGTGGCTCTTTGAATGAGAAGAGATGGAGATGGTTATGGGGGGTAGTGAGCTGCATGGGTTAGTGCCGTTGTGATGAGGGTTTGCCCACTTGAATCTATGAGTAGATAAGTTATGTGTGGACTGATGGATAGACTTATCACAGGTCTGGTGAGACGGGACTGATAGGCCAAGCAATCAGAAACCTCAGCCATCTTCTAAAACACAAATAATTATGAAGAAATGGCAAGTATTACATTGAAATAAACATAAAATCTTGAAGCAGAAATACTTAAATTAGTTTTTTTCTTGTGAAACATACTCCAATAATATGTTTTTGGTTTTATTTACTACTTCAAAAAATGATTTATACAGTGTAGCATTGGCTGATCAGGGACAATATTTATTAATATTTATGTTAATATCAGATAGAGAACATATACGGTTCTGAGTACTATTAGGTTAGAAACAGTAATGCACTAAAACTTCTTTACATTTGCAAATGTAATATATGGAAATTTAATGCATGTACATATATGACATATATTGTCACATGAAGTAAAAACACATATGAAACCTATTAGAAATTGAAACAGTTTACATATTAACATGTATATCTAGTATGCATAATACATTTATGGGCATATAATGTACATGTATATCTATACTAAATCCCCTCAATACAATGTTGTCAATGTTGATATTATATAAGTAAACACAATAGTTATACATTTATTACAAAAAACATACAGTATACAAACAAAGATTTTTGTATATATGCTGTTTTAATAAAGTTGCATATTTAAATAAGATATATATATTGTTGACATATATGGTTGCTACATACCATATTAAAATATTCATATACATAACATATATACATATACAAATTTTACTATGGGGATTTTTTTTATAAATAGTCCAGGTGATATGTGAAAACAATGTTCACTTTTTCATAAAAGCATGAAACTTGCTAAACTTGTATAGTTTGCGACCTTAAACATTTTCAGAAATGGAGCCATCGCAAAAACACCTTTTGGTTGCAATGGCGACCGTTTTATTTTCCTCAATAACCAAATTATGTATTTTGTGTTATATCTCCTGAACCAAACATGATAACACAGAAAAGGTGATGAAAACATACACCTATGTTTTTATGGTCAATGATTACAATGAGACCATATACAGCAATATACCTGTTATACCTGTTCAGGTGAAGAGTTAATGGTGAAATCAGCAATGTGAGACGGAAATAACATATCTGAGCATCACAGTATCACAGCATTTACAAAAGTCAATATAATGGCTATTATTTTTTTCTTTCTTTGATAATTAACTAATAGCTTTATTCAATACATTAAAAGATTGTTTTCAAGAATATGACCATATATTTCAGAGATATAAAAAATAATCTCAGGTAAGTGTATTTTTCCTTACCTCTCAGGCAGAGTCAGGTAGGTGGTAGTGTGTTTCCAATACATTCTTGTTCTCTCTCAACAATGCTCTAACATCACACACAGACAGCAATGCAATCAGGTGAACAGTTAATGGTTAATTCAGTGAATTTATGAGAAGGATTACAATGAAATCTCAGAAAATGCAGAATGAAATTTCAAATATATTTAATGTAAACCTAATTTACAATCACTCTCTGGGGCCAGAGTTGTCTATTATGTTGTCCACATGGGGGAAGCCAGAGTCCTGCACGTGGGCGAGTACACGCAGGTGAATCGCTAATATTTTGATGTAACAGGTGGAATAATATTTATGTGTAGGGTGTGGTGTGGGTGCGGGCCAGACGGTGACAAGCACAGGTGGGTTACGGGTTACGACTATTTCGACTCGATCCAGTACACGCTGAGCAATGTAGCCAATGACAGCTGTACTGATAATATTAAAGGGCGAGCTCTTTGCATGCTTTCAGTATTTAATCTATTCACATTTTGAATAAAATTTTTAAAAAATATCAGTTTTGTCTACCTCATGTAGGAGATTTAATGCAGGTGCGGTTCGGGTCCCAGTTTTTATGTCTAATGGGTCGGGTATGGATTAGATTAGTGTTGCTGTCAGCAAACGTGTCGGGTCTTCTGTTAATTACTGCGATTGTGGGAGATAATTTCACCAGCCAGGAAATGTGAATGAAAATGCCTGTCTGTGATGTTACCACGAGGCATCTCTTACTTACAGATCTCAGGCTTCTGAAGGGGATGTAGATTTGTAAGAGTGAGGAGGAAGTAGCAGGGTGCTGAGCTTGTGGCTGTTCTGTATGCAAACATCAATGACTTGAACTTGATGCAAACTGCAACCGGCAGCCGGTGCAGGGAGATAAAGAGAGGTGTGAAGTGGGCCCTTTTGGGCTCGCTGAAGACCAATCGTGCCGCTGAATTCTGAAAAAATTATCGAGGTTTGAGTGCGCATGATGGAAGTCCAGCTAGAAAAGCATTGCAATAGTCCAGCCTAGAAATGACAAGGGCCTGGGCAAGAAGTTGTGCAGCATGCTCTGTTTCGAAGGGCCCGATCCTCCTGATGTTGTGCAATGCAAACATGCAGGATTGAGCTGTCTTTACAATATGGTCCTTGAAGGTCAGCTGGTCACCAAAGAATCATTTTTGATGAACCTAGCAGGATGATGATATCATGCTGTAGAGTCAGAGTAGCAGGGAAAATGAGAAGCTCAGTCTTTGCCAGGTTGAGCTGCAGGTGATGTTTCTTCACCCATGCCGAGATGTTTGCCAGGCAGCCTGAAATCCATGTTACAATTGGATTGTCAGGTTGAAATGAATGATAGAGCTGTGGGTCATCAGCATAGCAAAGTCAGGAGAAACCATGTGCCTGTATGATGGGTCCCAGTGATATAGAGTATATAGTGAAGAGGAGGGGCCCAAGAACTAATCCCTGAGAAAACCTTGTGACCAGTTGATGTTCTTTGGATACTTCTCTTCCCCAGGAAACCCTGAAAGACCTACCTGTGAGATAAGATTCAAACCAGTGGAGTGCAGACCCGATGATGGTAGACAGGATAATCTGATGATTCATAGAGTCAAAAGTGGCAGATAGATCCAGCAGAATAAGAACTGATGTTTTGGAATCAGCTTTATCTACCTGCAGGGCTACAGTGACCTACAGCAAAGCAGTCTCAGTTGAAAGGCTACTCCTGAAACCTGATTGGTCATTCTGTGAAATAAATAATGTGACTGTGTCTATAAAGGTGTGAACCAAATGGTCGATTGCATTATAATAACAAAGGAACAGCATTCCTCAGGAACATCTTGTAGATTGCAGGATCTCCAGTGGGAAGGTCCTGGCAGTATTGTTTTTAGCCCTTTTGTATTCAGGTATAAAATGATATCCCACGGACAGAACTTTGGGAGAAGCTAGGATTCATACAAAGTGTGACGAGTCGGCTGCCTCCCCCCTGTCCATCATCACCACCCCGTCCCGTATTCGCCGCCCTTCACCAGGCTCCCGACGGGAGTGGGTGTGTGAGAGAGGAGGGGCGCTGAACACGCAGGGCTGGCGGCGTGTGATGAGGCGCACCTGACGTGAATAGAGCCTCATCACCGCCGCCGTTTAAACGCCGAGCGCGCCTCTCCTCGGGAGACCGGTCTCTTCCCCGTGCATGCACGCTGGTGTCCTCGTGGGTCCAGGAAGGGTGCGTCGAGCAGGACTGCCGCACCCGTTAGGCGGCTGACGGGCCAGGATGCCGGGCCGCCGAATCCCCCAGAAGCGCCGGGAATCCAGGAGATGGAAGGAGCCGCGCAAGAGACGCCGCCGCCACTCGCTCCCGGCCCCGAGAGGGGAGCGCGTGCGGCCACCGGACTCCGCCCCTTCCCTGGACCCTTCCCTGACGAACACTACCCTCCTTCACTAGCCCCGCGGCACAACGAGGACACCAGATTCCCCGTTTATTTGGACACTTTTCCCCTTGGACACTTTATTTTCCCTTTTTATTGTTTAATAAAAACCTCTCCGAGGTTGATGCCACACCCACTGTGTCTGTCGTTGGCTCCTCCCGCCACAAAGGGTTAAGATTGATTGAAGGAAGACATGCTAATATCGCTATAGAAGAACTGCTACACTACCATCTTCAATAAATTCTTCTCCCCACAAAAAATTATTCAAGCCTACTTAATTTTTTTGTATTAGAGAAATCTAGTACATTGGTGAGCCACCCAAAAGACTGCTCAGCAAAATACAGTAAAGATGATGATACATGGGGCAACTTTTTAGGTTAGAAGGGGTAGTATGCACCGGCTTGTCTAGACAGATATTGTCTTGACAAGAAGATAAAGTGGATCATAAAGTGTCAGTTGCTGTATTTACATCCGGAGATGAGAAATGGGTGGGTGAGGGAAAGAGAGGATGACACTACAGAGGAAAGATGGAAGGGTGAAAGGGAGCGAAGGTTTTGCCTAAAAGTAACTGATAGAGGAATTGGTGGCAGACAGGTAGTAATATGTAGGTTAAATGTAATAAAGAAATGAGCAGAGATGTCTAGAGGTTTTAAAAAATGCTGTTTGTTATACAATTGCATGTGTAAATTAAGTCAAGCTGGTTGACTGATTTGTTAGTGCTTGTGGTAGTAAGCCATTTGAGATCGAATGAATCCAGGAGTGGAAGTGGAAGTCTGCAGTGTAAGGCTTCTCCAGATGGTTTTCGAAGTCACCAAAGACTACAAGTAGACTGCCATCCACAGATAATGAGGACAGCAGCCCATACAGCTCCTATATAAAGATGCCGTATAAAGCTGTTACCATAATAGCATGAAACTCAAAATAATTTTTATTGCATAGGGAAGAGTGGGTTGAGTATTTTCGATTATTAGAAATGAGAAGACCAGTACCCCTCCAACCTGACAGGGGGTGTGAGAGAAAGGGAAGTTGTTAGAGAGAACAGCAGGAGTTGCAAAGTCTTCTGGACGAATTCAGGTCTCAGTTAAGCCCAAGATACTAAGATTAGACTGAGTATTCTTGAAGGCAATCTTTTTGTCACGTTTTGGTTGTGTTTTGCTTTGCTCCACATTACCTATTTTTCCTGTGTTCCCTGATTAGTTAATTCGTTTCCACCTGTGTCTGATTGATTATCTCGTTTGTCTCCAACATTTAAGTCCCGTGTCCTGCCCTGCTCCTTTGTCTGCTATTGTTTTGATTCTATGTGTTGTGCTAACCCTTGCTCCTGGATTCCTTCTGTTTCTTGTGTGGATTTATCATTAAAAGACTCTGTTTTGGATTACTCATGCGTTGTGCGCTTTTACTAGTAGCTACACGTAACGCTTTTATTGTACTACTGAATAATATATTAGTTAAGCTGGTGTGTGGTGGGTGTTCTGGCGCAATATGACTGCTGTCACATCATCCAGGTGGATGCTGCACATTGGTGGTGGTTGAGGAGATTCCCTCTTTCAGGTAAAGTGCTTTGAGTACCCAGAAAAGTGCTATATAAATGTAACGAATTAATAATTAAAACAATCTTTTATTGTACTATTGTGTAAAATATTAGTTATTAAAGAAAGAAAAAATGAATAGCCATAATATTGACTTTTGTAAATGCTGTGATACTGTGATGCTCAGATATGTTATTTCCTTCTCACATTGCTGATTTCACCATTAACTCTTCATCTGAACTGTGTATGGTATCATTGTAATCCTTGACCATCAAAACAAAGGGCTAGACATTACATTTTCTGTGTTATCATGTTTGGTTCAGGAAATATGACACAAAATACGTAATTTGGTTATGGCCCCAACCTTTATAACTGTACCAAGTTTCATGCTTTTATGACAAAGTGAACAAATCACCTCAAATTTTGCACATATCACCTGGACTAAAATGTATTATCTTCATGTAAACAGAGAATTTACATAGAAATTATATGTCAACTTGTAGATAACATATTTGGCAATATCACTCTTGATTGGGGACAATATGCCATATATTACATTTCTGTATGGTAGCTACAGTACACAAATAAGGAACATAATTTAAACAAAATCATATTTTGTAGGAACCAACTGAGACCTTTCCAAAGACAAGTCAAATGTAGATCTTATCAAAGCTGTTTGTTCTTAATGGATAACGCTGCATTCTAATGTTCATAGAGACCCAGAACAACAAGTGGGACGAAGAACAAAGCAAAACATAAAAGATCAATCTTCCATAGAGAGTCCATTGCAAATTCAAGTACCTCATTATTCTCTGCCATTCTTAGCCTAGCTTGCTGCTTTGTAGCCCAAGGCTAACTGTAAATCCTAGCTTGTGTATAGACAAGTACATGTGTCAGTAGACAGATGAGAGAGCTAATCTGCGCTTGAACTTCTTTCCTGGCAGACAGACAGACAGAAACTAGAAAGGATGGCTCCCCTTTGTGAGCTTTGCTGTGATGTGTCAAGTGAAATTTGACCTGTATTCCTTAAATGAGAGCCTCCACCCTTTATGATGCCGTAGCCCACATCACACTCTTTATAATGAAAATGAGACTTCAAACATTAACACACTTAATTCACAACTCAATTACTGTAGAATATGATTTTTTTTTTCCGAATGTGACCATTTTGTGTTCAGTTTATAGTGGCATGGCATTTGTTTTTTTAACTGTTTGGCAAGATATAGCTTATTATTGACTGTGAACTACTCTAGATTGTCAGAGTGTCTGTGGTTCCCACAGTCGCGACTTTGCAAACCCCTGTCTCTCTCTCGCTCGCTCTATTCCTAGACGCCTTAGAGCTAAACAATGCTGAGACAAAGTCCTCAGTGGAGCCAGACTGATAAAGCTATCCACAACTGTCAATCAAATCACTAACAGAGTGATAATGAACACTTTAGCTCTGCCACACCAGCTCCAGTAAACCTCTGTCATTCTCCCACCGACACTCTCTTGTGAGTGCCACTCCTTCTCTTACCTCATTTTCCTCTTGTCATCCATCCCATTCATTGTGTCATGATAGCACACTGGAATCAGACAACAAAAGCAACGTTGGCTTGTGGCTCATTTTTGGGAATTAGGAATACCATTCCAGACTTAAAGGCCACTTCGGTTGCTGGAGATGCTGAATGAGTACCATACATAACTGGTGCTTCGGTATTTGCAAATGATCCATTGTGTAATCCATGTGATGAACCTTTTTGTAAACAAGGTCTTGAATGAGGTTTACTAGCTTTTGCAGGGCTCAACAGTAATGATGGGGCCAGTGTGTGAGAGTTTTGTGTTAGTTGATGAAAATTTTTTGGGTTCACCTGCCTTTTCAAATTAAATTTTGCATTTGTTGATTTTGTACTTCCATATGTTTTGCCTTGACTTCAAAAATCAGCTGATTTCTCACTATAATAATGTTATTCAGCTGGATAGCATGATTTTTTTTTTCATTTGCAAGGACTCTTTGTGAAAGTCTTGAAAAAATAAATTATAATGACAAACTATAAAGCAAGCAGTAATGTTTTGCATTGTATGATATTGTATTTTGCAGGAAAAAAGTATTTACAAATTTATAGTTACATTTATTTGTGCACATAATTTCCATTATGTGGCAAACAATGAAAAATATTTTAAGTATATTTAACATCTTAATAATAAACATAATAAGAAATTGTGAAATGTTATTATAATTTAAAATAACTGTTTTCTATTTTGATAGAGCTTTAAAATGTATTCAGTGTAAATGTCAGTAGTCATTACTCTAATCTTATATGAAAAGAAAGTAATGAGACTAGATTTGGTGCTCAATACCTGATGATTGAACTTAGAAAACAACACATGATTGAACTTCATATGAAAATGTTCTCCTTTGTTTCATATAATATCTTATCAGTGCTTTCCTTTTACACAGGAAATTAATTTAAACAGTAACAACTGTCCAGTTCCGTTGCGCAGAAATAATGAGCTAGGCAGGAGTTTCAGGAGTCAGGTCATGGTCTAAGTTGGCTAACAAAGATCCAGGTCTAATCCAGGCTTGAAAAAGACTAGTCTAATAGCTGAAAGCTGCGCTACTTTGACTTCAGACGAAAGGGACACTCATTCTTCAGAATAGGTCCGGAAGGTCCCTTGTTACCATTAGAGATAATTGCACCCGCACAATCACTGGAGCTGCCATCTTCTTTACATATCACCATCGGACACCCCGCACAATCTCCATAGACAAGAGCATATTTTGAAAGCAATTAAAGTTAGGGGAAATACTGTGGTTCGCCTCTGCTGACTTGACACTTTGTGGCTGAGTTTGTGCAAGACACACCTGGTGGTCAAGCCAAGGAATCGTTGGTCTTACAACAGCTTCATAAAGAGAATTTATAAATCTATTTTTCTTTTTTTTGTGCGTGGAATACAACTACAGTTATTTACCAGGATGTCCAAAATGCTCCATACAGTAAATATTAACTATGAATATCAACATCAGTCTGGACTTTCTGCTAAATAACTTATTTTCCAAGAAAAAAAGAAAGAGCATGGGTTTTAGTGTGATGATGGTAAGTGATTTTTGGGTGAGCTATATCTTTATGTCACATAAAATGTGTTGTTTTAGCTTTTAAGATTGATCTCATTGTCATGCACCTTGTGAGACAAATACTTTTTTTGTTTGCTTTATGAGGAGACTTTTAAAGGGTTTAGATTTTGAGGTTTTGGTTGCGGTTGATAGACATCTTTGCAGATAGCAGAAGAATGTTTCTCTAGTCCTCCTTTCTCACCGCAAGCACTCTTATTCACAGCTGTTGTGATTCTAAATGTCTCCCAAATGAGAAATATCAAATATAATACTTGGGAGTCTCTTATGAGTTCATGTAAGAAGTATTGCTCATGAAGACTAGCACATTTACATTGGTTGAAAGCCCACTGATAACATTTGGAGGAGGTTAACGAAAGGATTAGCCATCATTTAAACCTTGTGACCGCGCAGTCATTAGCACAAGACTGAAATCTTAATTATCATAAAATATTACCGGTAACAGAACACAGACCCAATTGAGAAACATCAATACCTTGGCTCCAAAAATAATGAGAACATATGTTCCTTCCCAATATCTCTGTTCAGTCAAACATATCCTGTCTTACTCCCCCAGAGGAACTGACAGAGGATGACTACATGGGTTAATCTGCTTATTTTAGAGACTTTGTTCCTGAGAATTTATAAATTTATTTTAGGAAAATTAGATTAACTGTTAGATTTATAGACAGGTTATTATTTATTGTGAGATAAAGTTCAAAATAAGACACTGAAACAAAGAAGTTAGTGAATAAACAGGTATTTATTGACGAACAGCAGAGCTATGGATTCAGGATCAGGTGAGTGAGTAATTCGATTGACCAGATAGAGAGCGATGGGACGGTAACTGGGTATCTTAGTCTTGACAGGTAATTCGCTGTGGTATCATATGCGGTCCTCTTCGTATAAGTGAGACCGGACAGTGAGGTGCTGTGAGGTGTGTGTATTTATGGCTTGGGTGATGAGTGGTTCAACGACATGCAGGTGTGTGTGATCAGAACTCAGGTGAGGGAGTGCGCTGTAATTGGCTGGTGATAGAGCCTGGCCAATCTGTAACACATACAGTCTATGAATGAAGATTGAAAGATTTAAAGTCACATTGTGAGATATTAAGACTCAGTTTTGGAGATATAAAGTCAATCAAGCAGTATAACCATCATTCATTCATTCATTCATTATTTCATTCATTCAAAGCAGAAACAGGCTACCATGGTTAAATAGTAAGAGACAGATACGTTAAAACGTTCCCCATGCATTTGAACAGCTTAATTGAAAGATTATCTTGTTATAATGGAAACATTTTGATCTTAGAGTGTCCTTGAGATGGCGATGATCATAGATGATAGAGATGAGTGTTTTACTGAGTAATGGGCTAAGTGCCAGTCATTGAGTCCATTTTAGGGCTACGTTTCACTATTTCCTGTCCTTTCTGTCTCTTTTTCTGTGGAAGGTGGCTGATCAGACTTCAGTGAGAGCCTTAAAGAAACCCCATAAAACTGCTTTTATGGATACTTCCCGACCTCATTCCTTCATCTCTCTATTAGAGGAGACAGTGCACCGATTCAAGGCCACAGTTTTCATTTTAAACAGCAGTCTGCCTAATGGACCCAACAGCAGCAATAACTGTGCTGTGAAAACAAGGCCATGTAGCTGTAAGACTAGTTGTAAAAACACATATGTAACTAGATAGCATTGTGTTATTTAACCACATAGTAAAATGAGCATATTTTTCACAAACTGTTCATAGAATATTACTTTACAATGTAGTTGCATTAATTAAAACTAATGCAGTAACTAACAGCTAACATTAAGTAATACATTTGTTACAAAGCTTCTTAATTTTTAAATAAAAATATAAAAGTATTCTTTAATTCGTAGCTCATTTAAATAAGATAATTTTAAAAGATACAGCTTTTGATTTTAATAATGTTGAAAATAACGACATTGTTAGTTCATAATGTTAACAAAAAGAGCCTTATTGTAAAGTGTTACCAACATTACCAAATGGGTAATATAAATCATAACATAATTATTTCAGGCATTACATGCTTTTAAAATGAACTAATGAATTACAAATCGGCTCTTATCTCGATATGTTCCTCTGCCAACCTTAATAATGATGTCTGCAGCATAAACTCATTTATTTATTTGGGCATAGGAGGAAATCTCTGAACCCTTCAACGTGGCACAATATCATTATCATTAAACATTCATCATTATTCCAGACAGAACATTATTTTTGATGTGCGTTATCAAAAATTGGAATAAGCATTTGATAGTGAGTTCAGACATTACCTCAATGGTGGCGTTGTAGTTTTTGTCGTGACGTGAAATTACAGGCATTCGTTGATTGGTTTATTTAGTCATTTATTCAGCTCTCTCGCTTTCTCCCGCTCACGTTCCCCCTCCCCAAAGCCCTACACTCCCACAAAAAATGTTCTATTCATTGTTTCCAGTCCTTGGGAAACAAGGGCGATCTTTAGAGCAAATTATATGGATGCATTCCACCTCATATATTTGTCAGGCATTTCAGCAGTGGAACACTCATTAGGAGAGGCAATAAGGAGCTCTGACAGGCAGCTTCAGTCCACCTCAAAGCACAGTCCATTTATGCAGGCCCTCATGAGTGCACATATACGCTGCTCCTTAAAAAACACACTCTCGTTACACTCTCCTCACTCCGGAGTGTGTGTATTGTGACACATTCAACACAGATGTGTGATTTAGATGAGGTGAGTTTAGGGAAGTGATTGGTATAGTTTGACAAAGGTCAGCCGAGTTGTCTCCGGTGTGTGTTGGTGATTTATTTCGGGAGTACTGTGGTTTGGGTGAGCCGGCCGGAGCAGTGTGAGAAAGACATATTTTTGTGGATAGGAAACTGGTTTTATTGGTTGACGAAACCTCAGAGTTCCAGCTGTTTCCGAGCTATGAGTAAAGGCGGACAATGTTACTTCTACTCCAGACAGATTTAGGAGAGACGGAGAAAAGCTGGGAAATGGAAAATGATTTGGCAAATCTACTGTAAGATAAATGCTTTCAGATCCTGAAGGTGTATCTTTCTTAAGAAGTTCGCTCTCCACACTAGTACAATTTATCTAATCACCTGATTTATAAATAACAGCTGCAATATTTCCTTCAGAATGGCAGGTTTAGCAATTTTTTTTTATATCCCTGATGTAAACATTTCACACACTATTGCGTATGTAACTGCATATCGACGCCAAAACAAAGACATAATGGCCCATTTCACATTGTATTCTCCCAATGAGCCATTGAGCTGCATTAAGGTTTAGACATTATCATTGAATAAATAAGTCTGAAACAACAGATAAAGCATTGATAGACTAGGGTCTCTCAGTATTTCCACTGGTAAACACGCTCACGTCACCAGTCTTAGCTCAACTTTTGGTCATATGATGGGAAAAGTTGTGTCAAGCATTGTTTGAGCTTGTACTGCTATCTCTGTCTTGTATACAGGAGTCATGTCTATATTCAGTTCAGCTGTCACACTGTTGCCACAGAGGAATATTGCCTGCTTACGTGATTACAACATATCAAAAGACAAGTTATCAGGTTGGTTACCATTACTTCTGGAAGAAAAACAGTGTTGTCTAACTTTTACTTTGGACATTATTACAAATTATATAATCTATATAAATTATTATTCTTAGTTATAAATATACGAAGAGTTCAGATGCAAAAGCCTCTAAGTGCCATCTGAAATGTTCATCTAAAATGAGCATTTCTATTAGGCTTCTATGTTTATGTTCAGTAATTTTACTCTAATGGCAATGTATAGGTCCTTTTCTATCCAATAAAAGTTAAATAACTGAATCATAGGTGATAAATATTAAAACTTAAAATCTGATATACTGCATAACTTAATACGCAAAATGTGTACGTTTTAATAATTTATTGAGAATTACTTTATAATAAGTTTAAAATTTTAAATTATCATGAAATTATTTTAAAATATAAAATCTATAATTCATTTTCCATTCCATTCATGTGTCCATTCTTCAATCTGCCCCCGGCTCACGGAGATGCTGGCGACTAACCCAGGCACAATAGCATATTATTCTGTATAATTCAGAATTATTTATAAGTTAATAATTTCTAAATAATTAAATAATTTTTATTAATTGATTATCATTTTAAAGTAACCAAATACATTTTTTAATGCATGCCAGTGGCTATATATATATATATATACATATATATATACATATATATATATATATATATATATATATATATATATATATTTCTTTTTTTTTTTTTTTTTTTTTTTTTTTTTTCACGTAGTATAACACAAGTCATGAAGTTATTAGGAAAAGTTACCCTTAAGGTTACAGTAATGAATAGTGAAGGGACAAGAAGTGTGCATGATACTGTGAAAAGGCAGTGGAGAAATATTGCTGATGTTTACAAAACCCTTCTGATTTTGTCTATGAAAACAGATTATGTGACACCTTTCTTTGCATTCTATTTGAAACCAACCTACTCTCCAAGTGTTCATGTTTCCAATAGTTTTACCAATAGGATATATACATGAAGTGCTTGTTTGTTTGCATCTATGTGAGTCTGAGATCCCTCCCCTCCTCAGGCAAAGTGTCAGGGAGAAAGTGCTGCCGGTCATCAGCTAATGCTGACATCTGCCCCCTGCCAGCTGACTGCCCTCCGGGACAGAGATCTTAACATGCACCAGCCACACACATACAACCTCTTTCCCTTTCTCTCTGTCTCTTTATCTCTATCTCTTGCACTGTGGCTTAGAGCAACAGGTGGTACTGCAACACTTATTAAATTTAATGGGACTATCTCTTAACCTGTCCTCCTAATTTTTTTCTCTGTAATCTTATCTTTGTATCTTCTACCGAAAAAAGAAAGAAAAAAGAATTAAATAAAAAGAAGTACATAAAGGCTAGTTGCTTAGATCCGCATGCGATTATGGTAACAAAGTTTGAGGCAGCACCGTCTGTAGGCGCGTGCTAAATCAGAGGGTAAAGAGTCCTGGAGCCGACCTTTTTTTGAGCATCCCACGGCCCCTGAGGGCTCCAAGGAGTGATGGCCTCTGAGCCAAATTAACTTATCTTGTCCATTTGTTTCTCCTAAAACAGATTACAGCGAGGGAGCCCACACTGGATGCACTTGGGCCCCTCACTCAACCACTCCCTGACTGAAGCCGATGGGCGCTTGACCAGCTTTTGTTCATGGTGCATTAACTCTGTCACACATTAGCTCTGACCACAGCTAATTGACTGCACTTGAGTCAATTGCTGTATAGAGTCTATATTATCAGCTTTAAAGGGTCTTTAGCTTCAGCTCCCTTTTAACTAACCGTGCTCCTATGGAGTCGCTCTGAAAGCTCCGTGGGAGTAAATAATTTAATGCAGACTTCCAGATTTTGGGTGCTATATCAGTTTAGTACAGAAACACAGAAGTGTGGTTTATTTCAGGGAGCTTCCAGAAGTTTTCTTGGATAACGCTGTCAGGAGAGCAAACAGTTTGGAAGACTGCTGGCAGGGAATCAGACGTGGGCCTAAGAAAATTGATGTGTGTCAAGGAGCCTGAGATCCAGCACGCAGACTAAATGGCCATATTTATTAGACGTTACAACAACAAATGGATGCTTAATGCTCTAATGGCCCTGATTTCCTTCTTGTCTCAAGGAAATCCGCAAAGAGCAGATGCACGGTGCCATTAGTAGTCAGTCATCTGACCTTAGCTTTAAAACATTCAAGTCACTTAGACAAAAACAAACAGCAAACAAACGCTTACATAAAGATTTTTTGCCTGTTATAGTGTGCATATTTATAAACATTTGTTCATATATATTACAGTTGTCAATGTAATATGTTAATTTGGTGCAAATAATTAAAAATGTGTTAAAATATACAGCTGAACACAGCAGGATACACAAGCCAAACATGTATCTGCACATGTACATTGACAATTTATAAAACTGTGCAGATGTATGCAATGTTTCTGTGTAAATGGCTCAAAACATCTCTAAAATCGAGTGCAAACCAAATGGATTGTTGTGGGCTGTAGGTTCAGTTATGGAATTTTACAAGGAAAAAATATTGACATTTTTGTTAAATGCATTGACTACTCACGCAACATTGTACTTCTCTTTCAGATAACAATATTCATGCAATTATTCATAGGAAGGAAGATTTCTACTTTTAGGAGCCACAGGTTCACTAAAACATCCATGTTTTTTGGAGTTATGTCTGCACATGTACACACACACACAATATTTAGCACTTAATATAATTAACAGTTTAAAAACTGTGCATGCAAAATATATATTGTCATATAATAATAGAATGTTGTTGAATTATATTTGGGATTTTTTCTCAGAAAATATTTTCCGTATTTATTTATGCATTTGTTTGTGCTTCCTTTGATGATATCAAGTTATTAAGTTCATTTAAAAATGCTAATCGATTGAATGCCCTAATTCACACTAATTTAAACACATCTATAACCAAAGCATCATATACAAACAACATAAGCATTCTTTGAAAGGAGAGTGTGCGTGTTTACATATGTGTTTGGAGATAATGCATATTAGCCTCTTGTGAGTTTCTCCGTGTTCTATAAACAGCTCAGTGCTATTTAAATCTGGGTGTGACTGAAAAAGCCTCGCAGCATGTTAAAATAGAGGCCTCTCAGTGCAGTAATTACTCCCAACAGGAGGGATTGTTTGACAAGGCACAAGGCAGGGGTCAAAGGTCACGCCCTGTCTGCCTCCCTTGTTTGCCAACATGGACACAAGATCACAGCCCGCCAAGGCGCTGCACGTTCTGTCACATTTTGCCTTCTTGCAAACAACAACAACAACAGCTCTCAGAAACTCTGTGTTGTTTGGAAACAGGAGTCTCAGAGCTAAAAGTTCTGGTTCTGTTATGAAGTCACTCCTATGTTTGTCATTTTCTTAGTCTCCTAGTCGGCCTCACTGAATGTGGCTGATTAGTAATTATGATAAAGCACTTGTTGCCGCGAGCAAATTGAGTCCTGGGAGTCGGCCATCCAGTCTGTGATTGATCATTAGTCTGTAACTGACCGTGTCTCAAGCCAGGGGTGTATTTTTAAAGCCGATCATTGGTAAAGAGAAATGTGGCGTGAGGCATGGTGCCTGAGGCCTTGGTCACAGAGGAGATTGTGTGTACCTTTATCTGCTGGTATGCTGAATGATGGAATATGGAAATACAAACATGGTCTGATGGATAGTAAAGAAGTAATTATGTAAATAAACAGACGATGGACAACATCTTCTGCATTTCCTTATTAATCTTTTATATACACATAACAATATTAATTTGCACTTTATTAAGGTGTTCTTGTTACAGTGTAGTTGTACAAGTATTTACTATATGATTTTTGTCAGGAATAGGGTTTGCTTTAGGGTTACTTGCATGTAATTATGCACAATTTATTGTAATTATAATAGTAAGTGTATGTAACATAAGGACATTGTAACCCAAAATTCATAGGAAGGCAGATATTCAGTAAAAACTATTGTCAGTTCACTAAAATGTATGTATGTATATGCATATATATATATATATGTATATATGTATGTATATATATATGTATGTGTGTATATATATATATATATATATATATATATATATATATATATATACTATTTGTGTGCGCTGCCTTTCAATAATCTATAGAATATGTTGAATGTTTTGAAAGAAGTGATAATACAGTAAAACAGTAATATTATTATAATGTAAAATAACTGTTTTATATTTAGCATAGTTTAAAATATCATTTATTCCTGTGATGGCAAAGCTGAATTTTCAGCAACCATTTCTCCAGTCTTCTGTGTCACATGATCCTTCAGAAATCAATCTTTTATGCTGATATGCTGCTCAAGAAACATTTATTGTTATTATCAATGTTGAAAACATTTGAGTTATTATTTTCGGAATTTTGTGATGAAGGGAAAAGTTCAAAAGAACAGCATTTATTTGAAATAAAAAGTTTTTGTAACAATAGAAATGTTTCTTTACTTTTAATCAATTCAGTGCATCCTTCCTGAAGATATAATCAGATAATACATAATGTACAACAGTTGTTTAGTTTTGTGTTATTAGTAGAGTTAATTCAACACTCTCCCACACAATGGATCATTGCAGTGTTTGAAGGGTGTAGGTGTTTTACTGAAAGGGCGCTGGCACTAAACCATTTACTAGTCTCCTTCAACTCTTTGTGATTTGTAGTTCAAGTTAATCTGTGGAGAAATGTCTGCTACTACCAAAGGGTCAAAATTTGGCTGGTTAGCAAAATCCAGTTAGCCCCTGCTGGTAGACGCTGAAACTAACCATTTAACTTAAAGATATTTTTTCCATCTGAGTATCTGTATATTCTGCACCAAGAGAGCAACTTGAGATGAATGGGAATGCTAATGGATAGCTTTCTTTAGATATTATAGAGACCTTTAGCAACTAGACTTTCATGTGAGGAGAAACAGTGAAATGAGCTGCTGTATATTTACAGTACCAGTCACTACTTTCTCAAATTGCATGGACTGGAAAGCTTGAAAAATGTAACTTTCCATCGAGTTTTGAAGATGCTGCACACAGTAAAGTTTCTTTTTCTGTCACTGAAAATGTCACTATATGAAATCCGCTCACAAACACTCATTAAAAGTGGCGATTTGGGAACTAGGCAACTGCAGCAGATTGTAAACACACATAACCAGAAACAAGTGAGCCGCATTATTTCAAATTGGATGTGCGTCATGAAACCCACAGCAAGCAGTCAATTCAAAAGAAGGGTAACGGCACAATCTGTTTCAGAGTTCAGAGTGAAATTTTGCAGAAATTGATGCACTGCTCTTTTCTTAGATCTAAGACTAAAAAGACTAAAACAGAACAAAAAAACAATTGAATGCTACTTACAAACTTACATAGCCATATGCAAATTGATTTATGTATGTGTATGCATAGTACATTTCCATATAAATATATTATCATTGTAAAAACAATGGTTTTTACAACCTGGAAACTGCAACAATTTCATGTAGTAATATACAGTCCATACAAATATGTATGTTTATATATGTTTAATACAGTTTTGTGTATGTGTGTGTGTGTGTATACATACACACACACACAAACACACACACACACATATATATATATATATATATATATATATATATACAGTATGTCAATACATGTTTATATTATATTATATTATATTTAGACTTTGTACTTTTACAAGTTTTTACAAGAACATATATAAGCATTGTATTTTGTATTAGATTTTTTGTACAAGTTGCATTTGTTGACATATATGATTGCAACATATAATACCATATAAAAACTATCATATAGATATTATTAACATATGTACATACAAATTTGATTATGGGTATTTTATGTTATAAACTTCTTCATCTACCTGAAGAAGGTACATATGTGAAAATTATATACTGCCTTATAGGTAACATGTTTAGCTTTAACACTTATGTGAATATATATTACATTTCCGAATAGGTACATTCAGATTTATTCATTCTGCTTCCAATAAGCAATAAAAAATTATCAGTATATCAAGTGGGCCGACTTGTAAGTCCACAACACCCATCAAATGGACTGCCTGCTGACCTTTGCCCACTGAACAGCATTTGCGTGCACTGAAGCTTTGGACTACAGGTGAGAAAGCTCTGACCTGTCAGCGGTGTTAGACCCCTCTTCTCGGCGCTCCTCAGGGCGCCAGAGCACATGTGAGGCTGAAGGGAGGAATGTTAACAGTCGTCATTAGTATCTGGGCTTCTGAGGGGGAGAGGGGCCCAGCGGCCGTGCTGCGAGTATGTCACTGGCTCGCGCCGCTATCTCTGTTTGGGTTTTCCCACGTTATGTCATGCGTAGACACGCATGTATGCACGCACACAGAGTCGTGAGAAGTAGGTAGGGATTTTATTTAGTGTTTAGAGTCCATGACTCCAACTGAGATTTATGGTTGCAGCTATGCGTAGATTTCACAGGGGGGTCTGTGGTTCATGTTCAGTGTTTAGAAGTAATATACTTAGTATGTGGTCAGTACAATTTATTTATTTATCTCTTATATATATATTTTTGGTTTTTATTTTTTTGGCCCCACTTTTTATATTAGGTGACCTTGACTACTATTTATTTACATTTAAATTAATAATTTGAAACAATTTGATACAATGTACTTATTGTGTACATACATGTTTCTGCCTTTGTACTTATATTTATTAAAATACCTCCATGTAATTACATCTGTAATTAATTCCTGTAATTGCATCCATAATTACACTGTTGACCCATCTCTTACACCTTAATACACCCTTACGCCTACCCATACCACCAAACCTGTCCCACCAGTATCCCACCTCAATAGTAGCAAAAGTGTTTTGCCATATAATATGAACACAATAAGTACTTTGGTTTAAACTTTATTTTAAGGCGTCCTAGTTACAGTGTAATTATACATTTAAGTACTGAGCAATATTGATGAACTACATGTACTTACTATATAGTTAGGGTTTGGCTTAGGGTTACTTGAATGTAACTATAAATTATTGTGATTATAATAGTAAGTGCATGTAACGTATAGCAAGGACACCTTAGAATAAAGTTTTACCATACATTGTACTTATTTTTTGATGTAAGTGAATAGTAGTTAAAGCCACCTAATATAAAATGTTTTTGTTCATGAATGGGGGTGGGGGTATCAAGCAGTACATTTCTTAACAAGAAACATTCCTTAAGCATCAAATCAGCATATTATAATTATTTCTACAGGATCATGTAACACTGAAGTAATTGCTGCTGAAAATTCAGCTTTGCCATCATAGGAATAAATTACATTTTAAAATATATTCAAATAGAAAACCATTTAAAATTCTAATAATATTTGACAAAATAAATTTTTGGATCAAATAGCCTTGGTGACAAAACAAAAGTTTATATACATATAATCTTCTTATTTGATCAGCTGTAACGCTAAGAAATATTAGTTTAGTAGTAGAATTGCTTGTAACTTTTCGTTGTGTCAACTTTAAAAATGTAATCTATACAAAGTGCAAATTCCAACCCCATCGTATGCTCACACAAGGTTTTAGAGAGGTATTAACCCTAGAGTGAACACTAACAAACAGAAAATGTACTGTATCTTTATAGGGAACTTATTACCTCATTACCCTGTTTGACCACCTTCACGAACAGCACCGTCTTGATTAGCAAATGTGTAACATTCCTTTGAACGCTTTATGGACATTTGTGCGCTGAAGTCTGAAACCTGGCTCCCAGATTGCAACATTAACAGCATGTAGAGTGAATTTATGGTGCGGTACACTGGAGGGTGAGATGGGCTATCCTGGAGGTCAAGCTGACCAGGGCAGATAACACGATCTGATCCAGGGCACCGCAGGCCACTGTCCCCCCCTTTCAACCCATTCCATGGATCTCCAGCTCCATCCGTGGCTCTTTGAAGTACCTGTGATTTAAGGTTATGAGAGGAGGACTCTGGCAATGCCTCATTGATCTCGGAGCGTATCGGCGGCTGTGACTCTGCCACGCTTTTGTTGTGAGGAGATTGACCTTATTTTCATCTCTCTGTCAATGTCTGATGACCGGACGGTGGATCCAACCTCCGGCATCTGGCTTCTCTGAAGTGATGCTGTAGAGTGAAATACTGAGTGAGCGGGATAAACATTAGCTTTTATGCTGGAGGTGCCGGAATTCAGCAAGCAGATCTCGGACATCGAGGAAAGCACATGTGGGCTCTAATGGACGGTTGGTTTGAAGATGATTGCGTGCTTATGTGATGAATAGGATTCTGAAACATCATGAGATTCCACAAATCCTAATCAGAAAATATTGAGCAAGACAACCGCTTGCCAAATTGCGGCAGATCTAGTTACTCCAATCAGATTATTATGGTGATAAATGTAGAACTAGTAAAGCACTTTCTGCACTCACACACGTCAACATTACTGGCTTGCTTGTTGATCCAGCAACACTCACAATCCTAAGCGTGTGAGGATGCGTGCCATGGAAAGAAAAATGGCTGTGGTAGTTGTTCTTGTCTAATCCATACAGCTGTGCTGCTTTGAAATTTAACAAGCAAAACAATTGCAGCTCCCGAATGTCAAGCGGTTTGTTTTGTTTTAATGCTACAGGAAGCAGATGCCATCTACTGTATGTACACAGCTGAGCCTCTATCATCCATACTGCACTCTGCACATTAGCTCTCTGCTACAGTATAGGAAAGCTACATAATGCTCATTCTCTCTTTTTTTTCCTCTTTTTTTAAATTTTATGCATTCTTTTACAAAAAGCTACACTGTCCTGTTGTTAAATGGCAATGTGCATAACAATGTTCTGTTGTTATATGAGTCAAAACATATTTTTAAATAAAGTTTAAGACACATGTCATAATCTTTGGTTTCGTATTGCTTTGAAAAACCTTTATACAATTTACAATAAATATAAATTTAATTACTCTAAAAATTCCATGTGGTATTACATGAATTCAAAAGAAATAACATATTTCCCTATACTTTGAAAAGTTTTATTTGTGTACATGCACATGTTTTCAATGTTTAATTTTTCTACGTATTTTTTTTAAAGTATTATTAAATGTAAAATCTAATATATCATGAATTATTCATTCATAAGTATAATTTATTTTTGTGATAAAAATGTCAAAATAACTGATATTGCATTTTTTTAAATGTATTTTTTATTTTGACATACAGTCATGAGGGTTTGCAGATGTTCCCTCTGCTTAATGTTGGTTGCACTACATAAATTTGATTTGATAGACAAAAGTTTTATTAATAAACAGTAAAGAAGTTTTGTTAAAATTGAAAAAATAAATTAGTTGTAGCAGTAAAAGAACATGCCAAAGTAATTAATAAGATTTATTTTCTAAAATGCCATTTTTTAAATGATATCAAGACAGTTGTATTACTCTGACGTCTTATACTTTATGCACTCCCCTAAAATATTAAAACTTATTTTAATACAAAAAATTAAAACATGGGGCTTTTTAGCATATTAAAGGGATTTGTTGAATATTGTTATTTTGTCACTGCATGTTAGTACTAGATATGCTGCAACTGCTTGAGCTTTAGACGTTCAGCTCTGTGTTCGCTTTTCCAGGAAGCAATCTTTAGTGATTGTTGTGACTGGATGTATTAGGCTATCAGGCTTCACAACAGTTCTCTCAGGTAATTGCTTGCTCATAAAATAATTTAATTATGAAGTCACTTACCACACAAAGCTCTGCTAATTCCCCTTGAACTCGGAAATAGTTTAGCTTGTAGCAGCACAGCAGTCTGTCATGGCTGTTGAGAAGTCGCTATTAAAAAAAATGAGTTATAATTGTTGGAAAACATAAACTCTTCATGGCCAGATGATCACAGATGGGGTCTCCATGGCAATACTTCCAAGGAGTTGGAAGTTGAAGCAGAAACAAGATTCATTGTTTACTTTTCTCAAAACTAATTTTCACATTGGTGTCCTTGGTGTCACTTCGATGTTGAGATTCCACGCCTATATTGTGAAAAGCTGCCCAAAAATAATTATATACTGCATATAGCAATATGGCTTTCCAGAACAAATATTTTAAAGGACACTACTCCCAAGGCCTCAGAGCTTAGAAACCACTCCACATTAACATGATCTAGCGGTTAAGTTCTGTCACCTTTCAGCAGAGCTCTAACCACTGCATTGCTTGATTTAACTGTCAGTAGCACTTTGCAAATTTGGACTGTTTCACTGGATCCTCCACTGCAAATGTTCTGTTCCATAACAACACTTCCTAAATCACAGCTGTTCAGGGAAAAAAGGTGAATAGACGGGTCCCATATCAAACCCTTGTAGCTCTCAGTCTGAGATCAAGGTCTGTGATGTTGTTTGAGCTTCTCAAAATTGAGTGTGATTTATATGTCATGGGGAAAAACTGTCGGTTTTTGCAATTTTGACAATGATGACCTTATGAGTGGGGAATGGTGGACTCCAAGGGGCCTTTTGGAAGACAAGCTGCTGCTTCATCCCAGACAATGGAGCACTGTACTGCATTTTCGATTATTGCCTTGGATCGTTTTTAAACGTATTAGGTCACTGTGATGTGGTCGTTACATATCGCTGCTCTAAAGCTGACCCTCTGATCGGATTCAAATGAATGATCGTGTTGAGATCAAAAGATCATCTGTTTTTCTGAGATGGATGCTCATGTGAACAATTACATCGACTGTGTAGAATAAGAAAAAAAATAAATTAAAAATCACGAATGAATGATTAAAGATCAGCCCCAGGTTGTCCACTTATGAGCGCTGACCACATTCCCACAAAATTTCCTTTTGGTCTACAACTTTCTAGGATTCCCATTCACATTATTTGTCTTCTGTTTGTCCATGTCTAATAGTTGAAACATATCTCTTTTGAGTAGTTCTTCTTGGCAGTCGCCACTTACTGGTCTGCAATGGGATGAATTTGTAACAGATTGCAGATTAAACGTGAGGAGGTAATTAGGCCTAAAGAGGAGATAATTTTGCTCCAGCCAGGCTCCTGTTGTTTTAAGTCCTTCTGGAAAATGTGGATTTTCCAATGATGGCCATTTAAAGGTGTCACTGTGGAGCCACGGTGAATTAAAGGGAGTCACTACATAGTCTAAACAAGCAATCTTCTCCATTATCAACAGCCTGACAGGATAATAGAGTACAATTGGTCATGTGACAAAGGCTATGGTGACAAAAGACCGGCATCTATCATTTAGCCGTCTGCATTGGTGCCCGCTTTTTTATCAGCACAGTTTGGTTTAAATGAAACAACAGGAAAGGAAAAGAAAGGAGAGTGATAAGACAGATTCAACGTTAATTTGCTAATATCAAAAACAATTCATGAAATGTTTATTTAGTTATTTGTTTATTTATTTACGAAAGGTATGTAGTTAATACGCTAATATCAAAAACATTTCTTGAAATAAAACAAATATTTATTTATTTATTTATTTGATAAGATTATATGCTAATTATCAAAAGCATTTCATGAGATTAAAAAAATATTTATTTATTTATTTGATAAGAAAGGCTTGAAGTTAATACGGTAATATAAAAAAAATTTCATGAAATATTTATTTATTTAAATTTGTACCATAGTTTTTGTCCAGGTTTTGCTATTACATTTACATGAAGTTGTTCTTGTTCTTGTCATAGACTCAATCCAAATCAACTAACGCTAATACAGCATCGTTTCCTTGACGAACAAAGCAAAAACTACCAAAAAAGTTCAAGAGGTTATAAAGGTAAATGATTTCATCTGCCTGGCCCAAACTACAGCAACGACCGAGGGCCAATAGCAGCACAATGAGCCGGTCCATTCCTCTCTGAGGTGGAAACGGCTAGTTAGAGTCCGTAATCTCCAGAGACGCCTGCAGCTCGCCCTATTCCCGAACCCCCCCGCCAGCGACTTTTAAGTGGAACCTTCTGAACATCGAGCCAGCGTTTGCTGGATAGCAGGCAGCTGGACTTTGTCATGCATGACCAGGGACATTCTTGTTAGTGTAGTGTAACCTTTTCTGCACTAACACAGATAACACTGGCACCTAGCTGGGTCCTAATCTGCATGCAGTGCCCAAGCAAGGGGAGGGAGACCGGGGGCCGCTAAGAGGTGGTGGGGTGGGGGGTTAAATGATCAAACAGCAGGCCAGCAGTGGTGGCTTGGGACACTGGCACCCCCAACGCCAGTGGTGACCTCACCGCACTGAGAAAACAGAATCCCATTCAGGCACATTTACTGCATATCTGCTTGAGATACTGAAGCCAAACTCCTACTGTAGAACAACACTAGTGCCATTCCTCAGCCAAGTCATTGACATTTCGCTTCCCTTGTTTTCCAATCAGAATGCTTAGTTTGTCAGTTCGCATCTGCTTTATGATGTCTCAGAAACCTTGAAAATGCAAACTGTGGTTGTTTTTCAAAAGCTGCCTCGACAGCATGCAATATAAATGAGTTGTAGACACGTTGCCGTAGTCTGCGTATTTAACTCCTTGTCGCTCGTGCAGATGATCCGCCGGAGGATCAAAGCATCGAGAGGGTCTCTATCACATCGCTAAAATGTTCATCTAATCTCAATAGAGCTGCGAGGGATTCACTGTTGGTGTGGAGAGCTTAGCTGCTTCAGGGAGAGGGGCCTTCAGACAGAGAGAGCCAACATGTGTAGTCCAGATGCCCAAAAGCGGAGGTGGGCGTGAGCCACGCTAGTGCTGACAATAATTCGGGGACAGCGGGTGTCAGGCTGAGAGAGGCCTACACCTCATCACCCCGCCGGCTAATTGATTTCCAAATGAGCCGCGGTATTTCTGCACAGTAATCTTGAAAGGGGGTCATAAAAATGTCCAGGGATACAGGGTGTGCTGCGCTTTTATCTGAAAACCTAAAATGTCTCTCACTTTCCTCTCTTATTTCTACAACCGCTAACCTTTCTCTCTTCCTCTTTTCTTCCACTCACGCTTTTTCCTCTTTACCTCTATTTACTATTTCTCTTTACAAGCTGGCACACCTGAATTATTAGCTCAAATTCAGCCCATCTCTTTGAGAGGAAATGTCTGAGAGGGCAAGGACATCCAAATCAGAACCATATTGGTGTTCTCTGTACAGAAATATGTGTGTGTGAGAACAAATTGAGTACGCATGAAGAATTCCAAATCCTAATAGTGTTCCAAAAACAATGATGCATTGTTTTTTTCCCATTTAGCTGCTGATTAGGTGATAAATCAGTATGGGTTTTGGTGCTGTGACACTGGCCATCAGTCTCCAGTATACTGAAGTAAATGAAAACCAGGAACCATGAAAAACATGCCTCTGACATCTTTATCTTTTGTTCGTGTCATCTTTACTGTAAAAATGTACTTTCATTTTATGAAGATACTTTTTAAGTGTCTTTTACATATCTGATAAAACCATTTTTTGAGAGTGAATTCCACTGAGTATGAGAAACAGCAATAAAACACTAAAGTAATTGGCTTTTGTGATGGAGGGGGGGAGGGGGGCATTACTTAACTTTAACTTTTTGGGATAATTTTGATGTCAAAAATAATTAACAAAACATTCCCTTGGGAACTTGTAGGAAAATAAAAGTGTGTGTTCTTATTTATATTTATATTTACTTTGTTGCAAAATATTGTAAAAATATTGTAAAATTGCATTATTTCATACATTGTAAATTTATATACTTTATGGTCCGTGCCCACACAATATACACGACAATAATATTATACAATTAAACAACCACAGAATTTAACATTAAATATATAATTCTATAAAATAAATAGATAAATTGTATAAATGGTATACCTTATCCTTTTCAGAAAACTGGAATATATATATTTACAAATTATAATTTTACATAGTTCTATAAATTTAACATTATAATGCTGTTTTGGAAACTGCAGGCAGTTTCTTTGATTCTTTGGTGTACAGACATTAAAAAAAGAGATTATTGTCTTAACTAAAGTTAAACACAATTTGTAATGAGCTCTGATGATCTGTCATGGTGTAGAATATCTCAAAGCAAATGTTTCCACAGATTACTCAGATCTGCTGTCTACACCACTTGGAAAATTAAAACTCTGCAGTATCTTTAGGTAGTGCAGAGGCTGGGCAGAGACATTATACCTAGCAGAGCTGACAACTAACTGACCACTTGCGGCTCCGCTGGCATTTTGCCTCTCTCCCTATTAGAGCCATCCAAATGTAAATATTTCCTTAGTTACCTTGCTTGTTGATCTATGGACTATTTCCATATTTATATTGGACTCAAAACATTTATTGTAGACATGTGAATGGACTAAGGTGTTGTTCCATTAACAGTAACAAAACAGTTTGCGCACAACTCCTTTTCCTTTTTTTTTTCCAACAGGGAGCTACTGTTCCCTACTCAAATGAAGCAAACAAGTTACAATAAAAAAGCATCAGTACAAGAAAATAGTAGTACTGTTCGTTAAAAACAAAATAGTAGTATTACTCGTTATTATTTGCAGTCAAGCCCCACAGTGGTTTTTCATTGAGAGCTAAATCCCACAAAAAAAAAAAAAATTAAAGTCTGAAGTCTGCATTCTGTGAACCTTGTTTCCTGTTTGTCTTCATGACACTTAATACACAATCCAGACCAAACTCGCAGTTTAATCAGCAGCTTTCTGGAAACAGAAACAATTAATCTAATGACTAATCTTATATGGAGCAAAACCGACTACACACAATTATAATAACATGATAATAATATCAATAAACTATAAGAGATTTGACTTTGAAAATACATTAACCTTTTAATACTTGTGTTTATTTGTGTGGTAGTATAAAATAGAAATTGCAATTTAAAATGCACTACAAAATACAGTATGTTTACATTTTCTTTTATGAGAGTCACAAGAAGTTTCAAATGTCAATCAAAGCATTAAAAAAAAAAAATCAGTATTTCAGAGTGTAAATTTCCTTTATCTCTGGATTGATGGCTCCAGAATACGCAGAGCTTGCAGGCTCCTTCTTATCAGAGCCTTGCTGAGCCTATCATCACTTTTAGGAACTACAAGGTGAACTTTGACCTCTGATCCCTCTCTTCACTAAGATATGGATAAGAAACCTAGTTCTCCCAAAACTACTGATAAATGCAAACTTTTAAAAGCACATATTCACAGAATGAGTGGAGTCTGGAAATGTAGAACTTTCGCCTCCTCTTAAAAGTTAAGAGACGCATTAGAGTAAATGAAGCAGAATTTTAAGTACGGAGGCATGATATCATATTAGTCAAATGAAGGATTTGAAGGCTAAAAAAAACATTATGAGATTGGTAAAAGCAACATTATGTCATTGATTCAATAAATCACAGGCAGACTACATCACACGATGCGGAATGGACAAATAACAAAGTCAGCTAAGACACTGTGTCTGTTTCACATTACGATTAATCGTTGCGTATACAATATAACCATGTTATCAACTCTCCCTCTCCTGTTCCAAGAACAACCATACATGCTGGCATCAATTACCCATCCCAAAATTCGGTTAGCTCTTCTTTTCACAAAGCCGAAACAAAAGCCGATGGCTATGCAGAACCACAGTGGGGCCGAGGCTAAACGGATTAGCACCGGGGCTGCTGAGTATCTGGTGAGTGTCAGCGGTTGCCTGGCCAGGGTTTGAGTTTGCAAGCCTGTGTTTGTTGGACTGGCTTTGGACATCCTCTCTAAGTCCCGAGGCTTCATTCTCTGATCAGTTGTTTCGCGGAGCCGGTTTTGAAATCGGGTTAGGGCGACAGGGAGAGAATTCAAGCATTTGCTCGCTGATTTGATTTAGCGAGGGCAATCAGTCGGGCAGTTTGTCTGATTTATAGCTTCCTGCTTCCCTTTTGCTCCTCACGTTGCCCTCTCACATACTGTATCATGCTGCTAGTGGATGAGGGCACTCATACTGACCAAAACATACACACTTGGCTACTTATCAGTGGTCACTAAACACTGGGTCAGTGCTAAATGTATTTATTTAAAGATGAAGAAATGCTTCCCACACAGCAGTTAGGGAAATCCTCAATGGCTTTCTGGCAGTCGGCATGCAAGACTTTTCGACTCAGCAATATCATTTATTTCTGGCCCGGAAGTTGCGAGGCTGGATAATGGCTGTCTTTGACAGTGCCACCCGCAGACTGAGAGGGACAGTGGAGATGAAAGCTGGCATGCTGCTAACCTTTGTGTTACAGAGATATGATTCTCCTAATTGCTTGTGACTGCACGAATAGCCATGAAGACGACTGCAGTCCCGGACAGTGTTATTAGGGTGTGCCCAATGCTTGTGTGCCCACACACACAGTGTCGTACAAAAGGCCTTCAGAGCTGCAGAAACCAGAGTGGCTATTGTGTAGAACCGCTACGATTTACACATGGAAACATGGAGCCTAGAAACAGTTTCCAAGATTTTCAGTGATTGCATATTTTCCCCACAGATACCACAACATTGCCAACTCCAGAGTTCTCTCATTTTTTTTAAATAATGGAAATTGCTGATGTTGGCCATTTATTATGATAATGTTTTATACTTTTTATATTTTATATAGTGCACTGATAAAAATGAATCATTGAGGCTGTAGGTGTAACATTTAAAAAAAAAAGAGAGAGAGAGAGAGAGTAATCCACTTAATACAAATTTGTAGTGATTTAGGTAATATATTGAACTTATCTTGAGTAATCTAGACAAGGCTTTGTAGATGTGTATTAAAATGTGTGTGTGTGTGTGTTGAAATTAAATTTATTTAAAATATTTACTGATTGATTTATTTGATGCAATGAACCATTTAAACATGATGTAATCAAAAAATATTTGAATGCATGTTTACATTAATATAAACACAGTAAGTTATTACATAGTATATGTTCACCTATAAACACGGTTAAAAGTGATATATCATTGATTAATATAATCATAAGGTGTTTGAGAGCTGTGCTTTAATATTTTAAAAAACAGCAAAGAATGAAACAATGAAAATGTCGAAATCTTGCTCTATAATCCAAACTTACTATTTATTTTTCTTTATATTGTATAGCCATTACCTAATTACACATTTTAAATGATTATTAAATAATACAAAATTGTGTCCATACTGATAAAAGAAATCTAATTTTGTTCAGTAAGATTTTGTAAAATAAAATACGATAACCTGTCATTTGTATTGTTGGTTATTATATGGCTTTTGGCTTAAAGTAATAGTCTGTTCACCCCAAAATGAAAATTGTATTATCATTTACTCACCCTCATGTCGATCCTGTATTTTCTGTCCATAATGTAAGTCAATGGACACCAAAATTGTTTGGTTACCAACTTTCTTGAAAATGTCTTCTTTTTATGTTCCACAAAAAAAGGAAACTCGTGTGAGTTTGGAAAGACATGAGGGTAGGAAAATTATGACAGAATTTTAATTTTTTTTGGTGAGCTATCGCTTTAATGTGTTGATCATTTTATGTCTGAATTCAATTAACACACTTAATAATTATTTCTGCATTATTACCCATGAGAATTAAATTTGATGGTAACCTGTTCAGTGTTACTCGTAGGCATAAGAGCAATGGGTGGTCTAGTTATGGCCCATTAAGAGCCTCTTATTTCCATCCACAGCTGTCCTCAGCCCAGCCTGCTGTCCAGAGTCCAGCCACCAATCTACCAGCTGGCCTTCAGTGCCACTAAAGCCTCTGGTTTTAGGGTATGTGACATCAAGGCATTGGAGCAAAGGCCTAATCACGTTAACATCCACAACCAGACGCTCCGCTCATTTGGCTAATCAAAGAGAACTGCTCATTCAGAGAGAAGAGAGGCACTGTATGAGGTACTTCTTATCTCTTTTTCTTATCTTTTCATCCCTGTACAGCACCTATGCAGCATGCACTTAATGTGGTCTGGACTTACTCATTAGCTTCCACATGTTACCTGAAATGCTCTGCAGTGGGGGAAGGTTTGTATTGCATATACGGATGATTTTTTTAAAGGCAATGGGTGAAAAAAATACTCCATAGAATGTATTATGAATTTTATTAATGTTGTTCATCTAAAAACAATTGAATGCAAAAAAGAAAGTTATTTTTAAGCATGTGCATTGTTAATCACATTTTAAGGTCAAGTCACGAGGACAAAATAAAATATATTAAAAAACAAAATTAAAAAATTATATATATATATATATACAGTATACACACACACACACACACACACACACACATATATACACACAGGGGTTAAAATGGGATTTGTTATGTGGCGGGGCTCATGGGGTTTCTGGCTTACAAAATCAATTAACAAACAATTAACAGTTATATTGTTACAATTAACAGTTATAGCAATTGACAAACTATAAAATCTAACAAGTTGAGAGAGCCCTCTGTTATGAACACTAAAATGCTGGAAATGCTCAAATGTCTGCAGGATTTTTAAAATAATTTACATTTACATTTAGTCATTTAGCAGACAATTTTATCCAAAGCGACTTACAAATGAGGACAATAGAAGCAATCAAAACCAACAAAAGAGCAACAATATGCAAGTGCTATGACAAGTCTCGGTTAGCCTGACGCAGTACACGTAGCAAGGTTTTTCTCATTTTTTTTTATTTAAAGACAAATCTAATTTACAACTTTTTAAGACATTTTTCCTGCAAAAATGTATTTAAAAATAAAAAATTAATACCATATGAGCAGAGTAGGGCAATGTCTATGGTAACATAATCAACTGTGAAATGACAGTAAAAACATTATTTAATTACAGTTGAGAGACTGTAATTAAAAAAAAAAATTAATAATATGTGATAAACCTCACATTTCATTTTTTTAAGAAAAGAGATGGGACAGAAGTATAAATGATTATATTAATTTAAAACAGAGGTATGTGGGCGGATGAGGGAAACAGCAGACAGGCTTATTGACAATCCAGTTTGATTCTCTGCCAGTAGGAGGCGCTTTTGGAACGTCAAACATGTAATGCTTTCCACAGAAACGGTAGTAAACAAAGCAGAGCTGTGAATCTACTTTATCAGATAAAGTTGAAATGCAATCGAAACTTTTCTGAAGACACTTGGTTCCTTTCAGCAATAGGCTACATATGCGTCGCATCATTGCTTGAATGAATAAGAATGAGTAAAATGTTTAGAACTATAGTCTAAATGTATGAGGAAAGACCTCTGATGAGTTACCATGGTAAATCGTCCCAGGCCCAATTTAATCCTGGTATATACTGTATACTGTATAATATGACAGATTTAATCTTCATTTGTTTAAGTAAATATTTAATAGGTGAAAGCAATGAATTTTAACATTAACATGTGCATGTTCTTTCTGTGTTTATTTCTACATTATTTATTTGGATCAGAGCTTCAGTATTATCTATTGTGTATTATCTATTATTGTTACACATATAGAAAATAAAGATCAGTCTCAGCAGAACATGAAATAAAATCATACTTGACAGCATTTGTTTGGAGAAAATAACATTCCTTGAAAAATATAGTAACAATGAAAGTTTATATAATATATATATGCGAATTTACATAAAATTAATAAAAGATATAATAAAAATAACTTATTTCCTGTCATTTCGGTCATCAGTTTTGCAGCATGGATAGCATTCCAACACTTATCAGAGACTTTTCAGCAGGAGCCATTTCTGCACAGAGCGAAGATTGGCCCTATCCTGGTGGTGAACGATGTCTATAATGTTAAGCACAACAAATGACAAAACCATCCAGGCACACACATCAGCACAGGGGTCAGGGAAGGTAAGGAAAAAGAGGCCCTCTATGACATATCTACTGTGGGAAACGGGCTGCAGAGATAGCCGAGCTTTAGTGTTTCATCTCTGCTTCATCCCATACACATTATCACTGACCTTTCACCCTGCAATAAGAAAGGCTATGTAACCCAGAGAAACACACAGCCATAAATCTCTTTATCCAGAGCTGTAAAAATGCAGGATATTCAAATTATGTGAATTGTGTCGAAACAGGAAAGTATATATATATAAACAGTATATAAAAAAACTTCACTTGCCTTTGTCCCAGTGTGGAAAAGTATCTCTCTCAATTTTCTCTGTCACTGTCCCTTTCTTTCCTGCTTGGGAAAGAATGCTGGAGACACAGTTAAAACAGAGAAGGCACGCAGCCACAGGAAATCCCATATAACAGCTTACATACACACCACACAGCGATAATGGAAAATGTGATAGCTAAATTGTTTTAGTTCTTGGCCTAACGAGACAGTTTTCCATGAGAAATGATCCCACAATGAGACAGGGACATCTGTTAATTGGTACATACACAATTACAGCATGAAGTACATTCATAATTGACTCTTTACAGATACCTCACTGCATTGCATGTCTCAATTGCCAGTAAACACATCAGATATATCACATATGCCTATATGAAAGTTTAGTTTCTTTCTAAATATAAAGCATAAAAACAGGAATAAAAATGTCATTTTAGTTTTAGAAAGACTACAGGTTCCAAAAGGTGGGTTTTTTGCTGTAATGCCATAGAAGAACCATTCCGATAAAGCACACACTACACAGCGATGAAGGAAACATTTTCATGCTTTTTTATGTTTGAAGTTTCTGATAAGTGCTAATGTTGGAATGCTGTCCATGCAGCTAAACCAATAACCAAAATTATTTTAAATTAAAACTTTATTTTTATTACCATTTAACTATTTTAATATCAGTTTCATTATATTTAGTTTATTTAAAACAGCCTGCAATAAAGGTTCCAAAAGCAGGGATTTTGCAATGATGCCATAGAAGTCCATTTTTGGTTCCCAAAGTACTTTTCATTTAACAGTTCTTAAAAGTACTTTAGTATGAAGAGTATTTTAATAATCTAAATAATGCTTTTTCCGGGCAGTGCATTTGAATCAGGAGAATAAACCTGTTTGGGTAGAAATGGAACAGGCTTCTTGTGGACCAGTTTCTCTGTTTTCAATGCTCTGTGCCCCACTACCACTCAACAAGAAGTATCTGCCAAGCAATCCATTGGTGACTAATTCCTTAAAAAAATATGGGCCCAGTTTAGGTCACACTTTAAGCTTTCAAGCACTTTCATTACTACCCATTACTTCCAATGCATTGTTTCCACCATCCTTAATTGATCATGCGTTTCAGGTATGGTTTAGAAAGGGACTCAGATATGTAAGGGGTTTTTTTCAGGGCAGTAGTTTTATGTCATTTGAACATATGGTCAAAACATTTGCTATTCCTAAATATAATTTTTATAGGTATCTGCAGGTACGAAGCCTAGTAAAAAAAAATATATTTTAATACCCTTTCAACCCCTCCTCCTCATAGTTGGATCAAGGATATTTTAGACTTGAGTGTATCTGAGCGGGGTCTGATATCAACAGTTTACAGTTTGATCCAAAGAGTAGCCTCACCATCTTTAGATTTTTTAAAGAAACAGTGGGAAGAGGACTTTGGAAGTGTAATCCCAGAGACAGTCTGGCAGTCAGCAGTTAAGCGAATTCATTCAACATCCATTTGTGTCAGACATGGGCAATTACAATTTAATATAATTCATAGGCTACACTTTTCTAGAAGTAAACTGGCGAGAATATTCCCAGAAATAGACCCGACGTGTTCTAGATGTCACAGAGGTGAGGCTACTTTGGGCCATATGTTCTGGACATGTCCAGTTCTAGGACCATTTTGGTCTGCGGTGTTTGAGACATTTTCATACATTTGCGAAAAGGAGATAGAACCAGATCCAATAATAGCAGTATATGGTGAGACATCTGAGAACCTCTTACTACCACCAGGTCAATCAGAGACATTGGCTTTCTCTTTTTTGCTGGCCCGACGGCTAATACTCCTACAATGGAAGTCAAATAAACCACCAACACATGTCAAGTGGGTAGAAAGTGTCATGGCATATTTAAAGTTAGAGAAACTCAAATACTCCACGCAAGGCTCCATTAAAAGATTTTTTTAAAGTTTGGAGACCTTTCCTTTTGTATTTTGAAGACAGATTCATTCCAAACACTAATTGCAATTTTAAAGTGCTATGTTGTAATAGATGTGATTGGTGTGTAAATTTTGGAAAATTCAATAAAAAGATTTGTCTATCTATCTAAATAATGCTTTTCCACTATAAAGAACCTTTTGTGTAATGGTAAGATTCCATAGATGTTAAAGTTTCTTCATGCAACCACCGGTGCCAATAAAGAACCTTTATTTTTAAGAATGTACACAAAGTGATAGCTCTCCCAAAAAATAAAAATTCGGTCATCATTTACCCACCCTCATGGCGTTCCAAACCTCTACACATTTGTTTCCTTGATGGAACACAAAAGTATATATTTCGAAGAAAGTTGGTAACAGTTTTTGTAACAATTGTGTGGGGGAAAAAAATATTCAGGCTCACATAAGGGTGAGTAAATGATGATACAATTTTTATTTTGGGGTGAACTATCCCTTTAAATACAAACATGAATTAGTTTTTAAGCTTTAAAAGTCAAAGCCTGGACATAAATTTGTAATACATGAAACATTCTTGCTTTATTATTGCAAAGGCAGGTAAAAATGTCCTGGCCTCACTCGTTCAAATGCTTGCATGGGTTTTATTTCAGCTAATGAGGTGTGAAGCCTTACCCTGAGTGTGTGTGTGTGTGGTGCTGCCCATAAACCAAAAGTGAGAAACAGCTTGTTTGGTAGGAATTAGGGGTTTACGTTTCCCTTTTTCCACTCACTGAATGGTTGTCCGTGTCTACATTTTATGCATGAATTTGAATTACTAATGCTTTTTCAATTATACTATTACAGTTTAGTGTATACGTTATATTAAGCATATCAAAACTTATTATAATGGAATTTAAATTTTGGGAGTCCATGTCGACGAAATGATTTCACAACCAACCATCATTTTGTTTTCCAAAGCTTCTCTTTAACATGTCTATTTTAAGAAGGTATCGTTCTCAGTGGTTGATTAGTTGCCTGGGCCTCTCTTATTGTCATCTCATGCCTGTCTGTGTCTCGCAGACATGGGGCCCCTTAGCAATGCAGCCATTAACTAAGGTCATTACAGAGAGAGGCTTTGTCATTAAGACCACATGGGTTCTCCATGAGTCATGCTAATAACTTTTTGCATTTATCGTTTTATTTTGTATATTCTCCTTCACTATTGATTTCCTCATGGGTTTAGATGAATTTGAAGTGAACTTAGTATCACCTTCAAGTGTCTAGAGAGGTGTCTGGGTCAATGTCATTCTCTCAGACAAACATCCTTTTAGCGGCTCTTTGAATAAAGCATGGCTATTGTTCTGCATTGACAGCACATACTTGGACCTGTCAGTCAAAGTGTCACGAAGGGCATATTGACGAACACAGAGGTTGCGTTATCGCTGAGAGTAATAAATCTGATGCCGTTTAATGCAGTGCATTTCAAGTATTTTTACAGCTATGTAATCGGTGTGACAGAAACTGCAAGAGCTGTTATGACATGGGAAAGTTGCCTTACCACCCAGGTGCTAACACCCTTTTGAGCAGCTCTGCTTAGCATTGGCGTCTCCTCCAAAGCTTTCAACACTGTTACTCAGTGGTGCTTTACAGACTTGCAAAGATCTCTGGGAGATGTAGTCTTTTGGAAACCCAACGAATTTGCATCACTCATAAGAATCCTGCTTGTAGAACATTTTCCTGTTGTGTTCAGAGCTTAGCCTTGAGCACAATCACAGGCTGGAAAACACAACAGATTCCTCGCGTTCATTGTAGCCAGGCTGGTAGATGCAAGCCGCCATCTGTTTTTTTTCAGTGAATGCCAAAAGTAACCCAAGGGGATGGGCGAAGCCTGTGATTGGGTCGGCACCCTGTTGCTTCAGAGGCCTGGTCTCTATATCAAACAACGCCATGCTGGAGGAAAGACCCATGGCACAGGGGATACTGCTGTGGAGGCAGGGACCTGGATGTGTGTCAGCAGGCAGTGTGGTTTATCTCCTCTCTATTTGTCATTTGTTCTTTTCCTTTTTCTATCACTCCTCCCCCATTTCAAAAGGGCAGTTTTGCTTCCCTGCTTTACGCCTTCTTGTTTTCCCTCTGTTTTTCCATGAAATCACTCATCTGTCACTAGATCATAGCCATCAAATGCAATTCAATTGTCTCAGAGGACGTCGCACAATGAGTTCCTTGTCCTCTTTGATGCTTTTGTCTCGAATGAGGCCCGAAACAAAAGCCACGGTGCTTTTAAACACGTTCAGCCTCTGTTTGTTTAATTTCAGTCTGAATTGAAAGTTGACCTGAGTCTCATTCGTATCGCAGTGCGCCATTAAAAAGCCTCATGGACTCTTGAATTTACAACTCACCGTTTTCCCTCAGGGCTTTGGAGGCCATATTATACCTAACTCAACTGATCCCCCCCAACCCAAAAAACTGAACCCAATGCATTCTAAGCCACTATAGGCGGTCAAGGCCCATAAAAGCCTAACAGTCTCTGCTGTGGCTGTTGGTGGTCTGTCTTGTTTCTTGGCCTTTAGATGGCAGAAGGGGCCTTTTTGACTGTCTGTGTGTGTGTGTGTGTGCGCGCGTGTGGATACGTATGTCTTTTGCAGGGACCTCTGAGAGAAAAACATCAAAAGGCAACATAATCCAGGTACAGGGCTTCACTTTTAACTTTTCAGCAGCTAGTGTCTGAAGCAGCTATAAAACTGTGGCCAGTGGGATGAGAAATGTGATTGATGCTGAGCACAGCTTGATTATTAAGAGATTTAGCTGCCTGTTCATAATATAGGGCTTTGGTCAGTACTGAGATTCATTCACGGTTGTATCTTCATAATTTAGCTAGTCATTCACACCAATCGGTGTGTGGATTGAGACAGGATTCTGAGAGCCAACTATACATACATTTAAGGTGGTTTATGTTGTAAAAATAAAGAATGCTTAGGTTAGCATTTAATGTATTGTTGCCATCTCTTCATTTCCTTTTTGAATTTTTATTAACGTTATTAACGTTTGTTTTCATTTGGCAATTGTACATTGTACAGTTCAAAGAGGCGGGGGAACACAGCCTTCATGTGGCCACCTGGGTTCTTCTCAAGTCGAACCCACTCACAGAACACCCTTTAAGGTCTGGGTGAGTAAGAGGGTTCCCTGGGACAATTTTTTCTGTAAGTATACAAGTCTGGTTGGAAAAGACATACAGAGGGAACTGTGAGGGGGAAGTGAAAGAGTACACTTTGGGGGCTTCTCAGGCTCTGTCATGATCTTTATTGCATGATGTGATAGAAAATGAATGTTTTTGGATCATTGAGATTGACATGAGCTTACAGTTTAAGGGTGTATGACTGCATAACATCCAGTTTTCTTTTTCTCTTTCAGTGTCATTCACATGCATGTGGTTTTATGGTGACCTGGTTTTATTTTAATCCAGTCTAGAGGGATGTTAAAGACAGCGCTTGAAAGCCTTCCACTAAACCACACGGTTGAAGGTTTTTTTTTTTTATCTCCACCTAGTGGTTTAAAGGGCTAAATGCTACAGGTGAATGCTTTGCCTTGAAACTTCTCAGTGATCTATTACTGTATATGAATGCATGCGCTTGAAACTGCTTTTAAATAGAGGCACATTTCAAAGCAATATTTACACCGAACCAATACTGAAAGCAAGTATAATTATTTTTTATCTTAAAAGGAAAAAAAGGTTTTCCAATAAATTAGAAAATGTAATTTAATATGAAATAATAAAACTGGTGCAAGAGGACATGTCGGCTAATTATGTCTTAATGTTTTTGTAAACATTTTGTTATGGTGGTTGGTGTCATTTTAATTGTAATGGTAAAATGTAATTTTAAATGCGATTTTTTTGTAAATGTTATTTTCTGTTTCTTTGTTAAATTTTCCTGTTCATAATGAAAAGAGATTAATATTTAAAACAAAGAAATAGTTATATACTGCTCGATTAGAGCTTCGAGATTGGAGAACTTTTTAATAACAACATTTTAAAATGGATAAATGTTGTCAGTGCAGCATATTTTAATGGTAATACAACACAAAACAATATGCGTGCCATACCTTTATATATAAAAAAAGAATATTACTTTCCAACTCACGCGATTGATGAATTGCTTTCTGTATTTTTTCTTCCACGAATTTACGGACTATACGAAACTCAATTCAAATAAAGGGCATCGATATTATTGACTTAATTTTCGATAATGTGCTGTTATTATGACAATATATTTTCATTTGTCCTGGTTTTGGTCTTTATTGTTCTACCTTTAAAAAAAAACTGCACGCGCACACATTCATGTAAACATTTATAATAAATGTGTAAAATAATAATGTAGCTACTGGCAAAACATGTAAAATAATGTGAAAGAAAGAAAGAAAGAAAGAAAGAAAGAAAGAAAGAAAGAAAGAAAGAAAGAAAGAAAGAAAGAAAGAAAGAAAGAAAGAAAGAAAGAAAGAAAGAGAAAGAAAGAAAGAAAGCTGTTATAATGTATTGGTTGAATATTATTTTCATTTAATACTCGTGTAATTCACGTGTTTTCTGTAGGCTATTTGTGTTACAATTTTAAGCAGTAGCTATTTTATGTTAACAAACCCGTTGTATGAAAATGAATGTGTAGGCTATGCTATTGTTTTTAGCCACACACTTTATTTATTTATTCATGTATTTATTTTAATCTAATGTTTCCCCACCTAATTGGCCGTCTAGCATCATCGGTGATCAGGGAATGATCTTGTAGTCTAGTCTTCATATTTAGTGATAAATGTTTTAGACAAGCCACTCTTGACATTCTTACTCAATATCCTCGATGAAGCCATAAAGGAGAGAGTTGGAGCTGCAGCAGAACCTGTTCTTTCTCAATGCACATTTCAGTCCCTCTGACTTCACTCTGATGGATACCCACTCCAACCTTCTTCCCTTCACATTGCGTCCCAAATATAGATTTACAGGTGTAGCCTACAAAAAGTAGGGCAAATAGTGCCATTTCTCGTTTTTTTACGAGCAATTACGAGCAGTTAATTATTTCTCACCCCAAAAATGTCTCTGTAAACAATTTATAACGTAAATTTATGATGCATTGAGTAATGTAAATGAGCGACTTAGTGTTTAATTATTTTTCGTGACAACTTTTGCTATCGGAATTACAGTAATGTTAAATGCATTTTTATGTAAAAACGGAATGAAGATTTAAATATGAACGCCCAAAATATAACTTTACACATTTAATATAGGCTACACTTTTTCGTCATAACACCATGACAAATTTTCGTTCTGAAGTATTAAACACATCACATTATTATTACTGTATTTATTTTGAATAGGATGACAGTAATCGTGATCAAACGTGAAAGAGAAATGGCTTAAGAGCCATGTGTCGTGTTGGCACTCTGTCCTCTGAAGTCAGTATGAATGTGCTTTCCGTGCATAATGCACACACACCTCTGAGTTTTATTAACTTGGTTTCTTTTTTACAACGTAGTAATGTGTGAAAATGGGGAGGGTTCATAGTCAATTAAGACTAGAAGCAAATCTCCACAGCGTTGCACTGAATAACTCTAATGAGGAAGATTATGATGATGATAATAATAGGCTAACAGTAATAATAATAAAGCAAACCATACAATCGCAACTAAAATCAATGACATCGGAAATCTTAAACGAAACTGTCAAAGTGAAATCCCTGCGCTGATATTAGCAGATGAGATAAGCATAATTGTGATCATCAACTTGATGAGAAAATTGGGTATAGGCTTATTAGAAGTAGCTACACAACTAAAGACTGAGATGGAGCAGATAAAAATTGTAAACAATGATGGATCAGCAATAGTCATGTTGCGCAATATTTAGGGTAAAAAAATAAATAAATAGGCTACCAAATACGACAAACATTCAGTTACGTTATCTGTGCAAAACAATGTTGCTCTGGCGAGTTTCCAAACAGTGGACTTGCGAATGTAGTAGGCTATGTTTCTCCAGCAGTGTTGCCACCAGAGATCAAACAGTTTGACACTGGCGCAATGAGCGCAGCTTATGAAGGGGATCCGAGTGCTGTGTTGGGTGCTGGCTGGGGAAATGTTATGATCTTGTAATTACGGGTCTTGGACAGATGCATTATCCAGGCTCAGCGTTGGAGCCACTGGATATTATTGTAGCCAGAGAGCCGGAGGGCCAGACACCTACCATCGGGGAGAGGGGCTGACCTACTGGCCCTGTACGGCTCCTGCGCCATATTGCACATTTAAGCACCAGGGTTTTCCAAGTTTACCGGCATTGTTGATTAACAGGCCAGCTTTGAGGGGAGATGATGTCTGCATTCACCAAACGAGTTCCCAACAATCCACACGCAGTGAGGTCATGCTGATCTAGGTCGTGGGTCCCTGGAAGGGCAATATTAACCCGTTTTGTTTCATGTTGCCCCCTTTAGCATTTGTTCTTTTTGTATTTTCTTGTTCTTGTTCTTGTTGTATTTGTATTTCTTGTATTTTGTCTTTCTTTCTTTCTTTCTTTCTTTCTTTCTTTCTTTCTTTCTTTTTCTTTCTTTCTTTCTTTCTTTTACTTGGGATTTATTGTAGTGATTGATAAAAACATTAAGAGTTAATAGCAAATGCTCTGTATGCTATTGTTTTTTGCTTCTAGGCTACGTTAATTTCTCAGAAAAACAATAGGGATTTTTTTTTTTTTTTTTTTTTTTTTTGTGGGATATTACTGATACAGGCTACCTAATTTTCCCACTGTCTGCGATCGAATTTCAAGATTGGAAGAAAGTAAAGAAATAGGCCTACGCAACAATATGTTTTAATGGAAAGCCGATTCAGGTGATAATGACAAATCAAATAATAAACCAAAATTATACAATTGACACCTACTTTCTTCCTTTTTTTCCGTGTAGATCCTCATATTTTAAACAAATCTTCTATTGCCACCCTATGGATTTCTATGATAGTGATATCGATAATTTAATGAGTTAAAATGATGGTGTTAGATGTTGCAGATTTGGCAATCTTCAGGGGTATTACAGAACAAGGCCCTAAAGATAGATACATATAAGAGAAACAGTTCAGCAGTCAGAGCAGTGGTTGGTTATACCTCTATATAAAATGTCATGCTCTACACGAATGTCTTCCATCGGCTCTGGGGTCCTGGAATAACTCTTTTCTTAATCCCACAGGTGTCAGACACCGGCAAACGTCAAGCGTCCTGTATGGCATGATGATGTGACAGTGGACAGCCCCAGTCAAAGAGATATGGCTTCATGCATAAACAAACCATAAACACCTCTGCGATCACGGCCTCGGTAATATTTAAGATGGGTTTCAATAACACTTGTGAAGAGCGCTTGCCCGTGTCTCATATGAAAAGCTCACCTCAGACAGATAAAGACAGCTCTCAGAGCGTTTGATGCTGGTTTTGGCACAAGCTCACAGCTGTGGCACACCTGTGGAGAACTGTGCGATGGACAGAGTTTGTGAAGGCCGTTTATAGCATGAATGATAGAAGACTCACATCACGGACCTGACACAGGCAGCATGCTCTGCTCGTTTAGGAAGCGCATAATCTCCACTGTTCTGATTTTATAAGGTGCGCTCACAAATGAGAATAATTTTGATCGAAAGAACACGTTACTTTAATGCATATGATATATAGTTCTACCCGATATTGCTTTTATAAAAAGGTTGATTTGAAGCATATTTTTGTAAAAAATGTTTTGCCTCAAAACAAGTTCAGAGGAAAATAAATTAATCTGCTCACTAGGCCTATATGTAACTTTCCAAATTACGCAAAGGACTGCAAATGCGCTGTTTTGGAGATTTATTATTTTACGCTAATTTTGAAAATAAATATATAAATTTATTTCGAAAACGAGGATAGATGCAGGCCATAGTCAGTTCTGTATAAGGTCTATTTAAATCACGCATCTTGCAAAAGGGAATGATGCAGTTCCAGGCGCGTCCATCATCAGCACCACAGTTGATTGCAAACTGGCCTAAATTCCAGCATCCAAATGAGCATGTCTATGAAAACATGGAGTAGGGCATTTTAATAAGCTAAAACAGGAAGACAGTAAAGGCCTATTAAATTCTTATGCATTTTAAAAGCGTTACCACTATGCTGGAAACAAACAAACAAAATCATCTTAAGCCAGCCATAATAAGGTAGTTTGCTGGTTTTAGCTGGAGTCTCACAGCCTGGCCAAAATGGTTAAACTGGACAAACAACCTTGCTAAGGATATATACAGCACGTTTCTCAGTTTAACGATCTTAAAAGTGACCTTTAAAACCAGCCAAAAGACCAGCAGGTTGGGAGACCAGCAAACCAGTTTTGACTGGTAACCTTTAAAAATAAAGTAATTTATCGCATTGTCTCAACCATAACATATGACCAAGGAAGTCAATCAATCTAAATAATCACTCACTCAGAAATTCTTGATTATTTAGTACAGAAACCTAGGCTACATTGCGTTTGGGGTGATGGTGGGGTAAGTTTGCAGGAAACAATTATAGAAACAGGGGCACTCCCGTCCTCAAACACAGGGTCTGGGTTATACCCGCATTATAGAGGAGGACACCTAGAAAGAGGGCCAGCCTAAACAACCTGCCGTCATCACACAGAACAGCTATACCCCATATCAATATTTGTATTTACGTATAGGCCTACTTTATATATAGAATTGTTTCAGAACCCACATAGGTGTACTGGCAAAGTGCGAGATCACAAAGAAGGCTATCCACAAGATTTTTTTTTTCTTTTCTTTTTTTCCCCCCGGAAAAAAGCGTTTGAAATCAAATTCATTTATTCGAAACAAATTTAGACGATATCCAGGGTAAATCAGGGCACAAAACTGAAAAGAGAGAGGGAGAGAGAAAAAAAAAGACACACTCCTTGTGACCCTGTCTCCATTGGATCTGCATCAACGACCCTGTCTTTCAACACACAGAAAAAATACAGTTTATCGACTTCAAAGAGAGCAGATCGAACTAGCTCTTCCATGGCCCCGACAATAAACGCTAGTATTAAACTAAAACCAAAAATCCAGTTACTCAAGACATTTGCTATAAAAGCGGAGATGGCAATTGTGGTTGTTTTTTCATGAAGTTTGGCATCTGCTTGGCATTCATGCCGACGAACGAATCGCGTGAGAGAAACACTATTAAAATACACCAAGCTCTTCCCCCGGAGAAGCAGCATTTCCAAAATAATATTAATAGCAGAACATTCACGATCTGTTATTCTCTTTAATGTCGCGCAGATCAGTTCCTACTTCCGATATTATTTGATTAAAGTTATAATAATTCTCGGATGACTCTTATAGGCAAGCTAATATCATTTAGCCTATTTAGATTTGATGATTTCTTTATTTTTGTATTTTGTGTAGCCTACTTGAAACATTAGGCCTATTATTGTTGTTGTTGATATTATTATTAATATTGACTAATTTAAATAGTTTAACAAGGTCACCATTTCGCCGTCATCTGTCAGAATCACAGGGTTTTCTCCGCGGTGTCAGGTAGACCAGACGCAATTTCAGGCGTCAGAGAGGCTCGCGCTGTTGTATTGATGAAATGCAGTCATACTGAAGGCAAGGACTTCATCAATCATGCCAAAACTCTGCCATTAGACCTGAGAAACATAACGTCACCAATGGACAAAACCGAAAAAAGTATGGGCCTGCTATAATTATATATTTGCAAAATAACGGGTATTTTCATTGAATACAACTTTGATCGTTTTAACTATTTAACTTGATTACATAATCAAGGTCGGGCAAAGTAATGACATGAATCATATAGTTTGTTTTATTATAAGGCGGCACACATTTTACACCAATGAATATTTGTCAGAATAGGTTTATTTTTTAAAAGGTAGGGCGCATACCTAAAAGTTTTGGCTACAAAAACAGCTGCTGTTTTTCTCTTTTAAACAACAACTATTGTTGTTCTCCTAATCGTAATGGCATACATGCGTATTTAAAACGCATTTTATATCCTTGCATACAGTGTGGTCTTATAATATCAGCAAATATATCAGTTTCTTGTATTCAATCTTAAATATCAGAAATGAACAGTCTAATAATCTCATATTCTTTAGCTTCAAATTGGACTGGGAAAAGATAATTCTGTCGTGATACCTTTCCAATGCAAAATAATCTTGGAAAAAAAAAAATAATAAAGTCATAAAGTACATTCAGAATAGCTTTCTTTTGTCTGTTTGCTCTCTATTTCCCCAAAAGCAATGGCCTCATATAGATGAAATAAAGGTAGTCGCATCATTTATTTAAATTGCAATTTACGGAAAAGCATTCCAACATATTCCACTCAATGAAAATAAATGTCATATTCAAACAAGCAGTTTTTATGCTAAGGATCAGACAGTACACACGTGACTATGCAAACAGCTCTTTGCAGAGTTTTTTTATTTTTTGATACAATCTAAAAGTGCGTTAGTCCAGTGTTATCATTCTGAAATCTATATTAAACAAATCTTTTCTGCAATTTAACTACAGTTAAGCAGATTTGTTTAAACAGAATTGCATTTGGATAAATACCTGCTTAATGGAGAGCATTGTAAAAATAAAGATAAAAAATCAGGGACAGATGAGTTATTAAAAAATACAGTTCTTTCAGCACTGGATAGCAATGGTCAGAATTATGTAGTTATTGGCATGACATTTCACAAATAAATGCTGCAGCAGTTTTCTGAGTGGTTGAGTGCTCATAGTATTCTGACATGGTAAATATGTAAAAAAAGAAGTGCAAAAGGACAGAATTCACTCTTTTAATTGAGAGAAAACCCTTAAGTTGCAGTCAAAATAAAATTTAATGTTTATAAATCTCTATACTTAAATATATACATTATGTGCAAATAAAATGTTCAACATTATATTGCAGAGTGTATGAATAATAATTTTACATTATTGTTTATATATTTAGTATTTAATCCTCACTATTGGCACCCAATTGTAGTAAGTCTGAATAAAAAAACAGAAAAATACCCACATTTATGAACTGAGAGTAAATATTCAACTAAAAGACAAGATGTTCAATGAATTATTTGAGTAAAATGAAACGTCTCTGGCTGAACACTCTCAAATGTTTAGATGAAATGGATAGCTAATTTATTTTGCTTGTATGAAGTATGTGTGTATATAATTTATATATGATTGGAAAACAGTCTAACAGAATGTGATGCACAAAAAAAAAGAACGTCAAAAATCTGTAGAAAGGAAGGTGACCAAAAAAAAAAAACTACCAAACCTATGAAAGACACGCAATAAAAATTCAGTGCATACAATGTCTCACAGGGATTTACTCTTCTCAAGGAAGATGAGACATGTGTGACAATGCAGAAACACAAAGCCCCCTAAAACAAGAACGTATACAGAATTAAAATTTAAAAATGCTTTTGTTCATAATCAATATTATAAGTGTGCTGTTTTAGTCTGTCAGTCCTTTGATATCACAGTGACCATAGACTTAATGTCTTAGACTTGCCTGAATTTTGTAGATATGGCAAAAAACCTGACATTCATTTGATAAGCACGAGAGGTTTCCAAATTAGAATGAGGAAAAAAATATATAGATATCCCATAAAGTCTACATTCAGTTTTAACTGACTTCATAGCTTATCTCATATATCTTCATGTAGCTACATGGTTTTGCATGTTTAAGCAGCTTGTGGTAGATTAACCTTGCCGCTACCATTGCTAGCCTGCTAACAACTGACTTGCTTTTGCTGATTCTTCACATTGTGGCTGTCCTCCACTCCTTTGCAATGCAACACATCATATCAAGGGCTTCACTCAAAAGACTTGCAGTTTAAAATGACCTGCAGAGTTCTGACAGCGTTTCTTCCAGCTTCAAGCAGAATCCTTCCAAGTGCAGTCGCTAATGTTTTGCGTGCCAGCAGTCTCTCTCTAACGTGTCAAGCGCTGTAGTGCCTAGGCCGCCACGTGGCCGATCAGATAGATGTTGTCATAGAGGTGCCCTACAAAGTCCTCGCTGATGTTCTGAGCAGCCCGCCTTGTGTTTCGGATAAACTCCCTCTTGGACATCTTGTTCTTTACGTGAGGGCTGGTCAGATCGATGGAGAGAAGGATGAGGGAGTAGCACAGCACGTACACTGCATCTGCAAAACCAGAAGAGAGAGGTGTGTTGTTTATGACGCTCAGCAAAGTTAACGTTGTAACCCCTTCTTCAAATAAAAATGTCTGCATTATGCAGAAACATCTTTAATAAAGACCTTTTATAAAGTATCCATTATTACTAAACATGTTTCCTAAATGCATCCAGCTTTATAAATCATAGTTCATCTTAAATTCAACTCCATCTACAGAATGCCCACAAATATCTCTTTATGGTTCAGAAAACTGACAGCACTTATCATCATGGCCAAGCGTGTATATCAGGATTATTATTACCCATTAAAAAAAAAAAAACAATCATTTTTGTTACTTGAAATAAAAGAAACGATGAAATGAAATCTATCTATCTATCTATCTATCTATCTATCTATCTATCTATCTATCTATCATTTAATTTAACTGACATAATTATCACAAAGCAGTTGCTCATCTGTGCATATAATAATATTAATGCATATTGTGATTGTCTGTTTATCTTTACATTTAAACAGAAATGTTGGATAGTTTCATTTACTGGTATATATGAGTGCAAAAAGTTTGCACATGCTCTTTAGTTGCTGTACATTATCACTTCAGTTTTTCCCCTTTGTAAATCCCGATTTGCTCCTCACTTTTGATGTAGGATGAAATCCATGGAATTTAAGATAAAATTTAGTTATACATGCGTTTTATATACGAGGTCCCTGCTTTGCATACTTCAGAGAATTTATCCATTTTGTCTTTACATAATGCCTAAACACTTCTGTTTAAACCTTTGATATTACGATGAGAATCAAAAGGTAAAAAAAAACAACTCATCTTGGAGCACATCTTGGCTTTAAGCGTGAGTTTTGCCAGTAATTTATAATAAATCTTCCTGCTTGTACAGTAGCACACATGCACTACAAGTCACATGTTATTGCAGAAGGTAACTGTGATTGGTTGGACTCAGACCAGGGTCCTTTTTTGCTAACACTTTAAGCCAGCAGGCTTAGCTCAGCTTTAGAAGCAAACGACGGTGTTAGTACAAGGATTTCGCACATGTTGCTCAATACAAAGATGAGATCACGCAGATCTGCAGCTATTAACTTATGGTTGACAAATCAATACTTTACAATACTAATCCTGCAATCTGTGATTTGTATGTACCAACACTAGAACCAGTATTTCAGCTTTCATGTTCGCTTAAGGCAAAAATCTGTGTTCGTTACTTGTGATCTGCTGACACACCTGATAACCAGCAAAGCAAATCACCGTGATATTGATGTCACAGTTACACACTAGATCACTGTAGTATAAGTGCCAGGCTGGGATCTTTTATGATTGTGTTGTACTTCACTTACCAGGACTTAAGCCCACTTCCTGCACCAGAGTGGGGTTACAGGCAGAGAAACGATGAGAAAACTTAGTGATGAGGGTCTCCAGGTATTCGCCCCTCTCCTCCGGGGCATGAATGTGTCTGAAGAAGTCTCTCAGTGCATTAGGGAGGAACTGGTTACTAAAGTTATGAAGTGTGACAAGCTCATCCAAGACATCTCGCCTGCAAAAACAGTAGTTTCAATCCACATTTTTAATTATCAGCAGCAGATTACTATTTTCCGCTCAAAAACTCAATTTTAATCAGCATTTATCTGCTGTAGATTTTTATTTATTTATAATGTATATTTGTGTGTATAAATATATTAATTGACAGTGCCCTTTACTTGTTTTCCTCCAAAATGAGCAAGTTTCATGGTATTGATATTCACAGCTCGGTGGAAGTTATAAAACTGCACATCATATATATTAATAATATACATTTAAAAAACAAACAAACCGTTCATCAAGATAAATCCGCAGCATCTTCCAATTCAGCATTCTGGTATAGAATATAAACTTGGCAATTTCCTTCGGGTGGTCCACAAGAATACCTCTGGACATGAAGTAACTGATACCCTGAATGAAAGACCCACATAAAACAGGGTGTGGGGATTAGGAGGAAAACGAGAAGGAGGGGGGTATGCTTTTTTACCAGACACCGCGATTTAGTCCGGAGCAAGGCTATCGCATGTCCTTTAAGTGGACAGCTGAAGCTTTGCTAATCTAACCTAAGACACGAGCGAGGGGGAGTCAAGACATTCAAATGCATCTCTGAACAGAAATGATGTTAAGAGCAGCTTGCATGAGAGAAAAGCCATCCATTTTGTTTTAATCCAGGTTGTGGTCTAAAAGCCTATGTCATGCACCATTATTCATTCTAGGTGAGCTTGTAAAACTAATATATTTAGTCTGCAGTATGAGCATTTCTGGGTTATGTGGGAATTTACAGGGTGGAGGAGGAAACCGTCATATTAATCATAGCTAGCTGGTCAGAATTGTATTTCCAAAGCACACTGTGGCTATGATCATTTCTCTGTTTCTTGCCCATTTAAACATTAAACGGTTTGGCCTCTAAATAAGGAGACGTTATTGTGGCAAGACAGAACAAAAGCTTGTATTTTTTTGTACCTCTTGCGGGTTGGCGTTGAAGGTTAGACTTCCTTCATCTAATTCCATGTAGAGTTTTCTGTATGAAAATCCAGATGGAAGCCTTCGGTTGTATATGGAACAGTGACCCCAAGTGGACTTGCACAGGCTAGAGGGCAGACAAAGAAAAACAATAAATTGAATTGGAGAAATTCTAATACACTTTTTTTTTTTAGTAGAGAATATTCAAAAAATAAGTCATATTTTTTAAATATCATTTATTTATTGATTGATTCAATATCTGAACATCTAAAGGCAGAAATAATTCATATAATTTAGTTTGCATAAAATCCATTGAAACATTACACTACCATCCAAAGTTCAGAATAATTGAGATTTAATTTTCTTATACTCACCACGGCTGCTTTTATTTACCCAAAAAAAAAAGATATTTTCGTGGAAACTGCGATGTATTACTATTCAAAAGTTTGGGGTAAGTATAAGTAAGAAAAAATAAATACATCTCTATTTTCATTATTTATAAGTGAAAATATAGACATTTATAATGTTATAAAATATTCCTGTTTCAAATAAATGCTGTTCTTTTGAATTTTCTAAGCTTCAAGGAATCCTGAAAAAAAAACTATCCTTATTTCCACAAAAATATTAAGCAGAAAAAACTGTACTTTTGAGTTTTCTTAACTTGTTGTTTTAAGTTTATACAACAAAAAGTTGAGAATCTCCCACAAAAATAATTTGAGAAACTGGTTGCCTTAAAATTTTAAGTTGTCTCAACTTTCTTTTTTTTTTCTTTTTTATAGTGATGGGTTTTGACACAAATGTCACGATTAGATTCTCATTCACAAGCTTGCGATTCGATTCGACTCGATATCGATTATTTTGGATACTATATATCAGGTACGGTACATGCCAAATTTTCTCCATGAAAAAAAAATCTCTCAACTAATTCTGTAAAATATAGGCCTACATGAGAGTCAGTTGGTACTACATTATAATAATATTGAAGGTTAAAAATGACTGATTTGTTAAAATTACACTTAAGTTTTTAAAATGATAAAGTTACAATTATATAATATTTCTACTTAAATTCGTTTTGTTTTTAATATAAACATAATAGTGGCTGTCATAAAAACTTGATGGATTTATTCAAACATAAATTAAACATTGAAGAACAGTAAAATTTATAATGAACATATTATATGGTGTATATATTTAGCAAAATACCCCTCTCTACAATTTATTTTTCTATTTGACTAATGAGTTATGGTCACCGCATATGTTTTTCTGAGGTAAATGTGACGTTACGTAACAGTGTTTACAAGACGTTATATTGATGTATTTGCGCGGCTGAAACACTGATTGAGCGATTACACGAGCCAGGATACAGATTGTAAAGTTATACTCTTTCATTTAACTTACCTTCGGATGTTTAGTCATGCTTATTTTGTGCTAAAACTTATATTAATGTGGAGATGTGCTGCCGCGTCTGTTGAACTGAGGCGCTACAGCGATCTGTCACTTCACATTAAACACGACAAAACGACATTTATTGTTTGAATACTGCAATACAATGGACATAATTTGAAATCTGAGACTTTGTTTCATATTAAGAGTACCAAAGCACAATGCTTATTGCGATATATTGGATGGGAATTACCCTTCAACGTTCCGTCCATTAACTGAAAACAGGGTAGACTAATCGATTAATATCGAGATATCGATATTTTTTACCCAGCCCTATTAGTAACTGATAATTGAGCAGCATTAGAATGATTTATGAAGGATCATGTAACACTGAAAATATTAATAATACAATAAAACATTAATATAAAAAAAATAGAAAACATTTCATTTGCAACAATATTTCACATTACTGTTTTTACTGTACTTTTATTAAATAAATGCTTATTAAATACCACACTTGGTGAGCATGAAAGACTTCTATCAAAAACATTTTTAAAAAAATCAGAATTATTCCACACTTTTGACAGGTAGTTTATGCGTTTCTTGTCTCCCTTATGTAGTTCCCCCTTAATTATTATTGAAAAAATTATTTCAGTAAATACTCAAGATTTTATATGAAAGCTAAACCCATCACTAACCCCTGCCACAGGTACTCATCATTCCCCAAGTCCTGCCACACGCAGGAGGCCAGGCACAGGTCGGTAGCATTTAGGTAGGAGAGGATGGTGATGCTGAGTTCGGGCGGCAGCATCTCAAGATCGATGAAGCCCTGCTCCTCTTTGCCCTTGCGGACGCGCAGCAGATGGCTGATGTCGGTGCCGGGCACCTGGCACTGCGGTGTGCGGCGCTCCTGCAGCGGTTCAGCCAATGGGGGCCCCAACCTCCGGCCCCGCTCTCTGTCCCGCTGGAGGAAGCAGTGCTCACTGTACTGCTGCTGCAGCTGCTGGTTCCTCACCACCCTCCACAGACCCTGACCCATCTGCAGATCTGAAAAATGTTGCATTTGAGTGAAATACAATGCATACACACGTGGGAAGAATTGTTGGCACCCTTGGTAAATATGATCAAAGAAGGCTGTGGAAATAAATCTGCACTGTTAATCCTTTTGATCTATTATTTTAAAAAAAATCACTTTTATTGGAGATTAAGAATTAAAATGGGGGGAAATATCATTATGAAATAAATGTTTTTCTCGAATACACATTGGACACAATTAACGGTACTCTTTTATTCAATACTTTTTGAACCCTCCATTTGACAAAATAGTATAGGAGTTTTCTCCTGATGAGGTTAGAGAACACCTGACAAGAGATCAGAGACCATTCCTTCATCCTGAATCTCTCCAGATCCTTCAGGTTCCCAGCTCCATGTTGGTGTTTCTTCTCTTCAGTTCACAACTAATTTTCTACGGGGTTCAGGTCAGAGGAGTGGCCATAGCAGAAGCTTGGTTTTGTGCTCAGTGACCCACTTTTGCGTTGTTTTTGAGGTTTGTGTTTGGATAATTGTCCGGTTGGAAGATCCAAACATGGCCCGTTATAAGATTTCTAACAAAGTCAGTCACTTATTGATTTTTTTATCTGTTGGTATTTGATAGAATCCATGATGCCATGTGTCTAAACAAGATGTCCAGGACCTCCAGCAGAAATATAGGCCCACAACATCAAAAGAACAGCAGTATATTTCATTGTATACATGGGGTACTTTTTATCCCTGTGTTCACCAAACCCATCTTGAGTGTTTGCTGCTAAAAAGCAAATTTTTTTAGTTTCATTTGACCATAGAAGCCAGTCCCATTTGAAGTTCCAGTCGTGTCTGATAACTGAATACGCTGGAGTTCGTTTTTTTGGTGAAAGCATTTTCTTTTCTTGATTTTTTTTCTTGAAACCCTCCCAAACAACATGTGGTGATGTAGGTGCTGTTTGATAATTTATTTTAAGGTTTTCTGACCCCGAGACCCCAAACTATTTTCTGCAATTCTCCAGCTGTGGTCCTTGGAGAGTCTTTAGCCACTCAAACTCTCCTTCTCACCGTGCATTGGGACAATATAGACATGTCCTCTTCCAGGCAGTTTCGTAACATTTTATGTTGATTGGAAATTCTTAATTATTGCCCTGATGGTTGAAATGGGAATTTTCCCTGCTCTAGATTTTTTCGTAAAGCCACTTCACTAATTTGTGAAGCTCAATTATCTTTTGCTGCACATCAGAAATATATTCTTTGGTTTTTCTCATTGTGATGGGTGATTAATTTTGAATTTGGCCTTTGATTTGTTTTCCCTCCTATTTATAATTCTGTGAAACAGGAAGCCATGGCTGGATAATTTCATGTTCATAATCACCCTGGAGTGCTCAAAATTGTGAATATGAATGTGAATATATGTCAGATATATATTTTACTCATAAGAATTTCAAGGGGTACCAGTAATTGTGTCCAACATGTATTTAAGAAAAAAAACACATTTATTTCATAATGATATTTTCCCCCATTTTAAATTCTTATTCTCCAACGAAAGCTTAGATTTTTGTGATTTAAAAAAAAAAAAAAAAGGATTAACAATGCACATTTATTTTCACAGCCTTCTTTTATCATATTTCTGCCACGTGTGTATATATTTGTCTTCAGCCCTCACTGCATTAAAATAGTATACTATAATACTAGTTTGTGTGTAGCTTGAGAAAAAATGTAACATTGTTTTAAAGAAGCATTTACAGTACACATACTGGTCAAAAGTTTGGAATGTGTGAGATTTTGTTACTGTTTTGGAAAGAAGTCTCTTTTGCATTTATTTGATCAAAAATACTGTAAAACAGCGAAATATTGTGAAATATTATTACAATTTAAAATAACTGTTTTTCTATTTGAACACTTTTTGTTTTTGTTTGTTTTTCCTGTTTTTTGTTTTTCAAATAAGATCAGCTTTACCAGGGATGATCTACTGAACATTCGGCAGAACACACCACAAAATCTTCTACCGGTTTTTGATTTTTCGGACGTTTTGCTGGACATTGTAGTTGGCGGAGCTGTAGCTCTGGTCAAACGCTTCAGGAGGCGCAGACGGGGAAAGAGAGCCGGCGCGCTCGTGAAACTTCGTCAGCGCGGATTTAGAACGGCGTTGCCTAGCATCCATCTGGCGAATCTCCGCTCTCTACCCAACAAAACGGACGAACTCCTTCTGCTCTCCCGGACAAACAAGGACTTTTCTAACTCTGCTGCTCTATGTTTCACGGAAACCTGGTTGAATGGCGACATACCGGACAGCGCGATCCATCTGCCTAATTACCAGCTGATAAGAGCAGATCGGGACACAGAATCAACGGGGAAATCGCGCGGCGGCGGGACATGCTTTTACATCAATGAGAGGTGGTGTACAGATGTAACTGTTTTAAAGAAGATGTGCTGCTCAGATCTAGAAACGCTCTTCATTAACTGCAAGCCGTTCTATTCGCCGCGGGAGTTCTGCTCGTTCATTCTCGTGAGTGTTTACATTCCACCGCAAGCGCACGTGAGCACAGCTCTACAGAAACTCGCTGATCTGATCACAGAGAGTGAACAACAACACCCGGACTCTGTTTTAATCATTCTCGGGGACTTTAATAAAGCAAATCTCTCCCGTGAACTGCCAAAATACAGACAGCATGTTACATGTCCCACCAGAGACAGTAATATATTGGATCACTGTTACACAACAATAAAGGACGCATATCACTCGGTTCCACGAGCAGCTTTAGGACTCTCTGATCACTGTTTGGTTCATCTTATTCCATCCTACAGGCAGAAACTTAAGTCTGCGAAGCCTGTATTAAGATCTGTTAAAAGATGGACTAACGAAACAGAGCGGGATTTACAAGCCTGTTTCGACCTGACTGATTGGTCTGTTTTTGAAGCTGCAGCAAATGACCTGGACGAGCTCACAGAGACTGTAACATCATATATCAGTTTCTGTGAGGACATGTGCATTCCTACCAGGACTCATCTATTCTACAACAATGACAAACCATGGTTCACTGCCAAACTCAGACAGCTCCGTCAGGCCAAAGAAGATGCTCACAGAAAGGGGGATAAAGTCTTGTACAAACAGGCCAAATACACACTGGAAAAGGAGATCAGAGTGGCAAAGAGGAATTATTCTGACAAGCTCAGGAACAAATTCTCTTCCAGCGATCCGGCTTCAGTGTGGCTTGGATTAAAGGACATCACCAGCTACAAAACACCACCCCCCAGCACTCTGGAGAATCAACACCTGGCAGACGACTTAAACGAGTTCTTTTGTCGTTTTGAACGATCACCCCACACCCGCCCAGAACACCCCTCCACACAACCATTCACACCTCCAGCAACCCCTCTCTCCCCCACACCTACAATTCAAATCAGCGAAGACGATGTGTGCCAGGTCTTCAGGAAAAACAAAAGAAGGAAAGCACCTGGTCCAGATGGTGTGTCACCAGCCTGCCTAAAAATCTGTGCTGAGCAGCTGGCCCCCATCTTCACACAGATCTTCAATAGATCACTGGAGCTGTGTGAAGTCCCCTCATGCTTCAAACGCTCCACCATCATCCCCGTCCCAAAGAAACACAAAATTACTGGACTAAATGACTACAGACCTGTGGCACTAACGTCTGTAGCCATGAAATCATTCGAAAGACTGGTTCTGGCTCATCTGAAGGACATCACTGGACCCTTACTGGACCCCCTGCAGTTTGCCTACAGAGCAAACAGGTCTGTGGATGATGCAGTCAACATGGGACTGCACTTCATCCTGCAGCATCTGGACAGACCAGGGACTTATGTGAGGATCCTGTTTGTGGACTTCAGCTCTGCTTTTAACACCATTATCCCGGAAACCCTTCAAAATAAACTAACTCAGCTCTCCGTCCCCACCTCCGTCTGCCAGTGGATCAACAGCTTCCTGACAGACAGACAGCAGTTAGTAAAGCTTGGCAAATTCTCATCCAGCACTCGAACCATCAGCACTGGAGCTCCTCAGGGCTGCGTACTCTCCCCACTGCTCTTCTCCCTCTACACCAACGACTGCACATCTAAAGACCCCTCTGTCAAGCTCCTGAAGTTTGCAGACGACACCACACTGATCGGCCTCATCCAGGACGGTGACGAGTCTGCTTACAGACAGGAGGTTAAGGAGCTGGCTGTCTGGTGCAGTCTCAACAACCTGGAGCTTAACACGCTCAAAACTGTGGAGATGATCGTGGACTTCAGGAGAAACCCCCCTGCTCTCCCCCCACTTACCATCATGAACAGCACCGTGACTGCAGTGGAGTCATTCAGATTCTTGGGCACCACCATCTCTCAGGACCTAAAGTGGGATATTCACATTGACTCCATTGTCAGGAAGGCCCAGCAGAGGCTGTACTTTCTTCGCCAGCTGAGGAAGTTCAACCTGCCACAGGACTTACTGAAACAGTTCTACTCTGCCATCATTGAATCCATCCTCTGCACCTCAATAACTGTCTGGTTCAGCTCAGCTACCAAATCTGACCTCAGAAGACTACGGAGGGTAGTCCGGACTGCTGAGCGAATCATTGGTACAACCCTCCCCACTCTCCAAGAACTGTACTTATCCAGAGTGAGCAAAAGGGCTGGTAAAATCACTCTGGACCCCTCACATCCAGCACACAACCTCTTTGAACTGTTACCATCTGGTCGACGCTACAGAGCTCTGAGCACCAGAACGACCAGACACAGGAACAGTTTCTTCCCTCAGTCAATACATCTCATGAACACTCAATAAATAAACGTAGAACACACAACTAATACATTATCCATTCACCACACTCACTTATTTTATTTTCTCATTTCTAATTTGCACATACTTCACCTGTACATACATAGTCGCCTATATTATATATTATATATTGTGTATTTTTTATTTTTTTTGCTGCTTTGTACATTGGTTATTGGCTATTTCCTGTTATTTTGTTTCATTACCTGTGTCCTGTCCTGTTACTGTCTTTCTGTTGCACTGTGGAGCTTCTGTCACTACAACAAATTCCTTGTATGTGTAAACATACTTGGCCAATAAAGCTCATTCTGATTCTGATTCTGATTCTGATTTTAAATTTTCTGTGATGGAAATGCTGAATTAATTTTTCCTTCAGAAATCATTCTAATATGCTGATTTGGTGTTCGACCGTTATCAGTTATTGGTGCTCAATTATTAATAATAGTTTTTATTATTATCAATATAGAGTGCTTTAAATACTATAATATAAATGTCTGTACTGTCCCTTTTAAACTATTTAATTTGTCCTTAATTTTTTTTTATTTTTTCTTAACCCAATCTTACATACCCCCAAACTGTGGAGTGGTAGTACATGACGTTTTCAAGAAATATATTATATTTTCATTTAGTTATTTAGCAGACACTTTTATCCAAAGCGACTTACAAATGAGGATTAAAGTGATATTAAGCAGCAAAAACAACATTTATAATAAAAGTAAATGTTTCTTGAGCAGCACAACATCATATTAGATTGATTTCTAAAGGATCATGTGAAACTAAAGACTGGACTAACAACTGCTGAAAATTCAGCTTTGCCATCACAAGAACACTTTTTAAAAGAAAATATTCCAAACCTTCCAAAAGTATTCCAAACTTTTGACCAGTAGTCTAAATACAATGTTTTTCAAATGTAAATTTCAATTTGAAATTGAGTTCCAGCATTACTGCTGATCTGTAGAAACTGCTGTGTTGCATGTGTAACATACTTTTTTGTTATTACTGAGAGTTCTGATCTTACAGCAGCACATTAAACAGAAGAAGCTGATGGCTGATCTCAGCCATCTGAGACATTTGATATGGACAGGCCAAGCTGCTTTTATTTCTTGTTTTGCTGAAAACATTTGTATATGATATATTCTCTTTTTGCATTTATTTATTATTAAAGGAAAGCTTTGTGTCTACAGCCTTTTATCTCTCTGCCTTCTGTAAAACTAAACCAGAGTAATCCAGAGGCCTCAAGCTCTCAGCACTTTATTCTTGATTTAGATCATTTCAGTTGGGTCCCCAAATCCTTACCTCATCAGAGCAAAACAGCCTCTATGAAACTGTTTTTAGTGCTAGTGTGCAGTAGTCAGCTGGGAAATAAAAGCCCGGATGGCAGCTTTATCTCCACTGCAGTAGCACTAATCCTCTCTTGGAGATATGCATTAAGCCTTTTTATGTGGCCCTGTCTGACTCCCTCCAAGGGCCTTCCTCTCTAAAACATGTCTCTATCTATGAGACGCCTTGTTATTCTTGTCTCTAATGGCCACTTGAATGCTCTCCTTGTCGCCGAGTCTCTAGCATGACAGGCTTTCTTATATGAACTTGACCTATACTTGCTCGGGACTGACGTAATGCTACTGCACCTGCTCCTTGGCATTCGGTAGGAGGAGCTTGGGAATTCTTAGACCTGCTTAAAACATGGACAGGAAATCTGAACAAGGTCAATTAACTCTTACAAGCAATTTCCCTCTGCTTTGCCTAAGAACAGGAACAGCTCTTAATTATTATTATTATTAATTAATATAAATTATGCTTATTAAAGTTCTTTTCAAGCTTTTTTTTTTTTTTAGACATGGTTAAGCTCATCTAACTCTTGTTGTGTTTCTATTTAAAGTGAAAGTAAACAGGTCTGGCAACCCCATGCATGTTCTTGTCTCTTGACAACAAACTGTTTACTGTAAATTGTGACAGTGCAGTGACAAGCTGAAAAGAACAAGCTATAGCACAAAATCCTATTTACAGTATCTGAAAAATACATTTTAGGTCAGTCGATTACGCAAAGAGTGCTTAAAAAGTAGTCTAAACCCTGACCTAAATTTCTAGCTTTATTTTGCATATCAGTAGGCTTTCAGATTTCAGTCCTAACACAGGAGAACTCATCTGACACATTAAATATAAAACATATAAGTTAAACTTAAGCTCTGCGACGTTATACAGTAAATAAACATCTCTTATTTAGAGTTTCACTCTACTAAACTTGTGAGTGTAATGACTGACACACAAAATTAGGTTTTCTACAGCTTATATTTTCTTAGCAATAGGTCTTCCATCATGTTTGGCTGAAGCACAAAGTCTCGCCTCTCTCTAAAACGATTGGTTGAAATGCCAATTTGACACATAATCACGAACTCCGATTGGACGTTGCGCAAAGTGACACATGGAGCTCTTCTGTTTTTATTTTCGCAGCGTCAATCGCTCAAAGCAGCAGCACCACCCACCTCAGTGTATGTGAAATACTTCTACCGCCGCCGCGACGAATTGACTTGCTGATCTGCCACTGTCTAACAGATGAAATTATCGCAGTCTTTTAACAGGAGCCCAGGACAGCCATCTTGACAGCTCCAACGCCGCTGATCGAGGTGAGACAGTCCTGTGACACTATCTATCATTCATCAGACTGTCTCTCCGCCTCCCACCAGGCCACTCTGGCCAGACTGACGTTTCTTGTTATTAGTGGAAGTGACGCAAATCTCTCCGAGTAAATTAACCACAGGTACACTCACTTGCACTTTCGATTGAAAAGTTTTTTCACCGTGTTTGTCAAATTGGTATGCTTATTGAAAAGTAAAATACAATAAAATAAAATGCTAAAATAAATCAAATAAAATATAAAATAAAGACACGGAATGAACGAAGTAATTATTAAATCAATCGCATACATTACAATTTATTAAATACGTGTAGTGAAATAAATACAGTAGTAAATAAATCATTTAATGAAATCGCATTACCGAATTTTTAAACGTGGTTTACATATATTTAAAAGAACAAAATCGAAGACATGAATGTGTAGAAGTGAAACACTGGGTTGAGCCGTCGTCTCCGGCGCATAGAAACCCATCACAACAAACCCCAATATTTCAGCGGCAAAAACAAAAGGATTACTATAAAATTCAACCATCGGTAAAACACAGAGTTGTTATTGTACTACAAACGCATATCAAGTGCGAAATATAATCAAGTAAAACAAAATAAGTTCTTGTTGAAAGAACAGACCAAGATCGTTTCACATTGCATGGTCAATGAATGGTAAATTGACATATTAATAAAAATGTAACTCTTGATGAAATCCATGCTGAAAATGACAGAGATGGCCACTGGCGATCTGAAAGGATGTCTGAGAAAGCTGGAAGCGTCTCTCCGGTCTCTGAAGTGTCCCAGAGAAGTGGACTATCAAAGGTATGAAATATGATGAATGTTAAAGGAATAATGCTACCAAAAATAACAGTTCTCTCATTATTTGCTGGAATCTAATGTTAAAAAACATTTTACTTCAGATGGGTAAATAAATTCTACAATCTAGATTATTTTCTGGGGTTTTTTTCACAGCAGAAAACAGGATGACTTTTTCATAGGTTTGACTTTTAAAAAATGTAGAAATTAATCTGTGACTGGATTAAACTGTAATACAATTTATTCTGCTCAGGGAAATTCAGGAGTGTGTAAAAATTACTGGGATTGAAAAATGTTCAATTCAAAGTCAGCATTTTATAAATATTAATTCTTGCGCTGCACAGGATCTTTGACAGTGGCCCAAAAATATAAGTATGCTGTGTACTTGTAGACATAGCTGACAAGAAGGTTCATAATATAGTAAAGGAATTCAAAATGTTTGTTTACCTTGTATCTTTTTGCTTTTGAAAGCATATTTTATCCTTTATATATTTTCCTTGAACCTCAATTAAATGAATAAAGCGACCCCCTTTATTAAATGTGACCACAGGTACAAATCCTAGGTTTTGAGTAGATGCATATCTCCTTCATTTCACAGGACTCAGGCTAGGCTTTATGAATCCATCGCTCTTCTGAATGACTTTTTCATATGCAGTCAGCAGAGATGGTATATGCGGGATGCAATTCATTAGACATTGACGTCCCCAGTTCTAACCCCACTTTTTTTGGCCTAGGTATTAAACATCTTGACTCGTATAAACATCCAAAATGGGGCTCTGCCAGTGTTTCGTGTCCACATTTTGTTTTGAAGTTTGGAAAGTTGAAGACTTGTCCGGAGCCTCTCCAGTGCTGAGATATTTTGTAAACAGGCTTTACAAAAACCAGCTCCGTTTCTCCACTAGGAACCCAAGCTGCACATCAGATGCTCAGTGAAGAGGTTTTGATGTGAGATGCATCAAACACAGCGTGCTTCTCAAAAAGATCCATTTGGCTTATGTGTGCTGGAGATGATCCAGAAACATAACTTGACTCTCAAAATAGCTTGCAGACAATTTAAGACTGTTATTTTGTGCTGCCATATTCTAAATAAATAACTTTTATATTTGATTTAAAACCTTTATGTGGCGGTGATTTTGTGATGCTTTTTAATGAGTGGTTTGTCAGTACCAGTGCTTCATAATTTGATGTTGTGTTTTATGCTTCCAGATTGGCTGTGGGCGATCCATCAGCTTGTCTTCCTATTGTGAGCTTTGCCTTCACGTCCTTTTCTCCCTCACTCACAGAACACCTGGTTGATTATGGCGTGGAGCTAACCGGATTGAATGATTTACGATTTATTGAGAATGTTTACAAGGTGAATTGCATTAACCATGTCCTTAAGTAGCATACTATGCTGCATATTATTATTATTATTATGTTTATTATGTACCTTATTATATATTATACATAGCCTACATCCTTTTACTGAACTTTGACTTAAATATTTGAACACAAATTTCAGCCGAAAATGAATTTATTTGTTCATGCATTTAATTGTTTTCCTGCAGAACGTAAAATACACTTTTGGTGTCCAATGACAAAAATAAACATTGTTTCAAAATATCTTCTTTTATATTCCACAGAAAAAGAAATGAAGACTTAATGTTGACAGGATTTTCATTTGTGAACCATCCCTTTGAAATTTAGGGTCAGGGTTATTGAGTAATTTTTATTTGAAATCAACAACATATTTTTATTAGCATGCATTTTTTGTTCCCCCCCCTTTAATTTGACTTTTATAAACTGTTTGCAATTTCTTTCAAGAGCTAGTGGATTTAAGGAATTGGTTGTTTTAAATGGATCAAAGTGGTTGCAGTTGCTTTGTCTCATTCATGAGGAAAGTTCATTTTCTGAAGTCAAACTATATAGAGTTTAGAACTATGAACGAGTCATTAATAATGTTTTTCACTCTGCATTTAATGAGGTGGATTTCTTTTTGAAAAAGCAATTTCACATGTAATGAAATTTACAGAGCCAGGCTTTGTGTTGCCTGTCCTAATATCCTTATTTATTGGCACTGTCCCTGATATGGGAGGGTTTGACCCCACATCAGAAATGCAGGTCTCTCCAGAGAGCTCTGTGGTTCAGAACATCTGTAGCTCTATTCTCCAGCAAAGCATTCAGATGTTCAACTGGCAGCTCTTCTCCACCAAGTCTTGAGTAATTACAATTCTCTGCTCACGTCTCTCTCCTGCAGTGAGAGAAGAAAAAAGGAGGCTGGCCTTCATGTTGGTCCAAGTCCATCTGATCTCAGATTAACTCAAAGCTGATTCTGTACGTTTAGCCGTGGGACTGAAGTGCTGCTCTGTCTTTCGGCGCTTCCTCCTGTTCATTGACATTTCATGCAGTTCTAAAAGAGATCTGGCCTTCGTCCCAAGATAATGTGCAGCTCACATGAAATATTCTGGGGAGAATTAGTGGTCCCATCATATTACCTTGAGGACCTTGGTGGCATTTAACAGGAAAGTGGTGTTTAGCAGTTTTGTCATATTCTTCCACTCGTCATTTTCCCTTTGCACTACAGCTCACATGTTTACATCTAGCTTATCCCTGTGATTAGTCTTGGTGGTCCCTCTGGTGTACCTCCTGAACCAGACATTTTACAAATCAAATATTTGTTCATGATTTTAATCCACTTAGGGGCATATTTCCTTCCAATTCTTTTAATACATTAAACCCCATGGAGTTTATCACAGTTTTTTGTTGTATATGCATTTTCATGGGAAAATCTCTTAAAATATAGGTCTTGCGGGATGTTTTCAGCTATAAGCCACTGTTAACCAAACAGCAGTTTCTTCAGTTTGGCTTTGCTGAGAGGAAAGTCATCATTCTCTGCGAAATCATTAACCTTGTTCTCAACAAACACAAAGAACTCACTAAAGAAAGCAAGGTATCTCAAAGATTTACCCACATACAGTTTTTCTTATATAGAGATATGGTACAATTTCAATTACTGGCCTATATTTATTTATTTGTTTGTTTGATGTGGTTTATTTTAATTTTCAGTGTTTTATTTTCAATCTATTTAGATAGAATATTGTAAATATATAATATCAGCCATTTATTGGTTATTGGCCATATTGTAATAGGAAAATACATTGTCAACTTATGAATTATAATATAAATGTAATGTAATATAATATAATATTGTATTCGTATAGACACATTGTTTTTTCTGTTTATTCTACAGCATGTTAGTAAGCCGAAAAGAAGGCCTCAGTTTAAGAGCTGCACTAAAAATGAGATCTCTTCTGCTGAGAGTAACTCACTGGAGTTAACAGCCCTGACAGTAAGTGATTTGATGATAATAATAATAATTATTATTATTATTATTATAGCTTCTTCTGTCCCACTTAGGTTCCTCAGAAGCAGCCACTGGTAGAAAGGCATCTTGGCAGCAGCTTAGCATCAGCTCCTAAGAAGCTCATCAGATGCTCCTCAGAAGAGCTGCCACAGCAGGATGAGGAGATAGAAAAGAGGGTCTTAGACAGCACGCGTTTGGAGGACTCATCTCAAACTGCAGATTCAATTGTGAGAATGTGCATCTTGCAACACCTTTACACAGAGTTAGGTGCATGACAATCAACTAGTCGAGCATTATTTTAAAAATATTTTTACCCCAAATGGCTTTGGGGGAATCATTTTGTGTTAGAACTCAACTACGCAATTACTCAAAATGCCAATTCCTAGTACAAAGAATCTTCTTCAAAGTGCTGAACTTGTTCAATACAATCTAATGCACACCCTGTTTTGTTAGGAGTGTGGTTTAGAGAGCCGGCTGAGGGGCATAGAAGCAAGTCTTCTGGAGAGTGTTGGCAGACTGGAGCAGCGATTGGCCCTTATGGAACACAGGATACATGCTCTGGAGAAAAGCTTGGCTGGCAAGATTATCATTGAGAGCAACCAGTGGGAGAACTTGGAGAGTCGCGTGCTGCTGCTGGAGACTAGGCAGGCATTGACCTCAGCACAGGTACAGGAGTTTAACATCTGTTTGGAGGTTTGGAACTGTAAATTTAAATTTCTGTTGCAATTGTGGCATAATGCTGCTTTCTCCCAAAACTCACTTTGATGATCAAGCTTGCTTTCCGTGATGAAAAGCAGTGACATTCTCCAGCGCAGATACACATGCACTAGCAAAGCTCTCACATGTGTTAGTTTCAAAAATGGGAAATTCATTTGGAAAGTACAGTATTTTAGGAAGACTGTAAACCACTTTATAGGTCAAATGAATCCTTTCGGTTCACGAACGTGTTATTTTAGGATTTGTTTTAATGGTAAGTTGACATTGCAGAGGTAATGAATATAAGATAGATGAAGCTAATATGTGAAGCTATTAATATTAAAAAACTTTTAATGTGTTTTATGGTTCTTACAAAAAGTTTTTACAAAATGTTCTATAGGGTCTAACTTCAGGAGATGGTGTCCTCGGCACAGACAATTGTAGGTCCGAAGAGGAAACAGGTACGTGGCAACATTTTAGCTTTAAAACTGTAATAATTTAAAGAAACTATACATTCCTTAAATGTAAAATTTTTGATTTTTTCCCCCCATTTGTATCTGTTAAAGTATCTGCGAGTGACGTTTCTACTGTGATTCATCCACCATCTGACATCAGTGATAATGGACACACTCCAGCCAGTACTCCTCCAACAGCTCCCCAGGTGACTATCCATCCATCCATCCACCCACCAAATTTTCAAGATAAGTTTGTTTAAAAACGGCTATATATATATACATATATATATTTTTTTTCTTCCTGTTTCTTAGAATTTTAAAGAAAGGTTGGACAGAATAGTTCACATGTAAGTGTTATTTTACATTTCACACTATTTATATTTATATAAATAGTTTAGCATTTCTCTTGAAGGGTTGTGTTTTGCGTGTGATAAAGAAAAATTGTCACTTAGACAAAGGATTGCACATCAATACATTTTTTTTTCTGTCCCATTTCAGGATGAAGGATACATCTAACATTCTGCAAAACATAGAACCCACAATCTGAATTTAATATTAGTCCAGAGAAACGTATTTTAAAGGAATAAAATTTGTCATTGTTGCATATTGTTCCAAAAGTGTAACAAAGATTTTCTGAGAAGCAGACCAAAATTGTAATTCAAGTATTGCTCAATACCATATGGTGGCAACTGTATTTCAAATAAATCGAATAGATACTTTTATTGATCTTCACTGGTTCTTGTGCGTCTCATAACAAAAATTATTAGTACCACATGTGGTACCATATTTGATTGTGAGTTTTCAGAAGTGGCAGATTGAGGTAAAACTCCTACATTTCAGTCTGTTCCACACACAAAGTTGTTTATTATTATAATTAATAATAATAATAATAATAACTTTGTAAATTTGGGAATTTTTTTAATTGAATGGGAAAGAGCTGTGCGAAGGGTTCCACTGGGGAAAAAAGCAACGTAAGACCGTGAGGGTGAGTAAATATATATATATTTTTTTTTGGTTGAACAAAAAAATATGCCACATACTGTATATAAAAAATCTATGTTTTAATATGCCCTCCTACTGATTCTGCAGTTGTATTAGCAAAATAAGTGTCTTGTCCTCTAGATGTCACTACTACCCATGTAAAACCTAATGGTAAATTACTTTATGGCGCCCTCTGACGTCAGTTCTCTGTATTGCACCCTGTCCTGAATGCTGCATCAGTCCATTGCCACACAACAGTTGTGCATTCACTTGAATATTAGATAAAGTACAATTTGTAATGATTGGATGATGTCTTTGTGCATTAATAATGCCATCTATTTGTTATTGAACTATTCTTTCTTTAGCACATGCTCCAAAATAGAGAAATAAATCTTAAGTTTATTTAGAATTCCCTCCTGTCCAGTTAGGTAATGACACGCTTATGCAAGTAATTGAGATACTACAATCATTCCAAAATACCCAAATGTTTTCCCCCACTACATAGCCACCATTTAGGTGCCATGCTGGGTTTAGTCAGATGTATGTCATTTTTCCACAATGTATATAAACAATGTGGCTCTGTAGCGCTATTGAAACAGTGCTTTGTTTGTTTGAGCATCCTGAATAGTTTATGGCATAGGCTTAACCAATGGTTTGAGTTTTGGTTGTGTTCGGAGGAGTGTTTGTGAAACTTAATGATTTTTTTCTGTTTGGTGATGTTAGTATCGCAGAAATGCTTCACCTGAAAAAACTTTTCCTGTACTGATCCAGGGCCATTTTTCCACATATTTTCCTTTTACCTGGAGTTAAATGTTGTACTTTAGGCAACACTGATCCCAGCAAGGGATCAGAAAGGGAATTGCAGTGAATTTCCAACTTATGGGTTGCTGTTAGCAGAATTCAAGAATCCTCGACTCCTGAAATAGGACAAACCTACAATGTTTTTTTTCAGGAACAGCTGCCAGACCATGTTATTAATATTTGGTAGTAATCTGAGCACATTTCTGAGGTCAGGTGACCTTTAGATGGTCTCTTGGTGTTGGGCTTCATTGTGGAAACATATCACATTTATCAGGTTTCAGTTTGCGTAAAATAACTTGAAAGATCTGGCTTTGACCTAGCAATGTCTCAAAACAAGACATCAGAAGTCTGACTTGTTGGTCTCACAGGACAGCTTTACTCTTCTGATATTTCTTTTTCTGTACGAGGCAATGATGTAAAACTGTTTTTCATCAGTGGACTTTCTCTCTGCAGTTGACAACACAGAGTGGGTCACTGACCTCTGTTCGTTCTTCCAGACTTTCCCTTCAGTGCCCTATGTACTGCAGACACTATGAGAATCACTCTGAGATCAATTGGACACAAAGCATTCATGGAGAGGAAAAGAAAGGTCAGGTGACCTCTGCAATTATGTTGAAGGAGAGTGTGTTTGTGTGGTTGGTCAACAGAGCATGCCTGTGACTGTCTTGTACGTATGTTTGGTGTGTGCGTGTGCATGTATGGAATAGGAGTCAGAGTTGGGAGAGATGCTCAGACAGATTGTTTGGGAACTGATGTGCATCTGTCTGAACAGCTGGAGCTCACTAAACTGAAGGGGCTGCACATTGTCTCCACTAGACACAGGGTTTTGCTGATGGCTGCATATGGGTCAGTGATGTCTTTTTAGTATTATTATTGACAAAAATATATATATATTATATATTATAATGCCATATTTTAAATTGTAATTTTTTTTAAGTGTCACTACATTTTTCTCTTAATTTCTAAATGTAAAATTTCTGAGCTAAAATTAATCTTGATTTTATTTATATATATATACACACATACAAGAAAATACTACGCAAGTACTTTGTCATTTTGTTTTTTTCTTAGATTTTAACAAAACTGCTTTACTTTTTAATATCTGAAAATGTTTAAATGCAAACATTTCCAAGAACTTGGCAGACAACTACATGTTTAAACGTTTTGTTCATGTTCATATATGTCATTGACTCATATTGTGACCTTGCTACATAACATCATAACTTGGGCCCCAGAAACCCCCTGTGGAATCAACAGGCCTCTGGCAGGCGCCAGATGTGAATGGAAAACTTTGCTTTGCTCTCCTTGAGACTGCATGCAGGTTTTCTCAGTAGTTGCATCTTGTGGGGAGTAGACGTTACAGTTGTTTGTTTGTTTTATTTGTGTATGTATGCACTTATTATTATTATTAATTGCTCAAAAGTGACAATTAATACATTTATAATGTTAGGAATGCTATATTATTTCCAATAAATTCCAATAAATTATTTTGAACTTTCTATTCATCTAAGAATCCTGAAGAAACTATCACAGTTTCCACAAAAATATTAAGTAGCACAACTGTTTTCAACATAGACAATAATAAGAATATTTCTTGAGCGGCAAATCAGCATATTAGAATGATTTCTGTAGAATCATGTACTGAAGACTGGAGTAACGGCTGGAGTGAATTACATTTTAAAATATTCAAATAGAAAAGTTATTTTAATTGTTTAAAAGTATGTTTTTATGGCCTTGGTGATCATAAAACGCTTCTTTCATAAAAGGCTTCTTTCAAAAGCATTAAAAACCCAAACTTTTGTGAGACTAGAACAAATGATCTCATCATTTTATTTTATTAGGCTCATCAAATCTCCATACCATCAACTTCTGCAGTCAGTTTGTTTAGTCTAAAGTTAAGAGCATAGGTAGAGGCAGTGCACTAATTTGAAATCTGCTTAGCCATTTTGACATGAAGACTGAATTGAGAGAAAATAAAGTGTTCCACAACACTCAATACAATTAGTCTTTTAAACTAGGAAGTTTGCTTTACTTTTTGACTGTAACTGGATAGTTTGGAGCTGGACCATGATGTAATGTGTTGCAATGATGGTTCCTAAATTGCAATAATAATCCTGCACAGGTCTTTATTTAAAAGAAAGGAGAGAGTGAATGAAAGATGAGGACAGGGATCCATTCATAATGAATGTGTCATTAGGTTTTGTTGATTGGCCATTGAACGCACGGCTCTGTTGCTCTCCAGTGCTGCTGTAATCCCCTGCTCTCATTAATCATTGTCTTGAAAGAGGGGTGGGGGAGATGAGAGAAACGACTTGGTGAAGTGGGTGAGAGGGAACACTTTTTGCATTCCTCCTCTTTCTTAAAATGTGTATGTTTATGCAAGCTCCCCTCATTCCATTCCAGCAGCCTGGCCATTCCAGATCCCTCCACATTAGGTTCATTTTCACTTCTAATTAGCAGGACCTCATGCATGTCTATGAACTCTTTACCTTCCTGATTAGTTTGTCGCAGCCATGCAGGCATCTGCACCTCTTGAGAAGTGCAAGGCTAATTGAGCTAATCACTCAAGTTAATGAGAGTATTTTTAGAGGTTGGAGGGCATAAGCAAATTAGATGAAGAGAGTGAAATGAGAAAGAGAGATAATTAGAATCACAGATGAGTTTACTTATGATGTCCTTGACTTTCAGCTATATAAAGCTGTATTTTGGTTATGAAATAATTTTTTTTAAGTTAAAAAGCTACCTGGGAACAGAACGTTCAAGGTTCTCTCAAAGCCATGAAGAAAAAAAAAAAACTTTCTTCCAGTAACATCAATAAAAAAAAATTCTCAAAATTATCTCATCTTTAATAGCGTTCTAAAAGTTAGCGCAAAATTCATAATTCATGAAAGTTATTTTCTGAAATGTTTTAGTTGGACATTCGTCTAACATTTTTAATGTTACTACTTGTTTCAGAACATTTAGAGAACATTCAAAAATAACTCTCTCATATTATATGCAAAATTATAAAATGGATAGTCCCCTAAATATAACATTCGCATAACCAAGAAAACATTGTTCAGGGAGCAATCAAAAATAACCTTTTCAGAATTTAATGAGAACATTCTTAGAAAATGTTTGTTAGCTTTATTATTGTGTTTATTTATTGTATTTATTGTGAGAGATTTTCGATTTTAATGTAGAATATTTGCAAGAACATTTACAATATTAATAATATCAAGCTACTTGCATTACATGTTTATGTTGCCTTATGGGCTAAATATTTGTTCTCTGGGAGGCACTTTTGTTAACCCCTTAAATTGGCGTTCATTGTATTTCATGGTTTTGTTCCGAAAATAATTTCCTCAGAGTCCCTTGATTACAAATTTACACCACTCTCAATGCTTATTTTCTTTGCCAATAGAGAGGCGAGTTATTATCCTTGGCTAGCCACCAAGACCTCATTGCCTGCCAGTCAAAACAGTTTTCACATGCTCATGGGAAGCCCTACAATAACATCTTATCATTAGAAACGAGCACATAGGCGAGTATTTGGGCCACTTGGTCCCCCTGATGTAAAATAAACATAGGGGTTCTCGGTAAACCTGCAAGCTGATTGAGTCTCAAGTCCTTAGTAACACCAGTGGGAATGTACACAGTGAATGTACACTTTCCATTCTGTGCAAATCGTCTTTCAGATGTCAAGTTTTTGTCTTCAGTTTTAAGGTCTGGGATCAACTCAAAATGCCCTGTTCAGATGTCAGGCTGCTCATGCAGTATTTGGCAATGTGTGCAAAAGCAGCAGAGTTTACAATGCCTACAGACACAATCCCAAGAGACTGTCCCTGTTGTGTTTACATTGAAGATATCTCCTGCATGCACTACTGGAACCGGCAGAATATATAATATTGTGTTAGATTTTCCCACCATAGTCCGTAAAGAATATATGAACTAAACGCCTCTTGCTTATCTTAGATTTGTCTGCCTTTCTGCCAACAATAATGGCATGTGTGCACATTTCCTCTTCCCTTTGACAAGGGAGGACACTTTTGGGTCATCTAGATTTTTGCTTCTTAGAAATCATTTTTATGTTTGTTCAGCTACTTTGTGACTTTTCCCATAAAACCTCTTAAACTGATTTTGATTTTCTTTTTTATTCAGCCTTTGTTTTATATTAACTAAATAGTAGGGAAAATAGTATTCATGGCCTATAACTGTTTAATTTCAAACGACAGATGGCATATTTAATTGCTTAATAGATTTAAAATTACTATTACCCATACATTTCGGTCACACTTTATTTTAAGGTTAAATTCTCGCTATTATCAAACCATTAACTACGATATTTGCCTCAATAAACTACTAATTTACTGCTTATTAATAAATAGTAAGGTATTAGGATTAGGGATGTAGATTATGGTCATGCAGAATATGTGCTTTATAAATACTAGTAAACGGCCAATGTGTTAATAAGAGGCATGCTAATAAGCAACTAGTTAATAGAAAGAATTGGTTCCTAAAGGTTTGCCTAATTTTTAGTATTAAAGGGGTGGTTGACTGGGTTTTTCTAGGCTTGATTGTATTTATGGGGTGCAGTCAAATGTGTTCATGCTTCGTTTTTTTAAAAACGCATTATTTTTCACATAATTTACCTTTATTCCACACCGCTCTGTCCCTTCTCTGATAAACGCCCCGATTATTTCCTGGTTTTATGAAGCCCCTCCATCAGAATTACGCGATGGGCTCAGATTGGTTAGCTGGCCCAGTGTGTTGTGATTGGCTAAACCGCCTCTAGCGCATGTCTAAACGTCCCGCCCCTCAGCTCAGCGGCATGTGCTACGGTTGTCTATATTGCTTATCAGTTTGAGCCCGATTGAGACTCAGAGAATATTAGTGAAGAGGATCGCGCAGAACCTGTGCAAGCACGGCTCTTAATGGCATGTTTTTTTGTTTGTTGTTGGCTCATACTTTTAGATACGCTGTTATTTGTAAGTGCTACTGCTTCTGTTAGCTTTTAATATACGGTTTTATCCTGATTAAAGATTTAATACAGCACAGCAACCGCACGCGCGTCCATGTATAACGCTTCTCATTGTTGGAACTGATCTGAATTGGAGAGAGAGAGAGATGCAGAGGTGTGCAGAGCAGGGTGACGCGAAGAACAGGATTAAGATCTCTGTTTTTGAACATATGATTTTTAAACTTGTGAATCCATTAAAAATGTTAGAAGACAGAATCGCGATTCATATATGAATAGATTTTTACGTGCACCCCTAGTTTTCTCTTCCTCTTCTCAGCGCAGCATGGCCTCGCCCCCTTTGCTGCGTGTTCCCAGGGGCGGGGTTTATCTGGGTTTGTGACGTAACGGACCCGGGAAGTAACTCGGTGTAGTCCCTTACCAGTCGTTTTTGTAGGCATTAAACTGCCAGAAATTTAAACCATATCTCCATTTGCATTGAACTTTCAGCGCCGCAACTTTGCAGATATTGTTTATGCTCAAACAGCAACATTACACACTAACTAACGTTAAAAAAGTGAAATAGCAGTCAACCACCCCTTTAATAGTCAGCATTCATTTAATGAAATGGCTGGAAAGTGATCCAAATACAGAATAATCAAAATTCTGTATTTCTGTAAAAAGTTACTCTGAAGAAAGTAAAAATCTAATATGAAATAATTGAAATACTAATCAGGAAAAAAAAAATTATTGCATATATTTTAATATAATAAACATAATAATATAATAGTTTGTTGGCTTTATGGTGAATCACTTTGTGTAAGTCGCTTTGGATAAACAGCATCTACTAAATGCATAAATGTAGATTAGAAAAATATATAATATAATATAAATGTAATAACATTTTTGGAGCCAAGTTCAACATTTATTTGTTTATTTGTTCATTTATTTTGTTTGTTTGCTAAATAGTAATTTATTCTTGAAATTAAAATGCACAACTTCATTGAGCAAAACCTACTTTATCAAATCTGTGAGACCAAACGTTTTCAAAGGAAGTTGCAATGCTTTGTTAAGGACTGAGGCATGTTTGCCACTGAAATAGTTTTTTTGCTTAGCAGGAGCACCAGTATCTCTTGAATGATTCGAAATCAACAGTTATTTGGCTGTTATTACACTATTCCTTTTCTGATCCTTTCCTGTACAGATTGCTTCATACTGTGTCAAAATTTGCTCCCAGTGAGAACTGAACTGAACCTCTATTAACTGGATGGATGACGTACAAGGGAGTGAGACATCCCAGAGACTGTGCAGGCCGGCCTAACATCTTATGTGCCATTTAATGTAGGGGAAGGGATGTCTCTTATCACAGCTTTTAGCCTTTCTTTGTTGCAAATACTCAAGTCTATTTTTGTTTTACCTCAATTTTAATAGATTTTGTCAAGGTCAGATTTGGATTTGGAAACTAAAAAGGCCTTTCAGATATTTCATTCAGACCCAAAAACTGAGATTCTTGAAAAAAAAAAAAAAAAAAAAGAGTAAATGAACTTAATCTGTCATTTCAATTTCAAGATTTGGTTCAAATGATAGGAAATAATGTTGCATATATATATCTGTCTGTCTATACTGATATACCTACTGTATATATTTCTGTATGGGCTGTCAGTACACATTTAATTGCTGTTCATCTGTCTATATGATTTTTTTTTATGTCTGGGTGTCAGGCCAGAGACCTCGAGGTAATTGTCCCATTGGCCCACTCTGTAATATGTCCTGTGTGAGTTGTTTGTAGTTCTAAACAATGTTTAAAAACACTTAAGCCTCTCCAGAACTGCTGATGAATTACACCCAATGCATCTAGGCAAATAAACTGTGAAGTAGTGGGTCTAGACATGCGAAAAACAGCTCTCTGCAGTACAATTTTCAGCTTTAGCTTTAGTAACTGTCTTTAATGTTACAAACAGAAGACATGTATGAAAAGCAGAAATTATTATTATGTAATATAAAATGATATTAGATAAAAACACTAGGAGTTTTGGATCTTTATTAGGACTTGATACCCAACACTACTGTAAAAGTGAAGTGCTATATAATGTAAACAAATGTTGGCAGATGTTGTTAGAACATTTTTATCATAGAACATTTGCTTTGGACTTCACCAGCAATTTCTATTGCTTTTCTAACATGGTTTTTCAGCAAAAGTTCTTTCTGAGGAAGAAATGGAAGCAAGCTGGGTGCTTAGAGAATGTTTCAGAAAATAATTACAGTGATTTATGGTTCTTCGTCCAGAAGTCACTGTTGGGCATCTATATACAGGGAAGTGTTTTCAAGAGCAGATCCTGATGAGAAGAAACTCATATAGCTTAAACACACACTAAAAAAATCATTTGGCTCTTTCTATATATTTGAATTATGTATGACTTAAGATATGAAAGTTTATGGAAGTATGAGAAGATACAAGCTACTGAATTACATTGTTTGGTTTTTTACCCAACAGACATATAATTTGTGACCCTGGAGCACAAAACCAGTCTTAAGTCACTGGGGTATATTTGTAGCAATAGCCAAAAATACATTGTATGGGTCAAAATTATCGATTTTTCTTTTATTCCAAAAATCATTAGGATATTAAGTAAAGATCATGTTCTATGAAGATATTTAGTAAATTTATTACTGTAAATATATCAAAACTTCATTTTTTATTAGTAATATGCATTGCTAAGAACTTAATTTGGACAACTTTAAAGGTGATTTTCTCAATATTTAGATTATTTTGCACCCTCAGATTCCAGATTTTCAAATAGTTATATCTCGGCCAAATATTGTCTGATCCTAACAAACCATACATCAATGGAAATCTTATTTATGCAGCTGATGTATACATCTCAATTTCGAAAAATTGACACTTTTGACTGGTTTTGTGGTCCAGGGTCACATTTGTCCTGAGGGGGGCGCCAATAAACTATCAACACGCTGTCAAAGATGAAGATTTTGTGTAAAATTACCTGCATAATCCTGGATTACTGGGTTGTGTTAGTGATTACACTTGTCAAACCAAAATAACCGACTGAGCCACACAATTCACGTTCTCAATCACTGTTCAATTAGAATGATAAAGTAATAATTCATGTATTTATTTATACTAATAATGTGTAAAATTAGTGAACTAATACATTACTAAAAAACTTTTGTTGTTGTTGTTTATCTCTGTCCTACTGTCTGTCTAGTTAGCTAGTTAGTTCAGGAAACTTTGTTCCTCTCTTCCAAGTCAGGATTAGACCGAATGCATGTTAAGTCTGCTGGTCGTCTTTTTTAAGTATTGCATCTGTGACCAAAAGATAAACGTTTGCAGAGATCACACACAAAATGCCAGAGACACAAGGAAACACTCAACATCTTTCTTTCTCCAAACTATTACTCATGGAGGAGTTCCAAAACACTTCAGTGAAAGTGGAAGAACATTTCTGCTTCTTTCTAGCAAATTGGGGATTTTTCAGTGACCAGAAATGATTTCAGTTAATTAAGTTGAACTACTTATTCAAATCCCTTATAAATGCAAAAACAGCCTCTGAAAATCAGTTCCAATGAGCATACATTTCCTCGTCATGAAATATTTTTTTGTTTTTTTGGTTTTGACAAACAGCGAGGCATGTCATTCAACAAACTCTTAATTTCATGTCACAACTTCCTGCCTACAATGAGCTAAGCAAGCTGCATATCTTTCAGCTGAGGTACTACTAGTGATTGACAAAGCTTTCTCATCTGTTTAACCTGTACTCAAAACCCCACCCAAGCTTCCTCAGGGCCTTCTGTGTGACCTTAATGCCCTGGCTCATCTGGTCTCCGCTCACTTCAATTACTGATTAAAGTGTGTCAGGGTGTTTTCTCTGCCAGTTTCCCTTGTTAAAAAGACCTAAAGGAGAAGACCAGCAGCTTATAAATGTACAGAGACGTTGCTGTATGTTAACATTAATTACTATAGGTGTCATTAATGAACATGTATAACTTATGGTAACTTGTAAGAACCTGTAACGTTATGTTTACATAGAAATAAGCGTTAACCAAGATTAACAAGTGTATTGCATTACCAGAACTATTGCATACTGACAGTGTTACTTTCAAAAGGGATGATAACACATTTGTGGTTCAGTTGTAGCTTTTGCAAGAATTGAATGAGGAACTGTTTGTAGAATATAGAATCATATACTTCAAGAATTCTTCAGATGTAGATAGAAAGCTCTGACCATCAAACAGTCATCATTCTAACTGTTCCCTCCCAGTCCTCATAGACTTTCATATCTTTATCTGCGGTCATATGAAAGCAGAGTCACATCCCTATGATGTTTCATCAAAGGAATTTTGAAAAGTCACAGTATAAAAAGTGAAATTCTGGATTACTGGAACTGTTATTGCCAAATTGAACCCCTATGACCCAACTAGGGCACTTGTATAGTTTATTAAGACTTTAGTGTTGACTTTGTGATTGTACTGATTAACGTTTTTAAAACGAATAAGCCATGATGCTTATCATTGATTAACCAAGATGTGTGCCATATCACAATATGTACTATTACTGAACCATTTGCAGTTAATTTTTGCTTGGCTGCATTTACATCAGTTCATAAAAACATTTATTCTTAGTTTGTATTTAACAAAATAACAAAAACTGCACTGCTGGAAATAGACTTTACCTACGTAACTAAAATGTGAAAGCACAGGAGTTATCCATTTTGGTAATGCGGTAAGTGTAGACAATTGTGCAGATTCCTGCACATTACAACTGCATTGATGTAAACACAGCTGCCAAGATTAACAAGTGGTATTAAAGTTGTGCTTTGTGTGCGTGCGTGTATTGCATTACCAGAACTATTGCATACTGACAGACAGTGTTACTTTAAAAGGGATAACACATTTGTGGTTCAGTTGTTGCTTTTGCAAGAATTGAATGAGGAACTGTTTGTAGAATATAGAATCACATACTTCCTTCAAGAATTCTTCAGATGTAGATAGAAAGCTCTGACCATCAAACAGTCATCATTCTAACTGCTCCCTCCCAGTCCTCATAGACTTTCATATCTTTATCTGCTGTCATATGAAAGCAGAGTCACATCCCTATGATGTTTCATCAAAGGAATTTTGTAAAGTCACAGTATAAAAATACAGATTATAAAAAGTACAGATTCCTGCACATTACAACGGCATTGATGTAAACAGCTGGCAGGTGACACTTGTTTCTGGATTTGCATTTCAGAACAGTGCGTCTTATAATGTAGACAGGAACGTTGTATATAGTAGCTGGTCTCAAAATCTGCAAGACTACAGATTTTGGATTAGTTTTGGGTAAAAATAGAGCCTATATTTAGCCACAACAAAGACAGTAGGAAAATAAAAGTAGAATAAACTAATAAGCTAGAAAATATAGATAACACTTCCTTTGTATTTTCAGAAGTTTGTTTGATTTATACATAAGGTATACATAAAATACTCTCTTTGCCACAAAGATATCCATACATCTAAAATATTATACAAAAAAAAAAAAAAAGAAACGTTGCAAGAATCATTGGTTTGCAATATTGAGGTACGATTGACACAAAAACAATAACTGTATTAATAAATATGATTTTCTCAAAACCAATTACTCACAGTAAAGCAGTTGCATACAAATTAATGCTCAAGTGCATTACACAAAAATTAAACCGGTTTAGAAAGAGGCCCAAATACCAGTATGCAGTCCTTTTTGGTTTTCAAATGATAGACAGGAAAATCTAAATGGGCCATAGGTTTGTGTCATTCAACTAGCTGTCTGAGGTGTCTGCACTGGACTTCAATAAAATAAAAGTTCTGATGAGGAATGGAGAGGAGAGAAAAAATAAACTTGTTTGATGAAGGCATCAAATGGATTTATAATGTTCTCAAGCTGAAAGAGGTTCATAGGTGTGAAAGTGAATGCCTTTAGAACAGGTGATCTTCATCACTGCTCCGTTTAGGCTTTCATCTGTTATCATTCGCAGCATTCCTTCTGCAATCAGAGATGGTCTGTAGATATAAACACAGACACAACAATCAAATTTCACTTTTTCGTCACTTCTATATGTTAAATCAGCACTTTTCAGTAAAGAATGTGGGATTTAAAAAGCAAGCAAGGTAATTCATTTTTGCATTTTTAAATCAATCATCTTTGTTATCTTTTCTATGTTCTTGTTGACATTCTTTAACTTCAAATAACTCATCCCTCATGTATCTACAGAGTGTTTGAGGAAGACAAATGTTTTATTGGAAAAAATAAAATAGAACAATTTCAGATAATCCACCAACACCAAAAGAATAGTGTAAGGCGTGAAAAAAGTGCCAGTAATACTGTAGGTGATTTGTTGGGGTGGAGGAGGTTGATTTGATTCAATTTTAAGCGCACGTCAAATTTTGCAAGCAAAACAGTTTAATCCACCTTTAATCAATGGGTGGTGCAAAATGAATGTCTAGATCTTCCAGTAAAGGCAAGTTTAAAGGTTTACATGCAGTTCATCCACTGATTATTTACTTGCAGCGGTAAAGGTCTGGAAACAGATTTTTGCCATCATCTAGAAAATGCTGTTGCTCTCTTGCCAAGCAAACAGTTTATTCAGTGGACTGAATATAACAAAGCTAAACTACTAAGTCTAATTCAGAAGAAACAGGTAGTTCAACAGAACTCTACTTACTTAAGAATGCCATACTTGTCCATCCATTGCTTGAATTCATCTTTGTACTTGACAAACTTGCCCATGGTTTCCTCGTGCTCCACAGTGTGAAGGAGTTGGGTGTCCACGAAGGCTGGGCATAGTGTGTTGATCCTCACTCCATAACTGCCCTGTTCTGATGCATCCTGCCGACAACAAAACGTGTCCAAACACGGTCAGCCTAAATTACACACACAGCGCAAAGAATGTGTCAACACAGAGCGGAGAGAGATCCTATCTGTGAGCAAACACATCTACTCTCTCGGAGGGAAAAAGCTGGGCTGTGCTGGAATATACCAGCTTTCAGTGAACAGATTTACATATGGTTCCAGTAAACTTTGCTTATGGTAAACTGGTGAGACAGGATTGACGTACTCACTGCAATGGCTCTTGAAAATCCAATCACCCCATGCTTTGTCGCTGTGTATACTGGCTGGTGAGGAGAATGTAGAAATGCTAGGAGGAAGCAAAACAAATACCAATTTCAAAAAGAACAATGTCATATGTAAAATATGTATACTATGTTTTGTCCACTAGAATGCAAAATGCCATTTTATTTTTTTAAAAGGTATGAGCATGTCTTTTAAGCTCCAAAAATGCACCATAGAAGTAGCATTCTGAAACCATGCGGTAGATTTGTGTGAGAAGCAAGCCAAATTTCAGAAATGGTGATTTCAGAAGAAATCTTCCGCTCCAGTGAGCAGTCCACTGCAACCGAATCATTGAGTCAGTGAATTGAACTCGAGAAGCAGATCAGTGAATGATTTTTTTCTTTGGATTGGTAGAGGTTTTTTTTTTTTTTTTTCAGTTCACAAATCTGTTCTCCTCCTTGACCTTCAGTGAGCTGTAACTTGAGAACTGTTGAGTCAAGATTATTAGGCAATGACTAAAATTTCAATGTGTTCTTTGTAGGAGTCATTTTTGAAACGGATACAATCACTATGGCATTGGAAAAGAGCTGTGTGAAGATTCTGCAGGATCTTATTTTTGTTCCACAGATGAAAAAAAGTCAAACAAGTTTGGAACAATATTAGTTCATGACATTATTATTCCAGTTGACTGAAAGAAGGGTTTTGTAACCAGGGCTGCAATACTAGAGTCTGTTATTTGAAAGAGCGAGGTTGTCATCTTATTGAGACTAGAAAAACAAAGCCTGTGAATGATTTCCAGTACCTTCGTCATGGAAAAATCTCTGGATCTCCCAAGGCTGAGGACTTCTTTAATTCACACATGAAAATCCTAATGGCTCTTGAATCTGTTTAAAGCGAAACGGCTCTTTGGAAACAAAGAGCTGAGAACAATTTCCTAAACTAATGCTTTAAACTTTATGGGTCAGTTTGGTGCTTTATGGACCTATAAATTCAATCAATCGAGATATTAAAAAAAATAAAAAAATAAATTGCACTGGCTATCAATAGCTGCTCGCATAAAATTTAGCAAAGCATTAAGGCCCTGATATACAGTACTTCAAAAGAAGTTAGTTTTCGTTCGGGGGCAAAAAGTTAGAAAAGGCTGAGCGATGGTATACCGTTTTCGAACATTCCGATACCCCCCGCGCTGCTGGAGGTGGGGTATAAATTAATGTAATCACTTGTCGAGCCACTCGCGCATATGCCCTAAACAAAACAACAATGCAATGATGGTGTATCGAGGTGTGAGACAGGTACCAATGGTCACAATATTATAGACAAAAGAATGATTAACAGCAGTTCAACGTCAAGTATCGTGTGCAATACAAAAAAAAAAAAAAAAGCATTCCATTTCCATAATCAGTCCTTTAAGTGTGAATGGCTTATAGTCTGAAAACTTTAGCATGATGTGGAAAAATTTGAGTCAACTCAATAACACAAACCTGTTTGTTACTTTATTAGTGTTAATTCATTATATTAAACTGGATAAATTATTACACCTTTTTATATTTTGTGGTGTCATGATTTGATAAAAACAAAGGTTTATTTTATGTTCGTTTGGCATTTCATTTATTGTATACCCTTTAAATTCGCTTACTGAAAGATCAATAGCAGCAGCAACATTTATTTGAAACATGCATTTGGTACTTTCTACCTTATATCTGTCACACTCTGCCAGGGCGCACGGAACAAGGAAGCCAGGAGACGAGGAATTCACAAACAAGTCTTTTAATCAGCAACTGGGAGCATGGGAGGCACAGGAAACACTAGGAATGACGTTCAAGATCCGACAAGCACTAACTGAAAGGACTGGGGCTTATAAACACTGGGTAGGGGAAGACGATGAGACACACCTGGAGCAAATTAAAACAATCAGACTGGGGAGAAACTGGGTCACAGGGAACACATGAGGAGCAAAAACACAAAACAGTCCAGGATCCTGACAATATCTTTACACTTTCCTTTCATGGCTTTGGAAAACTTGCATCTGATGTTTCTCTACGTCGCTTTTTGCATAACTCCGGGTCGTCGACAACGAGCTCGGTTGCAATTTTTCTAGGAATTAAATGTTTTCTCTGAAAAAGTTTCTCTGCGAACGATCGTAAAGGTGCGGATATTTGTGGCAGCTCAGCTACTCGACAGTGTATTTATGTAGCTTGTGACTTGGAGATGTTGTTCTCCTGCCTGACCTCCGTGGAATGAGAAACGAACCGGGAGAAAAATAAAATAATTAAATTGTGCGTCAAAGAAGGTGGAGTTCCAGAACACACCCACCCACTGCGTAATCGCCACGGACCAATGCTAGCTCAAAGCTAGCTCCTTTAATGTTTGCCTACAAAACCACCACTGGCTCTGCATCCCTTTAACCAAATCCATTACTTCAGACTCAAGTACCCTCTAGAAACTTACGTTCTGCAAATGAACTTCGCTTTGTGTCGTCCCAAGGAGGCACACAATCACTTTCACAGACTTTTAAATTAAATGTTCCCTCCTGGTGGAACCTGCCCAACTCAACCCCAGCAGCTGAGTCCTAGCCATCTTCAAGAATCGGCTAAAAACATCTCTTCCATCTTTATTTGACCCTCTAACTCTAGCACTCTTTTCTAATTCTATTCTTACAAAAAGATCAGAAAAGCTTTTTTTTTTTTATCTATTTGTTTTCTTTTTATTATACAAAAAAGCAAAAAAAAAAACTCAAACACTAGCTTGCTCTAGTCTTTTAAAAAAAATTTAAACCTTGCTACGCATACTGCATTAAGCTAATTGAGACTTGTTATAGGACTTGCATATTGCTCTTTTGTTGATTTTGATTGCTTCCATTGTCCTCATTTGTAAGTTGCTTTGGATAAGTGTCTGCTAAATGACTAAATGTAAATATAAAAATAAAACCTTGGAGTCATCTGCATTTTCCCCTATTGTCGTGTGTGACCTATGAGGACAGATTTGTATAGTGACATGGGCAGAACAGTTATTACAAGGAGAAGGTGGCTTTTGAGGACCCCCCCCCATATTTCAAAAGGCTTCTAAATCATACAGAATTAGTTTCTTTTGGAGAAAGTAAAAATGCACAAAGTTTCCTGTAAGGGGTAGGTTTAGGGCGATAGAAAATATGGTTTTGTACAGTGTCTTACGCCTATGGAATGTCCCCACAATTCACAAAAACAAACGTGTGCGTGCGTGTAGTGTTGATTATATGCTTTCTTATGTGTAAGGTTATTGGAAAGGTCAAGTGGAACAAGGTTTCCTTTAGCTTTCAGGCTGTGTTATAATAAACAACATTTACAAGCAAGCAGCATCAGACCTAGGCAGCTAAGGACACCAGGGGCAAATAGCGGAGCCTGTATTTACAATTAAACAGTTCTTGTGTGTTCTGGATGAACAAATCTAAAGCACAACATTAATGCACATGCAGTGAATAACCCACTTTTGCATACAAGGCGGCTCTGTTTCCCATTCTGGCTGTATTAACATCTTTATGGGAGTCAAACTTTCTTGTCTGTAAACATTTTAATGAAGGGGTAAGATCATAAAAACGAAACCATACAATGAGATCATCCTAAAAAGACATGTTTCCATTCAGCATGGTTAGGTATTTCTGTCCTAGACATGAGATTACTTTTGTAGACTGCTTTATGAATCTGTTCTATGTAATAGTTTGTGGACAAATTATGATTATATAATTTATATTTATAAATGAACTATTTTTAGCTACATGAGGTCTGTTTAATTTATAGCGCCGGTCTCAGGGCCGCCTAGTTTAATATTCCACGGTTTGTGAGAGTTGCACAAAGCAAGTATAATAAATAGTTATTTTGATTAAGAAATTAGTTTCTCAATTATTTTAAAAGTTTCTGGTTTTTGTTTATATTCATTAATACTGATTCAGTGCTGTCAGAGGTAAAGTGGACTGAATCAGGCCCATAGTTTAACTTAGCCTTAAAGGAACAGTTCACTTAAATGAAAATTTACTCACCTTCCGGTAATCCAAGATGTAGAGGGGTTTGCTCATCAGAACAGATTGGAGTAATTCAGCATTATATCACTTGCTCACTAATGAATCCTCTGCTGCAGTGAATGGGTGCTGTCAGAATGAGTCCAAACAGCTGATCCTGAATCATCCAGTAATCCATGTGACTCCAGTCCATCAATTAACATCTTGTGAAGTGAAAAGCAAAACTTCTTTGCAAAAAAAAAAAAAAAAAAAAAAAAACCCACACACAATCATTGAGACATTTAACTTTAAACGAGAAAGCAATATTATGGATAGAGGACTTGAATTTTAGTCTGAAGCAATGGTTCAAAGTTAAAAACGTTTTGATGGATTTGCTTATTATAAACAACTTTTTGCTTCACAAGACATTAACTGATGGAGTGGTGTGGATTACTTGTGGATTCTTATTTTTTATCAGATGTTTGAACTCTTCATTCTGACGTCACCTATTCACTGCAGAGGATCCACTGGTGAGCAAGTGATGCATTTCTGAATTTCTCAAACTGTTCTGATGAAGAAACAAACTCATTTACATATTGGATGGCCTGAGGGAGAGTACATTTCTGCACATTTTCATTTCAGGTGAACCATTGCTTTAAATGTTTGTTTCTGGTAACAATTAATGCAACGTACTGTGTGGTTAAACAAACAATATAAAGCTTCAAGCTACAGATGAGCGTGTGATGCAAGAAAAAGACAGTTTCCTCAAAATTACAAGCAAATCAATGTCCAAATATGAGAAACTAAACTTCATTAATCCAGACACATTGATAATGTAACAATTAATAGTTAGAGTTGTTCCAATCACAAAGAGAGGTAATCACCTGTGTTACATTAAAGAAACCTGAGAGGCAGTGAGGGAAATAAACAATCCTTTATCCCATCTCTTAATAGGGAAAAAAAGGCTGTTACAAATCCAAGTCTAAACCTGTCTGGAACGTGTTGGGGTTTATAACAAGTTCACGGTCAGCCAGACAATTCATCATCCAGACTATACACACACATACGTTTACACACAAAATAATATTCATATCTTCAAAACAGTGCCCAGAATCAGTTTATCTATGTCTCAGCTGCTCAGTGACACCAAAACACAGGTATTTGATGACAGATGGATAAGCTGATAATGGTTTTGCTGCTGATTTATGATTCCAGGGATTTTTTGGCATCTTTTGGAGTGCTTAAGTATAAATCTGGTGATATTTTTGAGTGGGAACTTGGCTTTGCTGGGCTTTTGTTTGAATAGTCACAGAGGAAGAGAAAGATGGGGTTTTAAAACAAAGTTATAGGGTGAACAAATTTCATCTTTCTCTCAGACTTATCCTTTCTACATTGCCAAAAATGTCTGGGTTTTGGATTGGCTTTCCTATCGTCTTCATACTTTTTCAAGGTATTGACTTAAAGTTTGACCAATAGCATGCAGGCATTATACGTAATAAACCAACCATGGCAAGCAAGAAGGTGGGACCTACAGAGAACTGTCAAAGCAATGCAAGTGCATATAATGTATGAGGACTCATATAATGAGATCGTCAGTAGGAGCACAAAGGCCAAAACCTGGACATTTTAGGCAATTTAGGTCACCCTACAGTATCTAAGCAGCGTCCAAGTAATGTAATGTAAATAAATCATGTGAGACATTTACTTTATATCCCAGCAGCTGTTTAATATTTCCTTAAGATTGTTTACTTTACACTGACTCTTCTTTGATGCAATGGTCTTGGACTAAATACTGACACCTGCTGGTGTGGCTGCATTAAGCTTGTTTATCAAATGTTGCTGCATCACACTAAAACATTGTGTTCATTGTGCAGACAACATGGTTGCACCCATTAAGGGGAAACCCACTTCATGTAGAATAAAGCTGCTTTATCTTCTCATTTGAATGTATATCATTTCAATCATATTTTAGGTGATTTAAAGTTTATTTTAAAGTTATATAAATTTGTTTACAACAAAAACTTCATTTTTAAAAGCAGACACTTTTGTAGGTTAATATTGTGCAAGCTGTTGTGAGACTGCTATTATTATTTGCATTATGGTCTCCTGAATCATTTAAAACTGCATTCTTACAAAAAAAAAAAGGTGTGTCCAAAAGTTTAGCAAAACGTTCTAATTCTTTTGCATCTTAATCATCAAGCAAGTCAATCGTCAAGTAAATGCACAGCATTTATTATGCAATTTATTACATGTAGGCGTAATTGTGCATGTGTCATTTTTCAACAGTAGGTAGATTCTTGGCAACAGAATCCCTTTTAACCGGGCCAGATGTGTTTGCTTTATTTGACTCACTCTATAGTTTGCTAATAACTAAAAAAAAAAGTAACCTTCTTAAGCACAACACTCTCTACAGGCTACAAAATATTTAGGCTAAGTTTTTCAAAACATGCACATATAAAAGACGCATGATAAAGTTATCAGTATCTTACCTGCCATAGATGAAACGTTGATGATAACCCCTCCTTCTTTTCCGTACTCTTTACTCATGTGTTCTAGTGCTAAATATGTCCCCTGTATGACAGATGTCTGAGGAAGACAACAGTTGTGTAAAACTGCTAGCACGTAGTGAACAGATGTTTTCTATGAGACCGAGATTATGTTGACTATTATGAACAAACATGATTATACTGCATCATGTATGAAATCACTCTGCAGAGCATAATTTAAAAGGTCTGTAAGTTATTTCATACAGTGCATATGTAGGCCTACAAGTGCCATATAATGGTGCTCCTATTTCATGTACTGCTGTGAAATCTTTTGGACTGGAAGCAGGGGGTGGAGTATTTTTTTAGTGAACTCCTATCCTGAAGTGTGGTTGAATGTTGTGCCCTAAAGCACAAAACATGATCCACTCTTAGCTGTATAAATAATGAGATGTGTCCAATGATATGAGGTTAAATTGAAATGCAAGAGTTTGGCATGACCTATCCATTTTATCTCTCTCTTACAGATTGGATTTCAAGCATGATGTTTAACTCACCAAATTTACTTCAATGGTCTTTTCCCAGTTCTTCTCATTGTTGATTCCAGCATTATTGATGACAATATCCAACCGACCAAACTTCTCTACTGTGTTTTGAAAGGCATCTAATGAAAGAAATCACAGCAGTGTTTTCATTTATAATAATTAATAGCAATGTTGCAATAGTTCCACTTTTGACAGCAGTACAAAGTGGCTATGTATTCAAACCAAATTAGCAGTCCAGCTAGACAGTTCACTAGGTTTTGAAACACAGCCAGTGGAAGTCTACATGTGCCCTCACCTGACTTTCAGCTGTAGCATTCCACAAATAAACATTTAATTAAACTCTTAGGTAAGTGTGTCTTTAGAAACAAGTTTAACAGGAATAAACAATCCCTTCACCACCGACCCATAAACTCTGGTATTGGAGAATAAAGCAACCTAACAAAAGTCTACACATTTGATAGTGTTAAAACTTCAAAAACCCAGTAACATTAATCAGTGATGACCTGAGGGCCTAAAAATGTCTAGTATGACCTAATTCACTTCCCAAACAATGAGACATTGTTTAGGAATAAGATGCGCTGCACATACAGGTGCGCAATATAAAGTGGATAATTGTTTCGTTCTAAGACATCCATTTCAAACTGAGCCTGGTTAGAGAAGATATTATACATTTTCTAAGAAGAAGAAAAAAGATTTTACCTCTAAGTTTCCCCGCGTCAGTCACGTCACACTGGATAAAAATATTGTTATCCTCTCCAAAATGGCCATCTAGATCACTTTTACATTCCTCTCCCACAGATTGGTTCAGGTCTACCAGTGCAACCTGAATTTCAAAAAGTAAATAACGTATTACTAAAACAAATAAATAAAAGACGCAACTATGCATGATGAAAAAAACGAAACAATCGCCCCAAACAGGCAACTAATCTAATTATAAAGACGTTTTAATAAGACAAGTTTTAATAACAGTTAATTGGATCAATCCGCGTCCATTTTAAAAAGAAATTTAACAAAGCGAAACCTTCGCCCCATTCCCCAGGAGATGTTCCACCACGGCTCTTCCGATGCCCTGTGCGCCGCCGGTGACCAGAGCCACTTTCCCGTGGAGACTCATGCTGCTCACCGCCGAGCGCACCGCGCACTGCTTTATGTAGGCGTACAGTCAGAAGGGGGCGTGTAGTTAAGTATTACTACAGTAAACACAGACGGCCAAGTGTCGTTTTAAAAACTGTCATTTACACCAAAGAGATGATTACTAGCCATGTTGTGAGCGCTCCGCGCGTTCGTTCTATGAGTATGGATACTCAAGTCTGGCCCACGAGATCCACTTTCCCGCAGAGTTGCTCTAACCCTAATCAAACACACCTGAGCATGCTAATCAATTTCTTCAGTATCATTAGAAAATCACAGGTAGGTGAGTTTGACAGGGTTGGAGCTAAACTCTGAAGCGCATTGGCCCCAGGGCTGGATTTGAGGAACCCTGCTCGGCGGCAGTTGAACTGTGTACAAGTACACACACGTGGATTGAGTGCATGAACGCACCTAAATGAACAAGAGGCAACGGATGCTTTTATAAACATCTTTATTTTTTCAGGCTTTCTCAGAGAGCTCTTCAGTAAACATATGAAAAGAACTTTACATTACAGCGTTTATGTTAACGCAGCCTAATTACTGACTAACTTAAAATAAACACAAACGTAAAGTATTTTGTGTTGCAAAATTTTAATACATTTCGTTAGTATTATAACTGTTCCGTTAGCTATACTGTTGTAAAGTAAAGTGTAGAAGTATTTATAGATGTACACAGAATAACATAATAGCAGAGAGAACATTGACTGCTGGTCCAATTCATACTGAAAATGTGAAAGTATAACAGACTTCAGTTTCATGCATAACATTTAATAATGTTTATACAAAATAAATTACAAATGCTCTTGCATTATACTGTAAATGTCTATTAACTTCTTGTGTCCTTTCAATGATGAATGTATGTGCCAAATGCTTCTGTCAGATCTATTAGGAATGTGTGAGACTAAATATGCTTTGATCATTTGTGTGGCACAGTTTTTCAGCAGATCATTTTGAAAAGAAGACATTTCACCCAGACAAGGGACAAATCAAACAAAACAAACAAACAAAAAAGGTCTAAGAAAGTCTGGTTTTGAACAGTGTTTATAAGTGAACAGATAATTCTGAATTTCGACAAAATAAATATTGATAACATTGATAAATATTGATTCCAAGTACACATTTTCCCATGACATGTTTTTAAATATATTTGCAATATCTTAGGGATATCTTCAGAAGCAGAATTAAATATCGTTCTCTTTTAGTATAATTTAATAACGTCTATTCAGAATTCATTGTTATACAATCACCATGCATGCAGTTAGATTAGTTTAAAACCACTCAAATTATGTTCTTCATTATGAATCTTATTTATATTTTTTGCATTACTATTTTTTGTCCGAGGACTTGTCTCAGAAAACACATTGACTGCAACATTGTCCCAACAAGCCCTCCTTGAATTCATTTCTCCATTCATGAATTTGCAATACGTGTGACAGTATTCACTATTTTTGCGGTAGCATCATTAGTTTGAAGTGACTGGCAATGGTTTTCGAACAATAATGCTTTTGTTTGAGAAAAACTTGAAGGATGGTTTCAATTTCTTTATGGTTACTGACAGTACGCTACCCATTAAAGTTTTCAAAATGTGTTTCCTTGAAGCAGTTAATGTTAAAGTGTTCATGTAGGCTAGCTGTAAACACAATAGTCTTCTTTGCTGGTTCAGGGCTATTCTTGAGATTTATCTCAGAATGTTTTTGGCCTGGATGCTGGTTTCTAGAGCTGGTCAACAATCAGGTTGGGACAAAATGATTTAGGATACATTACACTGACCAGTAGTCAACTCTTTCTTATAAAATAATCAACATTAGTAGTTTGTGTTTGGATATTTGTATAATATACATTTCTGCTCTTGCACTCTTGCCATTTTTCAATAGCTGTATATCAAAAATACAACACAGAACATTGGCAGTAAAGCTGTAAGACAACAGAGTTGACAAAACCAGTGCAAGACACACACATCTGTCTGTACGAGGGGCTGTAGTCAGTATCAGACTGTGCTTCTGTGTTTAACAGGTGTGTAGAAGTGCTGACCACTTTTGTTGTGGGACAGGTGTGTTAGAGGCCCTACAGGTACCTATCCATTGCATAGTGAGTGCAGTGTCTTCGTATGGGTGTACAACACAAACAAACTATTGAAATTAACCACCAGTCCTTGACATCAGTGTTTCATAGTAATTTTAGCATAGAACTTGGCAGGAAACCTCAGAGTTCATTGATGCAGCTTTGCTGTGCTACTACCGTACCTCGTGGCGTAGGATTTTGTAAAGAACCCAATAGAAAATATTGAAAAACAGGAAGGCTAGTGGGAATCCGGCACGGGACACAGTGTCGATCTTCTTGGCTCGGTCGATGAAGAGTTTTCTCATCTCCTCATGACTCTTGCCTGCAGTAAGGGCTGGGCCAGAGGGTGTTGTGGCTGCATTATTAGCAGCTTTGGGCACGGCTCCGTCTTTCCCTGCGTTGGGCATGAAGCTCAACCGGCTCTCCTGCACATCCGCCTCCTTTAGAGAAAGAAATGATACATAAAGAGAAGCAATTGAGACTCTAGCACTCCTACATTCATATAACCTGTTGTTTCCCTTTTAGGAAATTCTGTGATATAAGATAATATTGTGAACAATAAATTACAGTATTAGCACATAGTTTTTATGATGTCTCTATCATTTTAAATGACTTATGGGGAGTTTCTGCCAAACTACTGCCTTGCTAGCCTGCAAATGTTAAACCTCAGTCAAAGAGCTGAGAAAATTAAAATGGAAAAAAAAAAAAAAACTATATATATATATATATATATATATATATATATATATATATATATATATATTTTTTTTTTTTTTTTATATATAAAATTTATTATAATTTTTTTTGCTTTGCAAACAGAATTTACATTCTCTTCTGTGCACAATGATTTCAGACAAATAAATATGAATTACTTTGGTGGAAAAAGGATTATTTTGGTAAAAATTATTTTGGTAGAACTTGAAATGAAATCCATAAAACACAAGCTTAGTTCCACTAATTAAACATACACAGGAACAGAACAATTGAGTAAACATGCGACTGAGATTAATTGAATTCAACAAGATCATATGCATCATCATCAAGACATGTAAAGCATCTTTAGTAGAAATATCACCCGTCAAAGATACTGTACATTTAAATTCATTTGTGTATTGATTTTATGCTATGTGCATTCTCTGGTACTAAATTCAGCCCCAACTGTCCAATAAACTGATACAATATACATTATAATTTAAAAGTTTGGGTTTGATAAGCTTTTTTTTATTTCTGAAAGAAGTCTCTTACGCTCACTATGGCTAAATTTATTTGATCAAAAACACAGTAAAAATAGTAATGAGTAAAATCAAATAACTACTTTCTATTTGAATATATTGTAAAATGTTTTTTTTTTTTTTTTTCTTCAGCCATTATTCCACTCTTCAGTGTTATATGATCTTTCAGAAATCTTTCTGGTCACACTTTATTTTAAGGTCCAATTCTCATTATTAACAAACCATTAACTACAACTTTTGACCCAATAAACTCCTAATTTGCTTATTAATAGTTAGTAAGATAGTTGTTAAATTTAGGTATTGGGTAGAATTAGGGATGTAGGTTATGGTCATGCCAAATATGTGCTTTATAAATACTAATAAACAGCCAGTATGTTAATAATAAGCATGCAAATAAGAAACTAGTTAATAGTGAGAATTGGTCCCTATATAGGCCTACTAAAGTGCTACCATATTTCTATATTTTTGCATCATATTTTGATTTGCTGCATAGCACTTCCCCCCATGTGTGTTAAATTTATACACCTAAATTAATTAGCAGATGGTAAGTAGACATTAACTTCCATAAAAGTTATTTCACTATAATTAATGTTAAAAATTGAAGTTTACTGTGAATGTAATGGGATTAGGTGATTGACAGCAGTGTTTCTCTTCTATCAGCGAGTAGTCTCTTCTATTTAAAGGCCGATTGGCTGTTACCTGGGATGCATCACGTCTGTTTTCCCCCTTTGTTTTGCCTGTTGACGGTGGCTGTAGAAGATTCTCCCTCTCGTTCTGTGCCGTGATTGTTTGCTGCTGTTTAAACAGCCGCGCAGACGCGATCATCGCCATTAATTAAAGGGGACTGCTTGTCTGATTCTTATCGTACCGTTTTAGTGCCCTGCTTCACATCTCTGGCTTGTTTGGGAGGCCTGATTAGCGCTTTTCGTTTGTATAAGAGATAAAACTGGCCTTTGTCTCCTTTTATCTTTTGATTCAAACCATTTAATCTTTTGTTTTTCTTTTACTTTTAATTCTGTGGAAGTAAAGTTTGTTTGGCTTGGTTGAATTGATTTGATTCTCTATTCCTGTAAAACCAATTAAGTGGTTATAGTTCTTGATGCATGTGATCAATCATCTATTAATGCAACTCGACTTGTGTGTGATTACCTGAGTTAAAGTTGTTTTGTAGTAATCTCAGGTGACCAAATGTTTGATCCTTCTAAGGTTACATTGTTTCCTCTCCTTGCTATTTGATTTATTGCAGGAGCTGGGGTCCCACAGGTGGATTGATCTTCCTCCTTGTGGTGGTGGTTTTTTATTGTGTGCGGTGTACACTTTGAGTGTTTGATAGTGTGATCAGACTGCACGGGTGTGTGTGCGCGTGGACGTGTGCCCTTGCAAAACTGAACTCTACATTGATTCCCGGCATTGGGAGCCTCAGCCCTGCCGGTATTATTCAGTTTTTGTTTTACATATACACATAACTGCTACATACCAAGTTGGTTTGTATTATCTTTTTCCTTTTGTAATTTGTTTTTGTTTGAAGTGGGGTGTCTGGTGTCTCTTGTTGGTTTTAGTGTCCAACATTTGAAACCATCTCTATTAATAAACATTTGTATTTTTATACGTTACTCATGTCTCTTGCCTAATTCTATGAGGGAATTCTAATTCTATGTGTGCTTTACTCAATTTTTGAGTGGTTTGAGTATTTTCCCTGGGGTTAACTCCTAGGGTGGCGTAGTTGGACTGGCTTACTAGTAAAAACTTGGACTTGTGTCTCATTTGACCCCCCCGCCACAAAGTTCTAAAAATGCAAACAATCATAACACTTGTATCATATGAACCCATAATCATATGATTCATAAAATACAGTGTTTTGATCTTGACATTATGATTATCTGAATGGTAAAATAATGTGGCATACTGTTTCATGAGGGCTGGACCTGAATGAACATGGACACATGATAGGGAAGTTGAGTGACTGTATAATGAACTCATCGGTCAAAGGCATGGACAGAGATGAAGTGCTGTGCTCTCTCTTTACCCTGTCATTGGATTCGTCGAGTTGGCCCATTGATCCGTAAACTGGCTCGGCACTGTGTAGGCCATCGATACAATTCAATGACTCGGTTAGCTCCTCATCAAATGTTTGATTGAAAGGCTTTCAGCACAGCAGGGGGATCAAAGAGAGAAGGAAACACAAAGCATGCAAACTAATAAAATATAATGGCTCTCCACATGCAGAATATCATGCAAAGCAAATATATAATCAATCAGTGGCATTCAAAAAATAATAGTATGGGCGTGTAACAAATGAAAATGCATAAAAACAAATGTGTATTATTTTGAAATCAAGTGTTTTCATCTCAGAATGCAGCAACCAATATTGCGGTTGTGCCTGAACTGCTTGCCGATGCATTTTACAATGTCCTCTTAACTTAATGCACTTTACACATTTTCTCTCTGAAAACGGTCAGCATATTTAATTGGCTAAGCTTCATATCATGAAGTCAATAATATTCCAGCTCCACAGTGCCAAGGGAAATAACATCCCTGGCCACATGCAAGCTCAAGTATATAAACAGACCTAAATCTCAGTCTGACCTTTGTACTGTTTAACAGGCTTCTGCCTTGAAATAATGTTTGAAATATGTTTGGTTAGTAGCTAGGGATGCCATAAGGATGCACTGCCCACTTCTGTCCTCTAGGAGGCATTGTTGTATATGTGTAGGACTAACAGTGTAGTGGTTTGTGTGATTCCAGTGTAAATAAATGCGACTCTAGTTGATTATTTCAACTGATAGATGCAAATGACTTCATTTGACTTTTATATAATCAATAACATATTAATAACCATATAACAACATAACTGATAAACAGGTGTTAATTTCCAACCTTACATTTTTTTCAAACTGAACATTTGCTCCTAGCATCACATCAACTCAACATGCCTGCCAAAACATGCACATTCAATCAGTTAAACTGTATTTGGCTGTGTGTTTGGAATTTATCTGAGCAGAGTCGAAAAGGTGCAGAAACTCTGCCTGCGTCCCAATGTGCATACTATCCATCCTAAATTCTATGTGATGGTAGTAAATTACTATTTAGGGCAGATAGGGTGGATAGTATGCACACTGGGACACAGGGTATGTCAGTCTCCCAATCATCTGCTTCACTTACTGTCAAGTCCAATTGCAGTGACCGTTTCCCCTCATACGGGGCAAACTTCTTCCCTTAGGATTTTCTAATTCACTTTTTGTTTTAGTGCTGTGAATGCTATTGGGTTGTCTTTTCAGAAGTGACCAATTAAAATTGTGTAACTTTTCTCTTTTAAAAGTGCTATAATATCTCATTTGCTTTATTTTTATTCTTTATATTATATTATTTATATAAAATGTTTTACTTTTACCTTATCGCAATGTTTTGAGACGATAGACTATTGTTGTGGTCCTTTTTAGATTGTATAATATTTAATGTAAATAAATATGTTAATGTGATAAACATATTTATTTGTTAATATTTTATTTTAATTGTTGAATTATTAACATATTAACTATTCAAAAAAATCTGAAATTTTAAAGAAATTTGAATCTTTAAACCCTATGTGATTCCAAACAGGTCTTTGTCGGCGTGTTCCAAACAATCTATATTAGTCTATATTAATTTGTTGACTCCTTGGGATTTATCAGTGACTCTTTCTGTAGTTTACATCTTTGCTCCAGTAGGAGGCGACAAGTGGCTGTCTTATCATTGAAAAATTCCTTCAATCGGTTCGTTCAAAAACGGTGATACATTCAGGAACAAAACAAGCGACTGAGTGAGTCTTTGAATCAGTCATTCAATCGATTAGTTCAAAACAGTGTTTTACTTGGTGTTGCAACAGTCCTACTGTGGCGTTAAATGGAATTATTTTATTTTTCAGAGCAAAAACAAAGAAAGTAAATGACAACATTGGGCCTCATTCATGAAACATTCGTTAGGAGTAAATTCTGAGTAATTTGCTCATAAAACGTACCTTCCCGAAAACTGTCCTCTGGATTCACAAACGCTTTGTAAACGTCCGATTTGATAAACATGCGTATGTTAATGAATCACAATAATTTGTAAATGGGGAACTAGTGCACCTCATACACCATTAGCATTAACTCAGCCTATGAATTACAGCTACGCAAATTGCTTGTCCAGGAACACAGTGGAATATTCTGGTCTACTTTCTCAGGTTTGGTTCCAGTATATTGCATAAATGCAGAAAAGACTAATAGGCCATATGGCTAACAATAAATATTTAATAATGTGTGTCCACCAAAGCGTTTTTTAGCCACTTAAAAAATGTCAGGTGCATGCTCTTCTGAAAACGGCTAGCTGGCGGCGCTTGAGAACACTTTGGTGGCACAGCCTTTTACTTTTTAAAAATTTTTTTTTATTGCAAGACAAAAAGAAAACAACACGTAACAGCACTGCATTGACATACTATAACAAAGGGAAAAAAACAAACAAACAATAAAAAAAAAACCCAACGACAATCAATCAGTAAAAAACATTATCGTCATAAGCCTTAATAAACTTGTTATTCTTATTATCAATGTGTTTAAAATTTTCACTGAAAGATATATTTTTGTATTTTTCTGGCAGTGACCATGCTATCTTAGATCTTGTTAATTTTTGTTTTGAATTGTACATTTTTTATTCATAAAACCAAATTTCTCAATACGTTACCTAGATTTGATGTCTTTCTTACAGAGATTTTGATTATTGTTATATCTCTTAAATCACATTTTATAACAGAAGATAAATAACAACTTAAGTTCTCCCAAAGAGATTGAACCTGATTGGAATAATATAATAAATGGAGTAAAGTTTCTTCCTCAACTTTGCAGAATACACATATGTTAGAAAGATAAAAAAAAAGCAATTTGGAAGTTCGTTGGATAAACATTATGCAAAATCTTAAAATCTACCTCTCTGGTTTTATTAGAGATGCAGAATTGTTTAGGGAGTAACCATGCTCTCTTCCAATGAATGCTGTCAAAAACTTGGTCCAGAAAAACTTACATCTAGGAGATGCATATACTGAATAATGTAACATTCACTTTATATATCTACTATATATATTTTTTTATCAAGAAAACAAACTCTATCCAATAAAAGTTTGAGCATAATTGTTTTCCTCTCATTAAAGCATAAGTATGTTTTAAATAAGTGCACATAACATGGAGACAAACCTTTGATGACAGAACTGAAATTTCTAGCTGGCAGAGGAAAACTATACAAAGTCATAAATTCTTCATACTCCAGTATAGTACCATCATCTTTAAATAAATCCAAAACAAAGACAATACCTCTGTCATACCACTTGTCAATAAAAAGAGACTTTCCACGGATTAAAATACTTGAATTATTCCAAAGAATTTCTTTGTAAAGCTTGCTGGTGAAAATTAGAGAGAGAAATCGACAATTTAGAAGGGGTGAAATTGTATTTTAAAAGAAAATCTAGGCCACCTGATCGACGAAATATAGCATTGGGGATATAGTACCAAATTGAATTATTACTGCAGAGACATTAATTCTAAATTAACTAACTAATTCTTTGAAATCCAAAACTTCCAATCCACCCTCAGAACGCCTGTTAGACAAAACAGATTTATTCATTTTATGGGATTTATTCTTCCAAATAAAATTCAGTAACATTTTATTTATATCATCAGTGATTTTGTCACTAACAAATAAAGATAAAGCAGGGTAAACCCAATGGGACAGTCCCTCTACTTTATAAGAACTCTGCCATAGATGGATAGATCTAGTTGAAGCCAAGAATTAAAGATTATTCTAGTTTTCTCCTCCATCTCTAAATTCCTTTGGAAAGGTAAACCCCCGCGTATTAGCTTAAAAACGCTACAAAAGACCAAGGATAAAGGAGGACTAGATCTACCTAACTTTCACCACTATTTCTTAGCCAACAGGCTTCAACACATTTCAGGGTGGTTAAAACACACCCTCTTAGATGAGCCTTGGCTAGATGTAGAACAGGCATTATGCAATAATATAGAGATTTCGGATCTGCCATTCATTAGCTTGATCATCAAACGACACGTATGCTTCAAAAGCATCAGTATCAGCTCTTCTCTGACAGCATGGTGGGAGTTTCTAAAAATGACTGAGTCTTCACTAATCCCATGCAAACGTACCCCCATCTGGAACAATCCTGACATATTACTAAACAATAATATGATGAACCTCACAGATTGGAGTTGTAAAGGTATTAAATACCTGGAACATATATTAGAAGGGACAGACTTTATTCCCTTTGACAAATTAGTTAAACAATATGGGATTAACAAAAACAGATTTTTAGAATATCAACAAATTAAATCTATTGTAAAAGGGAAATTTAAATCTAATCATATCAAATTACAAATACCACCAAGTGTGGCAGATTTTCTTAATCTCAAAACCCCCAAATTAATGTCTAAAATATACAGGACACTTTCCAAAATAGATGAATCAGTATCACTTCCTATTGCAAAATGGGAGGCAGATCTAGCAGTAAACTGGGACCATAATTTCTGGTCTCAGATATGTTTAAAAACCTTTGAACTGATTAGAAATCCTGGTTTACAATTAATACAATACAAAATCCTGCATAGAGTGCACTACACAGGTCATCGGATGTTCAGGATGGGTCTTACAGCTTCTAACAACTGCTCACACTGTCAAGGCAATACACCTGACAATTACATCCACGCTCTATGGTTCTGTCCACCTGTTCAGAGGTACTGGTACAGGATTTGTGAAGATTTATCAAAGTGTCTTAAATGCTCTATTCCAGCCTCTCCTTCAGTCTGCTTGTTGGGCGACCTAGATGGTGTCACTACAGAAGGTAACACAATCCACATGGCTTTCACTGCCCTATGCATTGCTAAGAAGACTGTCCTCATGAACTGGAAAAATAAAAATAATCTTAATATCAACCAATATAGAAATCATTTGTGGGATTATATTAGTCTTGACACAGCTTCTGCTGCCACATTAGATCAATCTCTCTGGACTCCTTTGATCAGCTCCATCACCTAGTGTGAGTGGGGGTCCTGATTCTGTCCGGCTGTGGTTTTTGCGGTTGGGGTGGCCATATGGGCTTGGGGCATCTGGGAGTTCCCTGGGGGTGGGTTTCTTGGGTGGTTCGGCGCTGGGGCTGCGATCTTGGCCTGGATGGGGTATTGGTGACTCTTGGGTGCTGTTTTTCTGGCGGCTGCATGCGGCGCTACTGGGGATGCCTGTGCCGGCGGACGTAGGTTGCCGGCCTGGCGGCTGCACTATTCCGGGGTTGGTCCGGGGGGGGCTTGGGGTTCTGGGGGCGCTCTGCCTCCCGGTTGGGGTTACGGCTGGGCCTGGGGGGCTTGGGTCCTGGTTGGTGTGCCGCCGGGAGCATGGGTTGGTGCATGCGCTTGGGCCCGGCCCTGGTGTGGGGGTCTTCGATGCATCGGTGCCTCCGCGGGGGGGATCCAATAGAGGCAGGGAAAACGGGCCTAACCTGGGTGTCTTATTGTCTTATGTAGTCTGGGAGTTGAATGAGTGATGGGGTGGGGTAGTTTTTCCTCTGCTGTGGGGTCTGGTGGGCTGCCCCGGGCTGCCATGGGCCCTGGTCTGGATGGGCCTGGGCCCCCCGCCCTGGGCAGATTTGGGGTAACGGGGGTGCCTATGGGGGTCAGCGGGGGAGCTGGCTCCGAAGGGGGGGGTATTTTGCCCCCTCTGATGCTTTCCTCCCCATCCCTAAGGCTTCACTTCTCCCGCCCCATCACACCAACACATAGGTAGGGTTTTGAGGTGCGGGTGTGTCGCTGGGATGCGGGGGAGGTGGTACTCCTCTGTCTCCTCGTGGCCACCTGCATCTCAATCACACATTACAGCTTAGACATTCTCATTACTTACTGTCACATGACACATACATATAGGGCCTTGGGGGTGGGCACACTGAATGGCATCCGGAGGGCGGTCTGTTCATTCAGCCTTCCCTCTGGTGCCAGTGCCCACTTCTCAATTTTAAGTTGCACATAGACATTGAGGGCTCTAGGGAGGGGACGAGCTGACACAAGCTTGTGGAGGGTGCCCCTCCCCTGTTTTAAAGCACCCCTGTTTTAAAGCACCTTAGAACAACACACACCAACACTACATTTGAGCGGGTGAGGTGAAGCATGGGGTCTCTTTTTTTTTTTTCTTTTTTTTTTATCTCACACCCCTGTTCTCTGTTCTCTGTCCGGGGCCGGGGGCTGCGAGGATGAGCTGGCCGCCCGGTCGGGGTCTGGGCTGGTGGTCTTATCTGCTGCTGCGGGGACCGGGGTGGTCTTCCTGTCCCCACGCCAGAGCGAAGGGGGTTCAGCTCCGGGATCGGGCGCTGATTACCCCTCTGGGGGTGGTGGTGCCTGGATCTAGGAGTATAGAGTGCATATAGGGAGTGTGAGTGTGGGTACCATGTCCATTTTTGTGTGTCTACATGTGGGGCGAGGGTGAGAATATTCGTTGCGTGCTTGAGGGTGGGAACGTATGCTTGTGTATATGTGTGCTTGTTCGTCTACGTCTATGTGTCAGGTCGGGCCTTAGACTCCACCTCACTCATCATCTCAGTCGACCCCCACCCCACCACCATGCCCTGCCGGTGGAGGATGCCGCCGGTGCATTGGTGGTTTCTCGCGCCGGGGTAGGATGCTCGGGTGAGCGCTGGCCCACTCTCGGCGGTCGCTTGGCGGGGCCTGGCCCTACTGGCCTTGCTGGGCCCCGGTTGGGGGGTGGGGGGCCCTTGGATCTCCGGGCCCAGGGCTCGGTCTGCCCTGGTGTGGTCGGCTGCCGGCGGAGCCTGCGGGCTTGCCGCCACGGCACCCTGGGGTGTCTACACTGTGGCTGTCGGATGTCCCACCTTCGGGCTCTCCTCTGCCCTTTTCTGGGTGGGGGCCGCAGTTGTCCCTGCGGTGGTTCCCCTGGGGGGCCCCGTGACCTGGGGGGCCTCCGGATGTTTGGGGCCTGGGTCTCTTCCATGCCTGCTTCATGCCTTGCGGGATGGGGCTGTTGTTCCCCACACACACACTATTAAACATTTACATGGAGGAACCTTATGAACACAAGCGCGCTCACACACACAGGTGTACACTCAAGCATTCACATTGGTGTAAAAACGGGTGCTCACAGACACACATTGTTCTGATCTGCTGTTGCTTCAAAACTTACTTTGTAATATTAGTTATGCGTGTTGCTCAATAACATTTAACATTTAGAATTTATTGTGATTCATACAGATGTTGGTTGTTGCTGCAGTTTCTCTGATGTTGTGTCTTCTGTTGTGTCTTCTGTTGTTTTCTCTTTTTGTCAGCAGGTATCGAAGCAAATTGTCTGTTTTTTTTTTTTTTTTTTTTTGTCTTGTTTTTTCCTCTCTCTCTCTCCCCCTTCTCTGTTGACTTTATCCACAATTTTTTTTTTTTTTTTTTTATTATTATTATTATTTTTATTATTATCATTATAATTATAATTATTATTTTTTTTTTATTATTATTATTATTATTATAATTTTTTTTTTTTTTTATTTATTTTTTTTTCTCTCTCTTGTTTCCTCTGTCCCCTGGTCTTGTCGGTCATAGTATGGTTAAATAAAAGGGTATATAAAATTTAATTAATTAATAAAAAATAAATAATATAAAAAAAAAAAAAAAAGGCTGTGAATGATGATAGCATAACTACACATACGTACTGTCATGTGTTATCTGTGTTACTGACAGGCCAAAAAAAAAAAAAAAAAAAAAAAAAAAAAAAAAAAAGATTATTCTAGTTTTCTTTATTTTAGGAGAAACATTGAGATGTTGACGAGTCAATCTATCTTTAGTAAGGAAAATCCCCAGGTACTTGACACAGTCTTTAACCGGTATATGATGTATTGATGCTTGTTGGGTATCATAGAGACAAGATAGTTCACACTTTGATCAATTTAAATATAAGCCTGAGGCTTCAGAGGAAGATTGAATAATATAAAGGAATTTGATTTTGATCTTTAAGAAATAAGGTAGTATTGTCAGCAAGTTGAGATATTTTAAATATTTTAAATTCTTTACCAAATACAGAAATACCTTATATAATACCTGGTATACCAGAAATAAAATATGAAGTGATAACAATTCAACAGCCAAAAGAAAAAGAAACGGGGAAATGGGGCAACCTTGACGCACTCCTCTATCACAATTAAAACGTTTAGTAGTTTAGTTTGCAAGCTAACCAAAACTGAAGAGTTAATATCATTATAAAGCATTCTCACCATGTTAAAAAATGTATTTCCAAAACCAAAAACACTAAGAGATTTTTAAAAAAATTGGTTTATAAATATCATCTGAATCAATATTCTCTGAATAGTCAATGAGATCAAGTACAAGTCTTATATTGGAACTATAGTGTGTCTATTCTTCATAAACCCATTTTGTGTTTCACCAATTATACTATTAAGACCAGATTTTAAACGAGCTGCAAATATTAAAGCAAGTAATTTATAATCAACATTTAACAATGATATTGTTCCCCAGTTTTCAATTAAAAGTGGATTTTTATCTGATTTGGGGATCAAAGAAATTAGTCCCTGCTTCATTGTGGGTGTCATCTCTCCTTTGTGAATACATTCTTTAAACAAACAATATAAAGGCCGCTTTAAGAGGTTCCAAAAATGTAGATAAAATTCAACAGACAAGCCATCAGTACCTGGAGATTTTCCCTTTTAGTGAGGTCAGTGCCTCTTCCATTTCAGTAATAGAGAGGTCAGAGTCACATAGTAACTTAAAATCCTCATTAATACCTGAAACTTTATCACAAACACTCAAAAGAAAATAATCACATTTTTCTCGAGAAAACGGAGAAGTATACAATTCTTTGTAAAAGTTGTATACAAAAGTTGAGATCTTTCCTGGATCTGTACATAAATCACCACTAATCTTTAGAGCAGAGAGAGATGTTTTTTTTACGATTTCTTTTCTCTAGAATGTAATTAGTGTTTCTTTCACCCTTCTCAATCCATTTTCACCCATCTTCTCAATCTAGAACGTATGAAAGCCCCTTTAACAATCTCTGTGTACATATTTAACATTTTCATTTGACAGACACTATATTCTACCTCATCTTCTTTACTGGGATTATTCTTCTGCATTAACTCACCTAACCTATGAATAAGTTCAAAATCTTTATTTATTTATTATTTTTTTTTTTTCACTTTTAATTAGTTTACTTCTGTTAACAGCAAAGTATCTAACTTTAAATTTGAAGAACTCCCAACTAGAGCAAAGGTCACCTTCAATTTTACTAAACATATTTTTTAGCTAGATGAGTAACATAACCATTAAAAGGAGCTTCTTCCAAAAGACAATTGTTAAATTTCCAGTAACCTCTTGAACTACTTGACTTTCTATATTGTTTAAGGTCCAAATAAATTAACATATGATCAGTAAATGGGGCAAACTGATGATTAAAAATGAGAAATAAGAAAAATATCAATTCTAGCCTTAAGGGATCCAGATTTGTTGGACCAAACTGAAAGATTTTCACACAAACATAAAATAATGTTATTATATGCAATAGAAGTAGTTCTTGAAGGAAATCTATGTTGTACGCCGTCTGGAGATTCATTAAAATCTCCAGCTATAATCAAATAAGCATTAATAAAGCGACTTTGTATACTAATAAGCTTTGCTCCCAATTCTTTGAACATAGATACATTGGCGTTCTGGGAAGTCGTGGCCTAATGGTTAGAGAGTCGGACTCGTAATCGAAAGGTTGCGGGTTCGAGTCCCCGGCCGGCAGGAATTGTAGGTGGGGGGAGTGAATGTACAGCGCTCTCTCCACCCTCAATACCACGACTGAGGTGCCCTTGAGCAAGGCACCGAACCCCCAATTGCTCCCCGGGCGCCGCAGCATGGCTGCCCACTGCTCCGGGTGTGTGTTCACGGTGTGTGTGTGTGTGTGTGTGTGTGTGTGTGCATTTGTTCACTACTCACTGCTGTGTGTGTGCACTTGGATGGGTTAAACGCAGAGCACCAATTTCGAGTATGGGTCACCATACTTGACAATACGTCACGACTTTAAAAAAAGTTGTGCCTGTAAACATTACATAAAATGAATACCATATTTTCAGTTTTACATACTAAAATGATCCATCTACCCTCATCAAACAACAAAAATTCTAAAATGTCCCCCCTAAATTTATGCGTCAAAATGAAAACCAGCAGAACGGTTAGATCCGTGACTCATAAAAATTGAACTTCCCCATTGCATTTTCCAAAAATTGGAGTCTGATTCACATGAATGACTTTCTTGAACAAAACTAAAATCTGCGTTACTACGTTTAAAATACAAAAATAAGGCTTTCCTTTTCGTATGATCTCTTAAACATTAATAGAGGCTAAACTAAAAGAAGAAAACTCAAAAGAACACATAACAGACAAATAACACTAAATGCAGTGCAACAAAATGCAGCTGAACGGCTGGTAAACACACAAGTCCTTTGGCTAAGAAGTTGACTTGAACTTCCTTGAACAGGGTAGAAGGTGATCAATCAGTAATGTCTTCTACATGACACCAAAAATACTAAAGTGCATTAACGAAATCGAGAGATTTTAGCAATCAGATTCCTTAAATTCTCGCAAATGCAGTTATCACTAAACCTTCAGTCTAAAGTTTATAGTTAAAGTTTTTATAAGGCCTCGATTTTCTGACCATCAATGAATGCAAAAGGCCCCGAGAAGGATGCCTTCTTACCCTTCTCTCTTGCCTTTTTAACAATTGGCCATGACTTTGCACGCGCAGCAGCATCTGCAAATACGTAGGCGAGATTCTTTCAAGTATGCGTTGTCCTTCGCAGCCTTAGTAGGAAATCTTAATCTGCATTCACACTAGCAGCGACTTTATCGCTGCATGTCGCCAGGGGCTGGCTATGAGGTTGCTAGTGGGCGTTCTCACTACTGGTTGCCTTGACAGCGAATTAGGTTTCGCTACATACAAACATTTTGGAGTCAAAATACTAAATATAATATAAATGTGAATTAAGTCCGTACATACAAACAAAAATTAATGAGATACAGAGCCTACTTTTTTCCATTGTGTATGTTTATCTACGGTTGAGAGGAGAATGATCACATGAGCACAACCGCCTTCTTTCCTATTGGTTGTCGCTCCCGAAAGTCGCTCTTCATTTGTATAAAGTTGAAGGATTCTGAACTTTGTTGCGTCACTGGACATGCCCCATTCGGTCACCAATGGCCGCTGTTGCGTTTGTCGCCAGAAATCGCCAGCTCTCAGTTGAAATGAATGGGATCGTGTCGCTTGTAGTGTGAACGGGGCTTTATGATGATGCTTCAATGACTGCCATCCTGGTTCCGTTTCACGACACGGTGCATTACGTCAAATGCATCGCTGAGCTTGCCACGGATGTCAGGTGCCACATGTTCAAGAATATTCAAAACAATCGAGTGCAAATTCTCATTCTTGGTTTCAGGGACCCCATGCACCTTTAAACAGCAATGCCGACTGTACCACTCAAGCTGCTCAATCCGTGATCGGACATTCTTGTTTGAAGATTGGAGCTCTGTAATGTCTCTTGCAATTCTGCACATCTTTTCAGAGTGCTCATTAACATCAGAAACAAGCTTCTACACTGCCAAAGACAAGTTGTCAACGGCTTTCGTTGTAGCATCGGTCGAATTCTCAATGGAGATGAGTTTTTGGAAACTGGCATCTTGTTTAGTAGACAATTCTTGAATGGCGTTCAAAATGTCAGTGAAATCCCTGCTTTCAGACTTTTTGCAGGAGACGCTGGAAAGGGTGTTGCCAAACAAAGTTTCATATCACGATTCGCATCAGCTGATGAAGGAGGGTCAGCTAGCACATCAAACCTATTGCTCAGGCCAACTTCAGAGACTAGTTCAACTTCGGCGCCGACTTCGACATCCATAACTTTAGACAAATCGCGTCTCTTTCTTCCCATTTAAGAAAAATCGATGCAAAACAATGCAGAAACTTTTCAGAGAAGACAGGAAAATCACATGTCTATCCTCTACGACGCCAGCTTGGCACAGCGTTTTCCAGCTGAGACGCTTTGGTTGTTATGATGTGGAGTATCCATGGCAGTAACGTATTACTAGTATCTCATTTTGAAGAATATTACTGAATAATAAAATGCAGTAACCAGCAATATTAACATCTCTATTGTTGTTCAGTTGTTGTACAAGTAGGATGATTGGTTGGTGTGGTATTTGTCCCGCCCCTCCTCCATTGACTGGACAGCTGGGTAAAAAGTGACAGTGACAAGCGCTGCGTTCTACCCAAAGCTAAACCGGAGGTAAAAGGTTTATCAACTCTCAGCTAAAAAAAAACAGAGCAAACGAACTTGTAAAATATTATAATGGCAGTGCATTATAGTGTCATCAGTTTGCCAAAAAGAACAAAGAATGTTTTACGCGCCATTTACACGGGGTAGGGAGCAGGTGTAAATTTCTTTCGTACCAACTAACGTTTTGAAAATACAAACATTTTCATGAATTTGAAAGTTTATGTCAGGACAGCTTTACGAACGATTTTCACAAAAATTTGTTCTCCTCGTGTTTCATGAATGAGGCCCATTGTGTCTAAAATGTAAGTTCTTCCCGAAAGAGTGGGCATGGCCATTTGTAAATTTAATGTGACTGGCTTCTGGTGGTGGAATAGCTTCCAGCTATTTTTAGCTGTACAAAACACCTAATTTGCGACCTTGATATTTCAAACTGGTCTTACCATATTATTTTAATGTATTATCCTAATTATGAACACACTGGTTTGTTTTGCAAACCATTTTACCGTTTACTGCACTTTGTTCTTCTTCTAGTTATTTCCCTACAGCAGATAATGAACCGGAAGTCTCACACATTGACAGAAAACGGCTTACCTCTGCGTTGAAAAACATGGTGGATAGACCTAAGCAGTCACGCTTGCAGTCATGTTGTGTTCCCAAAGCACTCATATAAACACTTGCCTCAAAACTTTATTTACCTTTTATGATTTTGATCATGACACTCAACACTTGTGTGTGACAAAACACAGGGATGCAATTTATCTTTTTATAAATGTGGGTTCAGTCCATACCTTGCCAGACTTCTTCCTTTTCTGTCGCAATCGTAAGAGTTCTTTGTGTTGCCGTGAAACAAAGTTGACTGCAGCATACTCCAACAGGGCAGAAAAGACAAATAACAAGCACACGGCCATCCAGATATCAATTGCCTTCACGTAAGACACCTGAACGGCAGAAAGACACAAACACATCCGTTCTCATATACCTCAGTTAGCCTTTGCCTTTTCATGCAGCCTGCATAACAACAGCCCAGTCGTTTAATTATTGAACAGCATAGGGATCCGTCAGACTATTGTCCCTATCGCAGCTATGAATCAGAGATAATTCTCTGCCAGGTGAAAAATCCTTTTTTTCTGGAATGTTTAATTGTGTTACATAACTCAATGTAGCATTTATGAGTTTTTAATATGCAATGCACACTGCATTCCTACTTTCACACATGGATGCACTTTGCACATTCCACTCTGAGCTGCATTAATAAATGATAACTGAGAATGAATGGCAGAAAAAGAGATGTGTAGAAGTGCTAATAGAAATTATACCCTTATACTGACCAGTGATGCAGCATCTTTGTTACAAATGTGAATAAGGGTCTTGCTTTAATACTGTATGTGCTCTTACCTTAGGTAAGGATGTCCTGGATCCAGAGCTTTGAGTTGTCATTGTGAGCACTGTGGTGATTCCCAGGGCAACACGGGCAGGAGCGGCATCCATGTTGATCCAGAAGGAGACCCAGGACAGGATGACGATGAGCAGGCTGGGAATGTACATCTGGATCAGGTAGTAGCCCATCTGTCTTTCCAGGTGAAAACGTACCTCGATGCATGTGAACTTGCCTAGCAGAAAAAAAGTGGGCAGAAGGCATATGAAACTATAGATGAGGATTTATGCTTCTAAGGCTAAGATCTGGTAGGTTTGGTTATTTTGTGGTTTTTATTTGGACCACTAATACATTTTGAAAAACAAACAAGTTTTATTTTATTTCGTTTGCTTTAATGCTTTGCTGTATGCTAAAATTATAATAATAAACACACGACTGTTCAAAAGTTCAGTAAGATTTTTATTTTTATTTTTTTCATAATGAGTCTCTTATGCTCACCAAGGCTGCATTTATTTGATAAAATATATAGTAAAATAACTTTAATTGTGTTATTGTTGTTTACAAATTAAAACAACTGTTTTCTGTTCGAATATATTTTAAAATGTAATCTATTTTTCTGTGATGGCAAAAGGCAAAGCTTAATTTTCAGCAGCCAGTGTCACATGATCCTTCAGAAATCATTGTAATGTGCTGATTTGCTACTCAATAAACATTTATTATTATTGTTATCAATATTAAAAACAGTGCTGCTTAATATATTTGTGATAACCAAGATTTTTATTTTTTCAGGACTATTTTATGATAGAAAGTTAAAGAGAACAGCTTTTTTTTTAATTAACACTGTAAAAAGTGGTATCCTGCAACTGTTACCTTAAAGGGGACCTATTATGCAAAAATCACTTTTATAAGGTGTTTGAACACCATTGTGTGGCCTCAATGTGTGAAAACAACCAGCCTGAAATGGTAAAAATTCCACCAACTATTTTTTTTTTAATAATCCCACTAAATCATACACAGTCTCCCAGAACAATCGATTCCAGATTTCTACACATCATCTTAGGGAAAAAGCCCTACCCATTTGTGACGCCCTCTGCCCTGTTAGCATAGACACAGCCCTGAATGAGAAGCAGCAGTTACTGTTTTCTTGGTGTAGCTGCTGGAGATAAAATGTCAGCGCATTACAAGTGTCTTGTGTCGGGGTGCACCAATGAACATAGGAGTGTCCAGAGACTCCCTCCATCTGAGCCGCTGTGGACACTGTGGTTAGATTTCATTTTCAAAGGAAATGTCCCAGAAAAAAATTGGTAATGTCCCCTATATGTTTATCAATACGAATGCTTTGTGCGTGAACGTCAGGTCCAGACAAGGTAAGCATCACGCGTTTGTTTTCCAAATTGCCTTTCTGAAAGGGCTTCTTGGCACTCTGCAAGGCTAATTGCTAAAGCTATACCATTGTCTCTGCCTGTTTTCACTTATGCTGCCTTCACCAGAATTATCGTGGATTGGAATGTGGTAGTTAAATGTTGCATATGAAAGCAATGTGAAGTCAACCGCTTGAATTTGCCGAGCTCATAATCACAAGTGGGACTTGTAATAGCGATGGCACCAGGAGACCAGCTATGTCATTATTTTTATCGCGCCGTGCTCCCCGTCTGTGTAATTCATATACGCAAATTTATTATGCACAGTACAGTCAGATGACTGACTTTTAGACGGAGTACATTTTCTATAAAGATAACAGGCTTGTACTAATAGTGGAATGTGTATGTGCAAAGGCCAGCACCGACTGCTAGAGCATGAGCTCTTGAAGCTCCGCCCTCTTCTGAAAAGGGGGCCGGGGGCACCAGCTCATTTGCATTTAAAGAGACAAACACAAAAATCACACGTTTTGGCTCATACCCTAAAAGTGGCTATTTTTACAAGCTATAAAAAAAATTCTGTTGGGTTTTTTTTTTTAGCTAAAACTTCACATACACACTCTGGGGACATCCGAGATTTATTTTATATCTTGTAAAAAGGGGCAAAGGTCACTTGTAAAAGCTTTTTCTACTTGATTTAACCCATAAACGTTATAACCCATATAAGTATTTAGGCTGATTCAGTGATGTTAATATTTTAGAAATGAATAAAACCAATTAATTTCAATGCTTATTTGAAGTATTTTGTAACATTATGTCCTTACTGGCATCCTTGTTTAAAAAAGCATTAATTTCTTATAAAAAATCTTTGAACTGTATATATGTTAAAGCTGCAGTCCGTAACTTTTTTTTGGTTAAAAATGATCCAAAATCAATATTTGAGAAAGTACATAACCAGCCAATTTTCAAAACTATCACATTACTTTAGCCCAATTCACAACGGTTAGCTTTTAGTAATGTTTTCTAATTTGAGTGGTACGGGTAGATTTCCGCTGGAAATTCGAGCATGGCACTGCGACATTACGTCACGTCTTTAAACATGAAGAAGTGAGGATCCTGCAGGTGGAGGATCATTTTTAGCCTTATGTCACAGCAGCTAGAATAATTAAATTTACCATTTTGATGGCGGATTGTAATCCAGAAAGGATTATGTGTTTATGAAACACATTTGAATGAAATTTTAATTATATTTCAGTTTTAAATGTGCTTCTGATTACAGATAGCCAACGTGGGATTACACAAGTTTTTGGATTTTAAATAGAACCAGTTTGAAGGAAGATTAATTTGCTTTTTGGATTAAAATAATTTCTTAACATGAAATTTGAATGCTATTACAATTAGATATTAGACTGTACAGAAATTGAAATCTACACACTAATACTATACTCATAGTCACGCAATGCTGACATTAATACGACGTTAACATTAATAATTTGAGAATAAAGTATAACAATGATAATACTTTGCACAGTTAGATGTGATATGAGCTAACTGATCTTTAGATTTAATCACCATTGGTAGTGCGATTTATTGTAATGCTTTTTTCCTCAGCTGGGCAGAACAAACATGGCAGACTTGTTATTTACTTGTTCAGATGACAATATACGATGAAAATTCTGATTTGGGTCATATATTCCAAGACATAGGCTAAAATCTGTGATTGTGAAGTACAGTAAATATCCACACCAGTGCAGTGACTGACAACTACACATTCACCTCAAAATATTAGATTAATCCGCACTGGAGCCGTGCTGGAACACCAGATCACGCACAAAAGATAATTCCGCAAGAAACTGCAATTCCAGGTTTTCAAACATAGATGGCGACAAAGAGGTAAACGTTACGGACTGCAGCTTTAAGTATATTTATGAAATTATAACATTTTAAACATTTTCAAATTTTAAGCTCTTGTAGAAATTAACACTGTAAAAATTGGTATCCTGTAACTGTTAGCTTAAAAGCTTTTTCTACCTGATTTAATCCATAAAAGTTAGTTTTGTTGGCATACGTATTTAGGGTGATTCAGTGATGTTAATATTTCAGACATGAATAAAACCAATTAATTTCCTTTATGTAACATTACTCAAATGTAGGGGAAATATTACAAATGCCTGTTTTAGTCTGAAAATAATGTGTAAAAAAGAATGGAATTTGTCAGACATTGAGACAGAACCATAATGTCTCCAACTGAAAGTGTGCTCATTTAAAAGTAGATATGTATTTCATGTGTGGCTGGTGAAGAGGCATTACAGACGGTTACATTTATATACAAAATCCGCATGAAAGGTAGAGAGCACCTACTTAAAAGGTCTGAGAGCTTTCAGCTGCAGTCTGTCTTTTTTGTTTTCTGCTACTGAGCCTTTTCCTCTCTCAAAACAAATTTCTGCGATGCTTGTCTTTCCTGAAAAGCAGGGAGACAGCTTTCACTATTTCTGTCTCTTTTGTTCCAAAGTCCCTGGGAGATTTGTGCTTGGTAATATTCCACACTGCCCTGCTCTCTAACTGGAGTACACTTGGGGGAAAAAATACACTTAAACTCAATACATGAATGAAACCTCTTTAAGCCTATGAATGTTAGTTTATTTAGAGCCACATAATGTTTGCTTAAAACTACATATACATGCAACATTTAATATGTGCCTAAACAAATAGTTGTTTAGGAGTTGTGTAAGAGTGTTTGACACAGAAATGTTTCCTCTGGAATTTAACCTTCTCACTCTCAAACACACACACACCAGCGCAAACACACAGTTCTAGTCTCCCCGGGAGTTTGGATGGTTGGAGCTGTCAACACTGTAGTTGAGGTGACCTGAGAATAAAACCCCTGAGAGACTAAGTGAGAGAGGTGAGAGAAACAACAACAGGAGGAAGAGGAAAGGGAAAAGAACAAAAACCACGAGACAGTCTGTGTCATGGAGCCTAACAGCACCTAGCATTCACAGGACAGAAGTGGGATGTGCTGCAGGCCCAGGAATCAACACAGTGGAATGTAGACTAATGGATTTAATCTACCTCCTCAATTTCTGAGCCTATATATATATATATATATATATATATATATGTGTATGTATGTATGTATAAACATAAGTGCTGTCAATCGATTAAAACAATTAACTAATTAATCTCACATTATTTTCTGAAATTAACTGAATATATGCGATTGAATATACTAACATTACATTATAATTGAGAGCAATTAATCTTAACATTTATTAGACTTTAAAAAATAACTTCTAATTTAAGTGAACTTAAAACAATCTTTACATGAACCCATTATAATAAATGTCATATTTACCTGTGCCACTTAGTAAGGAAGAAATATACAGAAATTTAATAAAGTTATCAAACACTAAATTCTAGATTAATTCTTAAAGTTACAAAAGTTATTGATTTCATCTTTTTTCTTTTATTCTTTGATGAAGAGACATCACTGGCTGGGTTATTTGGTTATTTGGCTGCTATTACTTTAAGAGCTGCCGCTGCTGAATGTGACATGGATCTGCATAACACGCATGATCATTAAATCGTGCTTTCATATGAATTGAAATTAAATTAATAAATTTTTTTGCCAAGAAAAGAGACAGAAGCAGCAGTTGTGAGTGGGGTGACCAACCCTAGCTCCACCCGTTCGTTATACATATACACTCACCGGCCTCTTTATTAGGTTCACCTGTTCAATTGCTTGGTAACACAAATTGCTAATCAGCCAATCACATGGCAGCAACTCAATGCATTTAGGCATCTAGATGATCTGATGACAGTGTCTAGATGACACTGTTATACAAGCTGTACAATCACTAATTTACATTGTAGCAAAGTGTCATTTCTTCAGTGTTGTCACATGAAAAGATAATAAAATATTAACAAAAATGTGAGGGGTGTACTCACTTCTGTGAGATACTGTGTATATATATATATATATATATATATATATATATATATATATATATAGGAGCTTGGTAGAGATTATTTTTTAGTGCACTGCTTAAGTTACATACTTAGGAAACCCAAAGGATCCTCCATCTTTTCACTGATGGGCTTGTTCTGCAGTAGCTCAGGGATGAAAACCCGCTGTGACATCACTGAAGCTGTGCCATGTGGTTATTTCACATCCCTCATGACTCAACTGATAGAAGATGCGGGAGCTCTGAGCAAATGTATGAGTGTGCAGAACTACATGACAAAGAAGGAAGTCTTGTGTGGCAGAGGAAGAAATGTGTGAGCAATCATGCTGAAGGCCCTGTGTCCATCCTGTCACACTAGAGAGGGGAGATCACATTTAAAGAAGTGTTAATGAACCGATTGTGAAAGTAAAATGTTATTGTGGTGTTTAAAGGATAATGTGACTTTTAGCATATTTTTTGCCCCTGTACCCTTTGGTATAAAAACCCCAAAGCCATCGAGGGCCGGTAATAAGATTAGGTAAATTGCAGTGTTTTTTTTGTTTTGTTTTTTGTTTTGTTTTGCATAAAAGAGAGTTTGATCATTATTCTGCTTGCTTATCTGACAGATCCCAGAATTATTTTGCAATGTGCAACACCAGCATTTAAAAAAGTGTAGTATATTTTCATAATGTGACAGACTGACAAATCTGTGGTCTGTCAGTGAATTGAAAGATGTTGAGCATTGAATTATTGATTCCTTACTATATAAATGTAACAGAGGTATGGTGGTTTTCAATCAAGCAGAGATGCCTGTGGCCAATATGCTAAGAGGTCGACATATTTAGGAAGGAAGATGGCGGCGCGATCGATCGCTGCGGCTGCTCCGGGTCCCAAAGACGGTGCTTTTATGACGTTTAATGTCGTCTGTTCGTCTCCAAATAGTGTCAGTTTACCGCTAACTCTTAAGGAAATCACCCCAGAATTCATCTATGATCGCCAAAGTCTTTTGGATATCAGCAACGCTTACATACACCAACTCTCGCCGGCGGCTACTGAGAAGCTACGAGGCCTTTGTTTACTGCTGGAGCCGGACTTCGAGACCGCGGCCTCACCTACTGACGCTACCCGCACAAGGCAGCGTCGCAAGCGGTGTGAGAGAGGACGGAAGCGCGGTAAGCGCGGAGGTATACGAGCTAGGCTAAGAGCTAACCCCTCAAGACCGGCTCTTCCAACACTCATGCTCTCAAACGTCCGCTCTCTGGAAAACAAACTGGACTTAATTCAACTCAGTCGATCTACACAGCATGAGGCAAGGGACTGTTGCGTGTTTGTCTTCACCGAAACATGGCTAAACGACAACATCCCGGACTCCGCCATTCAATTACACGGACTAACCAGCTTCCGAGCGGACAGAGATTCATCACTGTCTGGTAAGACACGCGGAGGTGGCTTGTGTGTGTATATCAACAAAGACTGGTGTAACAATGCTGCGGTATTATCAAAACACTGTTCATCGCTGGTGGAGTTTATGGTTGTGAAGTGTCGACCGTTCTATCTGCCGCGGGAGTTCACGGCCATTGTTATCGTTGCGGTTTACATCCCCCCGTGTGCAAACGCTAAGGACGCGCTTCGTGAACTGTATAGCGCCATCAGTGAACAACAAACAAAAAACCCCGACGGCTTTTTCATCATAGCCGGTGACTTCAACCACGCAAACTTAAAGACAGTTTTGCCAAAGTTCTACCAACATGTGAACTTTGCAACAAGGGGAAACAACACACTGGACTTTGTTTACACAACAGTTAAGAACTCTTACAAGGCTGAACACCGCCCCCACCTCGGGTACTCTGACCACATCACTGTTATGCTAATCCCAACATATAGACCACTTCTCAAACTCACCAAACCGGTTGAAAAGCAGATCACAGTATGGCCAGACAATGCCACCTCAGCACTGCAGGACTGCTTCCAGGACACAGACTGGAACATGTTTAAAGAGGCAGCCACCTACAACAACCACACAGACCTGAATGAGTACACTGAAACTGTGACTGCTTACATCAAAAAGTGCACTGATGATGTGACAGTCACCAAGACCATCACCACACGTGCAAACCAGAAGCCATGGATGACAGCAGAGGTTCGTGGGCTGCTAAAGACCAGAGATGAAGCATTCAGATCAGGAGATAAAGCAGCCCTCAAAACAGCAAGAGCCAATCTGTCCTGTGGCATCAAAAAAGCAAAACGGTCATATGCCCAAAAAATCAACAACCACTTCACAGACAGCAGAGACACACGGAGCCTGTGGCAAGCCATTCAGACCATCACTGACTACAAGCCCCTGCCACAGGCCTGTGATGAGGACACATCCCTCCCCGATGCACTCAACCACTTTTATTCACGGTTTGAAATGCAGAATGACACACCTGCACAAAAACTGCCCACACCTCCCAACGACCGGGCGCTCTGTCTGTCTCCAGCCGACGTAAGGAAGACCCTATCTAGGATTAACCCACGCAAGGCTGCGGGTCCTGACAACATACCTGGCCGTGTTCTGAGAGACTGTGCTGCACAGCTGACAGATGTCCTAACAGATATCTTCAACACCTCGCTGAGCCAGGCAGTCGTCCCCACGTGTTTCAAATCCACAACAATCATACCGGTACCAAAGAAATCACCTGTGTCCTGTATCAATGACTACCGTCCCATAGCACTGACTCCAATCATGATGAAGTGCTTTGAGAGGCTAGTCATGCATAACATCAAAACCAGCCTCCCCAACACACTCGACCCGCTCCAGTTTGCATACCGTCCAAACCGCTCTACGGACGATGCAATTTCCTCCACCCTCCACCTGGCTCTTACCCACCTAGAAAATAAAGACTCCTATGTTAGAATGCTGTTCATTGACTTCAGCTCGGCATTCAACACAATAATCCCACAACAGCTCATAAATAAGCTAAACCTGCTGGGCCTTAACAATTCCCTCTGTAACTGGATCCTGGACTTTCTAACTGGAAGACCTCAGTCAGTCCGTGTCGGCAACAACACCTCGAGCACTACAACACTGAGCACAGGTGCCCCACAAGGCTGTGTGCTCAGCCCGCTGCTCTTCACACTGCTGACCCACGACTGCACTGCCAAGTTCAGCTCCAACCACATCATCAAGTTTGCTGATGACACAACAGTGGTAGGTCTCATCAGCAACAACGATGAAACGCACTACAGAGAGGAAGTGGCACAGCTGGCTGAATGGTGTGGCACAAACAATCTGTCCCTCAATGTGGAGAAGACAAAGGAGGTTGTGATGGACTTCAGGAGAAACTCCGTTGACCACCCCCCACTGACCATCGACAGCTCGACTGTGGAGAGAGTCAGCAGCACTAAATTCCTGGGGGTGCACATCACAGAGGATCTCACCTGGACCACCAACACCATGTCACTCTCCAAAAAGGCACAACAGCGCCTACACTTTCTCCGCCGGCTGAAAAGAGCAAGTCTCCCTCCACCCATCCTCACCACATTCTACAGAGGCACCATTGAGAGTGTGCTGACCAGCTGCATCACTGTCTGGTACGGGAACTGCAGTGCTGCTGACCGCAAGACCCTCCAGCGGACAGTGAACACAGCTGCAAAGATCATCGGTGCCCCTCTCCCCTCCATCCTGGACATCTTCCTTACACGATGCTCCAGCAAAACCAACAGCATCGTGAAGGACTCCACCCATCCCTCCCACAGTCTCTTCCAGCTCCTACCATCAGGAAGACGGTACCGGAGCATCAGAGCCCGCTCCGCCAGACTGCTCAACAGCTTTTTCCCCCAGGCTGTGAGAGCCCTGAACTCAAACCACCCCGCCCCCCTCTGAAACCCCATGCAAACCCCTACCTCCTGAACATGGACCACCCCTCACCCCAAACCTTACCACACCAAAGAAAAACTGTATGGAACTTTAATTATTATTATTATTTTTTTTTTTTTTATTCTATTCTATTTTTCTTTACACTATGGACACTCTCCTCTATGTGCACTATGGACACTTTACACTATGGACACTCACACTTTACACTATGTGCACTATGGACACTTACACTTTACACTATGTGCACTATGGACACTTACACACACTGCTGCGTGTGCACAATCTCACAAAAGACTCAGCAATATATGTATGTTTACATGCTCATGCACTACAAATCATCCTGCACTGTTCCCCAACCAGCTGCTGACTCAAATGTCTCTCTTTGCACATGTACAGTATATTTGTGAAGCATTCGTATAGTTTGTATAGCATTCGTATAGTTTGTATTTTTTATCTTCTATTTTTTAGTTTGTATAGGGTAATATTTATGGGAAGCATTCGTATAGTTGTATTTTTTATCCTTTATTCTTTTAGTTTGTATAGGGTAAATACTTATATATAGTATACTTATAGTTAAATCTGTTAGTAGTGTATAGGTTTATAGTGTTTTTTTTTTACTTCATTGTTGTATGTCTGTATTTATGTAGCACCGTGGTCCTGCGAGACACGACATTTCGTTCCACTGCATGTCCCCACATGTAGCGGAATGACAATAAAGCTCAACTTGAACTTGAACTTGATATTGTATATGTGTGAATGACTATCTCTAAAATGCATTCAAACAATCAAATCGATCTATTCAGTTTCACTGTACAAACCAAACTGAGCCAGCATCCTATTACAGTTGTAATACCACAAAATGCAAATGTACTACACTGAATTATTTGCATCACACTGTAGTTAACTACCTTTTTAGTGCATAAATTGTAGTATTAGTACAGTAATGTATTCTTTGCTACATACATTTGCAGACAACATGGCAACCATTCGTTCCTAAATGCTTCTAGAGTGGCTTTTTGTCTCAAGGGGTCCTTGCTCTTATGCTCTGTTCACCAAGGAATACTCAGAAAGGGGGCCTGAAATAGGTGTTACGTCCCTGATGAAAAATATTGTGGGACACTATTGAAGCCAGAGACAGAGCCACTGTACTTGAGAGAAAGTCATCTATTTTGTCATCCCTGATTACATTAGTTATTCGGTCTTCTCTGATTGAAAATTTTTACAGCATTTCAGCACTTTTGCAACATGCTGGCATAGATAGAACAGCATTAAACACTCCTCCAGAAGCCTTTTTAAAAGGTTGCTGTGCTACAGTGTTTGTTTGCAGGCTTGGACCTGTGGCCTTTATTGCAGGTGTATTAATAAAGATCAACAAATAATTTTACAGTAACTGCTAAAGAGGGAGCGATGAAAAAAGAGAGAGAATGAAATGTAACGAAAGAAAAAAACCAAACAAACAAGAAAATGGGTTCAAGCAATTAGACTTCGGTAGATGGTAATTGCTTTGGACTTCATACTCATGATGTAAGTAAAATAAAACAACATGAATGGCATTTATAATAACAATGATTTTAATGTGAGTTCATGGCTCTAAATTTTATAAGACATAAGAAACATATTACCACATATTACATATGTCACATGGTTGAATCCTTTTTTAAACACTCTGCAGACAAAATTATTATATTGTTTAATAAAGGATTGAATCACACCTCTTAAATGAGGTTTTTTTTTTTTCCTCTTAAAAGAAGAGGCTTTCTATGAATGCATATAAGAGGCTAATCTATGAATGCATATAAAATATATTATTTCTCCCTGTTGAATACAGGAAGTATGTTATCCACAAATTACATAAATTTGAATTTCTTTAAAGCTAGTTACTAGCTGGGAGCTTTACAATTGTCTTACCTTTTATTTGGACGCTCCTCTCTCAACTCAATCAATATCAATATGCCTTTGTGCAGCAATATTGATTCAATTACTAAATGAGAAATTTGAAGGGAGTCCAGGGAATAATGTGACTGACATGTAGCTCCCTATAGAAGCATACCGTGCCCTGAACACAACTGCCAAGAGATTTCTTGTCAAAAAAGAGACCTTTGAATCTTAAGCATTTTCACCCATCCCATTCTCTATTTCTTTCATTCTTTTTCCCCTGCTGTTTTCAATTTCTCCTGACTCTCAAGTCTTTTACTGGTGGTCTCTCTCTCATTTTGTTCTTATACACTGTGGACAATCGTTTGAGGCAACCTGACCTTGACCCACCAGCATCTGTCATTCATCCTGTCAGAAAGTCCCTCTGAGGCAAAACACACAGGGAGACAAAAGCACACACCTCTTCACCAGGGACTGTGTGGCCTATGACTTCTGATATGTGTACTACTGATATGACTGATAATGTTAGGTTTCAAATGCAAGAAGAATGACAAAATGAAAGGCAGAGTACTGACTAATTAATTAAATTACATCTGACAAGGCTAATGAGAACTTGGTCTCTTAAGGACTCATTTGCCATTATACGTACAATTCTGCAATGCACTGACATGGTTCTTGACCGCAGGCATAGAAAGCTCATCCTGATTTAGTTTGTTTTTCAAAATCTTTTCTCAGTAATTCTCTGAAGTCTTATGACTGTTTTGACCAGTGTTTCCGATATCATGCATGTTTTGAAGATAACTTTTTCTAAATTAATTTGTGTGTGTACTTCAAGGCTACTAAGCCAAATGTGTTACATAAAATTCTGGGCATTGTATCATTTATTTTATTTTTTTTACTGTAAGTCTCAGATATTTTACACTGACTGACAGTATTTTCCTCTCTCACACCCTTGATGTTTACGTGTCAACCATGACGAGGCAGTGGATGCGCAGTGGATGCATAATTGAGACACCAAGAGATGTGATAAGTGTGTTCCTTTACTTTGCATGCCATTAAAGCAAGACTGCTAGAACATTCTCCTGGATTTCTTTTTCTCTCTTCTCCTCCCTCACAGTGGTCTTCTGTTCCTCTAAATTAGTGATTCTCAACTGGTGGCCATAAATATGGGCCTCCAACATGTCTGGACTGATAGTGTTGAGGGCAGTAGAGAAGAACAATGATAAATACAAATGAAATGCCATTATGCTGTATAATCATGCTTGCTTATTACACTACGATAAGAGGAGAAAACACTGTTCATATAATTTGTCAAAGACTATACATCCAGTTGAACTCTACAGTATTTCACTTTGGAGGAAATTCATCTGTCACATGGTTGAAACTAGCCAAATTAGCCAGATGGCAACATGGACAGGTTGTGTGACATCCCCTCATCCTTGAAAACCATGAACAAGACTATCCAATGTATTTTGTGCAGTGAATTAAAGGCATAGTTCACCCAAAAATGAAAATATGTTTATCTGCTTACCCCAAGGACATCCAAGATGTAGGTGACTTTGTTTCTTCGGTAGAACACAAACAAATATTTTTAACTCAAACCATTGCACTCTGTCAGTCAAATAATGGCAGTCAATGGGACTCGCAGCTTTGAGAGAAAAAAAAAAAAACACACACAGGCAAAACCAAGTTAAACCCTGTGGCTCGTGACAATACATTGAGGTCTAAAGACACGAAACGATCGGTCTGTGCAAGAAATTGAACAGTATTTATATAGTTTTTTACCTCTGATCCACCGCATTGTCCAATTGTCCTGAGCGCGTTCACAACAGCCAGCGCGTGATGCATTTTCTTCTTCTACGCTGGATCGCAGACTTAAGTGCATTACCGCCATGATTATTCTTAATAATAATACTTAATAACAATAGGCGCCACCTATCACTCTATCTACAATCTCAATAAGTGGTCCATTTGAGAGATAGGTGGCGGAAATGTACTTATAAGTCTGCGATCTGCCGTAAAGCAAGAAGAAGACGCGTCACGCGCCGGCTGTTGTGAACTCGCTCAGGACAGTTGGATAGTGCGGTGAATCAGAGGTAAAAAAAAAACTATATAAATACTGTTCAGTTTCTTGTACAGACCGATTGTTTCATGTCTTTAGACCTCAATGTATCATCACGAGCCACAGGGTTTAATTTGGTTTTGTCTGTGTATGATTTTTTTTCTCTCAAAGCCGTGAGTACCATTGACTGACATTATATGACTGACAGACTGGAATGGTTTGAGTTAAAAATCTTCATTTGTGTTCTACTGAAGAAACAAATTCACCTACATCTTGGATGTCCTGGGGGTAAGCAGATAAACACCAAATTTTCATTTTTGGGTGAACTATCCCTTTAATGGCTTCTGAAAGCGTGAAACAATCAAAATTCAATTTACATGTAGTGGTTCTAAGCTCCGGTCCTGGAGACCCACTTCTCTGCACATTTTGTATGTCTTCTTTATTATTGCACCTGATTAAAATCATCAGCTCAATAGGAGAGAGCTGGACCGGCATTGAGAACCACTGGATTATAGTGTAGTAAAAGTAAATTTTCTTATTCAGTCTGGATCATGTAAATAATTCATGTTTCTGAGCATTTGGAGTTTCTATCAGGCTATTGAAATTTTATTATATAGCATGTTTTGAAAATTACCTGTGTTGTAGTGCTTGGTGCAGTCTATTAAATCAGACTTTTCCTTGAGGATGAACTGTGGGAGCGTCAAACCTTCAGCCATCTGTACAGGTGCCTTGTCTTGCCACTCAAAAATCAGGTCATTCATTGTGTAGCCAACTAGGAGAAAGATGAAGATAATTTTTTTTTGTTAGATTTTACATGCTGTTTTCAGTATTACTATTTCATAATGGAGAGGTTAATGTTGTAAAATTAGCCCTTTTCATATTCTGAAAATTTTACAACACTTTCATTAAAGGAATCTTTCACATACATATTCTGTCATTAATTACTTGCATTCAACATCATTCCAAACTTGCATGCACTGAATCTTCATAAATATGCATTTTGTGTTCTGTAAACAGAGGACGAAGAGGATTAAGTAAATATTCCTTTAGCTAAACTATTCTGATAGTCTAACTTAAGATATAAATACAGATTTCAATAGAATGATGGCATTTAAGACCAAATGAGAGGGCTGTTCCAGAAGGCTAGAACATTACAAAACCATTTACTACATTTCAGATAGATATTAGAAATAGCTTCAGAGGCATCTAATAAACAGTGAATTCAGCTTCAGATTGACAGTTAGATTTTAAAGCACAGATATTTTTTTTTTTTTTTAAATACACATATATGTAAAAAGAAACCAGCTTATTGTGTTTTCCCCTTCATTATTGACTTATGAATTATGAATTGTTGACTATGACCATACAGCCATAAAACATGTTAACTGCAGTGCATAATAAAAAGGCACGCATCTTCAACATGAAGACAAAACATATCACAAAGCATTAAGCAATTCACCAGCACAATATCCTCAGGGTTGCAACTGCACCAGAACATGTATGGTGTGATGTTGAAACAGCGGATATAATTATTTATTTTTCTACATATAGCTCTGGTGTCACTTGCTTCTCTTGGTGGTACCACTTTACCAGAGGGAAGGTGAGTATGCTCATTATTCTATTCTATTCTATTCTATTCTATTCTATTCTATTCTATTCTATTCTGTGTACTCTGTTCTACTGAATGAGCTAACTATTTCCAACAGAGACAATCTCCTCAATTTAACATTGTTGTTGATCATCAAGAGCCTCTCAGTGAGCAACTCAAGTAACAACATGAACATGGCCACTCTAAAATATGTAGTTACGAAGACAGATTCCCCATGACATGGGGGCTTTCTTTAAAAGCCTCAACCCCAGCTTAGAGCAATAGTCATGGGGGAGATAGAGTGAGCTGTGGCATGTTTTCAAGTCAACAGAAAGCTCTTGGAATAATATTCCGAACACTTTGACCACTAGCTTCACTAATCTTTAACCAGGCACTCGGCACTTAGTCTGTAGAGAGAACTTCGTGCCTATGTGTCCTTAAGTTACAGTCTAGGATGGCATATACGTTCTCCATGATAATTTTAAGGATGTCTTTAGGGCCCTGCCCATCCATAATGACATAATTTGGTATGACCCTGCCAGGTGAATGCCCCTTTACATCAAATCCGCTATTTACCTCATCCTGGCTACCGGCTAAAGTTACATTATGAAATGAGAAACAGTGTCTGCTTTCCACAAATCTGAACGAGGGGTGGGGGAGTTACGTAACAATCTCTTGATGAGAGGAGGTCATACGAGATTACTCACAACTCTCCAGCTGCATTATGCACGTCTGCACATCCATGGGGAAATTCTTCAGATCCATCGGACATGAGAGCGTCAGAGTCAGTCTAAAAATTGAATGGAAAAAGGCATAGATTTAAAAAATTACACACACCTCTTCCATCTACATTCTCTGAATGAGTATGTGTAAATCCACAAAGAAGGGAATCAAAGTGGAGGGCTTTAAGCATCTGAAGCTGCTTGAGTGGTGGGATTTCTGAACGGGGCCGCTAAAGCATAAGAGAGACAAGTCTGACAGCCGCAGATTGGCCATGTTTTAATTACACTCTTTCTCCCTCAGGGCACCACGTGGATTTCAGTTAGAGTGAATCTTCTGTCGTCTCACATCTGCACAGCTTTCCATCATATCTCCTCAAAAGCATGACATGATTTACCCCTCACTTTTAACTCCAGCGCTTCCCTTCTACCCAATGCTGCCACAGTGATAATGTCTTCCTATGGCTTCACTGCAGTGATCGATGTTGAATGACACTTTATCCTGGCATTTGTTGAGGGTTTAGTTACATATTTGAGTTTGAAGATATGACTCTAATGACTCAAGTCTGCATCAGCTGAGGCATTTGATTACTAGGATGGTGGATTGTTATTGACATTTTCAGGAGCTAGTACAGCAGCTGTTTTCATTGACCGTGACCCTGTACCAACTCAAATGTATGTTTTAAATGTCAGAATGTCAGTCAGCTGCTGCTTACTGTAACTATTTTGATTGATGCTGAAGTCTCACCTGATTGAATAGAGGACATTTCCATTCTTGAATATTCTCAAGAGCTTGTTGTCAGTGGTGACCTCGTGGAAGTGCGCTCCCTTCTCGTTGGCGAAGAATAGATCAGGCTTCCAAATGGAGTCTAACATTGAGGGATCCAGGTCCAGGGAGTCATCTGGGTACTCACTGTAAGCTAACCGAGGGTCGTTCCACTTCTGCCGGAGAAATATGTTCACTCTGTAATCCTAAGAATAAATGCTTAACATCAGTCAAGGCAAATAGCATATGAGATGTACAACAGGCCTCTTTGTCAGTTTTAAATCAGACATAATGAGTATTTTCATGTTCACGCATGCAAGTGAAATAGAAGTGAGCATCTTTGCTTAAATTTATGGTACAGTAAAATGCTGTCTGAGATTTTCACATATTCAATGCATTGCTAATTACATTTGTAGTGTTTCACAGCTGTAAATTCATTAAATCAGTGGTTATCAACTGGTATGTTGCTACTTAATGTTTGTTCTGATAGGGTTGCAATAAAGAGAGAAACTGCTAAATGATAATAAATGGATTGTTAACAAGTTAGGATAAAATGTTTCCCATATTTAAAATTGTTTTTTTTTTTTTTGTTAATTCATTTATTTATTTGCTGACATTAAATTCACTTGATAAAAGCTGGTCAAATTAGGCATATGACAACATGGGCAGGTTGCATGATATACCCTCTTCTGAAACCATGAGCAAAATCCCTCAAGGTCAAACCAAATATGACCGAGATTTCATTAAATGTGGGTGACAAGTTTGAGAAGCATTACTTTAAATAAATAATGAATGGAGATTTTGGACTTATACTGTAATAAGGTGTGTAATATTATCAGTGTGAGGTTGTGACGGGCCATGGAGTTTAGCCAACTGTTACCTTGCCAACAGTTATCTAAGGTCAAATTTAAATGCTTTTTGTTTAGCAAAGTTTATGCCTCCAAAAGGAATCCAATTATTGGGCATGTAGAGACGCTATCATCAATGAGAGCTGTTCTTGCCTGCTGTACACTCCAACATATATATATATATATATATATATATATATATATATATATATATATATATGTTGGAGTGTACAGATATATATAGGTACATATATATATATTTTGGCTGGAGAGAATTTTTATTGTTTGTTGTGAAACTTCTTGTGATAAGAAGAAAAAATATATATTTAAGGATGTAGTTCTTTGTTGAATATTTTTATATTTTGTTTTAATTTTAATTTTAAAGTTTTATTCATTTTGTTGTGCATTTTTGTAATTTTTTATTTTATTTTAGTACTTCAGCTTAAGCATAAACGTATGTGAGAAATGCTGCCCTGGTAACTAGACTAAATAATAAAATGTTGTAAATAATAAAAGTGTAATTTTTTACATTTTCATTTTACATTTTTTGTTGTTGTTTGTTTTGTTTGTCAGTTTTAGTTAATGAAAATAACCCTGTTGAATATATAAAACCTTGCTAGAATATGTTTTACGTGAGTGACTGAGAAGCTAGGTCTTTTTTTCTCTGTCAATCTCATATATAGACGTTACAGACATGCTCTTACATTTGCCTCGAAACAACAAACTTCTTAAATGTGGTTCTTAAATTTACAGCTCACAGTTGATATTAAATTAAAGTTCTGTGAATAAAATTTGACAGTTTTATTTATGCCACAAGTTTTTGGGACATTTGCCTAGAAGCCTGGCAGAATTGCATGAGTAATAAAGACAGAACCTTAGTGAACCTCAACAATAATAGATTACGATAATCTGAAACTAATAAAAGCTGAATTAAATGTTAAAAATGCATCCGAGGAGAGATTGGAACTTCTGCTCTTTTGACAACAATAGTTCTTTTGTTCAGAATTTTAAGAATATACTATGTATAGTCAGACTGAATTTGCCTGAAAGCAAAAAAGACGAGCAGCCACTAATAATGAATGGAAGGTGACAGCGCGTGGGTGATATAATTTGTTAGGCAGCAAGGCGGATGGAGAACCGGGCGGTTTTCATATCTTATTTGTGTCTTTCTAAAGCACTCGAAGAACTTCATTAGAAGGTCTGTGCGTCAGAGTGCATGAGTGGTGGGATATTGATATATGGAGTTTCACATGGGAAACTAGCGTAACACGATTAGTGACTAGGCAAACCTCAACTGTGCCAGTTCCCCATTTGTCAACAGCCAAGCAACATCTCAAGGCTGAGGATGTAGTGTTTAGCAGAAATAACAAAGTCGTCAAAGCATTTGTCTTCTGCTCCACTTCCTAAAACATCTAACTGTGGTGGTTTGTTGACAGGAATTTAGCAGGCACTCACAGATTACAGATCACCGAATTGGCCAGCATCTCAGCTGATGAAGCATGTCTTACTTTCATTATAGATGTCACACTACTGCTTTGTCAATCTCTTGGTTTCTTTGTCATCAACTTAGCGGCTGATTCTGTCCTCTGCACATTTCTTCGCGGTCAGTGCGGGAGAGCTTGACAGAACCCGTGCATCGCATCTGCGATTGCTCAACCAACTGCAGGCCTTCAGTGGCTCCATGGCAATCTCCACACATTTGCTCTGTGATTGCCTACTCAAGCGGGACTCACTGGCATTGAGTGGGAATTTGCGCCCATGCCAACAAGCCAGTGATTAATCACATCTCCATATGTCTGCGGCTTCTGTAACAGTCAGATAACTCTGTCAATACATTCACCGCTTTGGTAGTGACTATTAAGATCTGAGCAGCCAAATTCCGTACACCAACTGATAGGAACAATAATCTCCAGACGTTCTGCGGCTTCTTCTTTTTTTTGCCATTTAATCAACACGCAACCAAAATAGGTTTTTACTTCCATCTCCACATTGAAGAGTGGTTTTGCATGTCTGGACTGGTGTGAAACTTGATTTTTGGCATATGCTGACAACATGCAGGCTGAGTTGGCAATGGTTTTGCTGACAACATGCAGGTTCAGTGTTTTAATATGTCGGGATTTCCAGCACATGGACAGACAGATGTGTCTGGATTATCAAAGACCAAAGAATAATTATACTGTACGTAGATGTTCAACAACAACACCTTAAAATGTTTTGAAACCGCAGCTACTTGAAGTTAGACCTTCACAACCTTATAATCAGACAATAGAGGAATAGTGGATTGAAGCAGTGGAATAATGAAGATAATACAGGAGAAAATTACTCCTTTTCAAACAATCCCAGGTTTGAAATGTTTGGTTATTCAGTCACACGTTTTCCTCAGATGTTCCTGTCTTTTGATTTTCCTTCCTTCCAGTTTACAGAAACTGGTATATGAATGTCAGCTGTCTGGGAACTGAGGATTGTCCAGAATGATGTTCTGTTAATGCAGTGTCCTTTGTTCCTAGATGTTAGGATTATCCCATGACCCTATGACCCCCAGAGGGAAGGTTTTGTGTTGATGTTTTGTGTTCAAATATGTACTGTTTACCAGTAAGTTGAAAACATATCCAGATGTCCATAAAATTCTTTAAAATATACATTCTTGATAGACTTTAACAATGTGTTTTTAAGATGACCTGATGTTAACACCAGTGGGATTAATGTGAAACATTAACTGATTTGACCTATAACTTTGAATGTAAGATTAAAAGAAGAATCTTTAGAAAACTATTTTAAATCTTCATGCAATTTTTTTTATTGCATATATGTACATGTCCATCACAAAAGAGGTGCATAAAAGTCAGAGTTGCTTTTTAAATGTATTTTTGAGTACCCCAATGAATCCGGACCAAAAAAATTGTGTCATGCCAATGAGGCTTATTACATGGAGAAATCATTTCATAAAGCCCAACTGAATCAAAAAGAACAGTTGTTGATTTGGGTAAATGACAAGAGATTTGTACCCTGCTTGAAGAAAGGAATATTTATGAAGAGAAGTCCACTCAGAGTGAGGAAAAAGCTTTGGCAAAAGCACAGTCTCTTCAGACATAATTACTTCAGAGTGAGTGTACCATCTCACAGCACATAACTTATTCAGAGCAAGCTGAGGGATGAAGGCGACAAGGCACTCTCAGTGTGTGTGTGTGTGTGTCTGTGTGTTGAGCATTTGCGTTCACAGACAGCAATGTTGGGACACTTGTGTAGATAAGATAAAAGCACATCTTCTTCTTGTGTGTAGATCTGGGTTGTAATGGGGTATAATCCCAAATGTGTGTTTGTTTGGCTGTCTGCAGGGTAAGATGTAATCAAACATCAAAAAGTAAAATAAATAAATATATAATACAGAACATGCACAGTGTTCCATTGCTAAGCACACCTGGAGCCTGTTTCATTTCAGCTGTGGTGGCATATAATGGACAAACAAGATCCCTGTAGGGATGAACTGCACAAGTAAGAACAATAACTGCTTTCTGTCTCTCGCTGATTGCCTGGAGGTTTCAAGATATGGCTACCTGAATACAAGCAACACAGACCCCAGTATATCCGAGGTTGGGATTCTTTCTTCTGCATGAACTCTTATCTGAACCATTCTCCCTTTTCTTTTCCTGATGTAATTCATCCCAAGGGTTGTTGTTAACCCACACTGTTAGATTTGTTTTTTGCTCTTCTCGGTTTCTATTTGTCTTGAAATTCTTGAAAATAAAAATCTAATAAACAAATATAAATTTAATATATCTTAAAAACTGCTATATACACAAACTGCTTAATAATATTTCAACCTTTGTCTGCCAAAGGCCAGGTTAGTTCAGGTTGTAAATTGCCATAATTGTTGTAAAAACATGTAAACTCACGTAATTAAATTTAGCTTGTGCATTTTAAACAAAAATTTTAAAGGATTTATTTATTCACTTACTGTGATGTTTCCTGACATGCTTTTATATATATATATATCAGGAACTATATATATCAGGAAAGTTTACTGTGATTTTAGCCCTCTGATTTGAACACTGTTTAAATGGGTTGATCTATTTTAAGATAAGATAAGTATTACATGTGGAATTCTTTTGAAAGTGTTCTTTAAGCTGATGATGTTGATCATAGCGTTATATTTAGATCTTCTCCCATTGCATAAAAGATTGCAGCATTGAGCATTGTAGCCAATCACAGTAATGTCTACACTCTGATGAATGCGCATTATAACACAGTTCAAATACAATGTCAAGAAGAGATTCATTGAGCTGTGTACAGCATCACTGATGATAACACGTTTATGATAACACTGATGATAACTTTATGATTGACAGCTCCAGCGATTATTTTTGCTCACTTTCTGTATATAATTTAATCACAATTTAAATAACAGTTGATTCCCATGCTACTAAGAGGAATAGTGTGAAGTTGACTGTTTAGTCACTGGCTTAATTTACTGATGCATAAAGGGGAATAAATGAATGTCTGACTGTACATGGCTCCTTACATTCACTGATCACAGATTAAGCTTTAGAATTAACGCCCTTATATGTTGATGCATTTTTGCTGGGTCAGTATCTTTCTGTAAAGAGCTGTTTGCAAAATCTGCTTTGAATGGTGACTAGTTTTGCAAAGAATCCACAGCGTAACTGTGCAACTGGATCTTCAGAGAAGGATGCTACTGTAACAAAACTGAGTGAAATGATTTCAGATAGCTTACTGCAACTGCTTTTTTATCAAATGTGAAGACAAAATAACATTTTAGGGTACTGAAAGCTCAAGTTGATTGCAGACTTTAAGGCTGAAATGAAAGGGTCCAAAGGGTCCAAAGCCCTCCCAACTTTGTCTCAAAAAATGACTTCCTAGAATCCTGGTGACAGAAGCAAGTTTGCACCCCTTATGACTTCAGATGGTGGACTTCCTAACAGTGTCCTACAGTCTTTCTCACAATCTGGATTGAGATGTAATACGACATGTACGCAAGCAGAAACACTCCCTCTACACAAAACACACAATTTTGAGTGTGTGCTATATACTGTTTCCATTAAGTCTGAACTGTGAATTTTAATGACAGACTAATAGTGCATTAATTACACCCTGTGGAAGCAATCATCACAGTGCTAATATAATAGCTAAGATTTATATTGGGTAAACACTGCCATGGGGCATTTGTGCATGAAAACGCATACATCATTGTTGGATTAGGAATACATACCATAGTTGTCTCTGCAATGGAGCCAAAACTGTTAATGAATATGTTACATGTTACATTCACAGGTGGACCTGTGGAGAGAAGAGTAAAATCAGTCAGAATACAGTACAGTCCCTATAAAGATACTTTCTACTATCATTATGTGAGTACACATGAGATTTTTAATACTTGTTTGCTTTAAAATAACCATTTTCTACACAAATTTTAATATGCAAATTAAACATTTTAAATCTTTATAAGTTGCAAAATGAAAATGAAAATGTGTTACCCATATTGATTAGATATGTTAAACATGTCCAAGCAAAAACAGTAGCAAAATTATAATTTAAATGCTGTTTTTCCTAAATGCATTTAAATCTAAATGGTAGGACAATTTAGATTGTATTTTCATCGTGATACCGCGTGATAATTGTTGCAAAATGCAGTGAGAATTTCGAAATGCATTCTGAGCCAAAGGTGCAGCAAAACGGTAGCAAAATGATCATTTAAATGTCTTTAATTTGTCTTAAAATGCATTGACACACTGTAAAAAAAAATGTTTCAAAACGTTGTTTCAACTTAAAATAATTTGTTACCCCCGCTGACTTAAAACTTTTAGTTTAGTCAACTTAAAATTTTAAGATACTCAATGTTAATTTGAGGGACAACTACAATATTTTAGTTGACTGAACTAAAAATTTCAAGTCAGCGGGGGTGACAAATTATTTTAAGATGTATTGTTTTAAACAAGATTTTTTTTCTTTTTTACAGTGATTACAGCAGTCAGCTACAGCTCCCAAATTTGGCATTCAAGGAGTGAAGATATTTGCCCCAAACACAATGAAATATTTAACTTTTGTGAAACTTTGCTTGTTTTACTCATAAATAGGCTTCTTATCACTGTTTGCTTATGAGCATCAATCCGATGTATCACTGTAAACAGTGAGAGATGTTCAGGCAGGTGAAAAGCTTTTGGGTAATGGTGAATATTGGCCTATCGTGCGTCCTGTTGCCGAGCCCCACCTTGATGTAATGATTGACAGCTAGGGTTCGGAAAGCATTTTCACTGCATTTTGCAACAATTAAAACAATCAACAACAATCTCAAGTGTCTTACCCCTAAGTCTAAAAGCATTAAGGAAAAACAGCATTTAAATGATAATTTTGCTACAGTTTTTGCTTGGACATGTTAACATATCTAATCAATTTGGGTAATACATTTTCTAATTTAAATACATAAATACATTGCCATTTTGCATATTACATTTCAAATAGAATTTAACTATGCTTCCATACATGACCTTCCAATGGTTCATTAATGGAGGAGGAAAAGTTACGAAAATTGGGTGATTTGATCTGCTTCACTCTTTCTTTCTTTTTTTTTTGTACTTACAATATTGATGTGTATAATGAACTTAGTACAGAAATGTATCGCTTTATTATACATCTGTTTGTAACACCCCTACTCCAGGCTTTTTTTGTAGATTTTCAAACTCCCTTTACTTGACATTTATGAATTAGTGGCTTCTGTAAATGAGCTTCTGAGGGGAAGTCCTTAATATGCCAGCTTAATAATTTAAGAAAGCTCAGGCTGATTTATAGTTTGAGATGGTTTGGGTTCAGGGCCATTCTGTAACAGCAAGATGAATGAATGTTTTCAGGGTCATTGCAGAAACGTCTGGAGGCAGCTGGAACCAGGAGATGTGCAGCATTATTACATAATCATTTCATAGCATGAAACAGAATATAGAGTCACATCTGCATTAGCTTTGTACCATATAAAATATGAATCTTGTAGACACCAATGGTCACTGTAACTAAAGGTTTTAAAGACATCAAATCAAAAACAAGAAGTGGTGGTAAATAACCATTAAAGACAGCACAATGTATTCTTTCAAGGAGAAACAGAGTAAAAGGTAAGGAGAAAGGGCTTGTGTGTACTACCTTTAAAGTTGGGCCTAATTCTGGCATCGTAACCTGAGGTTCTTCCCATGAGCTTGTCAAGGAAGTCAGAGGGTGACGATGCTTTTTCTCCTTGAAAGTTGTCTGGTTTTTTTGATGCTACCAAACTGAGGAATAAAAAGAGAGAGATAAAAATGGGGGCAGATTTTAGCAAATCAGCCACAACAGTCACCAACGCTACAAATGTAAGAGGCAATACTAATGTCATCTGACATCAAATATTCAGGTTTTCCATTTGGGGCATTAGACAAGGCTGTATAATAAGCAGCTTTTGTTCACTCCAACATATTAAGGATGAGAATACAGACATATTTAGGTCTGTACAGATTTGAAACAGATGCTCATGCATTAAATTTACTGAATTGCCTTAATGCAACCAGTATAATACTCAGCAGAAGAGACATAGATATTATAAGAGTAGTATTTTCATCACAATTTCATTTTGAAATGTTGTGCATGTTATATACTTCTCTGTGCTGACCTACTGCATTTAATGGTCATACATGGCTAATATGCAACATAAACAGGTGTAATGCTGTTGAACTCCCGAGAGAAAACTTCATATTGTGACACACAAAGGAAAACTGTTCTACCATATTTCCCTTTAGTAATGACTGAAAGACAACAATTTTGTCAGGCATTATTTCTCTTGATAAGGAGTAAAAGGAAGTTCTGTTGGCAGCAACAGATAAGGGATAATTTATGTTTTGAGCGTTGAGAGGTGCTACACTGTATTCTTTGTGCTTGGCGATTACGTGTATATGTTGGATTTTTGCAGTTGCGCCCCTGTGTTACTCACAGAGAAGTTTGCCAGTGAATCTCATTTTAAGGACGATGTGGGAAGGATACTTCACTGATCAGTTTGGTTTAATGAAAACACAAGGTATATTTTCAGGAATTTGTGGACATGACATTTCATTGATTTTTATTTATTTATTATTATTATAATTTTTTGCCTTAATTAATCAGGAGATAGATACTCTCTAGGAAAGGGAGAAAGCTGTGGACAAATATCCATGAGGAACATTCAAGATTTTAAACATTAAAACCTCCTTGTTTTTGATCATAGATTGTTGCATAACGATAATGCATACAATCACAAAGAAATACTTATGATGTTTTGTTTTCATATTTTTATGTGTTTTGAAAGAGTTAAAGTACACGTCTGCCCACTGTAGTAGACAGGTTGCAAGGTAAGTAAAGAATATGCCCCTTTTAATCATTAACTTCACTTAGCCATATAGAATTTATGCACAGTGCTGAAAGAACATGACAATGACAAGAATCTATTGTTTAAAATGTATTTAAATGTTAAATATATTATGTTTCTTGGTTGCTGCAAAACATGGAGCCATATTCCTTTCTACTCCCTCTCTACTCTCTTTCCTGCCCAGTGTATGCCTACCCAATTTCTGGTGGGGATATTAATCATAAAATTAAATGTGGTAAAATAAATGTTACAAATCTGAGTGATTATAATTTTATTATTATTTAAATATTATTAATAATAATACAAATGTATAAATAAATATTTAAAATATACTTTTAAAAATCAATAGAGCACATATAACATTCATGAATTTATAGTGTACTTCTGTTCAGTTTGTGGGTGTTAACGTAATGTCAATGTGCTGAACTGAGCGTGAACCATAATCTGGCTTCATATAGTGTAATCTGTGACATTTCGGCCAGTCGTGTATCAAGTAATGTGACAAGACTGTATCTACAGAAATTCTTGTTTCTGGCTACTGAAACACTCATTAAGTTTCTGATGAACATAGGTCAGAGGTCAGGCTGTAAGATTAGGATTAAAAGCATGTGACGCAAAATTACTGACACTCAGTGCTCCATCCCACAAAATCATCTTGTGAGATGAGCAGACAAACACACATATCCATCCACACACATTACAGTTTTTCTCGATTGTTTACACACATTTTCTGAAAGCATGCCTCATATTCTCAGAACTCTACACACAAATCCAAAAAAACACACAATGGGCAAAACCCCTCAATTCTCCTGCAAAATGAAACTTTACATTCAAAACAATGTTATTTCTTCTCAAAATGGTATTTTGTTTTCAAATGACACACACAAACCATCATATGAATAGACATTTATAAGAACCAGCTGAACACTGATGTGCTCAATGTAAAACACTATGATGAATGGAAAACACTTCTTCTCCATTCATCATAATGACTTAGGCCTTTTTTTTGGTTCAGTGTTACATTTACTACAGACAGTACATACATAAGTGTGTTGTAAAATATTTGAGAATATTGTTTTTATACTCAGAACACACAAATACACGGTAAAAGTTTATTTTATTTTTCCCGCAAAAACAATGTACACAGTGTACATCCCATTCCCAACCAACACAAGGTTGCACATACACTACATACAAAACAACAGAACAATTTACTGTATACAGTGTTGAGAGTATGCATCAATTGTGGGACTCACTTGCACATAGTTATATCGCAATTCTTTGACTCTTTCTGAATTGCATTCAAATGGCACCCTGTAGACCTGCTTCATCCTGCGATGATTTCTGCGCAAGACACGGTCCAGTGTTGATAAGCTTACCCTATCAATATTTTGAAACATGTCATTGTTTTCTATAATTTTTCTTTGTATTTGCTGTAATGTTATGCCGTTGTTTTCTAGGACCTTGTTCATGATTTCAGTTTCCTGTTCAGGAGACAGAACGCGTTCCCGAACACCTTGTGTTGGTAATCTTTCAGTTCTGCCAAACAAATAGTAAAATACTGTAAATACAAAGTAGGTATACATTTCCTAAATACTTGAAACATACTTTACAGTATTTGTACAGTCCTACAGAACAGTCCACAGGCAATACTGTACTACTGTACTCATTGAGTACTGTATTGATATGCAGTACTGCAATTTTCTAGTGAGAGTAGATTTCTTACCTATTCTCATTTCGGAAAGTCTGGATGATGGATGCTACAGTGTACCTGCTCAAATTTGGCTGTACTCTTTGCCCAGCCTCCCTCATTGTTAGACCATGGTTGACCACATGATCAACCAAAGTGGCTCGGATCTCATCAGAGATTACGGTCCTTGGCCTTCCTCGTCCTCGTCCCCATCCTCCTCCTCTTACTCTCACTCCTCTGGCTCTGCCTCTGTTTCCAATGTTGGCATCCATTGCTCCAAAACAGAAAAGCTCACCTTTTGCCCTTTTATGCTAAAGCTCTGATTTCTAATTGTAAAACTTTGTGACGGGTGTTTGCCCTTGTGATGAGTCAGTGTCCATATTTGAATGGCAGTGTGTTCCTTGTGAAAACAAGATATTTTCTGCATGAAAATTGTGCCAAAAGCAGAGAATTGTGTGTAGTGTTTTGAAAAAAGTGTGTTTTAGAACTGCAATTTGAGTGTAAAGCAGGAACTGTGCTTGTAGTTTAGCAGAATTGGTTCAGGGGGTTGGTGAATGAGTTACATGTTGTGGTCATTGTGTCTCAAGTACCATAATTTGTGTGTAAACAATTGAGAAAAACTGTAACAACTCAGAGGCTGCTTTGCTCAGCACAGATCAGCTTTGCTCACTGCTGTTGACACTGACATTCTTCTGAGCGCTTTGTTGCAAGCTATTCTCCGCCGGTTTCCTCGCTCTCATTTTTCTATAGCTTTTAGTTCTCTTGTTTCAAAGCTTTGAGACTAAGTAAAACTAGACCAGTTTAGAACAAAGCAGAAGTGAATCAAACTTCAGGGGGCTCTAGTGTTTATTTGGCTGGAGCAGCATAAAGGATGAAGATGGGTTGCTCACTATCTTTATTTCAAAGCCAACTGCAGAGAATAATCATAGTCTGCAGTCAACAAGGAAGACCACCCTTAACATCTTTCCACATCTGGGGTCAAACTACTGGATTGTGTTAAACAATTTTATATTTCCACTCCATAAAAAAATTATTTTTTTCACTCCATCTGAAACCTTTATTATGTAGTTTTCTTACTTGTCTGATCCTCACTAGAGAAGTGAATTATAAAAAAAGGAATGAAAGCCTGTGACACATTTCAACAAGGTTGTGGATTACATTCAAAACTAAAGGCCATAATACACCAAGAAGGGACAAGCACCCCCATAATATGGCCAAAGAAATGACCCCCAACCGAATATTTGATATTTTTATATAATATCTTATATATAACCCCTAAGACCTTTAATCATCTTCAGAACACAAATGAAAGTGCCCCTATTATGGATTTTTAAAAACGACCTTTCATGCAGTGTGTAACACAGCTCTAAGTGAATGAAAACATCCTGCAAAGTTTTAAATCTGAAAGTGCACCGTGTATAAAGTTATTATCTCTCAAAAGAAAGAGTCGACTCTGAATCATTGAAACGAGTCGTTTTTAAAACGAATCCCAAGCTGTTTCATGTTGACTTCAACATGAAGCATTAGCATATTGCCCGCCCACTTATTGCATGCACAGACCTGGGAAAACTTAATTTTCGCGTTGGTCTGAAAGAAAATGCAAATTCATTCTTTGCCACTAGGTGCCGCTTTTGGAGCTTTAAAAGCTCACAAACACTGCTTTAAATGAAATCGACCAATCACCGCAGATTAGCGTCATGCAAAGGAGGGGTTTGGAAAAATGAATCGTTAAATGAATCATTGAACAAATCGTTTGGGAGTCTTTGAGCAAATAAGGTAAAAATAAATGCATATTATAAGAAAATTAAAGTGTTTTTTGACCTTGAATGCATGTGAACCTGTTGTTGCGAAAACCAAAATATGAACCTTTCATAACCATAATAACCCATAATAGGGGCACTTTAAGATAATTTTGATGGAATCCGAGAGCTTTATGACCCTGCATGGACAGCATCGAAACTGACACGGTCAACGCCCATAGGACAAAATTAAAATAGTCCATGTGACATCACTGGTTCAAACATAATTTTATGAGGCTACGAGAATACTTTTTGTGTGCAAAGAAATAAAAAAACTTTATTCAACAATTTCTCTTCTGTGGCAATCTGATGTCACATGGACTATTTTAACAATGTGCTTACTACCGTTCTGGGCCTTGAACGTGGTAGTTGCTTTGCTGTCTATGCAGGGTCAGAAAGCTTTTATCAAAAATATCTTAATTTGTGTTCCGAAGATGAACAAAGGTTTTATGGGTTTAGAACGACATGAGGGTGAGTAATTAATGACAGAATTTAAATTTTTGGGTGAACTATCCCTTTCAAATCTGTAATTATTTAAATCCTTTAAAATAGAATAAAAAATAAAATAAATGTATTATTAATTTAATTAAAATTTCTTAAATTATTTTATTAAATAAATAAAAAAGACAGATTTTCAGCTAACTGACCATATTGAATTGACATTGGAGCGATCACTGAGAGAGATCATTCTGGCTTTTCAGCTTAGCAAACCCAGTGCATGAAAAGAAAAACTAAAGTGAGCAAATGGCAAAGTCAAAGAGGGCACATACAGAAGGACCTTTTAAATGCATCTAGGAGTTTCAATAAGCAAGAAAGTAAAGACTAACTGACCAACATGATTCATATTCAGAATTGTAAGCAAGCTCTGATTTGTTTATGGTTTGTATATCTGCATTCCGATTTTCCCCTTTTGAATGACAAATACAGATTACTGCCACCTGCTGGTATGGATATTATGAATATTATTTCCTATCGTGCAGCTGCAGAAACTCCATGCTAGTTTGCCACTGGCTATGTGTTTGCGGTGTGTTCAAGCGCAAACTTTTTGGCCCAGACACAGGCAACAACACAGTCAGCTTCGTCGCCACTAATTCTTTGATGTCAGCTCGGTGTGGAATGGCCTTAACAAACACTGATGTTGCTTCTGAAACTGACAGCAAACTCTGTATCTGTGTAAAAGCCTCTGGCTATGAGGATTGTATCCTGGCGGTAGGCCTTCCTGACTATGCAGAATTGTGAAGTCAAGAGTGCACATCCCACCTTTGCTCCCAGGAGCAGTAGGTAAACTGCAAACCTCCAATTACCAAGTTCCTTCTCAGCAGAAAGAACCAAGCTTCCAGCAACATCTCTCTCTCTTTCTCTCTCGCTCTCTCAGCCTGAAACCCTGGTCTAGGCAGAAACATCCCTACCATAGAAAGCCATCAGCCATGGATTTGCTCTTCCAACCCCTGGAAGGAGTCACCTCTGGGTCCAAGTGTCTAACTGGTTTCCAGCAGTCCTAGATATATTGTCCTTGACACTTCACATTCCCTCCCACCAATACCAACAGAGGCCTTGAGACAGTTACCATGGAAACCACAGGCCAATGATGCATCAATGGTGGTCAACAGAGCGAGGCAGTCACAGAGGATGCTCGTGTTGGAGCCGATCGAAGGGGATTGAGGGGATGGTGTGAATGTACATGTGTGGAGGCAGAATCGAGAACACTGGCATCCGCAGATTGCATTCTACCTCAGTGCACTGACAAATCAGTGACAGAAATAACATAGGTTAAAGTTAACTAAGAGTTCACACACAGGCCATCTCTCTCTTTCTCTAACACACACACACACACACACACACACACACACTGCTTCTGTGGTGTCTTCTGCTGTATGTATTTAAAATTTCAAATGGTGAAATGGAAAGTTCTGTTATCACTTGAATATCACACTTCTGGAAAAAGCTCTCAGTTATGTGACTTTCTACTGTACCACTTGCATTATTACAATTTTTATCAGTACGTTTTAAGAATAAAGTCTTAAATAAAGTGACTTTGGCACTTTTAAATTTACAATTTCGAAAAACAAACAAACAAAAACAAACAAAAAACAATAATAGCTGCAATTGGGAAAAATTCACCAGAATAAAATAGTGACAATAATTCTGGCATTATTGCATGGCATATTGGTGCCTGTATATTTTATAACTTACCATGTATTTAATTACATTATATAATGTGGATATAACAGTCTACCTCTTAACCTGCAAAGACTGCTGGCGTCCCTGGATTTTCATATATTTAATAGTCACATTTAAACTATAAACATATTCTATGTGTGAGGATGTTGTATTCATTGATGATCTTTGCTTTCAAACTTTCACTAAAGATGAGCCTGATGGTTAGTATCTTAGCATCAGAATGACAGACTTTTGAAATAATGGTTAGAAAAAGACAAAAAGGATAAAAGAAAGTTCAGAATGACAGAATGACAGATAAGTCAGAATGACAGATAAGGACAGGGCAGTACTTCAGACGGATTGGGAGAGGAAGGGGAAGGCACTGGATATTTGAAGAAAGGAAAAGAATGAAAGAGACAGATTGAAGGAGCGTATCAATGATAGATAGAAACAGGATCTCTAAGACAATTAACTGAAAACATCAGCCCATAGTTCAGTCATTATAAAAGAAGAGTTATAGCTTCACCTTTACAGTGTGACAGCTCTGACTTAATCAAATGCACTTACAATTCACACACGGTTCACTTCACATTCAGTCCCAGTCAAGTATAAATGCCAGCAGACACCCTATGCTAAAATTCACACGCAACATTTATCCACATAGTATCTGAAATATGTCTGTTGCTTATTGATAATCTTGCGAATACTTTAATATTGTTCAATTACACAAATTACTGCAGAATGATGAAATTGCTTTCATTTGCCACACACATTTATCATCGTTTGCACTATGCTTATTCACTGACACAACACACATGCATCAGCATCTATACTTGAATATTAATTATAGACAAACACATTTATACAGTCTATGTATTTAATTATTTATATGTACATATGTACAAGGATTCTTTTCTAAAGTATGCTCTTATGCTCACTAAAGCTGCGTTTATTTGATCAAAAACACAGTAGAAACAGCATTAATATTGTGAAATACACTGACAAAAATGATACTAATTTTTTTAAGGTAAGTGGTTGCAATCAATCTATTTTAGCTACGTTTAAGTAATCAAATTTAGTTGACTGACTTTCAGCAAAATGAGTTTATTTAAAGCTCTGGCATAGATTGCAGACAGAATTGAAAAGCCTTTTTATCTTGTGTTCTGCAGTGGGAAAGAAATCACATATTTTGTTCATTTAAAGTACATGAATTGGCTGCATACTCTCTTGCTTGTAGATAAAATAAAAACTTTTTTTTTTTTGTGATCAGCAATGGACAAAAAGAAAGGAAAACCTGTTAATAAATAATAACTTTTATTTAAATTATAAAAAATTGAACAGATCAATAAAGAAATATAACCATTGTTCTATACAATAAAAATGAGTATGTACTATTACTAATAAAAACAAATATATATAATTTACAGAACAGCAGTAAAGTTACAATACTAATATGTATGGCTGTTTTAATTTCTTTGCCCAGAACTTTTATTTTGGAGGAAAACCACAGGGAGACCTTAAGCTTCTCTTTTGTTGACAACAGCTAAATAAACCATTCTTATTACAAATTTGGGAACATGGTTGTGTTGCCATGTTGCATATTCAATTTTCAGTTACATATTTCTCAGAAATATCAGAACATCAGTTTAAAACAGAAAAATCACACCCCTGTCAATTCTATACTTATTTATAAATGTTGTTATATTGTTCATTTGATTAGTTTTGACTCTATGGTTTGGAATCAGTCAGTGGCATCACTCTCTGAGTGAGGTATTATTGCAGCTGGCTGATGCCACTGGATTTTTATATAGATGAATAGCAGCTGTCACAGTAATACTCATCCAATAATGCTAAATGACAAACCAAAGCTTACCATTACAGTGAAATTGTGCGGGACAGGATGGCAACACATTCCCGTACACATTAACTCCATTACTCATTGACATTAAAAACTTACTAGCACCTAATAAGGAAAGACACAATAACAAGTCCAGCACATTTCAGGCTAAAGCATGCCCATGAGCTAAACAACACGAGTACTATCAGCATCTCACACAGTATGCAACACTAAAATGACAGTGGGCAACATTCAAGGTGAACCACTAGAAAACAAAGGAGCCAAATTGTGTCCAGCCTCTTCGCATTAGCAAAGCAAGACAACACAGCGAACACCATGCTGACAGGACAGGTCACACCGATCCAGCAGTTTAGCTGTGGATTCACGTTAAGGGAGGCGGGGGGGGGGGGGGGGGGTTGTCTGTCCCACAGCAATGACAACCCAATGAGACTGAAGCCTACAGGGGGTGACAACAAAACTGCAGCTATATTCTCCTCATACTAACTGGATGCATTTCACAGACTTGCTAGGCATAATGAGATGGAAGATATGTTGCAAATAGTTGTATAGTTATTGTGATGCATGGTGCTCTAAATGTATGTTTTCAACATTTATGATAAAAAGAAATGTGTTTTGAGCAACCAATCAGCATGTTAGAATGATTTCTGAAGGAAAATTCAGCTTTGCCATTAAAGGAATAACTTTAAATTGTAATAATACACTGAAAAAAAAATATACATTGAATTTACTAATTTTTTTTAAGGTAAGTGGTTGCAATCAATTTATTTTAGCTACATTTAAAACAAGTTCTATATTGAACCTTTTAGGGGTTCCAAATAGCGCCTGATAGAACCTTTTAAGGTTATATATAGAACCTTCTAAGTGTTTCATTCCAGTCATTCTAATAATTTAAATACTTAGTGATGCAGCCCATTAATGAATTGTGCTGAATATATTGTGTATATATTGTATTGATTTTCTAACATTATTGATATTCTTAACAATATTGACAATTATATTAACAATATTGATATTCTAGGAATATTATCATTGTGAATGACTGAAAAAGGTTTTGTCCATCCTGTATCAAAATAACAGTTTTTCTTGCTTTAGAATTAAGTCACATATAAAGTGTAAAATATTAATTTAGGAAACTCTTTAATACAGAGGGATTTACACATGATGAATGGTGCAAAAGCAGAGACTCATCCAACATTACACTTTTATGGAAAAGCAGAAACACATAGTCTGCCAATGGTAACTGATTTCCTTTGAGAAATTCCTTAGAGATACAAGCACTCTGCTTTGTCAACTGATTGGTTGACATTTTTGGTAAATTGGATCAAGACTGGAAGCGGCCAGTGGCCCTCCCCTCCTCCCATTGTTCTTTGATATTAGGCATGCAAACCTTTGCCAAAATAATCAAAAGGGTGTGCTCATGTGTGTCTATGTGCGGTCAACCACAAAATTGGTAGTAAAGATAACTGCTATTTGGGTGAAATGGCTTCCCTTGCTTGGAGGCAACGGTACATCTCAAAAATAGTTTTTGTCATTATAGCTTAACAAAATTAAAATTCTAGCAAACGCAAACAAGAAACCTTCTTGTAACCACTGTGCTTGAGGTCAGCATAGCTGCCAATTGTAACAGTCATGTTTAGCACAGTCTCAATGGTCTTTCTCAGCCGTATTCATAAGAAACCAGATTATTTTACAATGGCTGTTTCTGCACATAAAGTGAGAAATGAGTTTTCTACCATAAATTCCATTAATCTAACTGATAGATGAAAACTTGAAATAGATATGCAGCCTTGCTAAAAACATTACAAAATTTCTTCAAGATACAAATAAACAGAATAAATTCATAGGTAAATAAAAATGAAGCAGAAAATCAGAGTACATGGATTCAGACAATGATCTGAAGACATGATGGCCTGAGGGTTTCCAGCAGTAACGTACTCGGTTACTATCGTAACCTCGGTTCCCTGAGATACGGAACGAGTACTGCGTCTTGCTAAAGACGCTATGGGAAAAAGCCTTTTTTCTCCTTTACTGAAGCCTTATTCAATCACGCAGTGAAACTGCACGATCATTGGTTTGTGCAGTGTGATAAAACGAACCAATGTGTCGGCAGCGGAGCTGCACGAGCCTATGGCGACGGAGCCCGCCAGATCCCGCCAGAATGGGCGGGGTTATCTGGCTATATAATCAGCCGTCTCGCCATAGGATCCTCAGGTTTACTTCGACTGAAGCGACGACTGAGTCATGCAGCTACCTGGCACGGCAAAGTACGCAGTACTCGTTCCGTATCTCAGGGAACCGAGGTTACGATAGTAACCGAGTACGTTCCCTATCGATACTCCACTCGTACTGCGTCTTGCTAAAGACGCTATGGGAACACAATTCAATCACGCCGTGCTATGGTAGAGGAACGACTGTGTAAAATACCTCCATAAGCATTACATGCTCAGAGGGAAGTATAATAGTATACTCGGGCTAAAGCGAGCTGAGCTCATAGAGGTCACGCTCGGCCTGGGTCATTCCATGTATTCCTCGCATACTCAGCACTTTCAGGGCTGAGATATGTAAGGAGCCCATCAGAGAGCTTGAGTGCCCATGCAGTCAAGAGATCTCCGTTAGGGATGTTCCCACAACATAAGTCATACTCATCTAAGCAGATAGGACCTTGGCCTGTAAGGTCGGTACATCCAACTTATAAAACTTTGCAAATGTGGACGGCGAGGCCCAGCCGGCCGCCACACAAATGTCTGTAATGGACACACCGCTAGACCAGGCCCACGACGAGGCAATGCCTCTAGTCGAATGGGCTCGTACTCCAATGGGGCATTGAAGGCCCAAGGAAGAGTAAGCCAGCGTAACGGCATCCACTATCCACTTAGAGAGTCTCTGCTTCGTGACCGGAAGCCCCTTGGCGCGGTTACCGAAGCTAACAAAGAGCTGTTCCGTGCGCCTGAAGGAGACGGAACGCTCAAAGTAGATCCGTAGGGCTCTAACAGGGCATAACAGAATGAACTCCCGGTCCTCCTCAGAGGGAGGAAGCGCGGAGAGTGTGATGACCTGAGCTCTGAACGGAGTGGAAAGTACCTTAGGTACGTATCCATGCCTTGGTTTTAGGACGACCTTGGAGTCGTTTGGCCCAAATTCCAGGCAGGCAGGGCTCACAGAGAGCGCCTGCAGGTCTCCTACTCGCTTGACTGACGCTAGTGCTAGTAGCAAAGCAGTCTTCAGCGACAGCGACCGAAGGTTCGTAGACTGGAGCGGCTCGAAAGGAGGGCCCCTCAGGGCCCTCAGCACAGTGGGTAAGTCCCACGTAGGGACAGTAAGGGGCCGAGGCGGATTCAGCCTCTTGGCACCCCTTAGAAAGCGGACGATAACATTGTCCCTGCCCACTGATTGGCCCGCGATAGGGGCGTGGAAGGCCGCTATAGCCGATACGAACACCCTGAGTGTGGAGGGAGAGCGTCCTTTATCCAGCAGTTCCTGCAGGAAGGACAGAATCACCGCCAACTCAGATGTAGGGGGGTCCTCACCGCGGTTTAGACACCATTCGGAGAAAACCGCCCATTTAAGGGCATAGAGGCGTCTCGTAGACGGGGCTCTAGCCTCAGAAATGGTATTTAGCACTCGCTCTGGGAGGCTGGTAGGCTCCCGTTGAGCGGCCAGAGGTGAAGCGCCCACAGTTCGGGACGAGGGTGCCACAATAAACCGTTCGCCTGAGAGAGGAGGTCTCGTCTCAGGGGCACGGGCCAGGGGGCTGCGGTTAGCAGCTGGGTCAGCTCTGACATCCAAGGCTGGTTCTCCCACAGGGGGGCCACCAACAAGACCTTGTGTCGTTGTTCCCTGATTCGCCTGATGACCTGAGGAATCAGAGCGATCGGAGGGAATGCATAGAGGAGGAGGTTGGGCCAGTCATGGGCCAACGCGTCCTTGACCTTCGAATAATAGGCTGGGCAGTGAGAGTTGTCTTTGGAGGCGAAAAGGTCTACCTCGGCCTTGCCAAAGATTCTCCAGATCATTCGAACCGTCTGCGGGTGGAGCATCCACTCTTCTGAGGGGACGTTGCTCCGTGATAACATATCCGCTCCTTGGTTCAATCTGCCCGGCAAATGTGCTGCTCTCAGCGAGCGCAAGTTGAGCTGAGCCCACTCCAGAAGTCGCTCTACCATAAGGAAGAGGCGCTTCGAGGAGAGACCTCCCTGGTGATTTACGTAGGACACCACTGACATGTTGTCTGAGCGGATCAGCACATGTCGTCCCCTTAGCTCTGGCAGGAAAAACTGGCAGGCTCGACACACTGCTAGCATCTCTAAGCAGTTGATGTGGAGGTTCTGCTCCGCCTTCGACCAAAGGCCAAAGGTCGGTTTGCCTTCGCACAGCGCCACCCAACCCATGTTGGAGGCGTCTGTCGTGACAACTTTCCTGCTGCAGACCATCCCTATGTTCACACCCTTTCTGAACCATTGTGGGTTCTTCCAGGGGGCTAGGGCTGTTACACAGGCCTGGCTCACCCTGATATGTAGGCGACCGTGTCGCCATGCGTGGGGCGGAACCCGTGGTTTCAACCAGCGCTGAAGTGGCCGCATGTGAAGCAGGCCCAACTGTAGCACCGGCGATGCTGCGGCCATGAGGCCCAGCATCCTCTGAAACGCTTTGACGGGGCGAGCGGTGCCGCTCTGGAAGGAGGCTGCAAGCTTTTGAATGGCCAGAGCGCGTTCCGGCGCTAGCACAGCTCTCATCTGAGCTGAGTCCAAAACTGTTCCCAGAAACGACACCCGTCGGCTGGGAAACAGTGCGCTCTTGGCAAAATTGACCCTGAGCCCCAGGCATTCTAAGTGGCTGAGGAGGAGGGCTCTGTGTGAGAGTAGTTGTACCTCTGACTGGGCCAGAATGAGCCAGTCGTCGAGGTAATTGAGAATGCGGATTCCCATCTGCCTGAGAGGGGAAAGAGCCGCGTCCATGCACTTCGTAAAAGTGCGTGGAGCCAGGGACAGTCCAAAGGGAAGGACCGTGTACTGATAAGCCACTCCCTCGAAGGCGAATCTCAAGAATCGTCTGTGATGGGGGGCTATCTGGACGTGAAAGTATGCGTCTTTCAGGTCCAGGGAACAGAACCAGTCCTCTGAGCGAATTTGCGAGAGGATCTGCTTCAGTGTGATCATCCTGAACGACCTCCTCATGAGGGCGCGATTCAGGCGTCTGAGATCGAGGATGGGCCGGAGGCCGCCGTCCTTCTTGGGAACGAGGAAGTAACGGCTGTAAAAGCCTGATTCGCTCTGAGCTGGAGGAACCATTTCTATGGCTCCCTTTTCCAGCAGCGTCATCACTTCTGAACGTAGAACGTGAGCGTTCTTGCCGTCTACAGAAGTGGAGACCACGCCGCTGAAGCGCGGGGGTCTGCGAGCGAATTGGAGTGAGTAACCTCGTTCTATTATCCGTACAACCCATTCTGACACTCCGGGGATGGCCCTCCAGGCCTCGGCCCGCATGGCAAGAGGTTGGATAAACTCGAGCGATCGACTGCACGGAGGCAGGACGCTCGTGATGGAAGGAAGAGGAAATTTGCTCTCTCTTTGAGAATGTTTGTGTTTTATTTTGCCCATTATAACAACGGACGGTTGCAAGGACGCTTGTACGGGCCCTGTGTTTGCAACAGACACAATATGCTCTGCACCCGGCGATGAGCGGAGTGACAAGAGGTTTTTTAAGAGAGCCCGCTTGGCGGGCGGTCCGGCCGCGGCGGGACTTGGTCCTCTCCTCTTCCTGGCCTGCAGATCAGGAAGACGCTGGAGGCGCAGGGTCCAACACAATCCTGGGTCGGGGCCCCTGGCGCTGCGGATGGGGGTAGCGTCTGGCCGATCGAGAACGCCCTCGTGTCTGCGGAGCCTTGGCAGGCTGAGAGGCGGAGGCAGGAGGCGGGGGCTTCGCAGGCTGCTTAGTCGGCACAGGCTTGGGGCGACTAGCGGCAGCAGAAGAGCTTGATCGCTTGGGCAGGAAGTGTCGCATGGCTTGCGACGCCTTCTGTGCTTCCGTGAAGCGTTCAGCAAAACCCTCCACCGCAGGTCCAAAGAGGCCGCTAGGCGAAATCGGTGCATCAAGGAAGGAAACCTTGTCTGCGTCCTTGATCTCCGTCAGCGTGAGCCACAGGTGGCGCTCGAGCACCACTAGGCTGGCCATGGACCGTCCAATCGCCTGGGCGGTGGTCTTGGTGGCGCGCAGGGCCAGGTCTGTCGCACTTCTCAGCTCCCTGAGAGTTGCAGGATCAGGTTCAGACTCGTCCATAGCAGCGAGGAGTTTGGCCTGATAGACCTGTAGAACCGCCATAGAGTGAAGCGCCGACGCCGCCTGTCCAGCTGAAGCATAGGAGCGTCCAGCGAGTGCTGAAGTGGTCCTGCATGGCTTGGACGGATGGGCGGCTTTAGCCTTCCAGCCGATGGCAGTGGGTGGGCGGAGATGGGCAGCCACTGACTCATCCAGTTGAGGCATTTTCCCGTACCCCTTTTCTTCAGCGCCGTCAATTGTAGTGAGGGCGGATGAAGAGGAAGTGCGGAGGCGGGCGGAGTAGGGGGCGCGCCACGATTTCGTCAGCTCGTCGTGAACTTCAGGGAAGAACGGCGAGGGTCGCTGTAGAGGGGCCTGACGGCGCCCCGGCAGGAACCACTCATCAAGACGGCTGCGAGAGGGCTCCTCTGGTGGAGACCAATCCAGTCCCAGCTCTTCAACCGCTCTGGAGAGGACACGGAAGAGCTCGGCGTCCATCCCAGCTGCAGCGGTGCTGGGCGCTGAAGAATGCGGGAGGGCGGAGTCTACAGCAGAGCCCGACAGCTCCTCCGCATCAGAAGCTGCCAATGACATGCTGTCATCGGCCAGCTCTTCGTCACTTTTTCCGAACGAGACCAGATCGCTCGCGGCAGCGGAGGGACGCTGGTCGGGCTGGGAAAAAAGGACGGGAGAATGCTCTCTCTGTGGCGAAAACGAGGCACGAGGGACTCGAGCCGGCATGAGCTCGCTCTCAGCCAAGCACTGAAATCCTCTGCCCCGCCGCTTTTTCCTCACAGGTGCCTGGGAGGAAGAAAACGGGAGGGCGCGAGGGGCGGGATCGCTCTCTGAAAAGAAAGCGATCCGCGAGCGCAGAGAGGCGAGACTGAAATGCTCGCAGTGCGAGCATTCAGTGTCAGCGAGCGCTGCATCTGCATGGGATTTCCCCAAGCAGGAAACGCACTCGCTGTGGCCGTCATCGGAGTGCAGGGGAGCCCTGCACGAGCCGCAAAGTCGGCCAGGCATTTGAAACAACGCCTAAATTTGCTCTTTTAGAGTGCGTGAATTCGCCGGATGGCGGCAGCGAACAGACCGGGGCTTCTGCGGGGCTGGAGCGCGAAGAGCGTCGTCTCAGCAGGCAGGAGGTCTCTGGCTCAGCTGCGAGGCGTGTCAACGGCGATGGCGGCTTCTTGGGATCAGCGAAGGCGAGATGTCGTCGCTGAAGGAGAAGAAATCTGAGGATCCTATGGCGAGACGGCTGATTATATAGCCAGATAACCCCGCCCATTCTGGCGGGATCTGGCGGGCTCCGTCGCCATAGGCTCGTGCAGCTCCGCTGCCGACACATTGGTTCGTTTTATCACACTGCACAAACCAATGATCGTGCAGTTTCACTGCGTGATTGAATAAGGCTTCAGTAAAGGAGAAAAAAGGCTTTTTCCCATAGCGTCTTTAGCAAGACGCAGTACGAGTGGAGTATCGATAGGGAACGGGAGCAGATGGAAGTTCAAATGAATCCAAAGCCTCTATTTCTAAAATTGAAAACACTTCTGGTTCGTTCAGCTATCATTAGCTATGCTTCCATCCAAAGATTCGAATTAAACTTATGCGCAAACCCGGAATATCGCATAAAACATATGCAAATAAATCACCGTTTCCATCAAACGAGTCAAAGAGAACAAAATTGTCACTTCCTGGTAAACTGTGATACTAAATATCACTAAGAATATAAGAGAAGCCACTGAATATAACAATTTTCATATATGATATAAATTACTTGCGCCTCAGAGCGAGCAGGCAAAACACAATAGATGCTGTCCTAGCTTTCGAAGGTGGATGCCAGCTGTTTGGGAACACAGTCGTGTAAGACAGTTATACAGAAATACTTTGACTACTGACTTTGCTCATGTTTTTCAGAACGACCATAACAACATATAGATGCTGTGCAGCGAGATTGGTCCCCTGCTAGTCAAGTTATCCCGTCTCATAGCGCAAAGTCACATGACTTATTCGATGCGCATGGAGGAATTTATTCGGTAAATGCGCATTTATGCGCATTTTTTCTTATCGGATAAAAAGTTTACCCTACTCAAATGTGCGCATACGGTTTTTTATGCGCATTTTTTAAATTTATGCGCATCGTGGCGTTTCCATGCAGCGTTTTTAACAGAACTAAAAAATATATGTATTTCTGACATTTTTCATTTCTTTTTTGTCAAAAGAATAGTATTTATTTAAAATATTAACATTTGTAATATTATAAATTTTATCAATATGTGTCTTTGTCGATAAAAGTATTAATTACTTAAAATAAAATAAAGAAACAAAAAACAAATAAATCTTACTGACCCCAAACTTTTGAACGGTAGTCCATATCTGTCTGTCTATGTATGAACATAGAGCTCTTGGAAACCACAACAAATCCCTTGTATGTTGTGTAAAGCTCATTCTGATTCTGCATTCCTTTTATTCACAGTCTTTATAGGTATCTGTCAAAACTGGGACTTTCTTCTAGTAACACATACAAAGCATAATTTCACCCTCCCCCACTTTTGCTCTCTAACTATAATGAATGTAACATGAAGGTGCTTCCAAGACACTCCCCTGGAGGCAGTGCAGAGAGGCATGCGAGGGCAGAGAAGAGATTATCAATTTAATCAGGGATCAGATGATTCTCTGGATGGATGGTGTTCATCACAAACACTGAATATAATTCCAGTCAGGCAGAACATGATCTCTAGACTTAGCAAGAGGGAGAGTGGACAGTTTGCTAGTGACTATCAATGTTGGAGTGCAACTACCTATTGAAGCTCTATCTATCTATCTATCTATCTATCTATCTATCTATCTATCTATCTATCTATCTATCTATCTATCTATCTATCTATCTATCTATCTAATTTATCTATCTTGTCTGTCTGTTAACCTCATTAATATTGTTTGCTCCTTCAAAAACCGTCATTGTTTTGTCCAGAATGAGTCTGTAATTAAATTTTTAATTATTTGCATATGGTTGTATATAAGAAAACTGTCTCTTTAAATAACTTTAATTTAGCTACTACTTAAAATTATGACAAGCTTGGCATGCTACAGTTTCAAAGCAGCTGCCAAATTTAGAAGACTGTCCTATTTTTCCCAGAGCCACCCTGTGGAGTCTGGGTTTATTGAAATACGGAAAATCCTGGTTTTAGTGCTAAACAGGTGTGAAAGCTCCCTTCTGCGCTTGTCCTCTGGGAGCTCCTCAGCAGGAGAGATCTACTGAATGCTATCAGTCAGAATCCAAATGTTACATATCTGATTACGTGACAGAAATGCTCTTTCTCTTTTTTCCAAGCACAGACATTGCAATTGTAAGATGCAACACTTAACTTGTGCCATTGAGAAGAGCTTAAGTTGACAGTGAAGGTTTTTTGTGCTTCTGTGCATCTGTGTTTTTCTTCCAGATGACTATCTCGGTCCAAACCAGTTGTCTAGCTTATCATAATGGGACAAGTGCTAATACACAAGGTGATTCTCGACATGCTTTTAATCTGTAGCCCTTATGTCTTTTTTGAGTGGTGAAAGAACTGAGACTTTGTTGTTTAGTAAAGATAAGTCCATACACAGGTGTTTTTAAAATTTAAACACTGTTTCTGAGTAATTGCATACACTCTTCACTCCTCGATGTACTTTATTTTTACACCACTTACTGAAATGACCAGAGTCCCTTGGGATCATCTGTCTCATTCTCCATATTTCATGTAGCTAAGGTCCTCGTTTCCTTTTCAGTCAGATACCTAATACGCTGACTGCATAAATTACTCGCTTTCCAGAACACTGAATTTTCCTTTGCCAGATGTTTGAGGTATGGCTTATAAATATTGTCTCCAACAGTCACTATATTGACAAGGTATATGTGATTTCTGTTGCTCTGCGACCCAACCTCTAGATCTGTGCCCTTAGCTGCAATTCCAACAGCGTTCCACTAGTATCACAGAATGCTGGTCACAGACTGGAGATCTGAAAAGACTGCTGATGAGATTTATGAGATGCATTGAGAACAAAGAGAAAGATGAGTTCAGATATACCTACAAAATAAATATCTTAGCTCTTCTATCAAAACCTTGAGAGCGTACTCCTGACAAAAGAAGGCGTCTATGATGGAATTTCCAAAAGGTATAGGCAAGTATTCGAATGCTGCCTCCTATGATACCTTCTTTTGGTCAAATTCAGGCAGCATTGCATGCATTGTTTACCGAGAATGTAGTCAGAGAATTTTGAATTTTAAATATAATTTGATCAATACTAAAAATAATGGTTAAAAACTATTTTACTAAAATTGAACATATTGTGCTCATTTGTGATTTGCAGCACAGTTCCTTTCCAGTGAAGGAGGAAGCTTACTCGGTTCTGGAACCATGGTCTCCATGGTCTCATAGCCTACACAAACTTACATTTCATTGAACACACAAACTCTTAATATTCTGTTGATTATCTGTAGCAAAAAAGATGGACTGAGTATGCACTGCATCAATACTTGGATCAATGCAACCACAGATGTAGGGCTTTGCTAAGATCTGCACCTTTCATCTCAAAACACTGCAGAGGATTCAAAATCTGTTGTCAAAAAGAAACAAATCCATCTTAATTTTCAGCAAATTTTCCTTTTTTTGATTAACTATTCCTTTAAGAAGAATTCATTGTTAAGAATGGTTTGCAAAATCCATCCCCTTTACTTGATAATAATATAATGAAAAATTGGATTAGGGACCAATGTATAACTCTATCTAATATAATGAAATGTGGTTATAATTACCTGCTGTTTGTTTATAAAAACTGATTTGTTCCTCCATCAGCTGAAACAACTTGAAATGACATAGTAACAATGATTTGTGTTCGTCGAGTCTTTCTAATAATGGGCCTCATGGAGCAAAAAAATATGCTCTGATGTCAAATTGCTATTTAAATATAACCATAGCAATAGCAGCAAAAATATGTTGTGCTTGCCTGTATATGGACAGCCACAGTGGCTTAGGCTCTAATCTGCTCAGGCTGGTGTAGATACATGCACAATTCACCATTCACTGTATGTGGATTTGGTTTCAGCTGCTCATAGCATTGCATCACCGCAGTGCAAGATTTCAAGAAATTTCCCTGAAATTTCACAGTGGTCTTCAAACCTACAACATGTTCTCAAACCAATATTAGCTTTTATAAAATTAACACACTTCTGTACTTTTAGTTTTTCAAACATTCTTACAAGATACACTTCACCCAAGTTAGTCTGTGTATTGTCAGGCCAAGTGGAAACAGGAAACAAGTTAAGTGGACAGGAAAGAGCTCTCCTGCAAGCCCAGCTGAGAGGTATTTTTATTGATGCAGCTTTACTAAGCATGATCTGAGAAAAACAGGAACTCGCACTCCACAGTATGTGACAGCAGTGACACTGATGTCTGACAGAGGTTTGTGCTTCACGCATCAACTGTCACACAGGCACCTTAAATGTCACAGTTATAGCTTATTTTCGCCACTATATGCAAACCGTTACCAGCACACCTAACTCAGGTAATATATCCCATCCTGGCAGCTGTTTTTACTGTACTTCACCACCACATCGCTGCTTCATTACCTAGTATTGACATAACTGCAGATAATATTAATTGTGTTTCATGTGGCTTTACAAGGATTTATATGGAGATTTTTTTTTATATATGGAGAGTTTTATATCTTTTTGTACCAAAGATGTACACTACCACTCAAATGTTTGTAGTAAGTAAGATCTTTTTATGGAAATTAATACATTTATACAGCAATGATGCATTAAATTAAACAAAAGTTCAAATAAATGTTGTTCTCTTTAACTTTCTATTCATCAACGAATTCTGCAACGAAAAAACGAAAAACATTGATGATAATAAGAAATCAGCATGTGAGGATGATTTTGAAGGTTTGTGTGACACTGAAAACTGGAGTAATGGCTGCTGAAAATTCAGCCGTGCATCACAGGAATAAATTATATTTTTAAGTATGTTAAAATAGAAAGCAGTTATATTGCAATAATATTTCACAATCTAACTTTTGTGTTCTGTTTTTTTGATCAAATAAAGACAGCCTTGGTGAGATGGTAAGATTCTTTTCAAAAACATTAAAACTTTTGAACAACAGGACACTTTAATAGGCTATAAAAATCATACTATAAATTTAAACAATTTGTTCTCAGAGCATAAGACTAATATTATGCAAATTTAAATGCTTATATGATGAAAGCATCACTGTTACCTTTAACTATTTGTTGAATACTCGGTCTTAATATTGTTTCCTATTATCTTTCAGAGAATAAAGTGTCAGATATTCTATTTGATTAAGCATTCAATATAAGTTTTTAATAATTTGATGTCAACATTTGCTCTTTTTGTTTCTACCTAGCATTTAATTAGATCTTACTCCGTGACATTTTCCTCATACAGAAAACCTTTATGAGAACATTTTTAAGTTGCTTAAAGAGGCCTCCCTCTGTTCTGTGTCTTTCTCTGGACTTCAAAAACTCTGACAAAATTATTCAAGAGAAACGGGGCTGGCAGAATAACTCAAAGCGCAATCAATGCTTTGTGACAAAATCTTATCAATAATGCAACAGGAGCTACCTAATCTGCCTTTTTACAATACGCAAACTGGCACAAGAGGCAGAGGAGTGAAACAGGCTCACAGAAAAAGACTAAAATACCACTTGAAGGCAGAGAAAAAGAGAGCAGTAGTGCTTTTGGATGCCAAGTGGTTTGTTAAGGAACGAGAGCCAGAGGGTAAGACTGGCCAGTTGGTCCTAATGCACACGGTGAAAGGTACACTGGCAGGAAACAGAAACTATGAGGTGCTCTTCCCGCTCGGGGGTGAGCCGCTCTCATCTATTGGAGCATTCCACTCCAATGAGCGGTCCAGCAGATGAAAATGAAAGCGAGAGGAGCGCAAATGTGAACAAACATCTGGATTTACATTGTGCATGTGTGTGTGCATTTTGTTTTATCTTCAATTATCAAGAGACACTCCTGTTAACATGTCTTATGTCAGAAATCGTTATTGTGTGTGTGTGTGTGTATTTATATATATAAAGAGTTCAGATGCAAAAGCCTCTAAGTGCCATCTGAAATTTTCTTCTAAAATTAGCATTTTCTCAGGCTCCCATGTTTATGTTCAGTTGTTTCACTTTATTGGCAATGGAAATAATCTATTCATTCCCATTAAAGTTAATAAAGTTAATAAAGCAATTCAGGCTCATTGGAAAATCATGCCATGATGAACATTTTTCCAAAGAAAAATGCTTTTTAGTGCCACTCACTGGACATTTCACTTTGAAACATGCATCATGCAATTTTTGCAAAAACATCGCCACATGCTTGTACTTTTCCTGAATCTGGGTTGCAACAAAACGTACTGATTTCCATCCATTTTTAGTAACAGAACATAGGTATTTCAAATACATATTTAGACTTGTCACATTTTATCTGGATATTTTTAGTGGGTGAAGTGTAAGACTCAGCAACAGCATGTCATTCTCTTGGAGCAGATGATAGAGTGATGCACAGTGACCTAAACTGTCTTTGGTCCAGTGCTGATATTAGTCTGTCCTTGTCTAGTCAAGTTATTTGAGTTGGCAGAATTGCTGCCACATAATGTCCCTAATAAAACCAGAGTTGACAAAAAGACAATCTCTGTCTTTCTAAATTTATTACGTATGCAGCATTTCCCCATTCTGAATAATTATGAATACTGATCATAGAAGCAAAGACATACCCCTGCAGAATTTTTTATTTCTGAAACACAGCTGTACATAATTAAATCCACTGTCGTCAAACCATGAACCTGTAATGAAAATGTCAGTTTTAATAATAACATACTTCAATTCTACCAGCAGTCAGTCTTTGTGAACTGTCAGTGCAGATTACTGCAAAATCCCAGTCCAGATGCTAATTACTTCTGCCCTGAGTCTCTATATCAAGTTATGATTGATTAAGTGTTCTCTTTACTAATCCAAAAGCAAAGTTGATATTTGCAATCAAATACAATTGGGGCTAGTTGTCACATTTTTCATTCCAGTGAATATTGACTTCCTCTATGTTTGAAAGTCAGTTACTGTTAAAGCTCATACCTGTCTGTGCTACAGAAAAAAAAAGGGAAATAAAAAAAGTTATTGAACACTTTCACCACTATTACTCAGGGGAAAAATAGCATGCTGACGTTTTGTGACACCATGACCCCATGGCAGTTGTCACTATATGGGGTAAGTTGTCACAATGAAAACATGCTATTTAAAAGCTTCAAATATGTGACAACATGCCCCAATTAAAATTCTGTTTTAGCCCAATCTGACATTATATACAGTAAATAACTCCTGTAATGTACTTTCATTATACAGTTGACCCTTGCCTAAATGTATTCCAGTGCGGTTTTATTGTGTTTCACTTGTTTACCCAACAGCTATCACAATTTTTTAGATCATTATTCGATATTAAATAGCCATGTTTGAAACCGACATTTGCAAAAAATGCATTTGAATAATTGCACTTTTACTCATAATCTTATAGTTACTGAAATATAGTTCTTGTGACAACTTCCCCATATGACAGCTAACCCCCGTCGCCCTTATTTGGGTTCCTAAAGCTATTGAGGAATCAGATTAGTCATCCGTGAAGCCACCAACAAGTTAGAAACTGTGACAATATTCAACGTCCGACAAAACAGAGTATGACAGAAAGACTCTGGGGCACTAAACAGGCAATTTTGATCCTTTATGTTCTTGAAGAAAACAACACATTCAAATCCATGTCAGGCCAGAGGCACATAATGACTAGCTAGTATGGAGCAGATGCATGTAAACCTGTGCTGAGTGGTGTAGGGTACGAACACAACGCCTTACAGTGCCGTATTCCGTTATCCTCTCTGAGAATAAACTGACAGCTGAAATATCTCTCTGTACTCATTCTCGGTGTGTGAAAGCTTAAACGTATGAGGGCAGGGGCCGGTTTTTTGATTGTGGTTGATGATGTATTTGTATTGTCATCTGTGGCGATGTGGTGAGGACTCCATGTTTTGATGTGGTTGAGTGTATGCTATGTGGTTTTGGGAGTAAAAATATGAATGTGTCGTCTTTCTTTTCTTTTCTTTTCTTTTCTTTCTTTTTTTGTGGGAAGTGGTCATGAAAATTCTCAATACGTAAAATATGTACTCCATGTGTAAACTTGTAGCTTTAGATCAGCCTCATATTTTTGGACAAAATGAAAAATATGTTTTTTTTTTTGAAAATTTTTTGAAAAAAATGTAACAAGTAGTAGAATATAGTCCTGATTCCTACGGTATATATTACTTATATTCAATAACAGAACCTGTTTTAATTGTACTATGCCTTAGTTTTAAAATTAAAATAGATAAAAATTCAGGACACAATGAACATAATATTATGTAAATGTGCTAGACCAATGTAGAGAATAATATTAATTATGGCCCATAGTTTACTTAATCAAGCTAATTTTGATACTTTTCAACTGTATTGTTTCATACTAAACAAGCTTTTTAATCTATCAAAGTTCTACAGCTGCTGTTGACTGATAAAGAACCAAAACATCCCCCATTAAATTATTGGCATTTTGAAGAGTATCTTAATTACTTATTATGCGCTAAAGTCTGTGCACCAACTGTCTGTGCACCAAAGTCTGTATATAATACATTGTATATAATGGTGGGTATTTGTATTCAAGTATTTCAATTCAAGCGGATCAAAGGATGTAAATCATCAAAGAAAATGACAAATGTGCTATGCCAAGACACATATCACTATTAACACATTAATGAAACTTGAACACGATTCTATCAGCTGTGAAAATCAGAGGGAGTCGAGGAGACACTTTCCACAGTCTACAGAGCCTGCAGATAAAATCTTTCCACCACGATAGAAGCGCATCGAGAGAAAACTCAGACGACTACCACTCAACACCTTGTTTTCTGACACTGCACCTGTTGTGAAGTGAAGCTGAGCCATTGTTGTGTGATATCAAACATAGATACTCCTTTCCACCTCCTCTGCTATGCTATTCACTGTCCCTAAAATCTTTGCAATCTCTGAAGATCAATCTTATTGGTGATAAGTTCATGAAAAAGTTATTTGCAACATAACACATTCCAAAGTAGGTTTTGAAGGATGAATGTTTTCTGTACACTGAAATTAATTCTGATTTGTGGAATGAGGCACATCTTGCTTTTCTTTGAAAACTATGTCCTTAGTAATGGCTTTAGATAAAAAACTCTCCCTCAAGGAACACAGAATGGCAACAAATACAAAGGCGACATAGTGCCAACATATCAATAATGCAAGGTGTTGCGTGGGCCCAAGGATCGTCAACAAATGAAACATAAAAAATTCATAGCATCATCAACTAAAAGAATTGTGAGGATTCAGTACAGTTCAAAGGGACCCAGAACTCTCGCCTGCGCCAGTTTCATATTCCGGAGCTACTTGTAAGTCCAGGTTGAAGAGTGGTGGAAAGAAAATATGGCAGAGTCAAAATAATGACCCAAACTAGGAGATTTGTGGCTGCGCTTGAATGAATATCATTCAGGATTCATACTCTATGAAGGTACATTTTTATTGGGGTGTACTATCAGGAGTCCAAAAATAAATAACATACTTGTTAAATCGTACTGAAAGATCCATTTACTCCTTGCAAACCATTTATTTCTCTATGAAGGAGGTGAGAATTATTGATCAAATACCTTTTACCTTTTCTTAACTTTGCAGCATTTTCTATTTTGTTTTCCATTTCCATTAGTATTTTCACATTTCTGACATTTCGGCAGAAAAGCATCATCTACATTTATCCAAAACAGCATAATTCAGAATCACAGAAATGATGAAAAGTCTATTTTATTTCAGAAAGCAATACTTTTCATAATTATTCCCGAGCTTTAAAATGTAAATGGTAAAATATCACCTGTTACACTGAGAAAAAGCTGCTTAAAAACTTGATCTGCTATCATAGCTATAATGAACACAGTGGTGACACAAGAACTATTCATTACAGCATAGTCTCCTGTTAATGATACATTAACATGAAGTAAAAGATTCACATAAAGCAAAATAATAGAATCTGACTCTCAAATGACTCTGTGTGGCACAGGCTTTTAATACTTTCAACCTCCACAGCTCGTGACGATCAGCTAAAAAATCCCGACACAAAACTGTATTAAAAACTCTCCTTTCATTACTCTTTCCTCCACCAGGGAACAAAATTGCTCATACCTCAACAGAATTCCTATTTGCCACGCAATGAATCCCCAGACAGCCACAGAACGCAGCCTTTTCCGAGTCATCTCAAGGCTTGATTGGCATAGACATACAGTCCTCTGTGAATGCCTGTGCTCTCTTCAGCACCTCTGGCTTCTTGACATCAGGACCCTGGACAGCGCTCCAGCTGTTCTTCCTTCACCTCTGTGCACTGTAAGCTCGTTACGCACGGCAATCTCAAAGGAATTCCTCATAATCTTTTGAAGCTAAACGGCAAATATGAAACTCTTCCCTCGCAGCGGCACTGGACGAGATGGAGTGCTGTTTGAAAGCGTGCGGCAGCTGAAGTGATTCTTGACATATTCAGACATCTCTGAGCAGAGACCGCCCCACACAGCGCGCTTGACTGACAGTGCGCTTCTCCACTCTCACAGTACACATGCATGTGCAACGCTTACTTACAATTACAGAGAACTGAATTTGAATACTTGCTCGTGCGAGCTCTTTCACTATGAGAGCTGCCTGCTCACGTGATTAATACTATGATATGGGATTATTATATACGCGGGATATATATATATATATATATATATATATATATATATATATATATATATATATATATTCAAAATTAAATAAATAAATAAAAAGAAATGGAGTAATAATCTGTATTTAATAAATAATAACCCATTTCAGGTTTGATTATGGCTGATATTCAGTATATCATGACATTGAGTTATATTTAATCTTTTTGGGTAACAATACACTCATTGCAGTCTAACTGTATCAGTAGCAATGACGAAACAAAGCGCAATGTAACTCGTGAGTCATACGTGATGGCACATGCTAGAACACATGCTGATTCCCTTGGTGCCGGAACGTACCTGGTGCAATCTGGCAGAGGGGCCCTATGTTGTATTTAGGTAGGCCTAACGCAGTGAGCTACTGCCTTTTCTTGATTTACCCATGAAATCATTGTTGTGTTACAGTGAGTGACAGTGTCTGGCATGGGCTGCCGTAGGCAGAGTCTATGGCACAGCTGAGACCGGGTGCATCTGCGCAGCGTGTGTGTGCATGTGTGCGCCGACTCCTATTTATTGTGCCACGTTGACCCTGTTCCCAGCTTTTTTTGCCATTGCTCTGGAATCGGGCGATAAGCTCAAATGCTCTCTGCTGCCAAAGTGTGGCATTTGGGAGCTTGGGTTTGCTTTTTTTACTTTTCATTCATCCTCTTCTTTAAAAGTTACTTTTATGTGCTTTAACAGACAACAAAGACTAGGGCTAAATAATTATGTCCAGTCTTGCATATAGTTGTCTGTTGATTCGCTATAAATAACTTGTTATCTGCCACCTCATTGGAAAAGCTTTACAATTAAGTGTTCCCATTCTTTGATGTTAATTTTTCTTCATCGGAACAGATTTGAAGAAATTTTGCATTACATCACTTGGTCACCAATGGACACATATAAATACTGAAACATTTATAGTTTTTAAAATAGGTTTTAAACACATTATTTTATTAGTGGCAGATCAGCCCATTGATTGATTGCAGCCGAAGAATGAGCATGCAGGCACTGTGTGGGTGGGTGAAGGGCAGATGGATGGGAAGAGCACTGATAATAGCCTAATGTGTACACTGTCAATTACAAAGGCCACCATGTTTAGCCCTCAGATAATTTCCCCTGCCCTCCTTGAATGAACACTTCTGTCATATAAAGACCTGTTAGAGTTAGAGCTTTTTTGTAGACTAATTACTTTCAGAGCTAACGTAGCCTGTAGTGTTTGAACGCTCACCCGATAAATGGAAAAAAAGGTTATTTACAAATAAAATCTTCTTCTTTGTGCAGAAGTATGCTCTGAAAATGTTTGTTTTTATTATGTGTTTTCCAGTGGGTCAAACAATATCCCACTTTAAATCGTAAATTAATACAATTTAAAAAGGTTAATAAAATGAAATTATTAAATAAATGCATTTTAATGAAAATGTGAAATAGATGAGTTTTAGTTAAGGTTAGATAATTTGTGCCCTACTCAGTGTTATTTTAGTATCATTTATATACCATCATAGGGTTTATTTTATGTTCTGTTATTTTATTTCAGTTAAGGCTTATTTTATTCCATGTAACAACATATTTTTTATGGTTTTAAAGTTAATTTTAGTTAACAATAATAATCCTGGCTCAACTGAATGAAAATACACATTTGCTCATCCCATTTATTACACAGTAGTATATTCTGGCTCTAGTATTTTCTGCCTGTCAGGATGTGCTGCACTGGTTGCATATTAAAGAAGCACATTTTCTTAGACAAGCATGACAACTTTAACTCAGCTTATCCTGACAACTTAATTCTGAGTTATACTGTAGGTCAGATGTTAGAAATAGGAAGCCAGTAATATAAACCTGAGACTGGAGGAAGTGCTTATGCTTTGTGTGCCTAGAATGTAACCAGCAATAACTTCAATTCTGATGACATGCTACATTCATAGAGTAGTTTCATTGCCAGCTTTGTATTTAGCATTTCTTTCACTGAAACCTTCTGTTTCATGCATAAAAGAGTCTTCTTAATCAATACTATAAGGCTTAAACCTCTTTATGCTTCACTTGACTAGTTTGTCTTTGAAAACATGAAGCAAATGCGTGGATAAAGATATATTTGCAATGAACAGGCTCACTTCGCTACTCTGGCAATGAACCACCAATGAGCAGTGTGGCATATTGCAGCACCCGCTCTGTAGGTGCTCATCACATTATAATGCAAATGCATTTATTTGGCAACCAAAGAGATGTGTGGCATTTACTGAATCAGTTATATATTGAGAGATTATTGCACTGTATTGGCTGGGACAAAGACAAGGTGCTCAATTACAGGTGTGTGGCGAGTCATTATAAATCTCGACCCGGCACACTGCATATTAAAGGCCCTTATTTGGAAACCTCAGACACTTTGGTGGGCAGTTTAGTCTCAAGGGACTGCCATTGCTTGAGAAATTATAATACTATATATATAATATATAGGGGAAGTCGTGGCCTAATGGTTAGAGAGTCGGACTCGTAATCGAAAGGTTGCGGGTTCGAGTCTCGGGCCGGCAGGAATTGTAGGTGGGGGGAGTGAATGTCCAGCGCTCTCTCCACCCTCAATATCACGACTGAGGTGCCCTTGAGCAAGGCACCGAACCCCCAACTGCTCCCCGGGCACCGCAGCATAAATGGCTGCCCACTGCTCCGGGTGTGTGTTCACGGTGTGTGTGTGTGTTCACTGCTGTGTGTGTGCACGATGGATGGGTTAAATGCAGAGCACGAATTCCGAGTATGGGTCACCATACTTGGCAGTATGTCACTTCACTTCACTTCACTTCCACTTCACTTCATAATAATATACTCATTATAAGAGTATCTATGAGTAAAAAAATGATTTAGGACCAAATCAAAATAGGTTTGTGAAATTATGTCGTAAAAAAATGTTTTAATGGAGTGGCTGGGTTACTTTAATTACCTTAAACTATTGGAAGCTCAAACTGTAAGGTGCAATTCATGAACTCTTGTACTTTTGAGCAAGATGCTTAACCCCACATTGCTCCAGGGGGACTGTCCGCCATAATATGTGTACTATAAGTCACTTTGGCTCAATGCCTCAGTTAAACGGCTTCTTACTAGTGCACAATACACCCATTTCATAAAAAACTGTGATTTCATAAATCTGTGGGGACACCATTTCTATTCACCTGCATGTCTCACAACTTCCTCCTGTATCCACATAACATGAGCTTTGCTCATGTTGCAAATTAGCTTAAGGGGGGATATTATTAATTATAATATTTGGATAATTTAATTGAATTAGCTTGATAAAGCCGAATTTACAGTACAATCAAATGACTAGGTCGTCTAGTGAACGCTCAGTATTGATTATTTATGAATTCAAAGAAATCTTAATTTCCAGGGTAAGAGAAATACCCTTTTTTAAGGTACAGTACTACTCAGAGCATGTAACACGATCAAAATCGTTAAATTGACTTTGTTGCAAGCAGGGAATAAGAAACAAATACTCATTGTGCACAAAGTTTTATTAACTAACTCACAAACACATAACTAGACTAAACAAACACATGCATATATATATATATACACACACACACACATCACACATACATGGTACATGGGAAGGGTACGTGAGACTGGATGAATGAAACCGGACAGAAACAGGGGAAATGAGGCTGAGTTGACCATCTGAAAGAACCATCAGTCTCTAATTCAAAGCACAGTATACGATAGCTTACAACAAACCTCTGTGTGGTGAAAGGAGCGATACTTGGGAGAGAACGAGAGAGAGAAATGTCTGAGCGAGTGCATTTCCATGATGGTGAATTCCAGGGTTGAGTGAAAATGAACTCCAATGGTATTAGTCTGACTCTTTGTAGTCAAGAGCCATCTATATTGCTCTGGCAGTCTATACTTTGATTAAATTACACACACACCTGGCATTCTATGAGAAGGTGGTGTACACCAAAGTGTGCGTCATCAAATGAGCATTAATTTGGTAGGAGACACAATATAGGTGGGGTTACATTGACTAGTACTTCACTCATAAAGCATGCATAAAACAAAATACAATGCAAGAGACACTATACAAGATAGTTAAAATCATACACAAAATGTCCTGGGATGCGTGTTTATCTGTAGAAAGGTTTGTCTATGAGTGACAAGGAGGAAAGTTTTGTTTGTATATTTGTGGGTTTCAGAAGGGACTGTTCTTACGGCATGTCACATCTCACATACTTTTGAGCAATAAAACAGTCTTATCAGATGGTTGCCCTGGTAACTGAGCCCTTTAGGGTGCTCTTTCGGGGGGAAGAGTCCATAGACCCTCACAGATTGCTTGTTGAATGAGAGGGTTTGCTGGATTATTAATTAAATATAATGAATAAATGTGTGTCTTATTGGTCCAAATGCTACACTCATGTGAAATACACAATCTTTGCCATGACCAAGGCAGACCACATCATATTAAACACTTTGCCTGAATGCTAAATTAAGTATCTTCTCAGAGCTAATGGTTTAGTTATTTCCAGCCAATGGGCTGCACAGCACTTACTAAATGGGTCACACCAGCAATGAAAAGTTCCAATCTGTCTAGTGGATCCATCAGAAAGGGACTTTAGCCATGACTGCAGTAATAGTTCTGAGCAGATGATTAGAAATGCACTCTGCTGTGGCACATTTAGACAAACAAAGCCTTAGTAATCAGGGTTGAAGAGAGCTGCGTTTTGACTCAATCTTAAAGCATTAATGCCTTCATTTGCTTGTAAATTGTGACAAGTTCATTCCAAAAGCTGTTAATCTTACATTTGTTTGGTCAAGAGGAATGTGGGTAGTAAGGTAAGCACACTGAACTACACGCTACAAGCTTCAAAGCTTTGTTTTGAAATATGGCCTTATTAAATCTACTGCAATAAACTGATGTTAAAACTGGGAGAAAATTCCAAAATGTTCGCTTTCACAACTAATTTTTTCACTTTCTTGAACCGTTTGTGATTTTAAGCTTACCTGTGTGTATTATGGGGCCTAACGGCACATAGAACATTTCCTTCCAGTTGAGAAAGTCTTTACGCTTCATTCAGCTGCCCGAGCTCCATTGAGGTTTACGTTGATCACAGAATTCCTGAAAAACATATGTCCAGGCAAGGCACTGACTCATATTGGTGATGCTTGCTGAAACCATGAGGTTGTTGTAGCAGTGGAGATGTTGCACCAAAATGAGGGCAAATTAATGATGCAATGCCCAGAGAGCTGCATTAAATGACATGTTTAATTCAGCTGCCTCCCACTGGATGCTAATCCCTTTATTCTCTATTCATGTAAATCTTCCCCTGGACACCATGGCTCTTCTAACACCCGACACGGCCACAGTTTAATGAGTTACAGATAACAATTGTATTTTGCATGATCACCAGGATGCATATGGACCATGCAGACACTTCTAATCATGTGCTAACTACAAGGAATTAGAGAAATGTCAATCAAGCAACATCTGTTTCTCAAGGGGGGGGTGTCAAATGGTGCACGTCTAACGAACCATATGTTCAGTGGAATTTTCACAGTATGTACAAAATCATGTTTACCAAGTGCAAGTAATCTTAAAATTCTTTAATAATCTTACAATTATTTAATACTAAAAAGTCTGTTATTTTAAAACACTGGCTTTTTGTCCTCAGTTAGAACAGAGTTGGATTCCTTGGAGTGCAGAGTTAGCAAAACACTTGATTACACACATTATGACGTCACATAGATTATGTCTGTATCTGTTAAATTCTGTGACGCGAGCGTGTGAGTTTAGTTAGATACAGAATGGGATTGTAAGTGTTGTTATGTAATGCAGAAGGCTTTAGACATTGGCTTTTTGTTTGGGTAGATAGTTGCATAAAATATAAAAAAAGAACAAGCTAAAAAAAGAAAAAAGCAATAATAATATTTTTCCAGTCATATCCTGTGTAATTATTGTGTAATTGTTTCTTTCTTACACTATATTATATTGCAGGGATAAATCCATTACTGGTGCCTCATGCCTGTTATGGCCTCATGTCTATTAACCATATTCATAATTCACACTAATGACGATCCCTGATGGGTATGGAAGCATGAAAGTGCTGACCTGTCAGCAGAACACAACTCAAACCCTATACTGAGCTGGACAAAGTGATTAAAGAGTGTCCATATATATATATATATATATATATATATAGAGAGAGAGAGAGAGAGAGAGAGAGAGAGAGAGAGAGAGAGAGACTCTTCAACACAGCAAAATCAGGCCCAACCAAATCACAGTTACAAAAACAAAACTACATCGCCTATTGGAAAGATGCCACTAAAATACAAAAGCAGATGGAGCTGTAGTTACATCTGAAAAGATACTATAAAAAAGCAGAATACCTGAGCTGTGTAAACGATCACAAACCACGAGAACAGAGACTGTGTTCACTATGCTCGCAGAAAGAGCTGGAAACAGAGGAACATTTCTTACTGCACTGTGATTACTATCACAACATTAGAGCTGCATATTTCACCAAACTCCAACAAATTAAACCAAATTTCATGGCATTACCAAATGCAGAAAAATTAAGTCACATTTTAGGGGAAAATCCCAAAATGATCACAACAGCAGCAAAACTGTCAGCCAGTGGACAAAACTAAAGCAAGATCATTTATTGCATGCTGTACAAAGATGTTTTTTTTTTTTTTTTTTTTTTAAGCAATGTCTTAAATATTTTTCTTGTTTGTGGAAAAAGAAAGAAAAAAAAGAATGAATGCATGTACACATTTACTTAATTATTTTACAGATCTATTCTGTTTTATGTATTATGTATGTAATACTGTGCAAGTCATGCCAATAAAGCTAATTTGAATTTGAATTTGAGAATTCTTCGATGAGTGGTTTTCAATTTCATTGTGCACTTGTCCAGCAGCCCTCATCTCACCTCCCTTCTATGGCTAATATGATCTGGATTTTTTTTTTTTTTTTTTTCAACTGAAATAGGTTGTGCAGGATTGCTCATATAGGCTCTTCTCATGCAAACCAACATGCACTGCTGCACACATGTGCTGTCCGGATTAGAAGACACATGGACAATCAACACACACTCTCTCTCTCTCTCTCTCTCCTGCTCCTGCACTGGCAAAAATAAAACTTTTGTGTGTCACAACGATAAAACTTTAATGATAGGATTTAGAGTGCTTAAATTAAAAACTAATGCCTCTTCAATTGTGTGCTTGTTTATGTGGTTCATGAGGACACAGATTTGTAATGACCGGTTTGACATAGGTATTACAATGTGATTTATAATTTACAAGGTGATTTATGAAGAAACTTTTGTTGTCCCGTAATTCAAAATGCTTAAAAAAAAAGTTTCCTGTGAGGGGTATAGATTTAGGTGTAGGGCAATAGAAAATACTGTTTGTACAGTATAAAAACCATTATGCCTATGGAGAGTCATGGTAAACCATAAAAACCTATGTGTGAATTACTGATGTCAGTTCGTAAAATTCCATGGTCAACTGTAAGTGGAAAGTGGAAGCGTTGAAGAGCAGCAGCTCTTGACGTAAGGTCACATAGCAGGGTTACCAAGTGCTGAGGTGTATGGTGTGTAAAACTCACCAACGCTCTGCTGATTCCATAGCTGAAGAGTTCCAAACTTCCACTGGCATTAACATCAACACAAGCTTTATGGAATGGGTTTCCATGGCCGAGCAGCTGTATGCAAGCCTCACAAGTGCAATCCAAAGCGTTGGATATAGTGGTGTAAATCTGGAATCTGGAGCAGTGGAAATGTGTTGTGTGGAGAGACAAATCACGCTTCTCTGTTTGGCAGTCTGATTGGTGAATCTGGTGAAAAGTTTGGTGGAGGAGGAATAATTGTATGGTGCTGCCTTTCAGGGGTTGGGCTAGACCCCTTATTTTCATTGAAGGAAAATCTTAATGCTTCAGCACATGATTCCAAGATATTCTGGACAATGGATTGATTTCAACTTTGTATTTTGGGGAAGGCTCTTTCCTATTCCAGCATGACTGTGCCCCAGTGCACAAAGCAAGGTCCATAAAGACATGCTTGAATGAGTTTGGTTTGGAAGAACTTGACTGGCTCACAGAGAGCCCTGACCTCAACTGCACTGAACACTGTTGGGATTAACTGGAATGGAGACTGTGAGCCAGGACTTCCTGGACAAAATCAGTGCATGACCTCAATAAATGCTCTGTTGGATGAATGGTCAAAATTTCAGAATGGTCAAAACACTCCAACATCTCGTGGAAAGCCTTCACAGAAAATTGGAAGATGTTATAGCTGCAAAGGGGAGACCAACTCCATATTAATGTCTATGTATTTAAAATATTCTGTTATTAAAGTCCCTTTTGGAATGGTCAAGTGTTCTAGTACGTTTGTCCATATATTGTAGTAAAAATTTTTATTTAATTGGAAGATAGAAGATAATAACCACTTTCACACATTAAACTCTAGATTACCATAAATTGTCAGATTGCCAGTCTCATGGCAATTTGTAACAATTTTAGCTTTCGGTCAATTGATGGCTCATTTGTACATTTTGCTTATTTCCAAATGATTGATCTGTTTAGGGATGGGGTTAGGGGGTGTTCCTACATCCTTTCACAATACTCATTTTTAAAAATGTGCAGGTTAAGAGGCTTAAAATGCAGCAAGATGTGGCACAGCATTTAAAGCGTCTGTGTAGTGCAAAGATGTCAAACACAGTTCCTGGAAGGCCACAGCACCAATTCTAATTAAACACACCTGGACCAGCTTATAAAGGTTTTAAGTATTATTTGAAAAGTAATTTTACTTTTACCCAGACTTGGGGCATTTACACAACACTCTTTTCATCTAAAAACTGAACAGTTTTTTACGTAAAATGTTTTGACATGACAACAGTATCTTGAGGGCCTGAAAACTTTTGAAAATGCAATTTCATTCACGCATTCAAGTGTACGTTTTTGAAAACCATACCATTATTGTCTCTAAACTACAAAAACCTGTATTTGTGAAAACGGTGATGTTATGCACCTGCTTATTATATAGGTACTGTATGTGTGCATGCACTGTGATGCAATGTGGAGTTTCTTTGCAAACATTGCCAACTACTGGCCTGGCATGCATAATACACATAAAACGTTTTTAGCCATTTTTACAGATCCGTGTGAATGGGTATCGTTTCGACAACATGGTCATCTACATAAAACTTTTTGAAAATGTGAAGCAGGAACTTGGAGCTAAATTTGAATTGTGGAGTCCAAAAATGTGCTTTGTGTCAACAGTGCAGAGTAATCAAATCATCTCTATTAGAATTTTAATATGAGCCCAAAACAAAAATGTCAGGTCAGCATGAACAGACCTTGCACATATGCTCATACCAGTAATCATATGCTTTGTTCAAACATCTTGTCAAAATAGTAATTTACCAGAATTTCCAAAGTGATTAAATGGTATTTCTCATAAGGTCCTGTTCACAGTTGATCTCTAAATTGTAATTTACCAGCACTTTTTTTTTCAGAAAGGGATGTACAGTCATGGCCAAAAATAACTTCTCTCAGTAAATTGTTGCAGTTGCAGATGTTTTGGTACTCAAATGTTTATTTATTTTTATTTTTTATTGCATTGCATTGGAACAACACACACACAAAAAAAAAAAGTCAAATCTGATACAAATCTACACAGAACCCCAAAAATGCGCTGGACAAAATTATTGGCACCCTAAACTTAATATTTTAACTGAATAACTGAAATAAATTTTTCTTACACACCTCTACTGGAATTTTGGACCAATCTTCTTTTGCAGACTGCTCCAGGTCATTCAGATTTGAAGGATGCCTTCTCCCAACTGCTGTTTTGAGATCTCTCCACAGGTGTTCTATGGGATTCAGATCTGGACTCATTGCTGGCCATTTCAGAACTCTCCAGCGCTTTGTTTGTAACCATTTCTGAGTGCTTTTTGAAGTGTGTTTCGGGTAATTGTCCTTCTGGAAGACCCATGACCTCTGGTGGAGACGCAGCTTTCTGACACTGGCCACTACGTTGCGCCCCAAAATTCTTTGGTTATCATCAGATTTCATGATACCGTTCACACAGTCAAGGCATCCAGTGCCAGAAGCAGCAAAGCAACCCAAAACATCTTTGAACCTCCACCATGTTTGACTGTAGGGACTGTGTTCTTTTCTATGAAGGCCTCATTTATTTTACTGTAAACAGTGCCATGATGTCCTTTACCAAAAAGCTCTACTTTTGTCTCATCTGTCCACAGTACGTTCTCCCAGAAGGATTGTGGTTTTGTCACATAAGTTTTGGCAAACTCCAGTCTTGCTTTTTTATGCCTTTGTGTCAACAGTGGTGGCCTCCTTTCCTACCATAGCATACCTTTGCATTCAGATGGCGACGGATAGTGCGAGCTGACACTATTGTACCCTGTGTCTGCAGATCAGCTTGAATTTGTTTGGAAGTTAATCTGGGTTCTTTATCCATCATTCGAAAAATCCTTCGTTGTAATTTTTCATTAATTTTGCTCTTCCATCCACGTCCAGGGAGGTTAGCTACAGTGCCATGGGCTGTAAACCTCTTGATGATAATGCGCACAGTGGACACGGGAACATTAATATCTCTGGAGATAGACTTGTAGCCTTGAGATTGTCCATGTTTTTCCACAATTATTTTTTATCTCAAATCCACAGGCAACTCTTTACACTTCTTTCTTTTCTCCATGCTCAGTGTGACACACAACACAAAGGTTGAGTCAACTTTTCTCCATTTGAACTGGTTGCAAGTGTGAATACTATGTTGCCCACACCTGTTACTTGCCACAGGTGTGTCTAAATACAAATTACAGGAGCATCACATGCTTGAAAAGCAATTATTTCTTACAATTTTGACAAGGTGCCAATAATTTTGTCCAGTCCATTTTTGAGTTCTGTGTGAAATTTTATCAAGTTTGACTTTTCTTCTCTGTTTTTTTTTTTTTTTTTTTGTGCTTTTGCAGTGTAAACAAAAACAATAAGCACATGAATACCAAAACATTTGCAATTGGAACAATTTTCTGAGAGAAGTGTTGCATTTTCTGACAGAATTGCAAGGGTGCCAATACTTTTGGCCATGACTGTATGTGTAAAAGCCCCTACATAAAACGCTACTCTAGATATGATCAGTTTTCGAATAGTAAACATGATCAAATGAGCAATTTTTGAGGAATCATTTAGTATACATTGACAACATCTCAATATCATTGTCTACAAAAAGTCCAGTCAAAGTGCTGGAAGAATTTGAAGCAGCATATCATTCTCATTTAAAGTATTATTTAAAGACTTCTGTGTGCATTATTCATGTTGTTCTAAAAGTGCCTCCCATAAATAAGAAATAGCTTAGTCTAACACGCTAAAGTATACATCTGCCTAGCTTACTAATGTTTGGCTTTTAAAGACTGGACAAATAAAGTTGAATTAGGGATTGTGTCAAAAATAACAAAGAAATGAAATAAATATGGACCACCCTGGTTATTTCATCCAATAAATTGTTCAAAATGTATTTTTTTGCCAAATGAGATGGCATAAAGCTTTAAAGGATCAAAAGAGGAGTAAATGATCACTTAAATATACTAGATGAAAATGTGGTCAGAATGCCCCACTGTATTAGTATTTATTTAAATTTTTCAGGCTTTTAGTTATACTTATGGGAAACAGGGAAACGTATAACTTTGGAAAGCTTACTAAAAAAGAAAACATTTGTCTGAGAAGCTAATGCGAGAGTTAAATAGACTGGCACTGATAAATATTCATGGTATACACTAGCAGAGAACGTGATAATTCATCCATTTCCAAATGAATAATACATTAGCTGAGCTTATATTATTAGATTTTGGTTATTGCTTTTGCAGGAAATTATGTTATAAGGGATTATAATAATTTAGGTAATTAGGTACTGTAAATAATAAAAGAGGTCAAACTGTACCATACAATATTTTTTAGTACAATTTCAATTTTAGTACGCTGCTAGCTCTTGCTGCTAGCTTTTCTCTACAGTCCCCACAACTCCAGTGGGTCCACAATGTATTCAAGGCACGTCAACACATCACCTCTCCAGCAATACAGGATTTCTCTGGCTGCTACAGGTTCTTCTGGACTACAGAAGTAGTTAAGTAGTTAGTACAGCCAGTTAAGTCGCTAGATGCTGGAGTTTAAGTGAGTTCAGCTTCTTTTTATATCCTTAGGGAGAAGACAACTAGCAAACGTGGTTGCAGATGTAATCAGCATGGAGAGATTGTAATCAAGCAGCTTGTGTAAGAGTGAATTTAAATAATACGAAGGCCTGTACACACTGTGTGTACATTCAGTGCCATCTGTAAAGTTTTTCTTCCCCCACTTATCTAAAAAATTCACATAACAATCACACTGATTAATATACACACAACAAAAATTACTTCTGTAAAACCACATAATGATTCATGGAACACCACTTAACTGCCTAAAAGTGATTACTCACATAGGTTTCTGTAGCAAATTGGGAATGCTTTTTGTGGCTGAAGAGTCTCAGGAATGCAGTGTCTGAAAAAAGTATGTGTGGACATCTGTCACAATATCTCAGTATTATTAACTTTATTAATAAAGTTATATGAAATTAATTGATACTTTTCACTTTACAGTCATAGTTTTGATTGGAATAAACTGGATTGGAAAAAATCCAGTTGGACAGTCATATACTGCCCAGTCAAAATTTTCAACGATGAGTGAGATCCACAGAGAGTTTGAACTCCATGCAACCTCTGTGTGAGTTTCCATTGGAAATGAATGGCTTTCACTCTGATGTCTGTTGTTTGTTGTAAGCAGTGAAAAGGCGGTTTAAGGTTTGTTTTCTCTCCCAAATCTGGACTATGTGGGTTAAATTTGTTTTATACCTACATTGAAAATTCATTTCAAGCATGCTTTTTATGTGAAAGGCTTTAGCATATTCTCTTCACTTCAAACACATTCTAACAGCCTTTTACTAGATTATACTCTGGTGATGAAATATGCATAACCTGAAATGCTATTAACATGCTATGGATTTCTAGGCAGCATGCAAGAGGCTGCTATGAATAAAATAGTATTTACTGCACTGTGTGGTAAAAAAAAGGAACTGATTTCTAAATACACATTCACACTAAATGCACAAGTTCACTTGCATATAGACAAATGCTGCAAAGTGCTGCATTGCTTGAACATCCTCAAAGCCCAGCACAGTCCAAAACATGCACTCTAATTGGCTGGCAGAAAATATTTTGTGATGAAATAAGTGCCCGCCAGAGCCTAGGGCTGTCACGGTGAGAGGTGTGACATCTCAGGAAACCTATTTGATATCTACTGTAGGTGCATTTTGCATGTAGTATTCAAACAGACAGCACAATGTCAGCACCTTTAAGCGTAAAAAACACTTATAAAACACATACAGTTGTGGTCAGAATTATTGGAACCCTTGGTAAATATGATCAAAGAAGACTGTGAAAATTAACCTGCTTTGTTAATCCTTTTGATCTTTTATTTAAAAAAATCACAAAAAGCTAACCTTTCATTGGATAATAAGAATTTAAAATGGGGGGAAATATCATTATGAAATAAATGTTTTTCTCAAACACACGTTGGACACAATTATTGGCACCTTTTTATTCAATACTTTTTGAAACCTCCATTTGTCAGTTTAACAGCTCTAAATCTTCTCCTATAATGCCTGATGAGGTTAGAGAACACCTGACAAGAGATCAGAGACCATTCCTTCATCCAGAATCACTCCAGATCCTTTAGATTCACAGCTCCATGACGGTGCTTCTTCTCTTCAGTTCACCTCACTCATTTTCTACAGGGTTCAGGTCAGAGGACTGGAATGGCCAGCAGAAGCTTGGTTTTGTGCTCAGTGACCCATTTTTGTGTTGTTTTTGAGGTTTGTGTTTGGATTATTGTACGGTTGGAAGATCCAAACATGGCCCATTATAAGATTTCTAATAGAATCAGTCACTTATTGATTTTTTATCTGTTGGTATTTGATAGAATCCATGATGCCATGTGTCTGAACAAGATGTCCAGGACCTCCAGCAGAAATATAGGCCCACAACATCACAAATACAGCAGTATATTTCATTGTACACATGGGGTACTTTTTATCCCTGTGTTCACCAAACCCATCTTGAGTGTTTGCTGCTAAAAAGCTCATTTTTTAGTTTCATCTGACCATAGAAGCCAGTCCCATTTGAAGTGCCAGTCCTGTCTGATAACTGAATATGCTGGAGTTTGTTTTTGGATGAGCTAGGAGAATTTTTCTTGAAATCCTCCCAAACAACATGTGGTGATGTAGGGGCTGTTTGACAATTTTTTTTTAAAGGTTTTCTGACCCCGAGACTCAACTATTTTCTGCAATTCTCCAGCTGTGATCCTTGAAGAGTCTTTAGCCACTCAAACTCTCCTTCTCACCGTGCATTAGGACGATATAGACACACGTCCTCTTCCAGGCAGTTTCATTACATTTTCTGTTGATTGGAAATTCTTAATTATTGCCCTGATGGTGGAAATGGGGATTTTCACTGCTCTAGCTCTTTTCTTAAAGCCACTTCACTAATTTGTGAAGCTCAATTATCTTTTGCTGCACATCAGAAATATATTCTTTGTTTTTTCTCATTGTGATGGATGATTAAGGGAATTTGGGCTTTGTTTTCCCTCCTATTTATATTTCTGTGAAACAGGAAGCCATGGCTGGATAATTTCATGTTCATAATCACCCTAGAGTGCTCAAAATTGTGAATATGAATGGGAGTATACTTCAGAGATATTTTACTCTTAAGAATTTCTAGGGGTGCCAATAATTGTGTCCAACGTGTGTTTGAGAAAAACATTTATTTCATAATGATATTTCCCCCCATTTTAAATTCTTATTATCCAATGAAAGGTTAGCTTTTTGTGAATTTTTTAAATAAAAGATCAAAAGGATTAACAAAGCAGGTTAATTTTCACAGTCTTCTTTGATCATATTTACCAAGGGTTCCAATAATTCTGACCACAACTGTAAATTCTGATCCTCAGAATTGCAGCTAGAGGGGGAAATAATAAATGATAAATAAATGACTGAACATTATCCAGTTGTATTGTTCTCCCTTTGTCAAATCTGATAAACTGTGATCTCAAAGGTTCATTGTAGGGGTATTTGAGGTAAGACATTAGCATGTTGAAACATTGTGTATATATTTTGCTAAATAATCTAATTCCTCTTGGCAGTCACACAAATTATGCAAATATAAAGGTGTCCTCACTTTTCAATCCTCTTCCCTTGTTTAGTCCATTCTGTTGTTGACAGTGACATGCCTTAACTGACCTTCTGTATTCCCACAGACTCTCTGGCTAGTGTGCTTAGTACCTGAAATAACTACCCCACTCTGAGCAGTGAGTGGAGTTCATTGCTGTGTAGCTAGAGGAGAAAAGTTCTGTAGGGCCTGTGCGAGTCCCAGAGCAGTGTTAGAAATTCATAGTGAGAAAAAGGCGTGTTGTGCTTTTGCCATGATTTTCCTTTCAGAATAATCAACAAGTAATCCACACAACTCCAGTCTATCAGTGACATAAAAACGTCATGTTTGTAAGAAACAAATCCATTATTAAAGCATAATGGCAGATTTGTTTATTACAACCATATCTTACTTCACAAGATGGTAATTGATGGACTTCTGTGGTGTGCATTACTTGTGGGTTATTGTGATGTTTTCCATTAGTGAGCAATAGTGTTAAATCCGTTCCGATGAAGAAGCAAATGTAAATTTTTGGGTGAAACATTCCTTTACGATGTGTTCACACTAAAAATGTTGGTCTGTTGTGAATATTGTGGTTATGTATGAAGTAACATACAAATTATGCAGCTTTCTGTTGGTCCACCCAGTGAATCCCTTGTTGCATATTTGCTGAATCTGTGTGGGGAATCTTTCGTACTCTCGCGAAATTTGCGATTGTCTGGATTCCTATTGGAATGACTGGATATCGGCTGGGAAGATTCGCAGAGCAACAGTAAATGTGACACACCTTTAGCCACCTACCTAACTACATCCCCCATCTTCTTCTTCCTCCGCCTTCTCCTCTGCCTCCTCTGAGGGGTCCTCAGAGATATATCCAATTTTCTCAAGCTGCTTTCTCTCAATGACTCGACTGTGAGGCATATAAAATAGTGTTGGGCGTTTCATGAGATTGTGAACAATCCTTGCATTCAACCAACCATGGGGGTGAAAACATTACTTTTTTGTGGATAATAGATAATCGTTTCAAAAATATTATTTGAGAGAGTTATGTATGTATTTGTATTTGTATGTGTACTTGCACAGTATACTTTATGCTACTGGATTTCAAATTTTATATGACGCTTTAATGTTCAGCTTCAGTCATCTTTTGTGACATGAGGAAGTTAGAGAATGTTTCATTATTAAGTAATTAATGCACTTATTACTGCTGTTGGCAATTGAAAGTGAAAGACAAAAGCACGTTGTGTTAAGTTGCAGCAGACTGAAATCCGCTTTTGCTTTTGCCTATGCAATGAAAATAAAAAATTAAGCAGGTTCACTTTAACACTCTCTCAATAATTTAACTCACAGAATTTATCTGTTTTTATACTTGCGTTTATTCATGGTTCTAATAAATTAAAATGTTAGTAAATGTTTAAGACTTACCAAGGTTTCTGCAAGTTTGAGGCAGCACATGAGGAAGCACAAAGACTGTTTGGAATCTCTCAAGCAAGCAAGCAAATCAACCCTTTGCTTATCAGCGAAGCCTGTCTGCGTAAAAATGATCAATTTTTCAATCAAACTTCAAACCTTGATTCTCCAGGGGCGTAAAATTATAACAATAATTTTAGGGTGTGTATAAGCAGGTATATAATATTGCCTAAAAAAAAAAAAAAAAGAGTACCCCAATACTGACAGTTTTTCTTACATTGTGCAGAGTTTTACATGACTCTGTTGTGTAGCATGATTCATTCATTATTATTTCTGCATCTGCCTATAATCTGCCAGGTTATTTTCAGTATGTGATACATTTTTTATATATATTTTTCTTAAACTGGCTAATGATGTTGGTTAATGTTTACTTGCCTTTTTCTCTTTTGCCATAATTTTATTGAGTGTCACATGCTATTGCTTGTCTGGATAATGCCGTCTGAACTTGCCATACTTAGAATTTTATTGAATTGATGCCACTGTGGTGTGTGTTTAAAAATCTTTTAACTCTTTCTTTTAATTCATTTCATCTTTTGTGAATTTGAAGGTGCTCACCATAAGCCGTTTAGTGAAATTTGACTTTTTTTTTTTTTTTTTTACCAATCTTTTACCAGCATCCTGACATATTGCTGTGGCATTTCTTCATGAATAGATTGCGCCTTTCAGTGCTGTGTGAAAAAGGGAAACGTCTTGGCTTGTGCTTGCGTCTGTGCAAGAAACAATAGCTTTTGTCAGCTCGCTGAAACAAGATTAGCAACCAACTGTGCCCTCTGAGGCTTCAAAGAGGAGCAGTTCAAGAGGAAAACAGATAGGTGAGAGATTGCAAGCAGTTGTTTGTTGTGGATAAATCTGCTAATGATAAGAAAGCCGCACAGTTGCCTAAACTTTGAGGTGAAGCTTTAAACAATGAATCACTGTGCTCTTGGAGACCTGTCATGCTGGAATGGAGCCTAAAAGGGATTTAGACACAAACACTTGCGGAAGACCAATAAGTGCTGGTGCTGGTGCTTTGCCACCATATCCCCTGTGAGGACCCCGCCACTTAGATTATAAACAGATCCCCAGTGATGACCCCGCCTTAGACAGCCATCGGGAAAGACCACTGGAACCAGTTGAGCCCTTACAATCTGACTTTGCTGCAGTTGGAATTGAACTGCTGGTTCGTTTGGCCAGAGGAGAACTGGTCCCCTGACTGAGCCTGGTTTCTCCCAAGGTTTTTTTCTCCATTCTGTCACCGATGGAGTTTTGGTTCCTTGCCGCTGTCGCCTCTGGCTTGCTTAGTTGGGGACACGTTATTTCCAGCGATATCGTCGACCTGATTGCAAAGACACTATTTAAACTGAACTGAGCTGGATGATGACATCACTGAATTCAATGAAATGCCTTTTTTTTTTTTTTATTTTACATTATTGACACACTATTTTCCTTTTTTGATATTGTGCAGTTGCTTTGACACAATTTACATTGTTAAAAGCGCTATATAAATAAAGGGGACTTGTCTTGACTTGACTAGGGGACAAGAGCATCAAAATGGTCCATCTCTCAGCAGCCTTTTACCGGGGGGTCATTGCAGCAATCCAAATCTGTCAAGCCCATTTACAGCCCAGTCTGATCACCAGCATCTGCTGCCCAACTCATTATGGCTCCCACCAGTAGCTCAATCAATCTCAACCCCACCTGCATCCAGATCAGCTGGCTTAACACACTTAGCACTAAATCTTCCAGACACACCTGGCAGCCTTATTAATTTTGCATTTTCCATACAGCTTCCTCTTTATTTACTGATAATAAAGATAGAGGGGTCTGTGAAAGCTGCGTTTATTCAGTGCTATGAAGCAGAATTTGACAAACAGTGACTCCATATGGTAGTTTAGCTGTATGGTCTTTCCATTTGTCTGACTCTGTATCTCTTCTCAGCGCAGTATCGGTTGAAATGGGGTGAGCTGTGTATTTGATAGCGTGTACCCAGCACGTGCGGATGCTGGCAGCCGTGGGCTAAAAGGTCTGTTATTTCTCTTGGGAAACTCTATATTGCAATCTCTCAGGTTCTCTTTGGTCTCCATCAAGCTTTGGGACAGTCTGACTAAATATGCCAGCTAGATTGATTCACTCAGACATGGTAAACCAGAGGTGAGGTTGGTGGCATCATTGGCTTCACTTTGATTAAAAAGGTTAATTTGAAATCAAATTCATTGGTCATAACATTTGAGCTTTGAGTACCAGATTTTTATCTTGTCCTCCTGTAATGTTTTTTTTTTTTAAATGGCAAATTGATCTAAAGTGTGGATCTAGGACAAGATGGCCACTGATGGCAGCTGTGCGATGCTCTCCAGTGTTTGTACTGTTTTTGTTTGTTTTTCCTGTTTTTTGTTTTTTAAATACGATCAGTTTTACCAGGGATGACCTGCTGAACATTCGACAGAACACACCACAAAATCTTTCGAAGTTCGAACGGCGTTGCCTAGAATCCATCTGGCGAATCTCCGCTCTCTACCCAACAAAACGGACGAACTCCTTCTGCTCTCCCGGACAAATAAGGATTTTTCTATCTCTGTGTTTCACGGAAACCTGGCTAAATGGCGACATACCGGCATCTGCCTAATTACCAGCTGATCAGAGCAGATCGCGACGCAGAATCAACGGGGAAATCGCGCGGTGGCGGGACGTGCTTTTACATCAATGAGTGGTTGTGTACAGATGTAACTGTGTTAAAGAAGATGTGCTGTTCTGATCTAGAAACGCTTTTCTTTAACTGCAAGCCGTTCTATTCGCCGTGGGAGTTCTGCTCGTTCATTCTCGTGAGTGTCTACATTCCACCGCAAGCGCACGTGAGCACAGCTTTACAGAAACTTGCTGATATGATCACAGAAAGTGAGCAACAACACCCGGACTCTGTTTTAATCATTCTCGGGGACTTTAATAAAGCAAATCTCTCCCGCGAACTGCCAAAATACAGACAGCACATCACATGTCCCACCAGAGACAGTAATATACTGGATCACTGTTACACAGCGATAAAGGACGCATATCACTCTGTTCCACGAGCAGCTTTATGACTCTCTGATCACTGTTTGGTTCATCTTATTCCGTCCTACAGGCAGAAACTTAAATCTGCAAAGCTTGTATTAAGAACTGTTAAAAGATGGACTAATGAAACAGAGTGGGACTTACAAGCCTGTTTCTCTCTCACTGATTGGACTGTTTTTGAAGCCGCTGCCATCTATCTGGACGAGCTCACAGAGACTGTAACATCTTATATCAGTTTCTGTGAGGATATGTGCATTCCAACTCATCTAATCTACAACAATGACAAACCATGGTTCACTGCAAAACTCAGACAGCTCCGTCAGGCCAAAGAACATGCTTACAGAAAGGGGGATAAAGTCTTGTACAAACAGGCCAAATACACACTGGAAAAGGAGATCAGAGTGGCAAAGAGGAATTATTCTCACAAGCTAAGGAAAAAAATATCTTCCAGTGATCCTGCTTCAGTGTGGAAAGGAATGAAGGATATCACCAGTTACAAGACACCATCCCCCAGTACTCTGGAGAATCAACACCTGGCAGACGACTTGAACGAGTTTTATTGTTGTTTTGAAAAATCAATTAACACGCTCAAAACTGTGGAGATGATTGTGGACTTCAGAAGAAACCCCCCTGCTCTCCCCCCACTCACCATAATGAACAGCTCTGTGACTGAAGTGGAGTCATTCAGATTCCTGGGCACCACCATCTCCCAGGACCTGAAGTGGGATATTCACATAGACTCCATTGTCAGAAAGGCCAAACAGAGGTTGTACTTTCTTCGACAGCTAAGGAAGTTCAACCTGCCACAGGAGCTGCTGAAACAATTCTACTACGCCATCACTGAATCCATCCTCTGCACCTCAATAACTGTCTGGTTCAGCTCAGCTACCAAATCTGTCCTCAGAAGACCACGGAGAGTAGTCCGGACTGCTGAGCAAATCATTGGTACAACCCTCCCCACTCTCCAAGAGCTGTACTTATCCAGAGTGAGCAAAAGAGCTGGTAAAATCACTCTGGACCCCTCACATCCAGCACACTCCCTCTTTGAACTGCAGAGCTCTGAGCACCAGAACGACCAGACACAGGAACAGTTTCTTCCCTCAGGCAATCCATCTCATGAACACTCAACAATAAACGTTGAACACACAACTATAATACATTATCCATTCACCACACTCACTTATTTTATTTTTATTTCTCATTTCTAATTTGCACATACTTGACCTGTACATACATAGTTGTCTATATTATATATTGTGTTTTTGCTATTTTGTACATTGCCTATTTGTATATTTGTATATTATTATTTTATTATCTGTGTTCTGTCCTGTTGCTGTCTTTCTGTTGCACTGTGGAGCTTCTGTCACTACAACAAATTCCTTGTATGTGTAAACATACCTGGCCAATAAAGCTCATTCTGATTCTGATTCTGATATACATTTCTCTCTCTCTCTCTCTCTCTCTCTCTCTCTCTCTGTTAACTGATACCAGGAGGACATTATAAATCTTATTCAACAATTAATAGTCCCCCTGGATTAATACATATTTAGTGCATTTCAAAAATACTGCAAATTTTTTCTTCTAGAGATTATTCATATACTGTAGGTGATTTATTGCCACAAGATATGCTGTTCATGTACCTCTTTGCAAAGGTGATTTTTCTTTGACAGATTAAACCATGTTTATTTACTCTGTAACAAAGTGGAAGTTAATGGTGTGGTTAACTAATCAGGTCATTGAAGAACATTGCTCTCATGACTCACTGCCTGATCTTGATCTATCAAGTAAATTATGGAGTTTAAAGCTGCTGCACTAAGACATCTAAGTGGTTACTAGATGATCTATTGTAAATTTAACAACACTTCTGTGTGTCATCAATAACTTTGGTCAATTTCCTGGACCCAGAAATGGGTGGGTTCAAACAAATAAAAGCTGAAATGTTAATCTCTCATATTCATCTTTTGATGTCAAACCCAAATGTTTTCAGTCTACAGCAAAAATAAAGGAATTGGCCTTACTGTTCCAATACTTTTGGAGGGCACTGTATATATATATATATATATATTGGCTTTAGCTATTTTGAATATGTTTCAAACTTCCCAATTTTTTACTTTAGCACTCAACAATCAGAGTGATATTTATAATAAATGATGCCACATATTTAAAACATCCATCTCCATCTTAGGTTGATTCCTCTATTTCCGCGTTGCCGTGTTTACGACTTCGCCGGAGAGGAGTGGAATGTTTAAATCTTCGTCAACTGGATTCTGTTCAATTGGATCGGAAACTGGCATCACTGTCTCATCTTAACATGGCTCTAGTCAATGCCAGGTCCGTGTGTAATAAGACTTTTATTTTGAATGACTTTTATACCAGACGAAACTTGGATATCCTATTCCTGACTGAGACTTGGGCCTCTGTTGGTGAGTCGTCAGTTTTTGAGGAACTCTGTCCGCCAGACTGTTGTTTTATTAGTACACCAAGATGTACTGGCAAGGGTGGTGGGATTGCCATGGTTTTTAAACAATCCCTTAATATACGGCCCGTTTGTGTTGGGAGTTATTCATCGTTTGAGTTACAGTGTATTGTGTTGGAGTCTGATTCCACTGCAGTGTTCTGTGCGCTTATTTATAGGCCACCTAATTTTGACAGTGGTTTTATACGAGAGTTTTGTGAATTTGTAACTCTCATTATGCCATCATATGATCACCTGTTATTATTGGGAGATTTCAATGTACATGTGTGCTGCCCAGGTCGACCCTTGGTCAGTGAATTTTGTAACATGTTGGAATCTTTTGATTTTACGCAACATATAAATGGAGCAACTCATATTCATGGTCACACTCTGGACCTTATTCTGTCAAATAGTGTTACTGTTGAAAATGTAAACGTAGAAGACGTCTCCTTCTCTGATCATAGTCCAATTGTTTTTAATGCCCATGTCGAGAACTCTGTAGTGGTGAAGAAGTATCTGGGCCATCACTCTCGTTGTATAAATTCTTCTACTCCTTCTCAGTTTAGTGAAATTTATCGTACTAACGCTGTTGATGAATCCATTTTGAATGCTGCTGAGTCTTCCACTGGGCCTGATGAACTGACATCTTTTTTCTATGCATCTTGCTCTAATATTTTAGATGTTATTGCACCTTTGAAATTTAAATTACCCAGGCAGAAATCGTATTATTGGCTGGACGATCATGCTCGCTCTCTAAGGCAGGCTTGTCGTCGGGCTGAGAGGAAATGGAAACATGATTCTTTAACTGTGTCTTTTGAGTGTTTTAAAGAGTGTTTGATTAACTTTCAGAATGCTGCGAAATCAGCTAGGTTAAAGTATTTTTCTGATTTGATTGCTACACACTCTCATAGACCTAGGATTTTGTTTTCCACAATAAATAAATTAATTAATCCAGGTTGTCAGCTTCATGTGGAACCCTCAACTGAGCTCTGTGAAAACTTTTTGAAGTTTTTTTCTGAAAAAGTGTTAGCTATTCACTCCTCTTTTACCTTGCAGTTACCAGATCTGTCACTGTTTTCGCTGGCTAGTCCGGCTTCCTTTTCTTTGGGGGAACTTGGTGTTTTGGTCAATAAGATGAGGACAACTGCTTCTTCACTTGATGTCATTCCTTCTGAGATTATTAAGGCCTCTTTTTCTGAAATCGGTAATTCCATTCAGTTATTGATTAACTCATCTCTAACTACTGGGGTAGTCCCGAAATGTTTTAAGCATGCTGTAGTTCAACCTTTGCTTAAGAAACAGGGCTTGGAGGAAGGTTGCCTTGACAATTATCGGCCTGTCTCTAAGCTTTCATTTTTATCAAAACTTTTAGAAAAAGTTGTATATTCACAATTGATTTCCTTTTTGAATGAAGCTAAATTAACAGAACCTCTTCAATCTGGTTTCTCTGCACAGCATAGTACTGAGTCAGCTTTGTTTAAAGTGTTCAATGACATCTTACTTGCAGTTGATAATGGTAAAAATACAGTACTGCTGCTTCTCGATCTTACAGCTGCCTTCGATACAGTTGATCATAATATTCTCCTTTGCCGGTTAGAGCGTTTATTTGGTATTGGGGGTATTGCTTTGCAGTGGTTTAATTCGTATATTAGAGACAGGTCTTTTTCTGTTGAGTTAGGTAAGTTCTCTTCATCTGTTGCTCCTATTGTCTGTGGGGTCCCTCAGGGATCCATTTTGGGGCCACTTCTTTTTAATTTATATATGCGACCATTGGGAGATGTTATTAGGAGACATAATGTTTCATTTCATTTATATGCTGATGATACCCAGTTGTACATACCACTGAAAGCTGGTGATACTATTGAACCTTTATTGGCCTGTCTTGGGGACATTAAGAAATGGTTGTCTAATCATTTTCTTCGACTTAATGAAGACAAAACAGAAGTAATCATCTTTGGCCCCCCTAAGTTAAGAAGTGGTTTAATACAGGAGCTTGGCAAGCATTTCTCCTCAGTCTCTTCCCAGGTCAGGAATCTTGGTGTCATTCTGGACTCTGAGCTTTGCTTAACTAAGCAAATTAATACAGTTGTCAAGAACAGTTTTTATCAGTTAAGGATTATTTCAAGATTGAAATCATTTCTGTCTTTTAATGACCTGGAGAAAGTCATTCATGCTTTTATTACCTCCCGTCTCGATTATTGTAAATCATTATATTTGGGTCTTCCTCAGTCATCTATCGCACGTTTACAGATGGTACAGAATGCTGCTGCAAGGCTGTTGACTAGGACTAAGAAAACTGATCACGTTACACCAATTTTAGCCTCTCTTCACTGGCTTCCTGTTCATTTTAGAATTCAGTTTAAAATTTTATTGTTTGTTTTTAAAGCACTTAATGGTCAAGCCCCATCTTATCTCACAGATCATCTTACTCTACTTTCATCCTCCAGATCTCTAAGATCTTCTGTCAGGGCTCTTTTAGTTGTCCCGCGTTCACGTTTAAAAACAAAGGGTGATAGAGCTTTTTCGATTGCTGCCTCTCGTCTTTGGAATCAACTGCCACTGGACATTCGCCTTGCACCTTCTATTGCAACTTTTAAAATGAAGATGTAAACATATCTTTATTCCCAGGCATTTTTATTTGATTTATCTATGTTGTATTGTTTTACATCACCTGTTTTATTTTATGTTTATCTTTGACTTTGTTCAGCACTTTGGTCAGCTCTGCTGAGATAAATGTGCTATATAAATAAACTTTACTTACTTACTTACTTACTTAACTGATGTGGTTGCATAATAAATGCCTCATCGTGATCTTTTGAAATATTGACATTTTCAATGTAAGATGTGTTCCATCTTCAAAACCACATGTGATTTTAAACAAGGAATATCACACCGAGTAAGTGCGCATACAAGAGGTGCAGCCTTGCTCTTCTTTTTGCTCCCACTTTAGACTTTACTGAGCATCTATCCTAAATGCTCCATACAAAAATGTTATGGTTTAGTTGTGCAGCTGCCTGCTCTCAATTGCTGCAGATGAACTCATAGTGTTTGCTGTTATTAATTTGTTTTATTTACTATTAATTTCGTTTCATTTTAAGTGGTTATATTATAAATATAAAATACAAATTTTATAATTTTAAGTATTTTCATAATAATGATCAACATATGAAGAGTTCAGATGCAAAAGCCTCTAAGTGCTGTTTGACATTTTCTTCTAAAATTAGCATTTTTTATCAGCCTCCTATGTGTAGGTTCAGTAATTTCACTTTAATGGCAATTAATAGGTTCTGTTCTTTGCCATTAAAGTGAAACAACTGAACATAAACATAGGAGCCAAAAATTTAAATTTTATTGAATATATCAAATGTATTTCTCAGTAAATTATTAAGTGAATCATACTTTGTTTTATTTTATTACTTTATTCAACATTTAATTTGATAAAATTTTAAAATATTTTTGCTGAAACAAGTGAAGGTGTTTTTTATTCAAGTGTCAAGTTTACATTTTACAGAGATATGAGGGCAAGGTAATTATAAGAGTTTCTTTTCTGTAGCATTTTTGCATTTTCCCATTAAAAATTTGCAATTGATCAAAAAAAGAGGTTTAACCTCTCTTTGCACCCATTCAATAACAGGAAATTATTTTGGGTTCAAATCACAGATGCCAGCAATTTTTTTTTCTTATAACTAACAGCCATCAAATCAGGTTTCTGGGATAACACACCAGCTGTCACAGATATCTAGCAGATCCTCTCGCCTTGTCAAGATCCGATAATAGAGCCACCTGAGCAGCTTCAGATATTTTGTTATGCAAGCATGTAGGATAGAGTCTTTATATTTATGGAAATAACCTTTACTGAACGTTCTTTGTCGACTTGTGCAGATAGACATCAAAGACACCTAGTCTCAGTAAAACAGAGTAGATTCATTATGGTTTCAGTTCAAGCTTGCCACAGGTGCCTCAGGCTGAATACAGATAAGAAAAGCTCTGACTTATCATGCTTGTGTTCCACCATTTCATATTTCAAGCTTTCCATCTCCTGTGAGCAATTGAACTTTAATGTCTACTCAGACTGCTATGAATCTTAATGGTTCTCATTCAGTGCTGGCTACATGAGAAGTGTGGAGAGACTGGCCTCTGTGACGAAGCCCAGCCAGTGGGATGTGAGAGGGAGAGACTGGTCACTCTATTAATTACTACAGTGCCACAGCAGGCATGAGAAAAGCATAAAAGTTATCCAGCATAGGTGGGTTTATTCGGCTTGACATATTGTGTTCTATTCAGTGAGTAACAAATCGAGCAAACACCACAATTTATCATCCTAAGTGGCCTTCCAGTCCAGCATTTCCTAGGATTGCAAAGAATATACACTGATCAACTACAATATTAAAACCACTGACAGGAGAAATGAATATCATTGCAATGGTCACCTACCTAAAGATTGATGGAGACCACATGCACACCTTCATGGCAGTGATGTAGGACAATAATGCCCCCTGCCATGCTGCAAAAATTGTTCAGGAATGGTTTGAGAAACATGACAAAGAGTTCAAGGCCTCGGGCTCCAAATTCTCCAGATCTCAATCCGATGTATCAATGCATCAGAGCTCTTTTCCCTTATGAAGAAGAAGTTTATTCAAGTGTGCTATTAGTATACTGTATTTCTTTTAAAATAAAAATAGGAAAGTACACTTTTAGTCTACTTTTTATGCACTTTGGAAATTGGCTGTATGTACTTCTCAGAAATATACTTAAAATGACATTTAAGTATACTTGACTTATACTTAGAAAAGGTCTAAATATATTTGAGCTATACTTGTGCTCCGAGAATCCGTGTTGTCATTGTTATATCTTAGGGGCGCTATAGTACTCATATTCTGTACAGAATTTCCAAAGAAAAAGCACAAGTGAAGACGTAACCAAAACAACAGATGCTTCCACATGTTAAAACAGCATCAAAACTGTAACGTTATGGAACAAAATGTCGACCAATGAAGAGGTAATAATGACTGTCAAGCTTTGAGTTGTTGAATGACTCCTTCTACATTGTGATTATCATTCTGAATCCAATTCATAGTCTTTTTTCAGCTTTTTGTACAAAATGTTGTTTATTTCTTTACTTTTTATTTATGAAACTTAACCACATTCAAGAAAGTGGGCCAATTTAGTCCCAAGGAGTATTGAAATAGTACACTTATATTTGTATACTTGCTACATAAAGTATACTTAAAATATACTTGAATTAAGTATACTTAAAAGAATAAACTAATACTACTACTTTTTGGTAAGTGTTGGCAGCAGGAGGAGGACCATTTTAGGCAGGTGGTTTTAATGTTGTGGCTGATCAGTGTAGGTTCCCTTTAATTGTATGCAACTGACAAGAAATGGAGATGTTCAAGAGCTCTTTTATGGCTTAAAGTGGCAATTCAGTCTTTTCAATTGTTAATATTGTTTTGGACCCCAGTGGCTGTCAGTCCTCTGTCGTGTGTGCCTTGTGTTCCCGCCTCTTGTGTCCTTATTTCGTTTGTTTCCTGTCCTCGTTTAATGTGATTATTAGTTTATTAGTTTCAGCTGTGTTTTAGTTCCTGTCTGTTGAGTTAGTGTTTGTCTGGTCTACTTGTTACTCCCTGGTATTCCTGGCCTTGCCTTGCCTCGAGTCATTAAAGACTGTTATTTGAGTTTACATCCTCGTCTCGTGTTCCTCGTTCCTCTCTGTTGTGTGCACAGTGACAGTGGCATTCATGGTAATAAATATTTGAATATTTACAGTATTTGAAACATTCTTCCACAGAAGACAAAAAAGTGATGGCAGAAGTTTCATTTTGGGTGAACCATTCCTTTAGTTCAAGAAGAAGCTGCAAACAGCGAATGCTCATGAAAAAGTAAAGAGATTTCTTGAAATTAAGCTGTTCATGCTTTTATGTTTGTGTTTTTCCTTGTTGATTCTGAAGGTTGCAGCAATGGGTCTGAGCACCTCTCTTGGCTCCTGGCACAGAGGTTGTTAGCAAGGAAAGAAAATGTGAGAGGCTTTTTTTGAGCAATAAAAGCATCGCTAAGGGCCCCTTTTCCTCAAGAAGCCCTGTTTCACCTCTGTTATTTTTCTTCTCTGGTTCTCTCTGTTTCTAGGAGCCACTCTAATCCCACACAATACTCCTGAAATAGAGGCTCTTAAAAAGAATGAGCACATATTGACAGGTTCCAATTTCAGCACCGCAGATGAAAAATAAAAACTGGAAAATGAGCGAGTCTCACAACCTGGTAATCTATGCTGTAAATTGGCCCGTAAGTGATCCCGTTGGTTCTACAGATTTAGAAGGGCTTATTCAGTTCTTCACAGCATATTGGACTGAAGACCAAATGAAGCCCATGCATCCTTTGATATATCCTCATTAATGGGATTGTGTCAGCCTACCAGCAAAAGGCTGTAAATGTGGCTGCCTCCCACCTCTCTTCCCAATTTGTTTAATCACTTTTTTTTATCATCAGTAGCTGGCATTTCAATCTCAGATCTGTCACTATCCTCCAGGACATGTTTGCTGATTTGCGTTTGGAGTAAAACACTGGGCATCCAGGTTCAGGACTAACCTTTTACTATACCCCAGGGACATAATGTAGCATTATTAAAGTATTTCTGTATTTATAAGACTTTCTGCAAATATCTTCATTACTAAAGCACTTTTTGTCTTTTAAATGAACAGTAGATGAATTTAAAATATGTGATCAATCTCTTACACCCTCATACTTAGCTGTCATTTGTTTAACAAATAAATAAAATTACCTCAGGCTTTCTTCACGGTACTCCAAAATAACAAACAGAACATGTCAATCAACATCAACATTTTAAAAAATCTTCACACCCCTTGAATGTGGGTGTAGTGTAATTTTAGGTGATCTCTTTTTTTTAAGTTTTTTTTTTTTTTGTAGTTTACTTCTGAGTATTTCTCTCTCTCTCAATTCAATTCAAATGAGCTTTATTGGCATGACTGTGTAATATAGCACAATGTTGCCAAAGCAATAAGTATATTATACAAACTAACAGATTAATAAAAAGGGGAAAAATAAACACATATACATGTCCAACTTATCACAATGAAAAGTAAATAAATGACAAATTAAAAGAATACAGAGAGTAATTGTAAATGGTAAAGAGGGTTCAGCCTTTGTCCCTCATTTAATGGCAGGAGCACACATACTGCACTGCCAGGTGGATGCACTTTTCCTTCTCTCCCAATATATACGAGAGTTTCTCTGTGTTGCTCGTTTGCAGGAATTCAGGTGACACTAGCGCTATTTGTTTGAAATAGGCATCTCTGATGTGTTTATATTTGCTGTACTCTGTAAGGAAGTGCAGCCCGTCCTCTATGAGTCCCTCTGTGCAGTGAGAACACAGTCGGAGCTCTCCAGCTCTGCTTGTGTCAGCCCGTCTCCACACTCAGACCGTGCTCGCTCAGACGATACTTCGTCTGCAGCTTTCTCTGACCATATTCTTTAATACTTCTCAGGTATGACACTAATTTATAATCACATGTTTTACTGTGGAATTAAGTTAATTTCTTTTACTTTTTAGTTACTTTTTTTTGTCAATCATGAATGTATTCTTCCTGGGTTATTTTTTCAGTTTCTTTAACTTTTGAATGTTTACACCGAATTGTGGAATTGAGTTGATGTTTTTCCACTAAATAGTGCATGGGGTCACTCTCTGTGTGTTTTTGCATGTCTGATAGGTGGAACCAGAACTTCGCTGCTCTCCAGCCGAGATTTGGGGCGTTTCTCTCTCTCTCTCTCAGTTCTCAAGTTTGACTGAGAATACAACAGAATGTGATTTCATTCCAGTGCCTAGTAAATCCCGTCAACAGAAATGTTATGTCAACAGATGACAAGCAAGAACACTATTAGTGTTTTATATATATATATATATATATATAAGTATATAAAGTTATATCAGTATATAAAGTTGCATGTTGGGAGTGGGAGGTGATTAAACTGACTATTTGACTATGTGATGCTCATATATTTCCATTTACGTCAAGCACTTTTTGCAAGAAGTGGGTCACATTTAAATGCAATTTGTGCAAATGCGTCATTCCCTCAAAACATTTTGTGTATGAAAATAAGTTTGTACATATCTGCAATTTCAATTTCTGTTCTCATTTCTTTTTTTTTTTTTTTTTCTTTTAACAAAGTAGTTTTGTTCCCGTCATGCATGGATGTGAAAGCCAATCTTACCCAAAATCAATGTAAAACTAACCAATCTTTCTAGATCAACCATGATAAAAAATTTTATAATAATAAAAAATAGGACCATAACCTCAAAGGACTCCAGTTACCTATTGTTCAGCATGTTCTGTTCAGTAAAGCAAACGAAACATGAATTACATTCTGCCTTAAAAAATAGAAAAGGCAGGATTTGGTTTTGCTATCTGCTTATGGTTACCATTATTAGGGAGAGAATGATTGGAATATGGGAGTTAATTATCTAGAATGATTCTTTTTTTCTTTCTTTTTTTTTCTTTTCCTATGTTGAGTTTCCCAAATTCCAAGGTTCAATTATTCTTATCACCTAACACCCTTCATTCCCATTCCAAAAACTGTACATCCCTCAGTAGGTGGTAAATTATACTTTGGATTTCATACAGTCAAGTCAAATCTATATTATTTGTATAGCGCTTTTAACAATGTAAATTGTGTCAAAGCAGATTTACATTGGCTTTATATCAGCTTTACAGTATTTAGACAGGGAAATAATTTGTCTAAATAGTGTCATTCTGGCCAGACAAAATGAGCAGTTTAAATCTAGGCTAAAGCAGAATCAGATTGTGCAAAGGACTCATCTGGTGCCTGTGGTCTTGTCCCGATGGCCGTCTTGGAGACAGGGTCTTCACTGGGGATCAGTCTCTGGGGCTCATCTAGGTGTCCTGGCTGTAGAGGTCATCTCTAGGTGCTGATCCACCATCTGATCTGGATACAGTCTGGATCTGGGTGGCTACGGTGACCTCGGAATAAGAAAGAAACAGACTAATATTAGCGTATATGCCATTCTTCTAACAATGTAACAAGTACATCAGGTGTTTTGGGAAGTGTTCCCGGATCCGGATGACCTAATTAATGCAGCCTAACAATCCTTTAACGGATTTGAATTATAGAAATGTGATAGTGTATTATGTGTAAACCAGGTTAAAGAGATGGGTCTTTAATCTAGATTTAAACTGACAGAGTGTGTCTGCTTCCCGAACAGTGTTAGGTAGATTGTTCCAGAGTTTGGGTGCTAAATAGGAAACGATCTCCTGCCCGCAGTTGATTTTGATATTCTAGGTATTATCAAATGGCCAGAGTTTTGAGATCACAGCGTACGTGAAGGACTATAATGCGATAAGAGCTCACTCAAATACTGAGGTGCCAAACCATTCAGGGCTTTATAAGTAATTAGCAAGATCTTAAAATGTATACGATGTTTAATAGGGAGCCATTGCAGTGTTGACAGAACCGGGCTAATGTAGTCATACTTCCTGGTTCTAGTAAGAACTCTAGCTGCTGCACTTTGAACCAGCTGGAGTTTGTTTATTAAACGTGCAGAGCAACCACCCAATAAAGCATTACAATAATCTAGCCTCGAGGTCATGAATGCATGAATTAATGTTTCTGCATTTGACATTGAGAGAATAGGTTGTAATTTATATATATTTTTAAGATGGAAAAATGCAGTTTTACAAATGCTAGAAACATGTTTTTCGAAGGAAAGATTGCTATCAAAAAGTATGCCTAGGTTCCTAACTGATGACGAAGAATTTACAGAGCAGCCATCAAGTATTAGACAGTGATATAGGTTATTAAATGCACAAGTTTTTGTCCAATAATTTTTGGTCCACCTGGTTCCCTTCCAGGAACTCGAGCTGCGTCGAACGCTACGGGGAACGCCTTCAGCGTGACCGCGCTCTGAACCAGAGTGTAAAAGTGTCCAATGAAAGGGCGAGACGTCATAGGCGGGTGACGTCACTGACCGGAAAGCATAAAAGCACGTGAGGTGGAGCCGGCAATTGCTTTTCGTCATTCAGCAACCGCTTCTCTGTCTGTGTGTACTGTCTTTGCATGTTGTGAGTCTTATTTAGTGTTGTTTGTCCTGCACAATCACTTGAATAGGCTCCAGCAATATGTGCAAGCACTGGGGCAATAGCAGATCGCATTCGGGCTGTGTGTTCCTCCCTGCACACATTATATCACTGCTTGGGATACACGCAGTCTGTGTGTGGTCTGCTTGAGAGCAGAGCGCGCAGATTCAGCTCTCGAGGGAGCTGACTGCTCGTTTGTGAGCTTTTTCATTTCTTACGCCTGCTCTCTGAAGGCTCTCTTTGAAAAAGAAAAAGAGAGGAGTGAGTTTCACTAGCCTTGAATGAAGACGGGCGAGCCCGTGTCTTCTTCCCTTCCTAGACCTGTCTTCCTCCGAGGAGGTGGACGCGTCAATGAAACAGTGTTTGCACAAGCATATTATGAATGAGAACGGCGCGCAGTCAGCTCTAAAAAAGGAGAAAGGGGGCTGATTGTGTTTCTCTCCGCTGTACATCTCGCATTCCCGCCGCTGCTGAGGCACGGCCGCGAGTGTGAGTGCGGGGATCGCAGCGCGCGTTGCCGAGGCGACGCGTGCCTTATGTATTCTCATTCATATCAGAGCGATGCCCCGGGTGGAACAGACGCCCGCGAGCTATCTGTCCCCTTGCGTGGCGTTGTCTCTGAAGGCTCGCGGCTGCAGGTCAGGCTGGTGCGTGTCTGCACACCGAAAAAAAAAAAAAAAGGAGAGTGTTGCAGGCGCACCAAGCTGACGTACCTGCTTAGAGAGCTGGATGAGGGATTGGGGCTCAATTTGATTGAAATATAAGCTGATCTCTGAGCTCCCTAGAAACGCTGTCTGTGGTCAACCCTATCTGACATGAAGGAGAAGATAGGGTTTTCCTCATGGACGCCCCGCTTGCGCCTTCTGGCCTGTTCGGCGACGACGTCAATTACGTCGTCAAATGGTACCAGGAGGCTCGTAGACAAGCAGCTCTGGGTACATCAGAGGCCAGTCTCGAGAGATTTAGGCAGCGTGGAAACTACTTGCCAAATGGATCTCATTGGGTCCTGCGTACTGTAGAGAAAGGCCTTTTGTATTCAGTTCGGCGCTCCGCCACCGCCTTTCAACGGGGTGATTCCCACATGCGTGGGCCCCCAGCAGGCTCTGATCATGGAACAGGAAGTAGACACTCTCTTGAGGAAGGAGGGTTAACTGCCCGGTTGGTACAGTGCTGCAGGTCCTGCAGGCCCGTTTCTCCGCAGGGGTAACTCACTCCACCCTGAAGGTTTACGTGGCGGCTTTATCGGCCTACCATGCCCTTCTCGGTGGCCTTACAGTGGGTCGACACCCCCTGGTTACATGTTTCCTCCACGGTGCGCTGAGGCTGAGGCCTCCTGTACGACGTGTCCCTACGGGGACCTGGCTGTGGTCTCTTAAGAGAGTGGGGATTTGTAGGCCCTTCATGGCCCCTTCTTATCTGGCCCCTGGTCTGGCCAAAGCGTTTTTCTACCCTCGAGCGGGTTATTTCCTAGATCCCCTGTTCTATACCACGGCCTGTCGTGCTGCAGACCCTCAGTCCTCCTCCCTTTCGGGAGTCTGACCAGCGGAAGCATAACTGTGTGTGTCCAGTGCGAGCACTGGACGCATACGTCCACAGAGCTGCTGTGGAGAAGGACGGACCGATTGCTAGTTTGCTTTGGTCCTCCTAAGCGGGGTCTGCCTGCTTCTAGGCAGACCCTTAGCAGGTGGATTGTGGATACGATTTCCTTGGCCTATGAATCTTCAGGCATCCCTTCGCCTCTGGGGCTAAGGCCCATTCAACTAGGAGTATGGCGGCCTCCAAGGCCTTTCTGGCAGGGGTTTCGATGCAGGATATCTGCAATGCTGCGGGTTGGTCCACGCCCCTCACCTTTGTCCGGTTCTACGGTCTTGATCTCAGGGCCACTCCCGGCTCTTCTGTTCTCTCGCCCTCGTTGTGCTCCTAGTGATACACACAGGGCAGGTATTTGGAAGTCTGGTGGCGTTGGCATCTCGTTCCCCGTAGCGTTCAACGCAGCTCGAGTTCCTGGAAGGGAACGTCTCGGGTTACGTATGTAACCCTGGTTCCCTGAAGGGAACGAGACGCTGCGTCTCTAGGCCATACTTCCTGTATCCCTGCGAGCAGTTGCTTCATTCCTGGAAGCAATTGCCGGCTCCACCTCACGTGCTTTTATGCTTTCCGGTCAGTGACGTCACCCGCCTATGACGTCTCGCCCTTTCATTGGACACTTTTACACTCTGGTTCAGAGCGCGGTCACGCTGAAGGCGTTCCCCGTAGCGTTCGACGCAGCGTCTCATTCCCTTCAGGGAACCAGGGTTACATACGTAACCCGAGACGTTTTTTTTCAGAAAAAAAAATTCAACTTTAGCAGTAAGAAATTGCTAGTCATCCAGTTTTTGATATCAACTATACATTCCGTTAGTTTTGCAAATTGGTAAGTTTCATCAGGTCGCGAAGAAATATAGAGCTGGGTATCATCAGCATAACAGTGAAAGCTAACACCATGTTTCCTAATGATATCTCCCAAGGGTAACATGTAAAGCGTGAAAAGTAAGGGGCCAAGTACTAAGCCTTGAGGTACTCCATACTGCACTTGTGATTGGTATGATACCTCTTCATTTACTGCCACAAATTGATGGCGGTCAGATAAGTACGATTTGAACCATGCCAGTGCACTTCCTCTAATGTCAACATAATTTTCTAGTCTATTTAAAAGAATGTTGTGGTCGATAGTGTCAAACGCGGCGCTAAGATCCAGTAGCACTAATAGAGAGATACAACCATGATCAGATGATAAAAAAGCAGGTTGTTTGTAACTCTAATGAGAGCAGTCTCAGTACTATGATATGGTCTAAAACCTGACTGGAAATCCTCACGTATATAATTTTTCTCTAAGAAGGAACATAGTTGTGATGATACTACCTTTTCTAATATCTTTGACAGAAAAGGGAGATTCGAGATCTGTAATTAATGAATTCTTTGGGGTTAAGTTGTGTTTTTTTAGAGAGGCTTAATAACGGCCAGTTTGAAGGTTTTTGGGACATATCCTAATGACAATGATGATTTAATAATATTCAGAAGAGGATCTATTACTTCTGGAAGCACCTCTTTTAGGAGCTTAGATGGAACAGGGTCTGAAATACAGGTTGTTGATTTAGATGATTTAACAAGTTTTTACAATTCTTAATTTCCAATAGAATTGTTCCTCAGGAGATCTATATGGCATCTGATGCGATACTGTGGCTGACAGCTGCATGGTTACAATTGTATCTCTAATAGTTTAGATCTTGGAAGTAAAGTAGTTCATAAAGTCATTACTACTTTGCTGCTGGGTAATGTCTACACCTACTGATGTTATATTTTTTGTTAATTTAGCCACTGTATTAAATAAATACTTGGGATTGTGTTTGTTTTCTTCTAAAAGAGACTTAAAGTAAGCAGATCTATCAGTTTTTAATGCTCTTCTGTAGGATGGGGTACTTTCCCGCCAAGCAATACAAAATACCTCTAATTTTGTTTTTCTCCAGCTGTGCTCCATTTTCCGGGCTGCTCTCTTTAGGGCCCGAGTGTGCTCATTATACCACGGTGTTGGACTCTTTTCCTTAATCTTCCTTAAGCGTAAAGGAGCAACCGTATCTAAAGTGCTAGAAAAATGAGAGTCAATAGTTTCTGTTGCATCAAGTTGTGCAAGTTAAAGAGGCCATAAAGAACCTGTTTGATGTTTTGATTGGAACGGAAGAATGGTGTTTTGACCCACGACTAGGCCGCCTCACAGTCACCTAGTTGCCCTGCTGCACGGGCTCTACCGGAAGCGAACAATGTACAGGACTCCCTGAGCTAGTCGCATCCAAAGCAGTATCTACAGCCCTCACATTCTTACTGTCCTCAACTAAAGTTTGGATGTGTGTCTCTAATTCTGAAATCTTCTCTGTCAGCCTAACTATTTCCCTGCATTTATCACATGTGAATCCCTCGTCGCCGACACAGAGATATAAACTGTACATGTGGCAAACAGTGCAAACAACAACAGCAAGAGAAGAAGCCATTTCTCACCGTTATTAAAGAATGATTCACTTACCACTGTTGTTTGATGAACTCGTGAAAAACGGAACGAGAAAAAAGAAAACAATAATAGGCGCAAATAGAAACGCGAATGGATCCGCAAGTGACAAGCTAACCGGCTAACGAATGCTAACACTCTTTTAAAATGCGAACGATCAAATTAGTTTGATAGATAATATGGTAGGAATATGGTAGGAATTAAGTTACATATTATCACTTTAAACAACAGAGAGTGAAAGAAAGATAGAGATTCAACAGAAAAGCGAAGCTACACGGAGCTACAATCGCAAACCTCTCAGGAGCACAACAGACCGGGACAGACAGAAGCAATCAATCAGCAATCAATCATACAGAACAGGTGTAGAATTTGATAAGCCTGTGAGTACAGAGTGAAAACCAGCAGTGACAATGATGATGTTATATAAATCACAATGCAAATAATAAAATCTGTCTATACCATGCGTATCGTGGTGCAAAATTCAGATTTCACCTCTTCTTCAGCATGTACCTAATCACATATGTTCTTTCATACCACATTTCTCAACTAGTCTGTTTAAAGTACTGTGGTGCATTAGTAATTTATAGCAATGGCTTGGTAACATAGGTCTTGCATTTGCGGTACTTGGCACTACGAACAACATGCACTTTTATTCACTAAATTCTGAGATGACAAGAACATGTTGACAGAGGCAGTGCCATGTCCTACACCATACGAAATGCTTTACACACAGTATGTGGTAGTAACAAGGCAATGTCGATTAAATTAGTGACTTTTATTCCCACCTGCACAATGGAGATCCATACATTTGAAAACATATGATATTTTCTTTTGAGTGATTAATGTTTTTATGTGTTAGAGATAAAGAATACACCAATTCCAACATGAGTGCCGCACTAACACATTGATGCAAGTGGCCTTGGGTCTATAAATAAAAGCATTCAGATTTTAACACATTCATTCTGCATAAACTTACACAACAGCAGGTGGTAAAAGTTCAAGTAGCTGGCTGAATAGGCTCATTTGAATAATCACACTCCCATATGTTCTATTTTGTGGGAGGTGGATTGTTTTAATGACAAGTGTTTTCCATGTTTTCAGCTATCAGCCATAAAACAAAAACAAAACAAAACTATGTGAGTTTCTGTGTTAAACAGAGGGTGATGTGGATTGAGATTTGAGAAAATACTACAGAGCAGGGTTTCCCAAATGGGGTTTGTGAAGGACATGAGTTGACACAAGCTAAAAAGTTAATGGCCTGTTTTACTTGCATGTCATTGGACCATTAACCAACCAATTATTTCTGACAGTGCCAAAATATGAAGATAAAGCATAAAATAAATTTCAAGTTTTAAGGTTTGTTTGTTATAAGGTTTTTTGAATACACTGCTGGGGGAGCTGAAAGTCTTAATATGGAAATTAAGCTCAGACCTGAAAGAATATTGCATTGTTCATGGTTGATGCATAGTATTTTTCAATTATTCCACTTGAGTTCAACAGTTATGAAAATTGGCCCATGCTGCTCTCAAGGGTGCAGTTTTATTTGTTTGTGTTAAACATAATCAATTACCGGAGCTCTGGGAGTCCCATAGGCACTTCCTCCAACATCCATGTTGACATAACCCTGATGGATGATTCCACCCATGACTGTCATGAACTGCCTACCCAGAGTGATTAAGTGAGTAAGTGAAGTGACATTCAGCCAAGTATGGTGACCCATACTCGGAATTCGTGCTCTGCATTTAACCCATCCAACGTGCACACACACAGCAGTGAACACACACACACACCGTGAACATACACCCGGAGAAGTGGGCAGCCATTTTATGCTGCAGCGCCCGGGGAGCAGTTGGGGGTTCGGTGCCTTGCTCAAGGGCACCTCAGTCGTGGTATTTAGGGTGGAGAGAGCGCTGGACATTCACTCCCCCCACCTACAATTCCTGTCTCATACATAACAAAGACATTAGATACACACCTAACAGTCGCAATGCTTAGTCCTTCTGTAGTATTCCAGCAAACATCCTGACACTTCAAAAAATGTCTTAGATTTTAAATCATGATATGTCATGTTTGGAAATTTGGGTTATTTACTTGAACTGTTACCTGTGTGTGTGTGTGTGTGTGTGTGTGTGTGTGTTGTCACCTGAGGTCTATAAGGTCATAGGCAGAGTTTGTTAGCAATATAAACCAGACACAGCACATCACTACATATTTGTCATGAATTTCATTCCATTTTCCAGAGGCAACCTCATCTTTAAGAACAAATCTCTGACATATAGGTATCAGATCAAACCAGAAGGCAATTGATTATCATAATAACCAAACAATGCCTCATCTTTCAAGTTGGATAAATGTCAAACTGAAAATAAGTCAAGTCTAATAATGTCTGATGGTGGTGTGGTCAAAGTAAATCAATTTCTTTTCCAAGCAACCATAACGATTGTATTATTTCAAAATGTGACTGCACAAATTTGTCTGATAGGACAAAAGAGGTGTGTTGGTTATTTGATAAATGTAATATATGTATAATTTTAATAAAATAAGAGGAATCATGAAAATGTTATTTTTTAATTTAGTACATATTTTTAATTTAGTACAAATTTTGCATATTCTGCATAATCTTAAGAGTTGGACGGTGTGTGTATATATATATATATATTTCTTTATTAAAGTAAAGAGCAGTTGGTATGTATTATATCAGTGGATTTCTCAGTGCATTCCTTTCTGATTCCCGCATCCATGGACAGGTGTCTGCTTTAATTTGCAAGTCTTTCTTGAAGCAATCTGTGAACAGGCACCGATGCCACAAAAGAAAGTAAACGTGCAGGATTATGAAAGATCTGGCAAGATCGGATGGTTTGTGACATTTTAAACTCTATTATTAACCAAGTTAGTCATGCTTAAATGTGTCTTACAAGTTTCTTTACATCTAGAGCACTGAAAAAAAAAACTTTCATATACTTCATAGGATACTTACTATGATGTGGGATCACTGCTTTGACCTCAGGGACCATATTTCAAAAATATTTCAGAACAGGAGTTCTACTCAAGTCTCAGGAGCTTCATTAAACCAGCTCGTGTCCATCGCTGAAGAGAGGTGAAGCACTGACTGGTGAATCCAGCTGACAGTTTATGACAGCGAGCAGTGTCTTTGAAATGACACATTCAGTTCAGCAGAAAAAAGATTTGCCCACTGATGGATGTGATGAAAGTCGTCAAATGCTCTATTCCAAAGAATGACTTGCAAACATTTTTTTTACAATTTCAAGCATTAGCATCTAAATAACTCAAGAGAAATCATGCAAGCGTAATAATAGTTGGACTACACAGATTATTTATTTATTTATTTTGAATAACGACGAAAAAAATGTAATTGAAAAAAAAAAAAAATTATATCCTTTACCAACTTTATGAAAAGTTACATGGAGCTCATTTAACAAGTCAGGGCCTTGGGTGCTCTTATGTCCTTATAAAAATATGTTGCCTGCTGGCAACTTCTATCATATTTTCTAAAACAAAAATAGGTCTATACGCATTGGTTAAGTGAAAAAAAATATTTTGCTGTCAGCAGCTCTACAAAGACAATAGTCATTATTCAGCTCTGTGTTGATTCAGTTTAATTCAATAACTGTGTAAATATAATTAAATAAATCTAAAAGTAAATCTAGTTCTGTTCAGCTATAAGCAGCTCTACAGAAGACAATAGTCTTGTTTGTTTTTTTCCAGCTTGAGTCAGTTCAAAATGGATCAAGTCAGTCCAATAACAGTTGCAGATGTTGTGAAATGAAATAAATCTGAAACAAAGACAATTAAGCAATAAAGAGGCTCTATGAGCAAACCAGAAGGTGACAGTCGCAAGGAACCTAAACTCCATCAGATGGAGAAAAACCCTTGGGAGAAACCATGTGGTTTGTGATTCCAGGTTGCATCACAATTCAAATGTTTTTTGTTTTTTTTTTATGAAAAATTATTTTATTTAGTAGTCAATTCAATATAGATTAGACTGTAGCCATACCCCCCACCCACCAGGCAGACTTATACTGTGCTGAGGAAATACAAGGGATTGCAGTGGAAAAAGGTACAAAGTGAAATACTTAATCACAAGAAAAATAAAAAAAATACATAAATACAAAATAAAATGTACATCAAAAAAGAAGAAACAAAAGATTTAACAATATCAAAAGTAGCACTCCATGTCTTCAAAGTTTTTGTCTTTGCTCCATGAATGTGAGCTGTTGATAGTTCCATAGAAATAATGTTGAGCAAAGACAAGTCATATGTATTGTTCAAAAATTTTCCATCCAGCTCCTTCTGCTTGAAGATCAGAACATGACCCACCAGCGAGAGTTGTATAGTCTGTCCAGCAGGTTAAAACATGAAGAAAAGAACAGAACACAAAATTAACATGACACTGCATATTTGCATACTGCTATGAAATAACCACCTTTTATGAAAGTATATTTATGGAAATCTGTACCCTGATGAAACACCAGGTCTTTACCGTAGAAGAGAAGTGGCATGGTCAGATATAAAAGGAAAAACTCAGGCTGGGTTTAGCTGTCAGGAAGGAGAAATGTACATTCTGCTGCTGGAATACTGCAGGGAACAGAAGACCAAAGCACAGCTTCAACACAAAGCAATTGACAGCAACTGACAGAAACTGAGTCTCAGCCTCTAAAGGCTACTCTGCTGGCTGGAGAGCAATGGAATTAAATCACTTAGCTTAGATTTAAGTAAATGTCACTTTTTTGGCTGTTTAAAGTGAGCTTGGCCTCTATAATTTATCCTGTACTGTCGAGGAGGTCTATACTGTACCTGGAGAAAGCTAATCAGATATGCCACCTTTGCTCATGGGAACCTCGGAATGTTTGATCCAATTACCTTGAACTGTCAAGGTCATGTGACTAATCACTCCGAAGCTGTGGGAAAATGATATCATGTCATTGCTGATTGGCTGAATGGCGCCACAAGAGCATGCCCTTCAAAGCTTGTCACTTGTAACTGTATTGAGCTATGACAGTAAAAGCAAGCATACAGTGAAAAATATTTTAATCATTCATGAATATTTTTATTAGTGCTGTCAAATGATTAATCGCGATTAATCACATCCAAAATAAAAGTTTTTGTTTACATAATATATGATTGTGTACTGTGTATATTTATTATGTATATATAAATACAAACACGTGCATGTGTATATATTTAAGAAAAATATGATGTTTGTATATTGAATATATTTATATATCATATAAAATATAATATAAATGCATGTACATTTAAATATTTTCTAAATATATACCGTATGTGTGTGTATTTAGATATTCATAATAAATAAATACAGTACATATACATTTATTATTTAAACAAAAACTTTTGTGATTTTTTTTATTTATCACGATTAATCATCTGACAGCACTAATTTTTATTTATCAGAATTATTTATAGAAACATAGATATGAATTTATCTCAATATCAAATATTTGGAATATAGGTAATCAGTATGCATCCATCTAAACATTCCTTAATTGCTTTCTAGAATGTTCTAAGCATTACATTTGTAGAGGTAATGCTTTCTAAACTTCCTCAGAATAAGGAGAGCGGTTGAGATCTTTGAGGTAAAGCTAAAGGTTGTGTTTTTGTTTCTGATAGTTTCTAGTCATTCTACAGTGTAATTAAAGAAAGTGTGAACCTGCATTGATTAAATTGCATACCCACGCAGATATTACACCCGCTCACAGCCTCTGCATAATCTGTATTTGGTGTTTGACTGAGTCATATGAGAAGAACCTTCAGTAGCAAGAGGATGAGTGCACTTCAGGGAGTGAAGTGTGCACGATGCTTTCCCTCTTTGTCATATTCATCTTCTCTTCTCCTGGTGAGAGAATCTGAGCACACAAGTGATGAGTAAAGCTTCCTCCACACATTCAAACACATTTACACACCACCCCAAACCAAATCTTCATCTGAAGCGCTTGTGCTACCTAATCTCAGTTCATGGTTAGAGGCTCTCCTCTGCTCTGTTTGATTGTCAATAATTGAAATAGTGACTCACTTTGTGGCCTTCTCCACTTGATTTCTAACTTCACAAGAAATACAAGTATCCACTTTCAGATTGCAGATGCAGTACGTTACAGTTCTTAGACTCTGAAATTCACTCAGTATTGATTCCTTTAATTTTATCTGAAAAGCCATCTATCTATCTATCTATCTATCTATCTATCTATCTATCTATCTATCTATCTATCTATCTATCTATCTATCTATCTATCTATCTATCTATCTATCTATCTATCTATCTATCTATCTATCTATCTATATCTATCTATCTATATCTATCTATCTATCTATCTATCTATCTATCTATCTACATTTGTCTGCGGTTTCCTACATTATCAGTTGCTATTGTCATGTTGCTCAAAATGTATTATATAGTTCTCTGTGCTATTGTCTTACCCCTCAAAACATCTAGACATTAGTTCATCGTATAAGTCATTAAATGCAAAATGGTTGATCTAGTTGTTATAAACTGTCAAGCATATTTTCTACACATCTCTATTAGACTTTGCCATGAATTGTGCAAGTGAATCTTGACTCTCACTAATGAAGATAATATAGATCAACCAATTATAAACCAATTCTCTGAAATAGTATAGAATTTATTAGAAATATTATAGAAATAATTTCATGAGGCTTCAATTGGAAAGCATATATAGACAGAGGACAACACAAAAGTTACAAATTTTGACGATGGATGAACATCCAGCTAATGTGCAGCAAAAAATTGGGAGATTGACCATATCCTCAATAATTCAAACATTTTGAAACAGTCTCATTTCAATCAATATCCCACATGCAGTAATGTGTAAATTTGTACTTTTGAAAGGAAATATGGCATACATAAGAAGTGCAGCCTTCTGCATTTCAGTACAGTAACTGTCATCCAAACTGTTGCCATAGCTTACATCAAGTAATATTACTGTAACAGAGTGCACTTCACACTATTTTACATGTAATACATCGTACAAAAGTAAATGTACTGTATAAATACAAATGTTCATATATAGTTTAGAGAATGTTAAGACTGTTTCGAAATATGTACCAAAGCAATTGAGAAAAACTGTAATGTACATACAATGTTTTACAAATGAAAATTTTAAAAAATGTGTATTTGCATACCGATGGTCATTAAAATGCAGCATCACAGTTTGTGAAAAGGGTCCATAAATAAAAATAAAATAAAAAAGTCAAATATATTGATAGTATACATTTTAAATTATATTTACATCAATACATTTTTAATTATTGCATATTTATGTTATTATTTATTTATATTATTTTGTAACTTTTTAATATTTTTTTGTCAAAAATATATCTAAATAACTTGCTTTACAGTTTTTCTCAATTGCTTTGGCACATTTTTTGAAACAGTCTTAACATTCTCTAAACTGTGAGTGCAAATGTCACAACTGTTTGCTGGAACTTCAGAACTTTATTGCATGTCAGCAAAATGTAGTTACTCACCCAAAACATTTCATTCATGCTTCAAAACCTAGTTATCGTGTCAGTAATTTGGCCAAGGCCACCAAAATATCAAGTATTTTTGTCGGCATGTGAGCCACACTGGTCAAAATGTTTAGTTGTTTTTTCACCATGACAGTCAATCATGGAAATTAAGGTTTTATAAAAAAAAAAATCTGATATTTGTTGAGAACAGTCCATAGTACATAGAAAAAAACAAGTATATGAACATTTGTATTTATACAGTACATTTATTTTTGTACGAATGTATTACATGTAAAATGTAAAAATGGTTGAATGTGACACAGAACAGCCAGAGTATCACACCAGCCAATCCCAGCGCACTCCCTCACCAGAGTTCTAATCACATGCACCTGTCTCTCATCAGCACACTCATTAGATTGGCTTTATAAGCAGTTCCATAACCTCACTCCAACGTCTGGTCTTGTTCACACATAATGGAGTCTTCTCTACGAATGTCTCGCTAGTTATCGTCAAGTGTTATTTCCTGTACTTACCGCTTGTGTTTCTCCAGCGTGTATTCATCGTCTCCTCATCCTCCAAGTTGCCGATTAAGTTCCTGTTGTGGATTCTCAGCCAGTTCAACCCTCCACGATCTCCTGGTTCTGTATACCACGGATACCATCACCCATATTCTCAAGTTATCCAAAGTTACATACTCTGAATATTCACCTGAACCACCTGCTCATTCTGCTGTGCTTCTTTAATAAACTATCTAACATTCCTCTCTTCGTCCTGGTTATACTTCTGTAACAGAATGGTTGATTCAAATTGTATTGCAATTAGAGGTCATTTGCCAGTTTAGCAGACATTACAATGTCAATATCAGATATTTATGGAATATACATGCGTGTATCCCAAATTTTCATAATTGAATGGATCGTTTTGAATGTGATGGCTGACACGATGAAAAATGATTGAAGTTGTGAAGAGTTTGACAGTTTTATGAGAATCGATTCATCAGTTTTGATCAACAAGCCATATGCAATTAGTTGTTGTGCAAACTGCAGACAATTGTACTTACTGTTTGCACACATGTGCCAAAGCATTTGCTCAAATCAATAAGAAATTCCAATCTGATGTAAATTGTTCAGAGATCTGAACTTACTGTTTCGAAAAAAAAAATTCATTCGAGAATTGAGCCAAAGCAATTGAGAGAAACTCAAGACTGGAAATAAATCTTGCTCTAAGATGCATTTTGTAATATGTTTTGCCATTTGAAAGTTGAAGCAAAATATATTTTAATGTAATATGTGGTGTAATGAAACTGTTCTCATACTTTGCTACATACTTTCCTTTTTGAGCATACATTTTTATTTGAGCACTAATGATTTAACAGCTGCTTTAAAGGTTATGCCCAGCATCCCTCTTTGATCCAATAAGCTATGACAGGAACAGAAATAGCATTGCACAACCGACTGCATTATGAATCGGTGGATTTAAAATGGAAGAGAAAGATAAAAATTGGGGAACTACGAGACACAAAACACTGCGAGTTTACATAGCTTACCGTGAACATTTTGAGTTAGATATACTGAAATGTCAGTCTCCCCCTCTCCGTCTGTCCTTCCCTGTCTATCTGTCCACTCCACTCTGCACACAGTGCCTAACAGTGCATGCTGTTTTAACTCCAAATTAATCCTCTTTCCTCAGGGATTTGTGTGTGATGCAATGGTTCAATGCTACTGCTATCTGTTTTCTTGTACAAGTGTAGTCAAATATCAACATTTGCATTGATGTTAGCACATGAATCAACCCATAACACTGTTTGATAGTTATGTTGTAAAAAAAAAAACACACTTTTGTTCTGTCAGTATTTTTACTCTGTGCCTATTTTTGTGTGAATCCACCATAGACTGCTGGGATTGCTTCCTGAATGACAGATGTCTTGAGTAGAGCTGTAAAGATTTGGAGGATGTTGTCTTATTTGAACCTTTTTCCACAGCCCATCTCTCCTTGAGCGGCTCTGCTTAGATGTGAGGCAACAGAACATTTGTGGAGGAAAAAAATGGAAATTACAACAGCATCACAATTTAATTCTGATCACAATGTAGGCTGTAGGCATCCATTTTTACCAATCCATTAGCACTTTAGGAAAGGCTAGAACTCATTGTAAGATTCAGGATAGCGCTTGTAAGATACTCTCTTTGTGACAGTGAACATGTCTAGGAACCTTCAATGATTCAGAACCATCCTGTTCAACCCCTGGTAACACAAGAAGTTCAGGCCAAATAGAGCTCGCTAGTAACAGAGGGGAGCTCACAGACAGAACGACTGGGCTATTATATCATTCTTATCCTCAGTGTACCGTGCTCCATTCATTTTTTTTTTTAATCACACACCATGGTGCTTCTCTACAGTTCTCTACATTCCTGTTCAGTGGAACTTAGAATTGTATTTTCATCTATTTCCAGCCACAGTTCATTTTCCAGAGTATTACAGTATATTTCCTAGCACAGCATGCTTATCATCTAGCCATCCTGACTGATAAACACGGGTTCTTATCAACATATAGCATCAAAACATAATGTTAATGATGTGACCGTAAAAATAACACAATACTGGATGTCATTTGTTTTACTTATTCATACAAGAGTCAATGTTAAGATCTTTCATTAAAGATCACAATGAAACAAAAAAACAATGGATTTTTGTCACAATATCAGGATTTGTTGTGCATCTTATTAGTGCACATTTTTACCTGATTTGGAAATTTAATGTATGACATATATTGCCCTATATATGTTTATAACATATATAAAATCTCCATAGTAAATTAAATTTGTCTATATTACACATACATAAACATAATTGTATGTTACGATACGTAACATAGATGTTAATATATGATATTACTCCAAATTCTAATAGGTTTCATATGTTTCCACTTAATATGACAATATATTTCATATAATTGTATGAAGTTGCAGAAGTTGATCTCAAATGCATATTAGTACTTGGATGCTTTTGTTTTCATACACATACATACTGTATATACACAGCTGGAGGTAGTCTATGACAGCATAGTATTTAATGTTTGTTGTGCTCACTTGTCACTTAACGTAAATTTTTTTATGAAAAAAAATTACTGAAATTTCACAAGGAATATATGCTACAAAAAAGTGTTCTTATTTCCCCTGAAGTAGGCAACCATACTGACAAGATGAAAGTGATGACAAGATGAAGCGAACCTCTGTAATTAAATCGACCCCTTGACCTCTTAGTGTTAATACGCTGTGATATGTGTGCGTCATTGTTGTGCTTCATCAGTATTGGTCATTATAGTTGATTCCTTTTTCTCATGCATGAAAGCAATTCACTCCACAATCTATATTAATATCTAACAGGCAAACAAACATATTTCAAAGCACTGATACTTTGCTTCACATTTTCAGTGTCTTTGGTTATTAATTGCACATTGAGCTTGATTAGTGTTCAAACTGAGTGAAACTATTAGCATATTAGCAGTATTTTCTGGTGCTATATGGGACACATTTGCACTGTCAATGCTTATTTTAACTCACTGCAAATCCTCTTTGTCCTCCTGTTGGGGCTTAATGTAGGAGTTTCATATGCACAATGCTTATAATAAAAGGTTTTTCTTAAATCACATAAGGGAATGTCTGAAGCTCAGAAATCACAACAGGGAAAATGTTTGATTTTCAGCTGCTTTTCATCTAGCAGTCAAGCAAATACAACTTTAAGCTGTTAGTCTCTGTTTGTGAGTCTGCATTCTGTGTTTTAAGGGTCTCTAAAAGGTCTTTTTCAGTTCAACTCAAATCATTATTTCATGTGCATTTATTTAAATAAAAAGATACTGTACAGTAAGCTAGTAATTTTCTCACCAAAACCCCCTTCATGGTGATGCAGAATCACTTGATCACCTTGTCTGGGGTTTATTTTTGATAATGATCAGCTGTCTGTAAATTATCACTTAGTTACTGCATTTGTAATGATTTCATTTGCTTTCATGTGCTGTCATAACTCTTATTGCAGCCTCAAGGAAGAGATGCCTTAATGGCTGGAAAAATGGAATTTGTTATGGCTGATGAGAAGTAAAATTGCAATTTAATAACACATTGGAATTTTGACAGACTAAAATACCTAATTACAAAAATCATACAAATTAAAATGCTTATGTGAAGGCAGAAATTAATAACATAAAATAATAAACCAGATTTGGCTAACACTGCTTCTCATTAACATAAACCATTCTTGCATCTCATGCTTCTTACAGGCAAGGATTTTATGCATTGTACATGTTCATCTGTTTTAATAATTTCATTTCATAATTTGCATATTGTAACACTTACCCAGAGTCTTCTGTGATTACCAATTACTTGCCTACTTGGAAATCAGACCACATGTGTTTATGGTGCTTCTTGGGAAACACTGATGGTGTAAATTATTCTGCTTATTGAATCCAGGTGGTTTGCATTAGGTGTAGAAAAATAGAAGTTTTCTTCAAAGAGAGAACAAAGCAGCTCATGATCCATTAACATTTATCAAAAATCATGTTATCATTTCACTTCAGCCCAAGTCAACCAACATATTTATTAGATTCAAACAGTAAGAATTTCTTAAATTCCTGAATACTTACACCAAATCTGCCACAAGGCACTTACTTAAAACCTGACGTTGCTTTAAGCACTTTTACAAGTCAAAAATCATTTTTATTATGCCATTTATATCTGAATGCTGGCATGAATTTTAGTGTACACACACTCTAAGATCGAACTTGTGCATACACACATTTTAAGTACGTTTTTATGGCTACGTTCACATTGTCAGAGTTTGGGATTGACAACTACATTTACTTATAGAGAATGTGAAGCTGACGACACGCCATGTTGCATTCTAGGAAACTGTTTTGTTTAGACACAATATAAGAGAATCACACTGCCTTTCTGCTAGTGAGTTTAAGACAGTGTTTTGATTTTCTGTCATGATCGTGAAAATTGTTGCCATTTTAGCTACAATAGCAACAATCCTGCGCCATCAAGAATTGCCAAAGTGACATCATTGTTCAGGGAGAAAACTGGACAATGTAATACTTTTTTCCCTACCTTTTCTATGTGTAAAAACACTGAGAAAGGGATGGGGTCTCGAGAAGATGCCGGATAGCACATTTGTTATTAAACTGATTAAACCTACTGCCTGTCACTCAATAAAATAATCAGAAGATTTGTATTTTGTTTGGTTTAATAATTAATATTACGTTTGCCAGCATGACTCTCTTTGTGAATTTGCAGAACTTGCATGCTGCCACTAAATCTGTTCATCAACTTCTAGGGTTTCGATTTGTTGTTGTTGTGTGTTTAAATAAATATAGTGGAAAAATTGGCAACAATGACAAAAAATAAATTAATTAATTAATTAAAAAATGATCATGTAATGCAATAAAATAGCTTTTTTTAGAGGCTGTCTGTATGAATGTGCAACGGAAGTTAAGCCTGTGACTATCACCTAACAACAGCAACAGTGACTATCACATTTCTTATCACATTTCATACAACAAAAGTTCAACTGAGGCAGGATTTCATCCATGAAATCTTAATTAACCGAGAGCAGCTTTTATACCTCAGTAAACAGCAGAACATTTGAGTCGCACACAGACTACAGGATAGTCTTGGAGCAGCTCCAGTGGAGGACAGTGACTGGGTCTAAACCTTCATATGACACAACTCATATATGTGTCTCTCTGAGTTACCTAAACCATACATGAAAACCAGCAGCACACTAAACAAGTATGTGCAGTGCAGAGCGCTCCATAATGTGACAGACAACTAGTTGTCCAGTATGTTCACACAGAAGGGCATCGCTGAAAATAAGCTTGTTAGTCCTGAAAATTTGCAGTTGCGAGTTTGGCTATAGAATGTCAATCACATAAATAACCAAACTGTGTGTATTGAGTATCAGCCCTGTCATTTTTGTCTCTGGGCCAGTATGGCCAATCCCATTCATGTTACAAAGAGACAAGGCAATACATAAAAAAACACTAATATCTAAGTATGTCTCAGCTGTATTTAGCATGCAAGTCTGTAATGCACTACATGTAAAGTCTCTCTCCAAATCCATTTAGGGATTCCACTCTGGCATTCCATACTGTACAGTATCTCCCCAGTATAGCAGCTCTGTGAATACGTGATGAGGACACTGTTTTCATATAATCCAGATGAAACTTGTTACATCATCCTCTCGCATGACTGCTCCTCAAAAGCACTGCTCAAACATATTTTGTTTGTCTGCCTTTTTAACATTGTTTGTCTTATCTTAGTTTTTTTTTTTTTTTTTTTTAGTTGCCCCTGTTTCATGGCCCCTGTCCTCATTCTTTCATCTCATCTTTCATAACACACACACACACACACACACACACACACACACACACACACACACATGTTGGTTTATGGGGACTCTCCATAGGCGTAATGGTTTTTATACTGAACAAACTGTGTGTGCTATTGCCCTACACCAACCTACACCTAAACTTAGCCCTCACAGGAGACTTTGTGCATTTTTAGATTTTCAAAAAAACACCATTTAGTATGTTTTTTAAGCCTTTTGAATTACGGGGACATAGGCAGTGTCCTCATAAACCACCTTCATATTGTAATACCTCTGTCATACCCATGGCATTATACAAATTTGTGTCCTCATAAACCACATAAACATGCACACACACACACGCACACACACACATCCAAACAAATAAAGCTAAGAGAGAAGTTGATACAGTTTTTAGAGTTTTCTGAGTTGCATTTCCGAAAAAATGCAAAAGTGAAATATAAAGAAATAATATTTTTAATCTGAATTTTTTCTAAAAATATCTAAACATCCTTTAAACAAGACGTATGTTATTTGAGAGGCAAAATTGGGTACAAATGTTTTACTGAATATATCAGAATATTTCAGAATAGAATTTATTAAAACGCTTAACAAATATGAACATCATTTCTGCATGTAACACATTTTTATTTAATATCCTTTTATTTATTGTACCAAAAAAAAAACTTCATGGATAAACAATGCCAAATGTTCCTCATAAAGCTAAATGTAAACAAAGGAGCAATGAGCCAAACTTCCACCCAAGAGAATTTAACAGAACATGCTACACAATCTCAACACTCAAACACAGTCTTGGAATATGTAAATCTGTTCAATGCCCCTGAGAGGAAGAGGTTAGAATAATGTCAAACCCACTACCTTTAGCCATTCATATGACTGGAACTAATATGCCCCGACCTCCCCTCGAGTCGGAAAACTGCCCTAACATTTTGAAAAAGTAAATTCTAATAGTGTACGTTCATTGACATTTTCTTATTTCTCTTGTCAGCCTATGGGAGTTGGACATTTTAGTCCTGGTAGACCTTGCATAGTCAACTGTATTGACATGATTCCATCTGTCACTTGACTGTAGCAAATGGTAAATGTAACATAACATAAGGGTCAATGCTCCTGTTTATCAGTGGCAATGTGCTTGGTTCTTATGCACTGTAAAGCCAAATAAAATGAATACATTCAGATAATTAAAATAAATGTATTGCCTAAAAGTAATTAGATAATCATTTAGAATGGTAATTTTATCTTGTGATGATTAGAAGCCCCTGTTTTATGTTAGTGATTACAGCAGAAAAAGTCATTCCAGTTCTTGTATTTCTTCTACTTTATTTCTTCTCATGTGCATCGCATTAGCAATTTCTACATAGCACAACAATGAATGAATACATTCATACATACATACATACATTTTAAATAACCATAAAAAAGGGTAAACCTAAATTATAAGAAAGTCTGTTCTTCTGCAAAGTAAGAAAAAGTATTTAAATTATGGTACACCAGGTTCACCAAATGAAAACACATGCAAATGGAAACAACACTAAATATGCTATTCATTCTAAATAACAGCAGTTGGCATGTCCCATCAGCCCATGTGCTTCAGAAACATGTGTATTCCTCCTTAATGAGCAGAAGTCAGAATGTGCTACTTGCCTTCAAAAATTGGTTAGAGCTAATCATGGTTATTATATTATATTTGATTGTATTGTATTATAGTATATTATATATTACCGATACATGTCTTTTTTGTTTCCTGCTTTTTCATCTATGTGTTGAAGTTTGAATTTACTGCTCATTTGAAAGGTGCTCTAGTTGACATCTGTTCTTGAAATCGCTTCAGTCACATTCATTTCTTTTACATCCTGCACAATATGGTTGATTGTGTAGTGGGTTCATTGGATTTGCCCTCAGGACAAAACAGTGCGTGCTGGCATCTCAACATCATAAACCTTCATCAATTCACTGCATCTGCTCACATCAACATGGCCTCATTTCTTTCAAAAACATATATAGATACCGAACAACTTGGGATTTTTAGAATCCGGTGACGTGTTATATGTGCGTCATCCATTTTTTTGCATATTTTTATGCATGATCCCATTTCCAAATTGTTTCCTGTTTTAAGCATTCATTTACTAAATTTAGCGAGGTTTATGATTATTAAAAGAAGAAAAAATGTCCAAGGGGTAAGAAAATACACTTAATTCAAGATAAATGCATATATCCTACTCAATTAAGTAAATGTATTTTGTTTTAAGGCTGTTTTTGCTAACAAAACAAGACAAAAACACAGATAATTTTTTTAAGTGAAAGCAAGAGCTGACTGTAGCGTACACTCTGATATATCACATGGTATATCACATGGTATATCACATGGTAGGCAAGTTTACATTGAAATGTACACATGTGCGTCCTTCTCAGAATTTCCCTAAAGCCAGCAACATCACTTTAAATAAGTTGATGGTAAATCATACAAATCTAAACACAAGGTGCGTGTGCGCAGGGATGTTGTGTCTTGACCTCAAAATGATTCCATGAACTCATCTCTGACAACCAATGAAAAAACAATGTAATATTATACAAACCAAAGACTTTCTATAATGAACGTCTGAACCTCAAGCCACGTGCCTTCCAGCTTTTTCTTATACCACGCTCATTTTTAAGAATCATGACTATTCATGACCATAGGGAAATTGGCGAAAGTAATGAACATCATAAAACTTTGATGTCTGCGAGTTGACATGACTGGGAGCAGATTGTAAATACGTCTAAAGAAGCCAATAAACAGTGTGTCATAGTTGCTCATCAGCTCAGGGTCACTAAAGATTGTTTGCGTAATTTTGCGCTCGGGGTGTACAAGCCTTCTTGCCGTAACCTTTTTTAAACAGGCTTATATAACCACCCCGTTTGAAATTATGGATTGAACCTTAATTGCAACAGATGCTCTACATTAGATATTTCCGTCCAGCTGGCTGGCATTCCTGCAAACTTATTTCGAGCAGATTCAAACGTGTTCTATTATGTTGCACTTTTCTCTCTTTTGGCCAGTTTCTTTCTTCCTCTGCCTCTCCTTTCTGTCTTTCTTTCTCTCTGAGCAGAATTAAGTTTGAAATGTGGTGAGGCCTGGCAGCTGATGGCTGTGCTGAGGTGTGTGCGCATCCACTCTGTCGGTCTGCATGATAATCACACAATCACACACACACTCTGGCCTCAGTCCTCCATTAGCATTTCTGTCACTCCGCTAGTCTTCACCTAGCCTCACGTAACCCTCTCTCACTCATCCTCAGCTGCAAGGCTAACTGCTGAGGTAGTTTGTAACCTAACTCTGTGAAAATACATTTGATCTCGTATTTCCTTGGGGAATGTTTTGGTCATCTAAAGAAAGATCTCAATTGTTAAGATGTGGCCATGGTTCAGCCTGCATGATGTTTTTGGCATGATTCCCGGCTGGAACTAGACTTATGGGAGATATGGGAGAGTGTATTCATCTGTTATTCAACTGGAAGACAGTTTAAGAGACAATAACAACAACTTTCTCATCAACATTTAGCACACAAAGACCTATTGATTGAGTTGGGAGTTGAGAGTCCAAATAGAAAAGGTAAGAAAACTGCACAGTGTCCAGCTAGCATCTGTAGTTTTAAAGGAATTACACATTTGTTTAATTTACGCATAACATACTTCTTGTATGCATTGAACAAAGAGTATAGGTGCTACATGACAGTCTTGTAGCCTATTTGTTCTTCAAAAGTATGTTTAGGAAGTAGTAGAGAAAGAAATGCAGAATCCAGAGATCAATAGATATGCTTATGAAAATTAAGCTACAAAAACCTAATGCATGGTTTTCAAGAAGAAAATGGGGGAACCAGGAGGTGCAAGGAACACTCTGCAGGCAATATATGGAAGAAGAAAAAAATAGAAAATTTAGGACTGTGTGATGCATGTGCATATAATTTCAGGCATGTGTTTTACGTGCTGTGCAATTTTAATGCCATCAACTCTAATCAAAATCATTGTTATGAAAATTATGATCATTCATGTTTTTTTTACATCACCAGCCTAAAGTCCAAAGCGATTACTGAAGTCTAATTGGATTACTCTGTTTTGATCAAAGTATTTTTTCTGACAGGAGATCCATTTGGATCTAAATCCAAACATCCCTTGACCTTCATTTATATTTACTACCTCAAATCTTCCTCAGACAGCGCAATTAGCATTTCCTTCCTTGAGCGTGTGGCGCCTAGTGGTAAATCTACATAAAAAGGTGACATGAACCAGTCGATTCTTCTTAATTTTGCTTGGGGCAACACACTGTTTCAGCCTATGGTTTACATACACACACAAAAATGTCCTGTCACATATAATAAACGGTGATGCTCACCACAGCAAGAGAGGAATAGTGTCAAGGTTTTCTCTTATTCTCCCTCTTTCTTCTGGCTCTCTTCTGCATTACCTCTTCTTATTCCCTTGTTCTCTGATGTGGCATTTGTCAGGCCATGTGGCCTGTGGCAGCTACCTGCAGAGTGTCTGTGTTCCATCCTGTCAGAACACATTCACTCTTACTAACTCTGGCATCTGCACACCTCTTACAACACTCAGGGCCAGTCTGAGGGAACATAGAGGAAGTCTGTAACCTCTTGTTATGAAATACCCATTATGATTATGCAATGTAAAAACCAATTCTGCTAATAGATGGGCATTTTATCACAAGCTGTAAAGATGTTATGTAAAGGTACACCACCGTACAAAAGTTTGGGATGCCCACCACTTCATACTCTTTTGCTAAATAAGGCTGCATTTATTTAGTCAAAAAACTAAATAACAAAACAACAACAACAACAACAACAACAAAATGCTTTTTGATATATATATATATATATATATATATATTAATTTATTTTATTGTAATTTTATGGCTGAATTTTCAGCAACCATTACTCCAGTCTTCAATGTCACACGATCCTTCAGAAATCATTCTAATATGCTGATGTGCTGCTCAAGAAACATTTCTTCTTATGATCACTATTAAAGTTGTGCTGCGTAATATTCTTGTGGAACATATTAATTTTGCAGAAGTCTTTTTTAAATATATATACTACAGTAGAGTGAATAGCCACATTCCATCAAATCTTGTTCATAGGGAAAGCGCTGAAATGTAAATCTGACTAGTCAAACTGTAATGCATCTTTATTGATTGTAAATAAAAATTAAATTTAATATAACATGCAGTTATTTTGCATTTTATTTTTTGTTTAATTATTTAGTCATTTTGCAAATATTTGACGTTTGTGAAATTACAACTACTTTTATTAAATTACTACTATTTATTTCTTTATTTTATTTATTTCTTTATAACAACATTATTTATAAGAACATCCATTAGCCACTCTTACCAATAACCATTTGAATAATCTTATGAACATTTTGAAAAAAATTATATCCATTTAGACTGACATTTAACAACAACTGAAACAGTTTTACTACCCTTGGTTTGATCATTTGTGCAATATGTGATTCTAAGAAAAGAAAAAAGAAAAAAAAACCGGCAAAATAGTAGTAAAAATGGTAATTTTGCACTTGTCTTTTCATCATATAATGATACAAAAGTGGGAGACTGATGAAGTGCTTCAGGGGTAATTGTTTTCTGCTGTAAGAAGATATTGCAGTACATACATTCTTCATTTATGAGGAGCACTTTGATTTCTCTTTTATCAATATTAATAATATGAATGAATGCGTGGACTAATTGAAAATGCTTTTAGAATCCTCTCAAAGGGGATTTTACATTCCGATAAGTGCATTCAGTATATATAGCTATGAGATTGTAGGATTTACCAAGCCAGTTACAGTGGGTAAAATAAGTATTGAACACATCAACATTTTTCCCAGTAAATATATTTCTAAAGATGCTGCTGACGTGGAATTTTCGCCAGATGTCGGTAACAACCCAAGTAATCCATACATTCAAAGAAAACAAAACAAATAAGTTCAGACATTACATTATGTGTAATAAAATGGAATAACACAGGGGAAATTATTGAACAACTGAAATTTATTGAATACTTTGTAAAAAAAAAAAAAAAGCCTTTTTTGGTAATGACAACTTCAAGATGCCTCCTGTGTGGAGAAATTAGTTGCATGCATTGTGACACTGTCACACAGGACACATGTTTTAACCTGCTCAGTATATTATAATGATTTTATGTATATTTGAGTTTTAATAGGTTTAATGGTGTCTTAGCCATTTTATTCCTCTTAACCATTTTAACGTGTGTATGTCTTTAAGTGACTCTGGGTCTGCCTGTCATGTAACTGAGGAAATAGGAAATGGACAGCATAAAGGAGGCAACATGCAAAGCAATCATGGTCATTGATCAAAGGCTGGATTGAGGAGTTGCCTTTGTGGATTTACTATTCCAGAATCTCACTTTATTGGATTATCACTCTCTTTGGTTTGTGTACACCGGTGGACACTTCTCACATTCACATTGGGACTTACAGCACACTGGAATTGACTGTTTTAATGGTATGGAACTGAGAGACTCTGTGCTTTTAACAGCCTAGGATTTCTTCTGTTGTTTTAGGTTTTACTGTGTTTTAGCTCCCCTGTGAGTATTATAAATACGTATTTGATTTTCACTTTTAACATTGTTGTCTGACCCATCTTTTTAAACACTCAAAACCCTCACACAGTTTAATCTGACCCCATTTTAAATCTATGTAATTCGGCAGATAAGGTGTGATTTTGGCCCATTCTTCTACAGTGTCTTCAAATCTTGAAGGTTCCGTGGTCCTGATCTTTAGTTCTTATTTTCTATTGGATTCAATTCAGGTTATTGGCTGGGCCATTCTAGCAGCTTTATTTTCTTTCTCTGAAACCAACTGAGAGTTTCCTTGGCTGTGTTTAGGATCATTGTCTTGCTGGAATGTCCACCCTTGTTTCATCTTCATCATCCTGGTACTGTAGGTGTTGGGACTGAACCAGCTAATATTAATTTCCACTGACAAGGCGCAGGATTGCTTTCTAATTACTGATAGATTTTAGCTGGTGTCTTGGCTCTTCAAGCGTTTTTGCACCTCCCTTTCTTCACGTGTTCAATACTTTGTCTTTGTGTCATTCCATTTTGTTACACACAACTTAATTTCTGAACTTATTTGTTTTGATTTCTTTGTGTGTACACTGTTAGTGTTGTTGACTTAACTTAAAAAGGGAAACCCATTGCCTTAAAATTAAGTAAATAATAATAATAATTTAAAAAAAGTTAAGTGACAATTGATAATTCACTTAACTTATACTTTTTTATTATTAATTACTTAATCCTTTTAAGGTAACGGGTTTCCTAATTTTTTTTTAAGTTAAGTCAACTTATCACTTTTTACAGTAAGAATCCTATTTATGAAATAAGTTTCACAAAAGTAAAATATTTCATTGTGTTTGGGGCAAATATCTGCACTCCTTGAATGCCGAATGTAGCTAACTGCTGTAATAAAAACTCACTGTAAAAAAAATTTTTCATTTTAAAATAATTTGTTACCCCCGCTGACTTGAAATTTTAAGATACTCAATGTTAATTTAAGGGACAACTGGAATATTTTAGTTGACTAAACTAATAATTTTAAGTTGACTAACTTAATTTTAAGTCAGCGGGGTAATAAATTATTTTAAGTTTAAACAACTTTTTGAATTTTTTTTTATTTTTTTTTACAGTGATGGATTGCTTGGGTTGTTACCAACATCTGGTGTAAATTTCATGTCAACAGCATTTTTAGAAATATATTTACTGAGAAAAATGGTGTACATGTTCAACACTTATTTTACCTGCTGTAGCCTATATAGTCTGAATCTCAGCTTTGTACACGACTAGAAAAAATAAATGTGATGAAGTGACTCTTAATCAAGACTGTTGGGTTTTAATGCAAAATCAGGATGGCCGCATCCTCCACTAGTTTTTTTCTCTCTCCTCATCGTTTCCTTCTAGGCTTATCTGTCTTTCTCACTCACTCCCTCTCTTGATTGATCTGTGGCCGTGGTCATTAGCATTAATGTGGCCACTTTCTCCTCAATTAACCATGCTGCAACTCAAGCAGAACATTGTATCAATGCTTGCAGGCCTGCCTAGCAACAGGCAGGATATTAAAAATAACAGTCTCCCTTCCATAAACTGTCAAAAAGAAGGGTTGGGCTTTAAAAATGTACTAAAATAAAATTGGAGACCGAGACAAGATGTGTGAAGCTTGGCTGTGGTTCAACAATAAGCCTAAATAAGACCGGAAACTGACCTCAATTACAGTGAAGTCTTGGGCTCAGAAGAGGGCTGCAATGTGTCATGAGAAGTCGCTCCCCTCAGAAAGGCAATTATTGTTCAAAATGAAAAAACAGATTCATATTCTGTTATGTTTTATGCATGACAAACCTGAGGCAGAAATGTAAAATACAAAGCCAAATTTTTATATTGCTTACCTCACAGCAATTGTGTTTATCATAGATACATATTTATAAATTTCCACACAATGTTTTAAAAGAGATTTTAAATATGGACGTATGAGATTATGAATAATGCATTTGAGAATGAATTAACAGACATTTGATTTATAAGCAGGGCCATCATCAAGGAGAACACTGCACAAGGACCTCTGATGAGGGCGTTTTTTATGGTCTAATCAACTCGTTGGGCCCAGATAACAGAGGCCTAACCATAAAAATCTCACCCCTATTTAGTAGCAGCATTGTTTATAAGTATAGTACGTGAGGGTTCTGTAACACATTTGTGAATGGAAATGGCTTCATTAAAGTTTAAGTTTGAGAATCACAGCCTCCAGGTGCCCATCACTCAAGCTTCACCTGAGGGTTGTGGTGCGAGCCGGACGTTCTTATCCTTTGCTTTCCCTGGTGGGAAGAATGGCTCAGCTCCATCTGTGCCAGCCACATGGCAGGCAGCAAACCGCTGATATCCCATCTCTTCAGGGAACCTCGGAGGCACATGACCACACTGCTGGACTATGGCAAGAGAATTCTCTTCCTACTGAGTATTTCCCATACAAACACTGTAAAAAATTGCTGTTAAAAAACGGCCAAAATCTGACAGTAACATACTGTTTTCCATTAAAACAGTAATGTACTGTAGAAAACAATGCATTCTGGGCAATATTTTGCTGTTTAAGAAATTGCTGTTAATTTACAGCTCATTTTTAACAGTACTCTACTGTATTTAAGGAATACGGTTTTTTACTGTTTGCAATGCATTGTGGGCTATGTTAAATACAGTACAATGCAGTATTTTTATTTTTTTAATTGAGTGTACAAGTTTGGTCAAAGTGCATTGCTGTTTTGTCAGTTTGGTTAATTTGCTATTTTCAAGCATCCGAAATCCTTTTCATTGAGGTACTTGTGATGACAATTTTTACAAACGTCATTTGTAAAGCACTTTTATTTCCCGAAGAGGAAACAAGTTTCTAAGGACATCTGCTTCACATCTCCATTCGCCATCCGATGTCCTTCAACGGCATTGACCTGCATCTGCACCTACAAGGTAACTAAAAGTATTTCTTATATTCCTCACCAGTATTTTATTCAGGTAATATTACCAAAAGTAATGTTATGACATCGATGCTCAGCAAACTGTCGAGCTAGTGAGTGTATGGTTTTAAAACGTCTCTTCACCGCTAAAATGTGTGAATAATTCAAACATATACACACATTTTACAGTCACCAGGTTTTATTAAGTTTGTTTTAGATTATCTATAAACTAAGACTGTTAGTCGTTGTTGAAAACAAGTCCTCGCCTGATTCTACTTGGTATACATTTCATTGATAGATGTATTACATTGCTATTTTTCTATGAATGTACAGATTTTTATGCAAGGTGAGATGAATGTTGCTATTACTTGGAAGTTTCAGGTGGAAAAGGGCAAGTCACTATTGGGCGCTGGATGATCACACTTGAGGGTCGTGTCATATCTGAAGGCATCACACCAACCTTTTTGACGGGACTTGCTGCTGTATTTGCAATCTACTACATGTTTAACCTCCAATATCAAGCAGCAGCCGCCTATACTCTGGAATTCATTCAGAGGTGAGACTGCTTGAATTTCCTTTTCCTCATTGTAGCTTTTCTGGTAGCACTTTATTTTACAGTACGTGTACTTCCCTGGTACATACATGGTAAATATCTTGTACCTACTGGCAAATGAGTGGTAATACAAAGTACTTACCTGAAGTGTATGTACATGGTAACAAATTAGAAACACGGCTGTACTTAACAGTCGTATATGCATTGTAATTAGTTTGTTACAGACAAGTGTAGGTAAGAACGGTCACTTACATGTAGTGCCCGTACATGGTAACTAATTAGATACTTTACTGTACTTACTAATGTATATACATGGTAAATATGTAGTACTTACGGACAAGTGGGTACAAACAGGCAGGTCCTTACAGTATCCCTATATGGCGACTAATAAGACATTACTGTACATACTAAAGATATGTACATGGTAAATATGTAGCACCTATGGAAAAATGTGCTATTATGTGGTAACAAACAAGACACATACGGTCCTTGGTATACACGTGGTAAATATGTAGTACTTACTAACAAGTGTGTGTTAATGTTAAATTGCTCTACACAAAAGTGCTTGCAAAGTTTGAAGAATTGGTAATTCCTGTGTAATGTTTATGTAAAATGGTGCACTTTATTTTAGTCATATTTCCATATACTTACTATGTACCATCTACCATCAATTACTCAATAAGTACCGTGGTCCATGTTTATACCCCCAACTTGAGTACCGCATAACTTATTCTGTACATTAACTAATAGGTACATACACAAGTACTTACATAGTAAGTATATGGAAATAGGACTATAAAATAAAGTGCACCATTTTACATAAACATTACACAGGAATTACCAGTTCTTCAAACTTTATAAGCACTTGCTGATTTTCAAATCACACTGCATATAAGCTTGAATATAGGCATAATACTGTCTCCTGTGCATAGTAATACACTTGTAATTTTTAACAAGTAAATTACTTCCAAGTTGAATTCATTACTTCAGTGAATACACATGTCTCCACACTATTGAAGAACCTAATCGACTTTCAGTGGGACTTCATATAAAAATTAGTTGGCTTGAGACATGCAGGAAGCGTTTTGTTAGTCAACACTATCAGCAATCTCCTTGTTATCTGAGTTGTACTCTACATTGACAATTCTAGAGTTATTTTGATAAAATGTTTTGTTTGCTGATGTTTTACAGAGGTACCAGTTGGAATACCTCAGGAGACAACATGCAGCCAGGTCGTCATGGTTAAGTAGGTGTAAAATGACAAAGTCATTCACCTAGGACTAGAACTCTTTTAAAAGGTACACAAGCCTCCTCACTGGAATGTTTAAAGAAGTGCTGAAAAAACCCTGAACATTTTTTTTTTTCACTAAAATGTTTCAAATTTAAATTTGTTGCATGTTCTGAGTATATCCAAAAATGATACAAAATGTAATTTTTTTTTTTTTTAAATGTTTAATGACTTCAGGTTGTCATGTTTGTAACTTATATCATGTTTGTGTGTTTTTTTTTTTGAATCCTTGTTAAATGTTGACTGTTCTTTTAAATAAAATTATTTTGGTTTATATTCATTGAGTGCTTGCTTGTTTAGATATTTCAATATAATGTATTTTAAAGTAGATGTGTGTAGCCCATAGAACAATGTTCGACTGTAAATCCAATTACAACATCAATGGTTACTTTAAATTCACTCTTTACAAAGGCATAAAATAACACTAGATTTAAAATAAATCTAAAAAAAAAAGTGAAATAAAATAATCTTCAATCCAATTACTTATATACATTTTATGCCTTTGTACAATAATGAGTGAATTTAAAGTAACCATAATGTTGTAAATTGAAATAATCACAGAAATGTTCTGCATTTAATTTTTACAGAAACAAGCTGTTAAATAATTCACAGTATGCATACTGTAGAATTACAGTAGATTGCTGGCGACTCTGCTGCCAGTATTTTACTGTAAAAAAAAAAAAAAAAACAGAATTATACTGTATTTCATTTTTACGGTAATAAACTGTAAAATAATTTCACAGTATGAATACTGTAAAATTACAGTAGATTGCTGGCGACTCTGCTGCCAGCACATTACCGTTATTTAACGGCACAATTTTTTACAGTGAAGCTATGGGTACTGATACAATATGTTGTCCACTGTTGCGCAGACATCAGCACTTCTATACATGATGTATTGTCTAATTAAGCCTCTCATCCATGATTATCCCTCAAACAAAGATAATGTATTTTTAGATACATTAATGATAAATATATTAAATTATGCATTGAAAATATACAGAATAATATATTTTTGTTAATACATCACAATATGTTGAATAATACACAAGGAATTGACACTTTTTATATATTGAAAAATAAGTGACAATATAGTTACTTACTATATTGTAATGTGTGTAATTTTATATAAAGTAATACACTTCATAATGAATAGATCTGCATGTACATATACTGCGTCTGCGTGCGTGTGTATGTGTGGAAAAGTGTCAATTTATGTACAGAATTATGAAGAAAATAGAAAATGATATATTGCGATATTCAATCCATTAAGTTGTACACATCAAATCTCCTTTTCCAGCCACCATGTTGTCATGATTTTAACAAGACATGCAATTATCCAAACATCACATATTGTTATTGTTTCCTTTAAACACTTTCTGTTCTTTTTTTTTTCTTTTTTTTTTAAATATGCTCTTATGTGAAATGTGCAACCAAACAATAAAGTGAAATAAACGTGTATTACTATGTGTTCAGCTTTATACAGTCTCATGCATTAGGCTAACTCATGAAAGTAAAATGAATTCATTGTTTCAATAAAGCTATTATTTGCATTAAAAAAAATGTATTGCAGTTTTTGTCTTCATTGCTATTATTAAATTTTTATCACACTTTTTAAGGTCCAATTCTCACTATTAACTACAACTTTTGCCTCAAACTCTTAATTTGCTGCTTATTAATAGTTAGCAAGGTAGTTGTTAAGTTTAGGGATCTAAAATACGGTCATGCCGAACAAGGCATTAATATGTGCTTTTTAAGCGCAGCCAATATGCTAGTGATGTGATGTCCATGCTAGTTAAAATTGGTCCTAAAAATAAAGTATGTATCAATAACCATACATAGTTCATGCATATATTGCAGTATTGAAAAATATAAGCACTAGCGGTCAAATGTGTATTTCCAATTCTCGCTATTAACAAACTATTAACTATGACATTTTCCTCAATAAACTCCTAAATTTCCTGCTTATTACTAGTTAATAAGGATGTTGATAAGTTTAGGTATTGGGAAGGATTAGGGATGTAGAATATGGTCATGTATAATATGTGCATTATAAGCACTAATAAACAGCCAATATGTTCATAAGCATGCTAATAAGCAACTTAATAGTGAGAATTGTTTCTTACACAAATGTGTTACCGCACTAGCTTCCCTTATATGTAAATGCATTAATATATTGCAGTTATATTCCCATGTGCTTTTGTTTAATAAGGGTAATTTTATATGAGGTCCTTGAACCATGTTCATTTCATAAGGGAGCTTGGAAAACATGCAGGTTATCTTTGTAGAATCTAAACATGCCTGTGCAGTGGTCTTCAACATTCCATTAGAAATCACTTGGATTGGAGAACTGGATCCCAGGTTAGTTCTATAAAACCAGACTGTTGGCAATCTCAATTTCAACTGAATGTGCAAATTAGGAATGCCAACACATATTATTCTCTGTCCTGCTGCTGCTCACAGGTGATCCATTGGAACACCATGCACGTCTCCTCTCCTGGCTCAGTACATATGTCTTATGGCTTGAGGGATGAATAGCCAATCTACACTAATGAAGCAAAATGCCCAGAAGAGATGCAAGATTTATGGTGTACGTACAGTTTACACCTTTCTACCTTACAGTGGACTAATTACTCCACCTGTTCTAATGTTTGAACATGTCTGATTGTTCATTTAAATGGGAAGAAATTTCCACAGTACATTAGTCAGTCAAACTAGTCAGTAAATCAAAAGCTTAGCTTTGGTTCTATATTATTGGTTCTGGTTATTAACATTATTATTACTAAAATGATTTCTGAAAAAGATCATGTGGCACTGAAGACTGGAGTAATGGCTGATAAATAAATCAGCTTTGACATCACAAAAGGCTATTATTGTTTTTGCTGTATTTTGGATAAATGCAGCCTTGGTTAGAGATTTTTTTTTTTTAAATTCCAACTTTTAAAACATTTAAAAAAATCTTACAGATCTAAAAGTTTTGAGCGGTAGTGTGTATATACTTTGAAATAATGAAATTTTGTGCTTGTAAATTGGTAAATTAAATTACTGGTCTTGACCATACACATGCTTTGGTTTATTATAGGAATAGTTTCCTCCAAAATTAAAATTCAATCATAATTGTTACTCACCTCTTTATGTACCAAAATCCGTGCAGGTTTCTTTCATCAGTGATAAACAAAAAAGAGTTTATATACTGATCTTTTTCAATATAATACAAGTGAAGGGAAGCAGCGTTCCCTTGAAAAAGGGGCATCATTCCTTGGAATCAGTTTAGAACATGAGGCAGACTTAATAATGACAGAATTTTCTTTTTAGGTCATACTATTCCATAATTAATGCTTTGTTTTAATTAACAACAGACTCTAAAAGAAAATGCTTGCATGTTAAGAGGTAAAGGCTTTTGGGAACATGAGAGACAGAGAGAAGAATTCAAGGACTTTTTAAGATGTGTTCTACTAAAAGTCTAAAATGATAGGCCCTTGTATTTGCATTATTTATCACAAAGCAGTAAAAAATAAAAAATAAAGTAATGAGACGATGAGTATCTGACACTGTTAACGCTGAAGAAAAAGAGAAGGCTGGTTTTCTGGTCCTGACATATACATGAAGCCGGTGTAAATTAAATTCGCCATTGATCTGTCATGGATTAAGTGCCAGCAGCAAAGTGTCTGCTTGCACACTGGAGAGATGTCAGAGACATTCCTGTAAGTTCCGCTAATAGTCTCAGTCGAATCCAAAAGGCTCATTGCCATACAACATTTCTGCATTCTGAAGTCTGCATTTGTTGCTAAATTTTTAATTATTTTTCTTAATAAATAAATACAAGTACAAGACTGGACACCCCTGACATCTGATCGGCCACCCTGGGTGCCACCCCAATAATTAATATGCTACTATTTCATTTTCTTTGTTTAATCGTACCGACAGAAGCGTTTATTTTAGCCTCAATTCAAGGATGCGACACGCCTGGTGTTCCGCGTCGCGCATTATCTTGTTCATTTCCAGCCTCTCACTGCACGCGCTGTCGCGCCACATGTAATTTTCTTACGGAGTGAAAAACACGCAGAGCAGCAGAGAGGACACAGATATACAACGAGCTGACGGACGGACACGACAGAGCAGGTCGCTTTTGATAGGAAACAACATTCAAATTCTGTTAGTTTTATGACGAATTTCAAACGATAGATACAGTTTTGGAGCTCTTTAGTGGCGTGCAGTGTTGGGTAAGTTACAAAAATAAAAAAGGCAACCTTAATCAGAATCAGAATCAGAATGAGCTTTATTGGCCAGGTATGTTTATACATACAAGGATTTGTTGTAGTGACCGAAGCCCCACAGTGCAACAGAAAGACAGCAACAGGACAGGACACAGATAATAAAAGAATAATATACAAATATACAAATAGGCAATGTACAAAATAGCAAAAACACAATATATAATATAGACAATTATGTGTGTACAGGTCTGATATGTGCAAATGTGAAATTAAAAAATAAGTATGTGTGGTGAATGAATAACGTATAATAGAGTTGTGTGTTCCACATTTAGTGCCAAGTGTTCATGAGATGGATTGCTTAAGGGAAGAAACTGTTCCTGTGTCTGGTCGTTCTGGTTATCAGTGCTCAGTAGCGTTGACCAGACGGTAACAGTTCAAAGAGGGAGTGTGCTGGATGTGAGGGGTCCAGAGTGATTTTACCAGCCCTTTTGCTCATTCTGGATGAGTACAGTTCTTTGAGAGTGGGAAGGGTTGTACCAATGATTCGCTCAGCAGTCCAGACTACCCTCCATAGTCTTCTGAGTTCAGATTTGGTAGCTGAGCTGAAACAGACAGATATTGAAGTGCAGAGGACGGAGCAGCTCCTGTGGCAGGTTAAACTTCCTCAGCTGGCGCAGGAACTACAACCTCTGCTGGGCCTTTTTCACAATGGACTCAATGTGATTGCCCCACTTCAGGTCCTGGGAAATTGTGGTGCCCAGGAATCTGAATGACTCCACTGCAGTCACAGTGCTGTTCATGATGGTGAGTGGGGGGAGAGCAGGGGGGTTTCTCCTGAAGTCCACGATCAACTCCACAGTTTTGAGCGTGTTAAGCTCCAGGTTAAGACTGCACCAGACAGCCAGCTCCTTAACCTCCTGTCTGTAAGCAGACTCATCACCGTCCTGGATGAGGCCGATCAGTGTGGTGTCGTCTGCAAACTTCAGGAGCTTGACAGAGGGGTCTTTAGATGTGCAGTCGTTGGTGTAGAGGGAGAAGAGCAGTGGGGAGAGAACGCAGCCCTGAGGAGCTCCAGTGCTGATGGTGCGGGTGCTGGATGAGAATTTTCCCAGCCTCACTAGCTGCTGCCTGTCTGTCAGGAAGCTGGTGATCCACTGACAGACGGAGGTGAGGGACAGAGGGCTGAGCTTATTCTGAAGGGTGATGCTTAAAAGTGGAGCTGAAGTCTACGAACAGGATCCTCACATAAGTCCCTGGTCTGTCCAGATGCTGCAGGATGAAGTGCAGTTCCATGTTGACTGCATCATCCACCTGTTTGCTCTGTAGGCAAACTACAGGGGGTACAGTGGAGGCCTTCAGATAAGCCAAAAGCAGTCTTTCAAATGATTTCATGGCCACAGAGGTTAGAGCCACAGGTCTGTAGTCATTAAGTCCAGTAATTTTGGGTTTCTTTGGGACGGGAATGATGGTGGAGCGTTTGAAGCATGAGGGGACTTCGCACAGCTCCAGTGATCTGTTGAAGATCTGTGTGAAGATGGGGGCCAGCTGGTCGGCACAGGTTTTTAGGCAGGCTGGTGAAACACCATCTGGGCCTGGTGCTTTCCTTCTTTTGTTCTTTCTGAAGACCTGGCACACATCATCTTCGCTGATCTGAATTGCAGGTGTGGGGGAGAGGGAGGTTGCTGGAGGTGTGAATGGTTGTGTGGAGAGGTGTTCAGGGCGGATGTGGGGTGATTTTCCAAACCTGCAGTAGAACTCATTCAGGTCGTCTGCAAGTTGTTGATTCTCCAAAGTGCTGGGGGATGGCGTCTTGTAACTGGTGATATCTTTCATACCTTTCCACACTGAAGCAGAATCACTGGAAGATAATTTGTTTCTTAGCTTGCCAGAATAATTCTTCTTTGCCACTCTGATCTCCTTTTCCAGTGTGTATTTGGCCTCTTTATACAATACTTTATCCCCCTTTCTGTAAGCATGTTCTTTGGCCTGACGGAGCTGTCTGAGTTTTGCAGTGAACCATGGTTCCTCTTCAGGAACTTGAGCTGCGTCGAAGCGCTATGGGAACGTCTTCAGCGTGAACGCACTCTGAATCACATGTGTAATCTGTCCAATGGATGGGCGAGACATCACGGGCGGGTGACATAATCGGCCAGCAACCACTACTCTTCGTGTGTGTCTGTCGATCTGTGTTGTGAGTCTAATTTAGTGTTGTTTGTCCCTACACAATCACTTGAAATAAACTCCACAATGTCTAAAAGTGCAGAGAAAACTAAGCACTTGGGCGAGAGCAGATCGCATTACAGGCTGTATGTTCCTCCCTGCAAATGTTTCATCACAGCTGGGGATACAGACAGTCCGTGTGAGGTCTGCTTGAGAGTAGAGCACGCAGAGTCAGCTCTCGAGGGAATCAGTTGGATCAGGTGGAGGGAATGAAGACTGGCGAGCCCCTATCTTCTTCCTTTCCCATCAGATCCAGCGCCTGCTCTCTGAGACCATGTTTACCGACTACCGTCTGATTGTTTTTCTGCATTTAATTTTGAGGAATTCAATTATCTATTTCATCTAACTAGGAGAAGTTAGATGTGTATAAATGTATATAAACATATATGTGTGTATAGGAGCACAATGTTTATCTAGCAGGAGCTGCTGGGTGGAGCAAACTACTGCCAAATGTGTCTCAATGGGTCCTGCGCACTGTAGAGAAAGGTTATCGCATTCAGTTCGGCGCCCCGCCGCCGCCATTAAACGGGGTGATTCCCACACTGGTGGGCCCTGAGCAGGCTCTGGTGATGGAACAGGAACTCTCTCTTGTGAAAGGAGGCCATCGAGGTGGTCCCTCCTCTGCGACTCCAGTACATCTACATACTCAATTACATTGACGATTGGTTGATTTTAGCTCAATCGTAGCAACTGGCGATTCGACATCAAGATGTCATTCTCACGCACATGAAAGAGCTGGGGTTGAGACTGAACGCCAAGAAAAGTGTGCTTTCTCCAGTACAGAGATCCACTTATCTAGGCGTGGTGTGGGATTCAACCACAAAGACAGGCACGCATGTCGCCTACTCGGATCGAGTCGATCCTCACGTCAGTCAAGAGAGTGAGAGAAAGCCGGTCACTCACTGTCAAGCAGTTTCAAAAACAGCGTCTCGTTCCCTTAAGGAACTAGGGTTACATATGTAACCTAGAGACATTTGTCGTTGTTGTAAGTTAGATGAGTGTTGGTAGGAATGCACATATCTTCACAGAAACTGATATAAGATGTAACAGTCTCTGTGAGCTCGTCCAGATCGGTGGCAGCAGCTTCAAAAACAGTCCAATCAGTGAGAGAGAAACAGGCTTGTAAATCCCGCTCTGTTTCAGTGGTCCATCTTTTAACAGTTCTTAATACAGGTTTTGCAAATTTAAGTTTCTACCTGTAGGTTGGTATGAGATGAACCAAACAGTGATCAGAGAGTCCTAAAGCTGCTCGTGGGACAGAGAGATATGCGTCCTTTATCACTGTGTAACAGTGATCCAATATATTACTGTCTCTGGTGGGACATGTGATGTGCTGTCTGTATTTTGGCAGCTCGTGGGAGAGATTTGCTTTATTGAAGCAATACAATTGATTGTATCTAAATGTTGTAGAACTCTCATTTTAGCTCGCATTCGCCGGTGATTTATTAAAGGGCATACTGACGTGCAAAACATGCAACACAGTGTTGCCAATACTGCATTTTTAACTTAAGTAACGTAATTTTATTGATATAAGTAACTGTAATCAAATTATTTCTATTTTTTATAATAATTAATAAAAATGTATAGCTTATTATAAAACGTTATTATAAAAATATTATGAACTTGTATACAAATCGATTGTTACTTTTAACCTTAACAATAGGGTTCCCTGTATATAGTTTAGAAGAAATTGAGAAAAATAAAGTGTACATTAGCAGTCAAAATTCTTTAAACAGTAAGACAATAGATTTGTGCATCTTATAAACACACTGTAGCCTACTATCCCATGAGGCAATGGGAGAGGATTTTTGAATGACAGCTAAGCAACTGATATTGTAAGTCACATGATAAAGACAACATGGCGGATGTAATACTTAGAACATACATTTTTAATGTCAGTTCTTATTCAAATGTAGTACCTTCTCATAATCTTATTGAGTTTATTGAGTTGTCCATTTAGGAAAAGACTCCCTGTACAGCAGTAAAAGTGATTCTCCTCTGACAGGTGAAGTACATTAGCAGTCAGTATTGTTTTCTCATATTTCTCCCACTTTCAACAGACAGCACTAAAGATCCTGTGGGATTACTTTGTTGACTTACAGGCTGTATTTTGTCATTTCTCCTCTTTAATAATTGAAAACTAATGTCTTTCTGTTCTTGATGTTGCCATAAAATGACTGCTATAGAAGTGAAGGCTATTCTGACAGCGGGACACGGTGCACCCTTGGCACTTCATGAATGTGACATGTTCACTCATGTTTATGTCCCTTACACAATGCAACACAATAATCTGCTGTTGGTTTTTTTCTACATTTCAGATATTACACTCTGGATTCAAGTGAAATGACACTTAAGAATATATGTGGCCTCTGTTAGAGAACAATTGCTTTTAGTATCAGTTGATGGGAGGTCGAGCAAAGGTGGTTTGACAAGCAAATTCACACTGTTGACTTCTTTAATGTTCTAAATCGCTCAGTATAACCTGTACGTGCTGCTGCTATGAAGAATCCAGCATAGCTGTTACTGGGACAAATTGACCTGAAATGACAAATTACAGTTCAAGAGTTACAATTTGCTGTTTGTGACTGAGCATGTGTAAGAGTCATTGTGACAGTGAAAGCATTTTATCTTGACAAATCACATCTGCGTATAGGGTGTCATGAGGTTCCAGGCCAAAAGGTTAATCTGTTAAAGCCTAAACTGTGTCAGAATGACCCAAAACAACAGTTAACACATTTGATGGAGGTGAGGCCTATTATGATGGAACATAAGTTGCTGTACATAATCATGATTTAGGAGCCTCTTTAGTTGCCCAAGATATTTATAATGGCTTACTTATCATGGTATTTATCAATGTGTCCAAGCCGATCACAAACAAATGGAGATAGTGAGAGCACATTTGTGAATCTGTTGAGGTAGGCTGTTTTTTTCCTTAGACTGGGGTTAAATTAGCTGTCACACCTGTTAAAGGGCACTGATGAGTGTACATACATCAGTTGGTGTTTTCTGGCTGATGTGTTATGCTGTATGGCCAGGCACAAATTTTTTGGAGATGCAGCATATTCAGTGTAATGCAAAGCAGGGCTCTAGACTGCTACCAAAATGGTCGCAAGTTAGAATTTGACGTGGTCGCATTTGTGCGAGTGTATGGTCTGCGCTGCTCCAAAGCGTCTGCTTCATACAGCGCGCGCTGCAGAGCCGCGGCACATTGTATCAGATTTCACTGATCACGTGAAGAGAGGCGCTTTCAGCGCGAGCGCTTCGAGGGTAGAGCCTGGTTTATACTTGCTGTGTCAGCAGAGTGAGAGCGCGTAGGTGCGCGCGCAGCGGACTGAGCGCAACGGAGGATTTGGTTGCAAATTAGAGTCTAAGGTCCGGCAGGGATTGTAGGTGGGGGGAATGAATGTACAGCGCTCTCTCCACCCTCAGTACCACGACTGAGGTGCCCTTGAGCAAGGCACTGAACCCCCAACTGCTCCCCAGGCGCCGCAGCATAAATGGCTGCCCACTGCTCCGGGTGTGTGTTCATGGTGTGTGTGTGTGTGTGTGTTCACTGCTGTGTGTGTGCACTTTGGATGGGTTAAATGCAGAGCATGAATTCTGAGTATGGGTCACCATACTTGGCCATATGTCACGTCACTTTTACTTCTTAAACCAGAGAAGGGGAACATGTTGGTATTCTTGTAGGAAAAAACATGCAAGTCCTGTCAGGGACAGCCAGTTTAGTTTTATTTTTATTTTTGTTTTCGTTTTGAAAAGCTTGTTATCTAAACATTCTGTAATTTATTAGTCGGTAGGTTATATAATACAGCATGTGATGTGTCCTGGCTCCTATGCCATGCCTAGTCTTATTCGTTTTTGTTAATAAATGTTATGTAAGCTAGTTACTGGTTTATTGTTGTTATGCTTTTTTATTAAGAATGACAATGAGTCCATCTTTTGTTTTAGTCTTAAAAAGTGAAAGGTGTATAGATACAAGCAAAACAGACAATTATCTTTTTCTTGTAAAACGTGACATCAAGATTGCGAATTTGAAAGTGAAAGCGCACAAAAAAAGGAATTCCTGTTCACAAAATTTAAATCACAAATAATACTGATGAAAAAGAACGGGTTGAATGTTGAACACTTAACTATAAACTATGATAAAAGTTCATCAGCATGCATTGATTAATAAAATGTTGTAGCAAAAAGAAAAAAAAAGCGACCAAATGATGTGCTTGTGCGAAGAAAAGTAACTGAGAAAGTTTGTCGCAAAAGTGCGACCAGTGGGAAGAATGAGTCTAGAGCCCTGCAAAGGTAAATACACATTTAAAATGTTGGTTGTAAAGCTGTGGACAAGGTATGTTGTTGATGTGAGATATGAAAAGCAAAGAGAGACTGATGCCAATTTTTCATTCATACCACATTGGCTGCTGTAATTGTGAAAACAAAATATTTCAAAATATTATCTTTAAACATTTAACATTCTTTTGTAAGAACACTGAAAGAATATATTTTGTAATTAGATTTTTGTATATTGTGTGTCAGTTATCAACAGTGAAGTAAAATGTTATCTGCTGCAGACCATATAAGGTCACAAAAAGGGATTTTGTTTTAGAAGGTCACTGCCACCTACTGGCAAGCGATTGCATTGCAGGCTCTTAGAGACATAAGGAGACGCGGACAACCATTCAGTTTTGTTCAGTGTATGAAGAAAGCTCAAACAAAGGCCTAATAGCAGACACTGAAAACCCCATGCTAAAGGAATAGTTTACCCAAGAATAAAAATTTGCTGTACTCACCATCAGGCCATCCCAGATGTAGATGAGTTTGTTTATTCATCTGAATAGATTTGAAGAATATTAGCATTGCATCACTTGCTCACCAATGGATTTCTCTTCACAAGATTATAATTGATGGACTGGAGTCGTGTGGGTTTATGTGATTTATTGTAATGTTTTTATCAGCAGTTTAGACTCTCATTCTGATGGCACCCATTCACTCCAGAGGATCCATTAGTGAGCTAGTGATGAAACAAACTCATCTATGTTTTAGATAGCCTGAGGGTGAGTAAATAGATATTAGATAATAACTTTCCAATAAAATCTGTATTCAACGTGTAGATTTCTTTTCTTCTGCTTTTATGTTCACACATATAGATCTGGTTACAGAGCATTGAACTTTCAGTCCCACCTTGACCTACAAGGACTGTCCTTGCACCCAGTCATTGCATTAATATTTATAATAGCAGAGGTGGAAAGAGTACAAAAATATTTTACTCAAGTAAAAGTACCATTACCTTAATGATATTTTACTTAAGTACAAGTAAAAGTACCAGTCTAAAAATCTACTCAAGTAAAAGTAAAAAGTAGCTCATTTAAAATTTACTCAGAGTAAAAATTACTTAGTTACTTTTTAACAGTGGGAGGGACGCAACAATGGGATAAGCCAAGGGTGTCAAACTCAGTTCTTGGAGGGCCACAGCCCTACAACAGTATAGATATAACCCTAATTAAACACATCTGATCCAGCTATAGCTGCACTGTAAAAAATCTAATAAAAAAAATGTTGGAAGGGCAAAAATATTTAAGTTAAGATAATTGTATTGCTTGGCCTTAGTTGAGAGGACATATTATATTAAGTCTACACAAATATATTTGAAAAACTTTGAATGAATGGTTATTTTCAAATCCAGTCAACAATTAGCTATGATAATGTTGACTAAACTAATAAAAACACGTGCACAATAAAACTTCAGTAAAGGTTGAGCCAACTAAAGAATAACAATTCAGGCAACACTTTGAAGTCAGAAATTCACTGAACGTAAAATTTCTGTAGAACTCGTTACTAAATAATAATTAGTTGAAACCGCTTGAATTTTTTTACCCCTTATTTGAAAACTACATGGTATGTGTGTTGGAGCTAAACTCGGCATGCAGGGCTGCAGTTTGACACCACTGGCATAGGCCTATAAATCTCAGATTAGTTGTTTTTAATTAAAGGAATCGGTTATTTAGAATAATAAGACATTTGGGCTGTTACCAGGCAAATTAAATCAGTATCAACAAAAATCATCTTTGCAATGCAGAGGAAACACAGAAGCTTCATCTGAAGTGGCATTTAGACATATTTACACACTGTTTAATGCAGGACATGAATGCATAACCTGCAGTTAATGCAGAAATAATGTTTTGATATATAAGACAAAATGTTGAATACTCATTTGAAATTATATTTAAAAAAAAATATATCAAAAGATACATTAAATGTGAAATTAAAACAGCCAGTAGGTGTCACCAAGTCACTGTTAATAAGTGAGTCATTGCGACTGAACCTAATCATTTAAACAGTTGATTCATTCAAGAACGAAACACCGACTCAAAACAGTGCTCTGGCTGTGTTTGGGATTATTTTTGTTGTCAAAATAGAGCAAAAAAAAAAAAAATAGAGTGTCTAAAATTCTTAATTAATTTCTTGTTTATTGAACTGTTGTAAAAAAATAAAATCTATATGTAATTATGCTGATTTTGGCACTCTTCGTGTGATATTGATTTACTATATGAAATTATATAAATATACATTTTCTGCACCTATATCTTCAATTTTGTGATCATTTTAACAGACTGAATCACGCAGTGAAAGAACACGCTCTAAATGCGGGTGCACACTAGTCTAATCTACTAGACTTTACTGAATAAGGTTATTGAGGCAAAGTTTGTTGCTTCAATCGCTGATTATTACATTTAAAGAATTGCATACACTTTATAAATTAACCTTAAATTATTTCTAGATTAATGGAAAGACTAACAATTCTGGTTAAAGTTTGGTTAAAAATGCCATTGCTGTGGTCAGGCTTGGGTGTTTCCTATAAGCATGCATTTCCATGTGCTGTAAAAATTAATGCATTTTAACTATGGATTGGTTTGAACTATACAGTACATGCAAGAGTAACAGGCATTTTAAAAGCTCACTTGCAAGACCTCAAAATAAAGTACATATCAAACACACACACACAACAAACAAAACAAATTAACAAGTACACAAGTGTCTTTATTTACGCAAGCAAGTTTGTTCCTACAGTTCGAAAAGAAAAAAAGCCACTGTCAAGCTGTTGGCACATTTATGTACAAAACCAGTTAAATTTACTGCCTGCTACAAAGCATTCTCGGTGAAAGTACAAAAAACGAGTACAGTATGTGGATAAAGCTGAAAGCAATGTCAGGGTAATACTGGATACGCAACATCATAACAAGAATAGGTTTAAGACATGGTTCGGAAAAATCATTACGAACTAGAAAAGACAAAACTCAAAACACTACAACCTAATAAGATATTTAGCTTAATATTGTTAGCATAGCAACTGTAATACTGAACATTTAGAAAAAAATATATTTGACCCCAGCAAGACAGTCATAAGTGTAAAAATCGAAATAAATGATTTTTTCCCCCCTTTTGAGTTAGTTAAAAGTATTACCATTGGATGCATAACCATGCCACAAATAACAACTATATTTATTTATTTTTACCTACTACAAGTTTCTTTTGTGGTTTTAAAAAAAAGCTGCATGACTAATAAGAGTACAGGGACTCAGCGCTGATTCCAAATGCACTTACACCAAAAAACTCACAATGGTCCATAAGTGCACAAAAACTAGCTTGTTTTTTTTATTTTTGTTTTTTTGAGACACTGACAAAAGTACTTTACTGCAAATGTAGGGCAACTGAAGTCGGCAAGACCGAGCCAAAACACTGAGTTTGGAGTAACACATGCTTGTACATCCATATCTTTCTTGTTTTTATTCAAAACATGTTCGAATGTCATGTTCATGTACCTTGCTTATTTAACCTTCCACAGTGTTTGGCAGAGTCATTGCAATCAACATTTCCACTTAGATTTCTACTTCTCCGAGATGAACGACGTTCTCAAGAATATCACCTAACACTGACTGCTGAGATGTGTTTTAGAAACTGACATGAAATGTTTATACATTTAAAGAGATATATACAGTTCAGAGGAATGACGGAAAAAACTGTTTTTGTTTGAATACTTGCATTTAAAAAGTTAAAGCTAAAACTAAGCAATAAAACACCTGAAAATGTTATTTGCATGTGAGAGTATGGCTTGCAATGGATGAGAGAAAACAAATATCCGTAGAGTCTCACAAGGCAAATCCGACTTGACCGCTCTAGCTGATTTGAGACATTCTTTCTCGGTCCTTCTTTCCCAATCAGCAGCCATCTCTGTCAAAGCTCAACAAACGTTACTAAGCACCAGTGTCACACCTTCCATTAATACTGCGCACAGCTAGCATATACGGTTAGGCCAAGCTACAGTATAGCAGTAAAAGTCACTTTAAGGTACTTTTTAAAATTCCTGGCACTCCAAAACTGAATTTGTTGGAAAAAGAATCTGTACATTGTTTGTGCTGTGGCTGCAATAAGTGCGGCAGCTTGAGTGATTAACCTGTAAATCATAAGTTACAAGTTTGGTCACATTTTGGTTTTTAAAAAGTCTAAAGAAAATCTAAATCATGACTAGCCATTTATAGGGTGCGCGTAAATCATCGGCGTGTAATACAAAAAGGTGAAAAGTGTTCTGTAATCCCTTTGGCTAAACCCAAACCCCCTAACAAGAACAAATGAGACCTAAAAGTATGTGGTACAAAAGAGAAGTCACTCAGCTTAGTGTGTTTATCAGGTTGTGCTCTCAAACACGTTGATGGAAGAGGGAGGTAGAGGAGAAATAAAATCGGACAAAGGACAAAACAAAATCGAAATCCTGGGTAGTCAGAGACGTTGCAATGGAGACGATGAGCACGTCCCTAGACCAACATTCTGGGTCACACCCGTACATAGCAAGTGTTACAGTTATTTACCTCCCCATCCCATCCGATCCCAAACCCCTGGAAACCATGGAAATTAGACGTAGTTAAGTTTAGTTTATATATGTATCTTCAGGGAGGGGAAGGGCATGCTTGTGTGTGTTTGTGTGTGTGTGTGTATACATATTTATATGTGTTCGCATGAGCGCAATCTTTATGTGTAGGCGTTCAGACGCTCTTTAGAGCGAGTTGAGTGGATATCATGAAGCTCCTGCTCCTCCTTGGACTTGATGTCCTCGTATTTCTGCATCCGGCAGGCGTCCTTCACGTAACCCCAGTTAGCCGACAGCACCATCAGGTAGTGCACCTACAGCAACACAGGGGTTAGAGGGGAGGGTTAGTGTTAGTGCTGATGACCCATCTTTACCCAAAAAGAGTATTACTTTGGAGAATTTGAGGGCGTTTAGTGGCCCAGTTTAGACTGGAGATCAACTAGATCAGTTATTTCCCCTGTGAGATGAAGTGGTGACCAGTTCCAGCTGAATATAAGCCAGGTTAGTTAGTTCATTTACACAGGTTATCGCTTGCAACTGGTGGGTTAACTTGGGGAGGTGGGGGAAGGACAGGTACTGAAACGATATTGCAAAATGGAAGAGCCTGGGTGTCATTTTAATCAAGCCAATTAAGGGACGTCATTATGAAAGTTGCTGTCGTGGGTGATGGTGGTGGGGCCCTTGGTGGACAGAGAGTGTGTCGGGATGTGGGGAGGGACACCCCAGACCGGAGTTGGCTTCAGAAACGCGTGCAGTACCTCCCCGTGCTCTTAGACGTCAGAATGACGTGGTTACGGATGAGGACAGACACTGCCACCACCTATCACAGTATCCAGATCATTGAAAAAGAGAAAGGAAGAAGGTTATTTGCTGCCTTCCTAACTTCTGTTTACTATCAAACCTGTATGATTTTCTTGCTTCTGTGGAAAATAGTATGAGATGTTTTATTTATGCTGAAAGTGCAGTGAAAGTGGGGAGTGAATAAGGGTTGACAAGCTCCAAAAACAAACAAAAAAAACATTTGATGCCTTTTTATTTACTGATAATCCTGTTCTTTGCCCAAAGCATTGAAATGTTATTCATCCTCTTGTATATTTGAATATATGCAGCAAAAGAAATCAGACTAGGTTTGACATCAATGTAGGCAAATGTCAATGGTTCTTGTAACTAACTTTGATGCGCCAAATTTACTTACGATGCCTTTTAGGGTGCATTTTTGGAGCCTTTAGCCACCATTTATTTTTCATTGTATGAAACGCCTGTGTTTGTGATAATATTTAGAACAACGGAATAAATAATTGATGCCAAAAGTTTAATTTTTGGATGAACTATCATATCACTAAATTTGGATGGTTATGAAAATTATGGTAAAATTAATTAGGGTTGCAAATTAATTAGGGGTGGCAAATTTCCGTAAACTTTAAAAAAATCCCTGGAAGATTCCAAAAAATCCTGAAATTTCTGGAATGCTTTCGAAATTTACTGGAAATTTTCCACCTTTTTGCAACCCTAAAATGAATGCACTTCCAGTTCAAAAATGGCTCCTGCAGTTCCATTGCAATGCCACAATTGCTTCTTTTTGCTGAAGTTCCTCTGTACACCAATGGGTGGCGTTATTGCTGAACAAATCAGCAAACTGCAAGTATGCAGCAATGTTCCCTGAAAGGTATGATGTAATTATATAATCAAAAGAGCACAAATTATGATCCAATTCTGTAGACTCTTTGTTTCAAAGTACTTAATGTCCAAGCTGTTTTCTCATTTCCAAACCATTTTGGAATGCAATTAACTCACATAAATAATGCCAGACTGTTGCCTTTGCAGAAAACAAACGCATTGTGCTTTTGCAAGGAAGCTTAAGCCGAAGACAAAAGCACAATGCAGTGCAAAATCACTTACAGTGTATTGACTGCATCAAATTAATTTAATGCTATTATATTTATCTTCTACATAAGCTCTTATATTAACCAATGAAAAACAGCTTTCCAAGTTTCAAACCAAAGGGCAGAAAAGCTACCTCACAGAAAATGGTGTCTCACAATCACTTATCGCCGTTCCAAACAAGCTTCTCTCCTTCCTTCCCTCTCCTCTTCTGTTTCCATGGCAACAACACCTCCTGCATTTTCAATGATGAGTGTTCCTCTCCCTCTCTCTGTGTCCTTCTCTCTTTGCTCACTCACTATTTTACAAGAGGCCTTGGATGTCTATTTCATTTTAGACAAGCCTTTTGATTTCTATAACATACTTGCTGTGCTTAGATTTCATATTAACTCTCATGCAGGTGTCAGTGCATTCATAAAATGAATAAAACTCATAAATCAATCCATATTTCATTTACTGCCCTGAAAGGAAATTTAGATTCAGGAAAAATTCATACAATGCAGAAACAGAGCAATAAAGAAAGAAAGATAGAATGTAAGACACAGCATTGGAAAAGCTCACCATGGCAATAACGGCTGCTCCAGCCCCCGCAAGTGCGCAGACAAACAAGTGAAATGTCAGATCCAGCTGGAGAAAGAGACAAAAAAAGAGTCTGAAGAGGAGAAACGTGGATGGTTTTCACTGATAAATCATCAAGAAGTACAGATAAATCCAGGGCCAGATTTACTAAACAAATAAATAATGCTGCAAATACTGGTAAGCTGACTACCACAAATCGTAGTAAATCACACTGCATGATTAAATGCTCTCCATAAATTTGGAGCCTAAAAGGAAAACTCTTACACATGCATATGCAATAAGGTCAGACTCAAAAATAACCCACAACTTTTCACCCTTATCGGAAAAACCACATGAACCTCACATGCTCAATCACATGTTAAAATCACATGTGAAATATGTGAAACTCATGTGGAACACATAAAATTACACTCTTGAAAAGAATTAATGGTGTAAATGTGTGAAACCCATGTGAACAAATGTGGACAATATGTGATCACATGGATTTCACACATTTACACCATTAAAATGTTCCAAAACCTCATGTGTGTTTCATGTGTTTCACATGTGATTTTAACATGTGATTGAGCATGTGAAGTTCATGTGGTTTTTCTGTAAGGGCATCACTAATTGTTCCACTGAGTGTCTTTAGTAAATCATGCTTGTGCAAGCTATAAATCTGGCCCTAGATCTTCAAAACAATCTAAAATGACTCTAGGCTACTGTGGCATCTTTACTATAATAATAATAATATTGTGAAAGCACAACATCCACTGGCATATGAGTTGTGGTACTGTCCATACAAGGAGCTGCACAATCTTGCAAATAAATATAACATTTCAAGTATTACATATTTATATGAAGGAATCCCTGCTGCACTGCGTGACTTCAGACTTAAAAGCACGGAAAGGTTCACAATTTATTCATACTCTCTTTCTCACGCCCAACAATTCTTTTATTCCATAGTTCGCTGACTGTAATGGCGGACTGAATTTAGATGAGGGCCATCAGTCAGGATAAAATAGGCCCTGCTTCAGAACTGCCAACTGACCTCATTAGATTCACACATCTTGAGGAAGTTCTCAGAAGCGGTGCACAGTCTTTTCTCCTCACCAATGGACACAATTCCTGCAATTCAAATAAAGTATGATGTTAATGGCAGATTCATTAATAATGCAATGATAATACATGCTTAAATGACAATTATGTAGTAATTTAGTGTTCCGTTTTAGTCAAGCTCATTTTATTACAACATTGTATTGTAATAAATTTATCATTTTATTACAACAGATCAATAGTGGTGATTTAACTATGTAACTGTCTTTTATGTTGCAATACTGTTTTAAAATGGCCTTATTATATTTTAATGTCATAATAGTGCTTCCAGCTGTAATGATACACCATGGTGTTTTGTAATATGTACCAAGAGTGTTTAATGATATCTTAATAGTGTTTATAAAATATATGTATTCTGTCATTTAGCTGTTGCAAAAAATATATAGTTTTTAATAATAAATAAGTTATTGTTCAATATTCTCTGCTCTTGGATGTCTAATACAAGTTGCCTGTTACATTCAGTAATTTCTGCACTAAAACATGCAATAAACTGCAATATAAAACAACAATAAGTTGTTTTAAGTCATCTCAGCCAGCCCTACAGCCAACTAGACTTGGCATTCTCTACTAACTTATTCACTTATATAGTAATCCAGATGCGCTTGAATCTGACTAGAAAATCCTAGGCAGCGTTCCTATCCATAGATCCATATTTTATATTGCTGGCTAAGTATTTTGTTTACACCAGTATGCATAGAACATGAGAAATTACTGAAAACATGTCTCCTTAGATGAGCTACGCACCAAACTGACGCAGGTCGAAGCAAAGGTTGAAACTTTCCATCAGTGTAGTGTTCTGACAGGTGTTCCAGATGTTGAAGTACATGAAGACTGGCAGGGAGGTGAAGGCTGTAACTCCCAGCCAAGCCAGCATGAAGATATACGTAAGCATGATGAACTGAGGAAGACAGAAAGAGATATGTATGTGTTTCTTGATAGCTTTCAAGTATTCCAAAACTATACCATATTGAATTAATTAAATATAAGTGAATTCTGCCAAATTTATACTGCAAATGTGGCATAGAAGTGCTTATGAAGTGGCACTGATGTGTCTTTGCACAGACTGTAAAATGCTGCTCAGAGATAGCAAAAATGCATACATAGTAATTACAAGTGTATACTGTAATACTAGGGCTAAGAGCAGGCATAATTTTGTCTGGCTTTAATGCTGAATTTTGTCTTCACAATGAATTCTGAGCTCGCACAGAGCAGTCTTAACTTGGCTCCATAACTTCATAACTCCATAACTTCAGTAACTCATAAATTTAGGAATGCATGATACAGCGGTGACTTTATCAGCCATTTAAAGCATTTTCTGATACTGGAATTAGATCGTGTTAGACATCTTTTTTTCTAATTCCATAAAAATCGTTATTTTCTACTCTACAATGTTTTGATGCCTCATTAAAAGGGATAGTTCACCCAAAAATGAAAAATCTGTCATTAATTACTCACTCTCATGTTGTTCCACACCCGTAAGAACTTTGTTCATCTTCAGAACACAAATTAAGATATTTTTGATGAAATCAGAGAGCTTTCTGACCCTGCATAGACAGAAACACAACTGACACGGTCAAGGCCCAGAAAGGTAGTAAGGACATCGTTAAAATAGACCATGTGACATCAGTGGTTCAACCTTAATTTTATGAAGCTCCTCCATCAGCAACACCACAAGTATGCATCTTGTGAACATGCGTCACAAGAGTGACACAGAAAAGAAGAATTTGTTTAATAAAGTAGTAATTTTAGTTTGATGTCACATGCACTGCTGTCTATGCAGGGTCAGCAAGCTCTCAGATTTCATCAAAAATATCTTAATTTTAACGATCTATTTAATGACAGAATTTTTATGTTTGGGTATGTGATTTCCTTTAGTGCAAACTATTTTTTTTTAAACAAGCCAAACTTAAAATAATAATAAAAAAAAAATAGTGCGTAAAATAAATATAGCTTTATATAATATTCTGTGATGGACATAATTTCTAGATCATTGCTTTTTGCAGTATATTACTTAACATGCTCTCCTGCTTGTGCATTAGTTCTTTGAGATGGGTGGTTGATCTTACCCAAGCACTGACACAGCGCCCACAGGTGGTGATCTTAAAGTCCCCATAGAGATCCCGAATGGCCCCAGTGGTGAAAAATCCCTCCACCATCAGCAGAATACCATAGACGAAGAAGGCTGCTGCCACTCCATAGATCACATATTTAAAGATGTCAATCCTGAGAAGCAAAATTAGTCATTTCCATAAGAAAAGAATGTCTGTGCTTATCTTGCACACAATGGTAATTCAATAAGATAACAAGGACTATACTGGTGTCAAAGTTTTTTGTGAAGCCCTAATCCACTTAATTTTGTGTGTAGATTAAATTCAATTATACAGTCTCATATTATAATTTCAAAGCATTTGGTAAAATAAGATAAAATGGTTGAAAAAAATGCTTGCTTCACTGCCAATATTCCTTCCTCCACCCACTCATTTCTTTCTTTCTCTCCTCCATCCTGCTCTCCTTCCCACCAGTAGAGTTCCGGTGAGCAGGTGTGCTTGGCTGATCTGGTGCGATTTCAGAACACTTAATTCTCTAAATGGGACTGATGCCAAAACCTAACATGGTAGATCTTGTGTTTTTGTGTGTGTCACTGTTCTTTAGAAATATGGGTGTGGGAAACTGTATTTCCAAATAACACCTGTCACAGAAACTCCCCTCAATCTCCACTTCCTATAAGGCTGAATTATGTAAACAAATTAATTTACAGGAATTACTCTGTATTGTCCCTATTAACAAATCCTTGTGCTTTCATGTTACCATTCAAAAATTATCTAAAAATTGCTTGTGAAGCTCTCATTATGCTCATTATCGCTTTTGAAACACAGGTGCATAAGCTCAGATCAGGCCTACAATACAATCACTTACTTCCAAAAGAAATACAAAACTTGTGCTAACTGAAAGAAAATAAATGTTTATCAGCAAGAAAAGCTGATAAAATGATTGAATCCAACATTTGGTAATAATATAGCATAACAATAAATTTATAAGCAATTTTGTATGTCAGTCATTTTTAACTGTGTTTCAGTTAGTATTACATTATTAAGAACTGGTGACAGAAATTGAATTAGATTCATGTACAGTACTTTTGAAGTAGATTGATACTAAAATGGTGCATAAATTAGGCTCAACACAGAGCACAGCCTGACTGTATGTTCTTTTTTTATTATGAATATGGTATTGTGACACTCACATGGTAAAGACATCAAGGGCATCAACAGGCGACCGAACAACATCAAAATGGGTCTGCAGGATGGTGACCGTTCCAGAGAGAGCCTCATGACCACAGCCACAGAAGAGCGCCACCCCAGTGTACAGCAGGATGGTCGCGATCAGAGAGGCATAGGGAATCCCACTCAGGCATTTGAGGCAGCATTCAGAGCACCCTGGGAACAAAGAGTAACAGTCAGTCCATAATTGCTTTAAGAGCAAGTGTGTATAACAACCAATAGCATTTCTTTGCTATCTATATATGTAACTCTAAACCACAAAACCAGCCATATGGGTAAATTTTTTTAATTGATATTTATGTTATTATACTATGTTATTATTGTAAGTTTTGATATATATATACACACACACACACACACACACACTCACCGGCCACTTTATTAGGTACACCTATTCAATTGCCTGGTAACATAAATTGCTAATCAGCCAATCACAGCTGGCAGCAACTCAATGCATTTAGGTATCTAGATGTGGTGAAGATGACTTGCTGAAGTTCAAACTATTACTCCTTCCAGTCCCTAGACCGGGGAAGGTATGTAATAATATATATATATATATATATATATATATATATAAAAAAATAAATAAATAACAGTAGGAAATTTACAAAATATCTTCATGGAACATGAAGTCGATAATTTTGACCCATACAATGTATTGTTGGCTATTTCTATAATTATACCCGTGGTACTTTTGACTGGTTTTGTGGTCCAGGGTCACATATGCCAGTGATTTTGATAAGTATATGTGTAGAACTGCCAAATAAATTCAAATCAAGTAGAATTAAGGGAATGCTTTAAAAAAATGTACTCAAGTAGATATATTGTGGAGTAAAAGTATTTTTAAGTCGAATTTGATGAAAATTGATTAAAACAAGGTGGAAATATATTAATAATTTGTTATATATTTATAATATATTATGTAAAAGTTATCTGCATTCTTAATCCTTTTGATATTTTATAAAAAAAAAAAAAAACACAAAAATCGAAACTTCATTGGATAATAAAAATTCAAAATGGGGGGAAATATCATTATGAAATAAATGTTTTTTTTTCTAATACACATTGGCCACAATTAACGGCACCCTTTTATTCAATACTTTTTGAAACCTCCATTTGCCAGTTTAACAGCTCTTAATTTTCTCCTATAATGCCTGATGAAGTTAGAGAACAGCTGACAAGGGATCAGAGACAATTCCTTCATCCAGAATCTCTCCAGATCCTTCAGATTCACAGCTCCATGACGGTGCTTCTTCTCTTCAGTTCACCTCACTCATTTTCTACAGGATTCAGGTCAGAGGACTGGAATGGCCAGAGTCAGTCACTTATAGATTTTTTATCTGTTGGTATTTGATAGAATCCATGATGCCATGTGTCTAAACAAGATGTCCAGGACCTCCAGCAGAAATATAGGCCCACAACATCAAAAATACAGCAGTATATTTCATTGTACACATGGGGTACTTTTTATCCCTGTGTTCACCAAACCCATCTTGAGTGTTTGCTGTTAAAAAGCTAATTTTTTAGTTTCATCTGACCATAGAAGCCAGTCCCATTTGAAGTTCCAGTCGTGTCTGATAACTGAATATGCTGGAGTTTATTTTTGGATGAGCGAGGATAATTTTTCTTAAAACCCTCCCAAACAACATCTTGTGATGTTGGTGCTTTTGACAATTTTGTTAACAAAGGTTTTCTGACCCCGAGACTCAACTATTTTCTGCAATTCTCCAGCTGTGGTCCTTGGAGAGCCTTTAGCCACTCAAACTCTCCTTCTCACTGTGCATTAGGACAATATAGGTCCTCTTCCATGCAGTTTCGTAACATTTTCTGTTGATTGGAAATTCTTAATTATTACCCTGATGGTGGAAATGGGAATTGTCACTGCTCTAGCTCTTTTCTTAAAGCCACTTCACTAATTTGTGAAGCTCAATTATCTTTTGCTGCACATCAGAAATATATTCTTTGGTTTTTCTCATTGTGATGCACTGTAAAAAAAAAAAAAAAAAAAAAAAATTGAGCCAACTTAAAATTTTAATGTAACCAGCTTCAGCAGATTTTTGAGTTTTCTCAACTTATTTTTTAGGAAATTTCTAACTTTTTGTTGTATAAACTTAAAACAAGAAGTTGAAAAAAGTAAAAAAATCTCCTGAAGCTGGTTGCCTTCAAATTTTAAGTTGGCTCAACTTTTTTTTTTTTTTTTACATTGTGGATGATTAAGGGAATTTGGGCTTTGTTTTCCCTCCTATTTATATTTCTGTGAAACAGGAAGCCATGGCTGGATAATTTCATGTTCTTAATCACCCTGGAGTGCTCAAAATTGTGAATATAAATGGGAATATACTTCAGAGATAGTTTACTCATAAGAATTTCTAGGGGTGCCAATAATTGTGTCCAACGTGTATTTAAGAAAAACATTTATTTCATAATGATATTTCCCCCCATTTTAAATTCTTATTCTCCAATGAAAGGTTAGATTTTTTAAATAAAAGATCAAAAGGATTAACAATGCAGATTAATTTTCACAGCCTTCTTTGATCATATTTATCCGATATTTCACGGTCATGCCGATATTTTTGGCCATGACTGTGTATGTATATATATATATATATATATATATATATATATATATATATATATATATATATATATATATATATATATATATATATATATATATACACACACACAAATGAGGTCTCTTTGCTTTGGGAATGTAACTCCCAACTCCTAAGTAAGAATGTAACTCCTAAGTAAGAGTAGAAGTATTCAGTTATTCTACAATTATTCAGTCCCTTTAAACTCCTGTTGATAAAGCCATTTCCTGCAATAACGCTGCAAAAGCATAATTCTTTCAGGGTTATAAACAGCAAAGACTACATCCATTCAAAGCTGGATGGTTTATGTACAACCTATGAAAATTCTGAATTACAGTCCTATCAGTCCATTACCTAACTCAGAGTGGTAACAGTTTTACTTGATGAAAGTGCAAAGCAAATTCTATTTGCACAGTCCAAGAGAGCATTCGTTTCCAAACATGTCACAGGAGAGAAAGTTTACTGTGACTCTAACCAATCATATCTGCCGCAGCTGAGAGATTCATAGACACAATTCAAGAGCACACAAACAATATTGATTGCAAAATTGCAAGTACAGAATGGCACCAGTGGCGGCTATTCTGCAGCACAGTGCAGCAATGATTTATGGGTTATCATAAACAAAGCCCACCAGTACAAGAAAACATAAAGAGTGGGTCTTCAGAGGATATTCAATATTATGTATAACTTAGAAGAAAAATAAGAGTCCTTATTGCGGAACTCAGTAAGTCAAGCAGGCTAAATGTTCACAGCACAACCTCAACCCTGCAGCAAAGATTTAATACAGATGATACAACTGAAGCTGAACGCTCACGGTTCTTGAGCTTACATCCCATCTTCCCACTGAGCTGAGTTGCTATTGGTGCAATGGCATTGAATCTGCTTTCTCCTCACCCCCTGTAGCTGAGCCCCAGAACCTGCTGTTTACAGGAGTGTGGATAATGTGTATTTTGCAGCACCGACCCAGATGTTACAGGGGAAACAGACTTGCACCTCCATTACACCTTGAGAAGAGCCTGCAGCTCTGAACACAGTATAAATGCTCTGGAGAGCAGGCAAACATTACTGCATCAAAACACGAATTATGCCTATTAAGCCTGACTGATTTTTAGTAATGCACTGATTAAAAAATTATATCAATATTTATATATTAAACGCATGGTGCATTAGTACTGGAATTTCAGTCAGTGCTCAAACATTTCATATGCGTTGACTCTTCTCGTTTAGTTTTATTTTCAGTTCAAACATGAATTAATTGGGTAAAACTTTTTTTTTTTTTTTTTTTTTTTTTATGTAATGTCAGTCATTATACATCTAAAAGTTGAAATGTCAGAACATTTTAAGAACACAAAGTCTGCAGTCTGTGCATGGGTCAGTAAAATATATACACACAGTGGCATGTGAGAGTTTGGGAACCCCTTGCAGAATCTGTGAAAATGTGAATAATTGTAACAAAATAAGAGAGATCAAACAAAATGCGTGTTATTTTTTATTTACTACTGTCCTCAGTAAGATATTTTACATATTTACATAAAAGATGTTTACATATAGTCCATGAGACAAAGTAATAGCTAAAATGATTAAAATACCACCCTTCAAAAGTTTGGGAACCCTTGGTTCTTAATACTGTAGGTGGTTACCTGATGATCTATGACTGCTTTTTTTTTTTTTTTTTGTGATGGTTGTTCATGAGTCCCTTTTGTTTGTTCTGAACAGTAAAACTGAGCACATCCTTCATGTCCTGCATATTCTTCAGTTTTCCAGCATCTTTTGCATATTTGAATCCAGCAGTGACTGTATGATTTTGAGATCCAACTTTTCACACTGAGGACAATTGAGGGACTCAAACACAACTAATTAAAACGGTTCAAACATTCACCGATGCTCCAGAAGGAAACACGAAGCATTAGGAGCCGAGGGGTGAAAACTTTTTGAATTTGAAGATCAAGGTAAATCGTACTTCATATGTCTTCCGGGAAACATGCAAGTATTTTCTGTTGTCTCCGAAGGGCAGTACTAAATAGAAAAAAAAAAAAAGATATTTCAAATTTGAACACCTGTTCAAAAGTTTCTATATATATAAAAAACTTATTATAAATTGTAATAATTCATAATTTTTCACAGCCTTGGTGAGAATAAAACTTCTTTCAAAATAATTTTAAAAACTTTTGAATGGTATTGTACCTGTAATTTAATAGATTTTGTCCAAGAAAAACATTTGGTATGGCCCTATAGTACAAAAAAAAAAAAAAGTATTTTTTTTTACAAATGTCCTTATTTGTATTTGTATAGTTTGTATTTTATATAGCCAATATTTAATCTGTATTTTTACGTTCTACTGCTAGTGTTTAGTGTTATCCGTATGCACCAAGGGTCTAAGAGTAACGGAATTTCAATTCTCTGTACATGTGTAGTGTATGTGCTGTACATGTGGCAGAATTGACAATAAAGCAGACTTTGACTTTCTGACTATTTGGTCACTCTTTTGGTATTATATAAACCAGGAAAAACAAAGAATCTCTCTAAAAGTTTTTAGGATATATCTAACATTGTAGCCATATTTATGTAATCCACACAAATACTGATTCAGTTTATCCCTTGTGCGTCCTATAGTAATTTACACAAAACCATTAGCATTACTGATACAGTTTTTTTCAGTGTAGAGCCAGCAGAAAACTCTATGTCATTAAGGTATTCAGAGTTTTCGCTATTTCTTGGATCCCTATTTCCAAGAGTGAATACACCTCATTTCAGGCAGATTGACTGTGATATTTGGGAGTGGAGAGGAGCGACACGTTACTTATTTGTCATGCCAATAAACAGCACCAAACTTCCATCCCTGTGGTGTGCTTAAGATGCAGTCAGTCTTGGGAGTGCTGATTAATGAGGAAGCCAAAGTCTGTTCTTTGATCTCAGTGGGAAGAGACATGAGATCAATACTCAGACTGTCAGTGGAAAACACAAGCCTAAACCTGGCTCATCAAGCGCATCCCTCTCATGACATACGTACCGGCAGGAAATCTATAATATTGGCATAGGTATATTGCTGTATGTACGCTTGATTCAAACTCCTTTAGAAACAATAGTTCAAAAAAGGCTAGAACCATCTCTCTGGCCTTGGATCACAAACAGTTTGACAGTCCATAGTCAAAAATGCCTCAGTGTGGATGTCTGGGTCTTTCACTGTTATTTCACATTCAAAAACAGTGGAGAGTTTGTTTGTTTTTTAATCAATAGATGCCCTCAGGAGGGAAGTCTGCACAGCTATTTTCTGCAATTGAAAGAGCATTCAGTTATACGAGTGAAACGGTGTGTTTGGGGTAAATCAGATAATGCTAACATACAATACTGATTTTCATAATACATATAGCAAAAGGAAAAGAATGGTGAATGAAAAGGGTTTGCTGTGTGGGTTATGAAATAATAGATCAGCAAACTGGATTGCAACAATAGTGAACTTGTAAAAATAAGCCTGTATTATTTTAAGATTAATTTATGTCTCTTTCTTTTTTCTTACAGTAAAATCAATTCAGTGAAAAAGGACAAAATTGGTCAATTTAGCTCAATTTTAGTCATAATGTTACCACTGACACAAAAAAAAATTGTGGGGAAGTCGTGGCCTAATGGTTAGAGAGTTGGACTTGTAATCCAAAGGTTGCGGGTTCGAGTCTCGGGCCGGCAGGGATTGTAGGTGGGGGAGTGAATGTGTGTGTTCACTGCTGTGTGTGTGCACGTCGGATGGGTTAAATGCAGAGCACGAATTCCGAGTATGGGTCACCATACTTGGCAGTATGTCACTTCACTATACTTAAAAAAAAAAAAATAACATCACAAATAATAAATGAGGCACTAAAACAGACCTGGTAGAATTAGCAGGCACTTTCACAGAAACACTAATGCAGGAAGACTATATTGACTATATTAAGGTTGAGAGAGGGGGTGAGCAATTTATAATAGGCCTGAAGAAGCTTGTCTCTCTCACAGATTAATTGCTTCCTGCTTGGTAGTATATCAGCAAAAACTACTATCTGCCTGCTTGTCCACCTGGCCCAGGAGATCAGAATCAGAAACCATTAAAATGATAATTTCCTTTCTTTCCTTATATAGCCTTTCTTATGTTTAGTCCAACAGTTATTATAGTTATTCAATTTATAATAATAATAATAATAATAATATAAATTTGTTTTCTTGTAAAAATATATATTTTATTTGTGTTTGTCCAACAAAAATCAAAAACCGTTTGTGTGGTTTCAGTTGGTTTAAAATTTTATCTCAGTCTGATTTAATATTTAAAATGGGGTAATATAATTACACTATAAATGAAACGGAATATCCAAACATTTCATTTGAAAACACAAACAGATTAAATTCCTTTCAAATGGAGTGAAACGGAAGAGCAGCCCAAACCTCTAAAGCACATTAGAAAGGCCATCAATGCTGATGAGGAAAAATTATGTAACCCAAAAATACACCACACTTCCATTCCAGATGACTCGTTGTTTCATCCTCGTGCAGCACTGCTGGAATAATGTAGGTTTACAACTGGAACACCTGTCTCATTTCCTCTCTGTCCAATGTCTTTAATCCACTGTCAGAGGAGTGAATGTGCCACATCTATCAGGATAACAACAGGGTGAATGTGAAAGATTATCGAGAGTCACTTCTCTCTACATTTTATGGTCACATCAGATTAGAGAAAGCATCTTGTACCTTCAGCCAATGTTCCAAATGGATAGAACCAAACATGGAATGTGTAGATTTCATATGTGGGAGTTTAAATTAAACACACCAAAGGCTTGTAAGAAGAAATTGAATATTTGCCCTATTGTTATTCACTGGAAAACAACACTGTATTATAATAACAATCCTTACAAAAAAAGTACAATATTTTTACATATAACATAATGGAGAAGCAGCCCAAACCTCAAAAGCACACAGGAAGACCATCAATACTGATGAAGAAAAATTATGCAATGATAAAATACATTAATTTTAATGTTGTCACCTTTTAGAACTACGCTAGCATATAGCCAACACTGTAAATAAAAAGAAAATTAGTCAATGTTTTCATTACTTTATATTATCAAATTATTTATCCAATTTCAACTTCATTTAAGTTATACAAGCAGTTATAAAGAACTTGGATCTTTAAGTCAGTTTAATTGAAAAGACAATACATTTATTACTTAAAAAAAAAAAACAAAGGCAGCGACTGAAGTTTTTAAGTTGAAGTAGGTGGAACTTTTTTTTTTTTACAGTGATAGCTTCAAAACTAATAGATATTGACTGTTTTATTATTTCATGGGGTCTTAAATTTTTTTTTAATACCCCAGCATCACCTGAACTATATATACATTTATGCATTTAGCAGACACTTTTATACAAAGCGACTTACATTCAACAACATGAAATATGTTGCTTGTATTAGAATTCAGAGACTGCAAATTCACACTGAAGAATAACTACTGCCCTAATGACAATGCAAATGGATTTTAAATGTGAATCATAAAAATGAGCAATTTATGTATTTTGAAGAGTTTTCATACTATTTATGAGCTAATCATCCTGGAATACTACAATAGCGTTACAAATCTTGAGCTCCAGTGAATGGACAGATCGATTGAAAAGCGTAACATTACTCCTGCCACTGATGCACAGCATCCCTCCTGACAGCAGACAGATCATAGTCCACCTCTCCCTTTCTTTAACCCACAAAATATCAGGTTTAGTTGATTATATGAATGTTGAATGTCGAATATTAAACAAAACAGCTCCACACATGTAGAACTCTGAGAGGCTCTGTTAGCCACAGCCAGCTGCCAGCCTGCAGCTAATGGCATGTTGAATGACCGCAGATCAACCAGAGAGAGAGATAGAGGGAGGAGCTGATGGATCACATCTGTGTAAATGAGAACTCCAGCACCATCAGGCACATGCTTGTGCAGTAAGTCAATGGTGACATGTATTACATGTTTATGAGCCACTCAACACAGAACATTCATGATTTATATTCCATAATCATGATTTAGATTTTACTTTGTGTTTGACAGACTGCATTGTGTTCCATCTCTTGCTTGAGGTAATTTGCTCTGTTGGAGAGGCATTACCAGGCTTGATGAATTAGAAAAGACAACAATTAGAAACAAAGAAATGAACCACCTGGGCAGCTTGGTAACAGATTACAGCTCCTCACAGAACATTATTTTAAAAGATCAGAAATTAGGACCAACAATGGCTGTTTCTATCTAAACCTGCGAATTTAACTTTAACTTATAAAGCACATTTTCCATCCCATACGTTCAAGACAACAAAATAATCAATTCCTGGGAAACTGGAGCAAAGTATTAATAATAAAAATGAAAGTTGCTGCAACCAAAGAACCCTGTTTTCTTTTAATACATAATAAATTACTAAGAGCAAACAGACGAAACACAATAAACTGTGTCAAGGCCAATGATGTTTGGGAACTCAACTATGTGAGAGAGTTCTGGGAGGTTTGGTATACCAAATCATTTTGATGACAGACTTTGGCTCAGGCTTATCAGACTGATTAAAAACAACATTTGAGATGGTGTGCAATGAGATTGGTTAACTAGTTAGTCCAGTTATTCAGTTATATATATTTAGACAATTCCTGTTGCACATTAAGAAATGTATTCACTATGTGTTTCTCTATCATAGTTTTCTTTTTTTTACGTGCACCTTGGCATTTCCATCCAGCATTCTTTATGCAGTATCCCAGTTTTTCAATACATTTATTCAAGATAAAAACATTTAGTTTTGTAGTCATTGAAATACTTCTTCAATAAGCAGTAAAGTGTTTATTTATTTTTTTGTTATTCTTTCTACGAACTAATCATAAAAGATACCAAACCAATGCTTTTCTTAATTCAAAACTGTTTAATTCAGAAAACACAAAATACTCATCATAGAAGAGGTATATGCACATCGTTGTATGTATAAATAGTATAAATAAATGTGCAGAAGAAAAAAATGAGAGTGTCACGTTATTGACATCAACAATTACATTTTTATTTTTTTTTTGGCTGCAAATCTTGCTTAGTGTGAAGGGTTTTCTATAACCTGAACATGGCACTCTTTTGCTGTGTGTGCATGTCCAATAGTGAGCTCTTTGCTAACCACAAATATCTGAAATCTGAAACCCCACTCAAAAGACATTAGGGACCAGGCAGTGTTTATCCCCTGTTATGTCTCTCCATTGCTTCATCACTATTAAATCAAGCACAAGGGGCAACCCAGAGGGAGGCATCTATGATGTCATGGACAAGGAGCACAACTCCTTTGACTTAAAAGACTATCTACCAGTAAATATAATTAATTCTATGCGAAGGCATAAAAATGCATACAGGTACCATAATGTTTAATGGGTTTGATTCATATGTACAGTGTGGGTGGAATACTAATCAGTGCTGTCGGTGAACAAAAAGCAGTTTGGACTGTATCAGCTGACAATCAAATCCATAGAGGCCTCTAGGAGTGTTTAAAGAGTCTGGGATATTCCTTTACAAGTATGCACTGCTTTCTGATGCTTGCTTTAATTTATTCAGTTAGTAACTCTTACAGCCATTTCAGCATTAATAACACTGCTGCCTTACTGTGACAATGCAGTAAGCAGAGGCTTTAATTTTACACAAAGCGTGCTCAAAGGTGACCAAATAAATTTCTTCACTCCACTAATTGTACAGTGATTATAATTACTGTGTTATTTTTATAGAAATATGACTAAACTGTTAAGGATGGCATACAATACATAACAATTACAAAACTGAACACGGTAATAATATCACTCTATTTCAGTCCACAAATAAATGAAATTGTAGTTGCCTGTGTATCTAATGAAAAAATAAAACATGCAATTCAAAGGCTTGCCATAAAAATTGACTGAAAAAAAAAATTCAAATAGGGTATGTTACACCAAATGTCTTCCCAATTACCCAGCACTTTCGCAGGTCATGAATCAGAATACAGACTCTTCATGTTTAGATAATATTTGTAAATTGGAAATATGAATTAATTTCCCCTTTACAAAAGAATGAATTTGGAATCGAGGACTGAAGCAGGCTGTACATGAGTGATATGGTTTGTGCTATTTGCCCACAGGCTTACTTTTAATCACCATTTCTTAAATGAATTATGGAGAAATTTGTCAATGAATAATAAGATATAAAATGCAAATGTAAATTAATGTAGCTGGGTAACCAGACCCATACTGAACTAGAAAGTAAACAAAGAGAGTAGAATTGTCTCTGAGATATTTTGTTCTAATATACTGGTTCTATAGTTACAATTCATTGTAGATTTAATGCTAAACCTGTGAGAGTGTTTTAAATAGGTGTTTCTTTAGTCACAGGCACAATTTCATCTATAGAATTGTATGTATTCTAAATATGCATCAAATAATACTTTCAATCATATTGTTATACTGTTGTTCAATATTACTCATATTCGTATTTGCAGTATTATAGATATTACAGCTCAATTGGAAACGACAATAAAAATATTCTGTGTACACAATATTTAACACCTTTTTTCCATCACATTATATATTTATCTCAAGTTTGCACTTCACTAGTAAACTAACTTTTGAACCATTATTAGGGCCAAATATGTTGTTTTTGGTGTTAACACTTTTTCCCCTCACAAAATAAATATATATAAAAAAATTCACTCTTTGTTTACAATACCATTGTTTACATTTGAATTGCGCTGCATTAGAATTGTAATACTTTTCATATTTAAAGACAACGTTTGAGGCAGGTATTGTTTTAATGATACTTAAGCACTTAGGCCTGGTTTCTCAGACAGGGCTTAGACTAAAACAGGATTAAGCCATAGTTCAATTAGGACATTTAAGTATTTTTTTTTTATAAATGTTAAATTAGATAGAGGGATGAAACTCTAAAAGTGCTGAACGTCTTAGCTGGTAAAACATCTATGTGTTGAATCACCCAATAATAAAATATGACATTCTGTAGTTTTGTTTAGCAGTTGGGGGTTCGGTGCCTTGCTCAAGGGTCTTACCTCAGTTGTGGTATTGAGGGTGGAGAGAGTGTTGGTTATTCACTCCCCCACCTACAATCCCTGCTGGACCTGAGACTCGAACCCACGACCTTCAGGTTACAAGTCCAACTCTCTAGAGGATGGAGGCACTACATTGAGACCTGCTGGCAGACCAATACCATGCTCCATAATTCTCCTGGGATTGACAGACATTGCATCTCAAAGTGGCAGGCCTTCATTAAAACCTGCGAATTAGCAAGCAGTCTTTGTGTTGATTGCTTTGTGCACTTCTTATTCTCACACGAAGGTCGTTAATTGGACGGCTTCATAAGGGAAGGTTGAATAGAGCCAACCTCTGAGATTAAATGAATTAGTGAAATATATTTAACAAGCTGCTGTTGCTCCAGTGACTGAACTGCATTTGTATAAGAGTAGCTCTTGCAAAATTTATAAACAGTCTGTTCCTTGATGGACTTAATATAATTGCATTCATTACAGACATTATGACAGATACTGAATTTTATGGCCTGTAAACGAGTTTCAAATGAGTGCTTAGTGCCTGACACAGAGTAGTCAACAACTTACAAAGACTAAGTGCTCAGATATATAAAGCCATAAACTAGGACCATATTTCAAACAAAACAAGACTTTCCCACTTTGGAAGTAAATCAGTGGCTACATGCATTTGCTGATGCTTTGAGGGTCGATGAGCATAACAATGTATTCATCTTTGCTTTTTTGCCCCCTCTTTCCTCTCTTCTGTCCTTTACTCACATTCACTTGAGATAATCGGCTGGTGAGACAGCGCAGTACTGCCAGCTGTCAGGCATCACAATGCGATCTAGGCAGCATAAGGTCATAAACAAGGGCTGTACTGAACTCAGCTGACATCACCTCAAGAGACACTGTTCTGCAGGATTCAGTCATGCACAAAAATCTTTTCCTTTAGTCCTTAAACTTTAGTCAATTCAACAACAACCCAAACTCACAGCTGAATATATATATTACAAAATATTTCTATTTTAAATAAATGCTTTTTCCTACATTCTGTCCATCAAAGAATCTTGAAAATTTGTTTTCAGCATTGATAATAATAAAAAAAATATTTACTGACCAAAAAATAATCATATTAGAATGATTTCTGAAAGATCACGAGACACTGAAGACTGTAAAAATGGCTGCTGAAAATTCAACTTTGCCATGAGAGGAATAAATTACATTGTAAAATATATTGAAATAGGAAACTAGTATTATTTATAGTTTTAACAGTATTATCACACTATTACAGCATTATTACAATATTTTAATATTTTACAGTATTACAAATAAATGCAGCTTTGATGTGCATAAACCTTTTTTTCCAAAACATCTTAAAAAATACCAAACATTTCTGAGTCTTATAGACCCCTAAAATACATAATCGTATCAAAAAATGTTATACACTGAAAAAAAGTAAAAATATACAAACAATCAGTAATTCATAGTAAATTTCGCAATTAACTACAATGAAATAGCACACATTGAATTTCACATTGAATTAAATGTGAAATTTTTAAGCAGAAAGACTAAACCGTATTTTGTTGTAAAAAAAATAAAAATACTCCAATAATCTTTGTTTCATTAACTACTTTGATAATTTGTTACAGTGTACCAAAACAATAAACGATCTGATATAATACATTTTAATTTTGTTAGAATATAAAGCTACTATAATCACTTTTTTTTCAAGGTTGTTTTTTCCCAATTAAAACTTAATTAAATTATGATACATTAATTAAACCAATGCTAATTCAGTCTAGTCCAAGCTAGTAATAAAAATGAATTATTATTGTTAAAAAATTTTGTCTGCATATTTGAAATATTTGGGAAACTAGTTAATATCTAACACCAATATTGCTATATATAAATTAAACTGTAGTATATTTGTGGGTTGCTGATACATGTATTGTCCCTTCATTGTATTCTCCATTGTCTAATTTCCTGAAGTGGTTTGCTTTTATTTGCCCATGTTGGATAGTTGAAGTATTCTATGAGCAGACTCATCTGTTCTGCCCATTAATTGTGGGCCATAAACCAAACAATCTGCTCCTAATTGCTTGCAAATGTCCACAGGCTAAACTTAGAATATTGCCAAAAGGTGAGCCCCATTGTTTAGAATATGTCAGCAGTCCCACGAATGCACTTTAATCACTGGCCTGTTCCTGTCATACAGTGACCATATGTTGATTGTTCAGCGTTTCGTTTTTCCACCAATGGGCTCAGATGAGCATACGTTACAGTGGTATGACAAATGGGTGAGTGAGCCTGTGCACATGCAGGAGGTTTCATCCATTATTCAAAAGCAGTGCAGCGCGACGCAGAGAGGGGCCTGCCATCACTAGCAATAATTCAACTCTCCTACCACAAACCCCCTCCATTTCTCGCTGTCTTTCCCTTTTTTCTATTTGTCTGTTTCTTTCTCGTGTCTCCTGTAAATGAAGAGCGTCCACTGATGCACAATGTGCAAAAGCTGTCTATTAGCACTCATCCAAAGAAGAAAGGGTTTGTCTGAAAGAAGGGTGACAGACAGATAGGTACATTTACTTTTACATTTAGTCATTTGGCAGACGCTTTTATCCAAAGCGACTTACAATTAGGGAATACAAATAGCACAGAGGAAGTGCTCGCAACACCAAGTCTCAGTCATTGTTCAAATAAGTACAAGCTAGTAAGGGAGGGAGAGAAAGATAGAGGGAAAGAGTGAGTTTTTTTATTTTTTTTTTGAGTTTAGGATGAAGTCAAGTACTGCCGAAAGAGATGAGTCTTCAATTGTTGCTTGAAGATTGACAGGGATCCGGCATTCCGGATAGGGGTGGGAAGATTATTCCACCAGCCAGGAATGGTGAACGAGGAAGTAAGTGAGGAAGAGAGAATAAAGAGGATTTTGTACACAGACTGGAGCATCACTGGACAGTGTGTCCCTTTCAGCTGAGGACAGATTTCCATAAAAAAAAATTAAAAATATAAATAAATAAAGAAAAAAAAAAATATATATATATGTTATGTTAATAATTAAAATTAATAAATAAATAAGTAAAAATCACATACACACATGAACAGTAAATTATAATAATATACATATTGTGTTGCATTTTTTAATTGTTAGGGGTGGACCAACTAAAAGCAGTGATGCCATTACACTTTAACCTCTACTGTACTGACTGTAAATCATCTTTCAAGTTTAATATTGATACACTAATTCATATTTGATTAAATAATTTACAATATACATATAATACTATCTAAAAGTTTGGGTCAATTTTATTTGATTGTTTTTAACAAATTAATACTTTTATTCAGCAAAGATGCATTACATTTATTAAAAATGACAAATTCTATTTTTATTTCAAATAAATGCTGTGAAATTTCTATGAATCAAATTATCCAGAAAAAAAATTGAATGGCTTCCACAAAACAAATTAAGCAGGGCAACTGTTTTCAACATTGATGTATTTAAGAAATTATGGTAATTCTAGTTTTATAAGTTGTATTATTATTATTAGTTAAAGTAGGCTACATTTATGCATTTAACAGTAGTTTAATATTGTTACCCTAATTCAATTTAAATTATATTTTAATAATTTTAAATATACATACACTGTAATCTAAAAGTTTGTACAATAAATTAATAAATTCAAATTCAAAATATTTATATTTCAAATAAATGCTGTTCTTTTAACAGCAAATCATTATTTAGCAAATCAGCATATTGGAATGATTTCTGAAGGATCATATGACACATTTTAAAATATAAATTAAAATAGAAAACAGTTATTTAAAGTAGCAATAATATTTCACATTACTGTTAATGTGTTAACACCGACTACAAAACAAAACAAGCCTTGACTAAGTGACTGACCAATTTCCAAAAAGGGCTTGATGAGTTGAGAAATGTCCCATGTCCCACTACTCCCATACAACCAGAAAGGGACTTCCTATTGACCCTGCCCCTCTGATCCATATCCCTCCCGTTCATTTGCTCCATCTGCCAGACTCCTGTCAAGCAGTCGTGAGGGGATTACACCCTCCAACCCATTGCCCAATCAGGTCAAAAGGTCAAAATTATCTAATGGCTAGCTCTCAGAGCGACAGAAAAGAGCAGGTGTGGCTGTAAAGTGCTGAGCGGGTGGCAAATTAAAATGCAAAGCAGCTTCTCTCATTAACCCCATTAGGACTTAAACATGCCCCAATCCAAGCTTGGGGCATGTATTGAGCAAAGCATAGATAATGCCCGAGCCTCCATAGGAATATAAATAAAATAAAACTACTACAGTATTCTAGCTATAATATCTGAAACCTATGAGAATGGCAAAGAGGGGCAGACTGTTGTTTGATTGTTATCTTGTTTAGTCATTTAAGGTTATTAAAATTTTACACTAAATGTGCTTTTTAAATATTCAATTTTAAAGCCATGGACATTCATATGGAGTTAGTCCACTCCTCTGAGAAGGCTTTGGAACATGACTGCAGGGATTTGCTCTCATTCAGAGTCAATGGGTGATGGGACCTGGCTCACTGTCAGTATGCCATTTCTTTATGGACCTTGCTTTGTGCACAGGTATTCCAGTCAAAAATAGCATTGTTAGTAATGAGTACAATCATAAAAGCTGAACATATTAACTAAACGTAAGCATTCAGATAATTTTGGCCGTGAATTGCATGTTAGCATTTAGCATACTACAGATTTTTTAACCGACTCATCTGCACGTTTAATCGACCAGTGACGTTTCCATGCCAACCCAAGCAAATTCAGCTTGAGTGCAATGACCCACTTACTGTACATCAACAAAATCAGTGTGACAATGGAGAATCTTACATATCTCTTATACACACAGAGCTCAAGGGTTACTAGCGGAGAATAAAGGAAGCTACGGCTCTGGGGTTCAGGGTTAGACTAATATTTTTGTATTCCACAATGAACAACTTCTACAAAAGTAGTGTTGGATCAGCCAAAAATTAGGAAAATAACAACAGCTTGGACTTGGACATTTGCTGTTAATATGGTTTATGAATCACATAGCAATACACATGACACTCACACTATCATAAGACCTGACAGGAGCATTTAACCAGCTGACGCCCACCCTTGAACCAAGGTATAATTCAATCTCTGCCAAAGCCTGCACAGATTCAGTTCAGCACCCTCCTGAATAAATATCATTCACAGACTACTTCTACGGTACATTAACAATAAGCCCGTTGGCATTAATCACCATAGCTTGGTTTGTTTGGCATCAGCTGAATTCAGTCTCAACCATTCACTGAATGAATCTGAGGCTATGGTTTCTTTGATTTGGCAGAGCACCGTCATCCAGTCATGCCTATTCAGTGGTGAACAGTTATCCAAGACCTGGCAACCACACTTGAGAGTGTCTGATGTGTATGAGTGGGTAGGGATCAAAATTATGTTTGGTCTTGCTGCAAAGGGCTTCAGGATGTTAAACATCCACAAATGAATTCTAACGATTCAAGATAATGTCAATATTTCACATTATCTAGTCAACTTAAAATGTAACTAGCTTGTCACCATCCTGCAAACATGAATATCAAACATACAGTAGTTTCTGTCAGGAACACTATCGTCAAAGATGATTGACAATTAGCATACAGTTTGGATTGGCGGTATGAATAACGTGACCTGCCAGAACTAACGCTATGCTTGATTATTATTTACAGGTTTTTTAATTCCACTGCACTGCTTTTCCAGTGTTTCAACATGCGCCTGATGGAGGCGTTTGACCGCTGCGCTCGTGTCTCGCACAGCATTCTAAAAATGTGGTGCTTAAGTTTAAACTTCAACTTGGGTATCATAACCTTGCACTTTTCCTATTTCAATGCCCATGTCTCATTTTATTTTTCAGTGCAAAAACTCATTCTTTGTAAATAGGCGCTTAAGAATGGTGATATGTTCTATCTAACAATCTTCATATAGCATGTCACATGCAAGCAATCATTCTTTCCTCCTAATTCTTATCATGAGTGTATAGTCAACTTGTCTAATTGTAATGTTTGCTTATATTTCTAATAAAAATTCTTCAATAAATAAATACAAAAATAGTGGCAAAATATTACATATTCATTGATAAAAAATTTAAAATTAAAATCACCCAGCACATCTCACATTAAATCCAATCTACAGCCAAACAGCTTTATTTAGCAGAAAATGATGATTAAATTGTGTGTGTGTGTGTGTGTGTGTGTTTGGCCCCATCATTTGAGGCAATCGGATCAACCCTCAGCTGAGCCGCCCAGGCCAGACAGAAAGGAGGGGGTTTATGGTGGGAGCATGGTGGTGGAGGGGTGCCCAAGTAGAGAAAGTGGCACATACTCCCTCCCACATTACCATACAATAGGCTTGAAACACCCATGTCATCACACCACCGCCCTTATACAACGGGGCTTTGTGTAAGCAGTGAGCAGCGCCATGAGATAAGATCACGTATATGCAGTGTGTTCACACTGGCTTATCACTAACTAATTAGCGAGTGCCAAAACAGCATCTCAGATCAGATTCTGATGTAAACAAGCATCCCATCTCTCGGCTATGCACACAATTGTGTTTGCTCTAAACAAATTTTAATTATAAGAAAGAGCAATCCACAAAATGGTCTTGAAACCGCATTGTTTGTGCATGTCTGAGTGTTCCTGGAAGAGTTTTAAATAGTTTGTCTGGAAGGAACAGTGAGGATTAATGAATTGTCTAGCTGGGCCAAAAGTGAGAGCAGGATGGTTAATCTCCTGATTCTGGAGAAATCTGTCATACAGCCACAGTTGGAACTGGAAAATTGTGCTGAACGGACTGACATTAAAATTCTCTATTAATTAATGGCAAATCATTTTTTTTTTCCAATATCACTTTTTACAAACTGATACAAGATCATCATTATGATGTGACCATTATTGCTGGAGCTGGACTAATAAAATAAATATGAGCTAACACTGTGTTCAGCAGGGATTGTTGAAAAACTTTTGATTTTTTTAGGTGCCACAGAATAAACGCGCTTTATTTAGTTATTTATTTTAAAATTTGAACATTTCAATCATACTGTCATGTGTTTATGTCTCATCTATTCTTGACTTTATCTGCCTTTTTTTTTTTTTTTATTAGTCGTCGGTTATTTCAATACACATGCACGTACAAGTACAGTCTCAGCTATACAGTAAGAAATAATGGGGAATATACAAACAGGTAAACAAATTAACAATCAGGCTAGGGACTAAATATGCACCATAAAATAGAGTCAAGAGAAATTATAAAACTGCCAAAAATCATCAGACTTTTGATGTATATCATAGGTGAGTTTCTCGAGTGGAAATAGTGTACATGCTTGAGACAACCACATTTCAAAAGATGGTACCTGAGGGGATGACCACAATAGAAGTATACATTTCTTTGCCAGATAAACCAAAATTAGAAACAAATGTTTGGTGTGGAAGTCCAACACATTCTCTACTCCACCATATAACAAATACAATTCCGGAGAAAAACACAATTTTAACTTAAAAAGCCTTTGTCGAAAATGATGTACTTTCTTCCAAAAAGAAATGATTTTGTCACAGTACCAAAAACAGTGAAGGAATGTTCCTTTACATTTTTTACAGTTAAAACAAAGATCAGAGGAGTTTCTGTAAATCTTTTTCAGACGTAAAGGTGTAAGATAAACTCTGTTGATGAATTTATAATTGAGTTCCTGAATACCCAATGAAGTACATTTAAAGAACAAATTGTTACATATTTCAGACCAGTCTATATCTTCAATTTCATGGCCTAAATCTTTTTCCTGCACACTCTTTAAGCTCTCGAAAGAAGAGGTACATGAATAAGATAGAGCTTTGTATATTTTGGATATTAACCCCTTGGGAAAACTGCTCGTTACCATTTGCTCTATGGCAGCAAGTTCAAATCTCAATTTGCCTTTATCAGACAAAGATTTTATGAAATGACGCAGCTGAAGGTATTTAAAAAAAATTGGATTGTGGTATGTTATATTGGTTAGAAATTTCTTGAAAAGATTTTAGAGTACTGCCTGTAAAGAGGCACGATAACTTTAGAATCCCTAATTTAGACCAATCTGAAAGGCCAATATTTTGTAAAGATACAGGGAAATCAGGATTAAAAGCAATAGGCGAAAACAAAGAGATATTAGCTGGAATTTTAAAATACTTTTTTATGTCTCCCCATGTCAAAAGAGTATTTGAGATGATGAAATTTGTTGAAGCGCATTCAAGTTTTTTAATATTTATAATAAAAGGCAGGAATTTTATTGGGAGAGGAGCACAAGCTGTTGCCTCCATGTTGAACCATCTCGAGTCTATTCTTTCACTGTACCAGCTGACCATATGCTTCACTTGTGCTGACCAAAAATAAAGACGTAAGTTTGGTAAAGCGACTCCTCCCCTTTCTTTTGGTTTCATTAATTTATTAAGATTAATTTTATGGTTCCAGATAAATTTAGAAAAATGCTTATTAATGTCTTTAAAAAAAAGTATTAGGTAAGTAACAAGGAAGAGATTGAAATAAATATAAAAATTTAGGGAGAATATTCATTCTAATCACATTAATCCTACCCAAAAAAGAAATAGGAAGTGTCCTCCAAATGTTAAGGTCTTTTTTAATAACTTCAAAAAGAGGGGCGTAATTTTCTTTAAATAAATCCTTAAGCATTGGTGTAATAAATATCCCAAGATATCTAAAACCAACAGAAGTAATTTTAAAGGGTGAAAGGGATGAAAGATCGAGTAGATTAGGGATATGGAAAGGGAGTGCCATAGATTTTGACAGGTTAATTTTATATCCGGATAAAATACTATAATCTGAAATACATTTTAATATCGCTGGGATTGACCTATCTGAAATATACAGCAGCACGTCATCTGCGTATAAAGAAATCCGATGTTCTTCATCTCCTACCGTTATTCCAAAAAGATGTTGGCATTGTCTTATATAAATGAATGATTTTAAACATCTAAAATGGCAAAAATTTATGTATTGCAGTAGATCAACTAATTTTAAGTCTTAATGTTTTATTATTCACTGTGGTAGGGTATAAAAATTTACTTGTTTTCTTGATGCACCGATTAAAAATCTATCATTTTAAATGTTTAAACATTTAGTATAGGTCAAAAAACATTTCAATATGCTAAATTAATTATTTGTTAAAGTGGCATTAAATACAAAAGATAAAACAGTATATTACTGGTGTCGTTGTTTAGTTAGCAACCTGGCATGCAGAAAACTTTACTTCTTGAGCAATAAGCATTCTTAAGTAGTTTTTCTTGCTTATTCCATATGCATTAGGAGATTAAGAATTTTAAGATTTTAAATATTTTAAGAATCCTATAGATGCATTTAAAACAAAATACTGATTTTCTCTGTTAATTCAAAAAAGTACATTGGGAGGAATGTCACATCTTGCAATGCTAAGCAAAATAAATTAAGTTAATTTATATTTTCAATATATATAAACTTTTAAGTACATGAAATGATCTGTTCACCATGAAAAAGAGCTCTCCGCTGTTTTGCATGTAACACTGGCCGTCAATGAAATCATAGTAATCACTGTTCCCTCAAGCAATAAACAACACTGTTCTTGGTTCTATACCACTATGACACTATACATGTCCCATTTTGTTGTCCATAGACACTGCAGATCCTTCAAAGGCCTACCTTAGATTGTTATCTACTGTATAGGCTATTCCCAGATTTGCCTGTTTACAGTTAAGCTAGTGAAACACTTGGACATATAACAGCCATTATCATTCCAATAAACTGTACACTGGATTGCCAGCAACTACCAAATCTAAAAAAGATACTGTCTGCAGTGTGTGTTTGTGCTTTCCCTCCAACTTATTGTTTGTATTAATTTCTTTAATGCTGTTGAGAGGGCTGAGCCTGCTGTGTGACAGCTCAGTGATTGTAATTGGGTGTTAGTATTGGCGTGAGAGTGGGTGATTACAGCTGACAGCATCTCTGCCAGGCCCTTTGAAGCTCTACTGAGATGCACAGAACTATGAAAATTCAGGCTGAGATCTCTACAGGAAGTGCAAGATCTTTGGCTCTGTGAAGATCAGAACACTGTCTAGACAGACTGTATCTACTCAAAATGCAACGAGGGTGAAATGTACCATATTAGTTGTTGATATGATAATAAACGAGGCACTGTTCTTCGCTGCCTGTCATGTTTCATCCCAGTAGGGCTTGTATTCTTTTTCTACACTAAATAGAGGCCACTTTTGGGGGCATTTATTCATTTTGAGCTGGATATAGCACAAGATATCCAAATGTTTGTGTATCTCTTGCAAAACTGGGGTTACAAAATTGACAATTATTTAAGTTCTCCCAACAATGCAAGAAAATAAGAGAGGGGACCTGTTAAATAGATTATGGTGCATAATACAGATAAATACAGTATGCATATACAATCACACAAACAAAACAAATTAATTCATTCATAAATAAATGCATTAATAAAGCAGAAAAAAAGCCTGTATATCACAAATAAATCTCTTGAGAGAGAAGGCGAGGAAATGTTTTAGCAATGCTATTTTATGCTACATTTGAGGATAGTATTAAACAGCTTTTCAGCTGCTTCTGCCTTTCTTGTGAAAGGTGATATAGCCTATTGTAAGCGAGGGGCACTATATGATGTGGGAAATTTAGTTGAGGTTTGCTGTAAAACTTTGCATGTGACAGAAAAACAAAATTATACTTAGATTTTTTTTTTTTATCCTTGTTGATTAATTTACTAATATATGACACAAATGTAATCAGTTATCCTAACTTTTAATTGTCCGTTGTCAACATCTAACATCTGTAAATATTTATATCAAAATATAATTACTGCAACCCTACCCATCAAAATATAATTATTGCAACCCTACCCATCAAAATATAATTATTGCAACCCTCCCCATCAGTTTTTGCTGTCTCAACTAGTATTAGACTGCTATATGGTCAATATAAGCTATGGTTAAGTATGGGTGGCTATACCTTTCAGATACACTGCTAATGCAGAGGATTGTCAGTTGACTGATGGGCACAAAAATCTAATGAAAAGCAAAATATTTCATTCAGAAATTAAGAAAAATAAGAACTGTTTGCTGTATTAAGTCACCATTGTATTAAGGCACTTTCATGACAGAAAGTGAATAAAATATGTGTAAGTTGGGACAGTTAAATCTGCTAAAAGTAATTTAAGGGACCTAGTACCACAACTTAAGTAAATGCATGGTTGCAAGCTTAAAATTCTAATTTAATAGTAAGTTGCCAACATTATTCTGATTATGTTGACATGATGTTAATAATTACATTAACCTAATATTGTGTGTAACTTTTTTTGAGCTAACATTCTTTTTAGACTGTAGATGCTTTTTTTGTTTTTGTTTTTTTTTTGTACTAAGCCCTTCTTTTTTATGACAACCTCACACCACTCTTTTTCTTACACACTGACTGAGCTACAATAGAAATATGTACACACACTCAAAGCTGTAATTATCCCAAGCAGTATTAAAAATTGACTGACAGCTTAAAGAAGTACCTGAAATCACAATGCCAATGGCATGACATCATGCAAAGAAGTGGTTTGACAGTATAAAAATAGAGTAGAGACAGATGGCAGAAAATTGCCCAGCAGGCTCAGACCACATTTACTCTGAATCTTCTCTGAACAATCCTAAAACCCTTTTACATTGCTTGCATTATTCATGTTTTCTTTGTTAAAAAAAGTATGTTTGTGTCATTTTATGGCACTGACTTCAAATCCCAGAGGTCAAGCACTTCTCCTCAAGAGCAGTCACAACATAAGAAACGTGCCTCGGATGGAGAGAGAGCGTGTTTGACAAAACAAATTATATCACTACAATATAGCATAAAGGGGAAAAAAGTTTCCATGACACCTGAAGATTTTATTAATTTACATTTTCATCCCTCCAAATAAGTCTTAAAATATTAGATTTTTTTAATTTTCCATGACTGTGGGATACCTGTAGCAAATTAGTTCACTGTTGTTCACTAAACCTATAAAATATATTGAAGCTTAATAAAAGCTTTCATCGAGATACTTGGCCTTTATTATATTGTGAATAGTGACTGTCATGCTTGTTGAAAACAGCTTTAGGACACACTGACAAAGCAGTGGCTAATTAACAAACACTAATTATGCTTGCGTTAATCAAAATCATCATTTAATTTCACACATTCTGAAATGGCTTTAAGGCACTGTAGATGTACACTTGCTTCAAGAAGTGAGTAATACATCACAAGGTAATATTTAGTCATCCTTATTAGTATTTTTATTAATTATTTATTTAATTTTTTTTGCTATTTGAGTGCCCGAAAAAAGTGAATAAAAATGACTTAAATAGCCTTCCAAAACATCTATAAAAGTTTGGCACAAGAAAGCAACAGCTGCACAATTCAGTGAAACATGAAATGTTTACACTGAAACAGCTCAGAACATCAATCAAAGGGTTTCTAGCCCAGAGGACATCATTGATCAAGAGGCAGGAAGAAGCAACATATTTCGAACACAGAGCTATCATACTTTTGAAGATACGTGGCAAAGAAGACACAACAAAAGATCAATCGTACACAGAATCTCATTCTGAATCCCACTTCAAATTCCTTCTTCTGTCACTGAATGATTACAAAACAAATCTTCAATTCTATGACATCATGATTTTAAAAAAAAAGTCAATGTCTGCATGGTATTTCTATTATTTCTTCAGAGTGGCTGCTCTGTTTAGTAACATGAACAGACACTAACAATGCAATAACATTCTGGAATCCGGACAAAGTTCTTTTGGAGAACATAAAAGTATGAACATAAGTTATTTGCATTTAAGCCACATTTATTTCATAACAGGAATGTGGATGTCCAACTCTGTTCTGTGGGTGACTGACTCTAGGACCTATCCACTAAGACCATATGAAACATGATTTATCCAGTCTGCAACAATAGCTAAATAATGTTAATGAGCATATGAATTCACAAATCAAAGTGCAGAGAATCGATTTCACTTCTACATTAGAGTTAATGCAGTTAATGAGAGTGTTTGAATGATGGCGCGGAGAAAGAACGAGGCAGTCCCAAGTATTTCATTTCGCTATGCACTGTAGCATGTCCCAAGAGCAAGATCAATACCGTTTCATCCAAAAACTGCCTCCAGGTCAAGCCGTGCCTTAATCTATGCACTCAAAGGAGTGTAATTACTTTTTTGATTTATGATTTTTGATGCCACAGCTCTAATGATATGCTACTACAGCAGTACAATTATACATTTTAATTAAAATAATATAGTGGCCATGGACTCAGTCTCAACAAACCATGGCCCACAAATTCATATAGGCATTAAAAACTTCTTTATATACATTGGAAGTGCATAGCTTGTGATGGTAGCTTATCTGCCTGCTGATCCACTTATGGAAACTGAAGATGAGAATTAATCCAGAGCACTCTGCCATCTGCTGAAGATGAATGATTTATCTATCTTAACCCCCACAAGCAGCCAGTTTTCATGTGACGCTGCCTGTGTTATATTCAAACTGTTCATATCACTGACTAATGAAGTCTCTATATCCACATACTATATCCGTATCTTCCTGGGTTCTTTCCACGTCCCTTCTCTCTTACCACCCTAGTAACTACTTCCATCTTTAGTCCCAGTGAGAACAAGACAATTCCAAAAGAAAAGGCCATCAACAATGAGGACTGGAAAACTGGAACTGAAATTCATTCACAGACAGAGAGTGAGTGATTAGGAGAGCTGGACTGGGTCTGAGAGAATCCCTCTCTGATGGTCCCCATGGGCAGTCTTGAAACACTGTTATTGCGAAGTGCTTCCTCACATGAGTGAAGTGGAAATAATTGATTTCCACAGAAAACGCTGAAGGACTGCACATCTGTTGAGCAGCTTCTGTAGTAGGCTGTGTGTATGGCATTTCATTGTGGGTGTTCACATTAACAGCCAAAACCAGCATCAGGAAAAACCAACGCACCTTCTATTAAAAGTCAAATTGAATTCAGACTCTCTCATATCAAGCATTATGCAACCTAAATTCTTCAAACACATGGTGTTTTGATCAACAGCTGGTTTGTAACTCACATTCTGAAGCGATAACAAGGAAGAGGGGTGCAGTATGGGTTAAAAAGAGATCGTTTTGCATGCTCCGTGCCGCCCTGATTTCCTCTCTCTCTCTCAATCAGAAGTGGGTCAGTTATGGCAGGCAAGCAGTGCCGTTATTTAAAGAAGAGCTGCGGTTGCTCATAAGCACCATTTTGATGACACATATCCACTCATGCCCTAGCAACCAACCTTATTCTTTAAACTCCCCCTTTCCCCACCTTATATTTGCTGCCTATTGTTCTTCAGCATGTCCAGCTACAGCAATAATAGAAAAATGAAAGCATGAGAGTGGGCGTGTGAGTGGGAGAAACACTGCGGGGCTTATTTAAGACTAAACAACAAAAATATTGGACACCTCCTCTCACCTGTACATAAATTCACAGAATTTCTAATGAATCCCAATCAACATTCTCACATCTGGCATACACTATTCTCATAAGTCATTCTTAATACATTCAACATCAGACGCCCTCTCCCACACACCTCCCAAGCCAAACACATCACAAAAGCTATGGCTTTAATCAGACGAGTGACAATTGTTTAAAGTAAACAGTTTAAGAGACAAAGGCAGTAAACAGCCTCACTAATCTAATCTGACCATAGTACTGTTTTCTAATGGCTGCATTGTGGTGATAACCAGAGCAGCCCAATGATGGAAAGAAAGAATGAGCAGGGGAGAGAAAAGAGCTGTGACAAACCCTCATTATCCATTAAGACAAGCACACACAAAAAAAGCAAATGACACAAATGATCGCACTGAAAATTGCCAATCCCACAGATTTACCAGTGCACTAGAAACCACACCGGCGCCAATTAACAGAAGCACTGATCTTTATCAACACCAGTGCAAATTGTGCTGCAGCCTTTAACAATAAAACCACTGATTCTGAAGGCTGTAAAAAATATCATAAGTAATTAGTGGCAGTCGCCATCAATAGAGCCTTGGCTGATTAAGATCGTAAACACGTATGCATCAACACAAAGACAAGCGCGCATGATAAGAGGAGGAGGAGATGATGAAGGAAAGCAAATTGACACAATACCTTTCTGTGTCTGTTCCTCTTCCATGTTCTCTTCCATTGTGGATCAAAGCGCGGATTATTGAAGTGGATGAAATGTAACAATACCTATACTCCTATACGGTCAAGTGGATGAGCGTCTGTGCATGCGCGCGGTGGAGAGATTGAGCGCGCGTGTGTGTGGAAGAGCGCGAGCAGGCGTGTGTGTGTGTGTGAGGTGGCTCCGCTGCTCCTCTTCTCGACCGCAGATATCAGTTAACGCGATCTTCAGCTATCGTTTAATCGGTCTCTCAAACGTTGTCCATTGCAAAAGAAATCAGGCGCGCTTTCAAATATTCGTTGACTTCACAAATAGGCGCGTCTCGTGTGGTAATTATCTCTAAGATGTTTGGTTTTGATAACGAGAGATTTGAGACACTTTGAAACTTGCAATGCAGGTGTTGTAAGCTCTTTTCTAGCGCTGATGTAAAATGCACCGCATTGAAAACAACTCCCCGCACTAACAGATGGATGGGTGTATCCTAGTAACCAGGCTGCAGCCATCATGTCAGGGTTTCGTTTTTGAACCTCACAGAAACAAGAAATCTGTTTATTATACTGGATGTCAGCTCTGATATTGCCCTTTATTACTATTATATTAAAAAGTATAATTAATTGCAGGAGCATTAATCAGATATCACTAGCTTGATCTTGACATAAATTGACCATTTGTTTGACATACTTGTTTGTCTTTAGAAAAGTGCTTAATCCACAATAATTCCATAATACATAAACTTTTTGGCTTTCCTCGTTACTACTCAAGAATCAGTCATCTGGGTGAAATGTAGACCAATTCCACTTGTCTGATTAAAAAAAAAGAAAAAAGAATATGGTAATACTTTGAAGTATGGCCTGCGCAAGCCTGGAAGAATGAATGAACAGACACAGAGAGTTGGTGCTCTACCGAAGCATTCTTAACTTTATTCAGGAAGATAGGTCATGCAAACAACATCAGGTCTCAGACATCATAAAAGTATTCAGTTATATTTTGCATTGTATAAATAGGAAATAAATATAATTGTTGATTATAAGGTGTTAGTAATATGTGCATGCTTATGTATTTGTCTAGCTGTCTGGTTTCAGTTCCTCACCAATTAGCACAGTGTGTAAAAGAAGAAGTAGGCCCACATGAAGTAGCTATGTCCATTTGAGAGATAAAAGGACAGAGAATGAAGCCTTGAAATAATATTAACAACACAAATTTATTCATGGTAGCAAATGCATGTTGTTAATTGCAATGCTGAAATATAATTTAAGTATTCCATATGTAGTGAATTACCCAATACAGTAAATCAACAGTGTTGTAACTATGGTGCCACAGCAGTGTACTTTCTTTGTAAAGGTTTCTGTCACCTCCAGCTGCTCTGATCAGTGTCAATGACACTCTCACTAGCAGCTTGAAAACTGAACATTTCTTGTCACAATGCTGCCAACAGACTTGAGAACCTAGCAACATAAAGAGCTCTGAAATGGCAAAAGAGCAACTGAGCAATCCATAAGGGGAAAAATGGCAATGTCAAGCAATGAATGTTTAGCTATGTTTTTTTTAAAACTTTATAGACTCAAATGTTCACTTCACCCTTTCCATTTTAAGTCATCAAACTGTATAATGTGAGATAATAAATGTATATGGTCATTTTTTACACAAAGATAAACTGCCTTATTTTTAAATTCCCATAATTCATTTCAAGCAGCAATTAATTTCAAGCACAGAACTCTCAGAACCTCCTCTTAATGTGCATGTTAATATGTGTGCATGTTTCTAGAGCACTTGTTGCTGAGTTATACTGCTGAGTTAGACATAAATATGTGCATTGCTTCTCTCATATAGTTCACTTATTCAGTAATCACTATCACACAGTAATTGCACTTTACCTTACAACCTGCCATTTGGTTTCTGATTGGCTGAGATGCTCACAGGGGATGAGTCATATGTTACAACATCACAGCAAATCATATTTCTGTAAGAATGTGCCTGCAGTGCTCTGGATGTGGTAATTGTTTGTGAATTGAATTCTGAATGCTATATGCCATTATTACTTATAAGAATTAATTTCACTGATGCATATTTTGATGAATACACAGCACATATAGCTCGTTTAAAAACTAGAACAGTTCAACGTAAACATGATTTTACAGGAGAGTCAAAAATGGATGTTAGACAAGTCATTAACATGGACTGTGGTACATGCTGCAAGCTGGCTTGTGTTTTAAGAAGATTAGCTAGAAGGCCTTATCATAAAATTATTTCTCCAAACTGCAGTCAGTGCTGATAATCAAATAGATGTGCTGTGTGTGTGTACTTCTCTGAAGTTAATTGGGCTTTCAGTCTCTGTCAAAGCTCAATAAAGTGATTAATTTATTGTCAATTACAACACTGGCCTGCAAACACAATAGTTGTTGTAATTCCATAATCTCTATTTAATCAAACTCAGGCCTAAGAAATCTGTAACGATTAGATATATTTGACAAAAAGGGCATTTAATACAGGTCATGTATGTATTTGTTAAGGTGTAAAAATTACAGATGTTTTACCACATCTGCAGTTAGTGAATTGATTAGATCAGACTTTATTGACTTTCTTCAGGAAGATCACTATATTACTGCATCACTGATTGTCACCTGCCATCAGTATACAAATGTCATTCCATCTGCATATACAAAGTGTCTTCCAATTGCATCCCAGACATGTTTGCAATTGCCATATTTTGTTTGCAATCAAAGATGTCCCATACACTACTGGCCAAAGTTTTGTTTAATGTTTTTGAAAGTCTATTATGCTCACCAAAAACAGTAATAATGTGAAATATTATTACAATTTAAGTTAAGTTAGAAATCATTCTAATGTGCTCATTTACTGCTCAAGAAACATTTCGTTTTGTTATCAATGTTGAAAACAGTAATTTGGTCTCCCAGGTCCTACTGCTGAAAAGTATCTCATGATGTTCACTGTTGGTATAGTTTGTTTTTGTTTAAAAGCTCCCCAGGAGGGGAGCTTTTACCAAAACCAAACAGAACCATAACTTCTTATAAGTGCAAATATTAGCTACAGTTTATATTATGAAATATGTTATTGTATTTGAACAATAACATTAGTTAATTACAGGATATGCTGATTAATTAAATCAAATGTTTTTCCTAAGTTAAATTTCATTATTATGGGAGACAAGTATCACTGAAAGGACAAGAGGTTTCTGGAGTGTTTTTATGCTATGCATATTCAAATTACAGTGTCCACTGTATTTCAACAGCAATTTTCATACCCCTTTTACAATACAGCATTTGTTTCTGCCAATCCATCACACCAGATTTAGTTGAATGTGAGGTAAATAATTTTCACACCCCATCTTTATCTGAGGATGGGGTGTGAAAAGGATGGCATGTTAAGCCCCATAGGGTCTTGCTGCATATATAATAACTCAGGACTGGTGATTAAGAGCTGGGCCAAAAGGTTATCAACTGATTAAGTAACTGCTCAGAAGAAAACATTTACATCCTGCTCTTATCTGTATCTAATGCTTTGTGATCATTGTTTGAGTGATTATTATATAACACTCCCCCCCCCAAAAAATGATGAGCTTCCATAGTTTAAATATAAATATGTTGTTATTCCTCTATGTTGTGGTGTGAGTAAATAGCTGTCAGCTTTCTGCCTCCACCCTGCTGCTGCAGCCTGGTAATGAACAAAATTAATCAAACAAAACCTCAAAGAAAGAATTCTCTATTCTGTTACCTGTTTAGCAAATGAAAAACTAAAAAAGGTAATTGCAATTTTTCACAAACTTTTTTTTAACTTGTAATTGTGAGTTTATACAGTATCTCACAATTACAAAATGTCTAGTAATTTTTTAGTCAGAATTGTGAGATATAAACTCAGAATTGCAAGAAAAGATCAGACTTGTGATATATAAAAAAAAAGGAGAAACATCAAAAGTAAAATTTCTAAACAATAAATTAATTTGTAATTTATATATTTTTTATATTATAAAATAACAATACAATAATTATATTATTAAAATATTTTTTTAAGGGGTGAAATGTGACCTGGAAATACTTATGAATTGCATTTATGTATGATTCAAACCACACAAACTGCACAATCCAATTTATTAGTCTCACTACACACTGGACAAGATAGTCTGCAATTACTCTCATTTGGCAACACAAATCAAATTTGACCATACCTCAATCAATTATCCCAGTGTGCATAATAATCTTTAATGACATTTCTGCTGTGATTGATTTTTGGATTCAGTGGAAGAATGAGAAAGTGAGAGAGGAGAGGAGGATCATGTTAGACACTAATCGGTTTTAATATGCCAAAGATTCCCTAATGAATAATTTTGTTGATTACATTCAGAAAGACCAAGAATAGGCTGCAACGAAGGAAGGATGATTGAAAACAGTTCAATGTTATGGACTGTAATCTTGTCTTCATATTTAAAAAGTATATGGTATTTCTATACACACTCTATATATGTATAAATATGTACACACACAGATGGTACCCAAAGCTCCTCCCCAGTTCAATTTCTCTCTCTCTCTCACCTGTGTTTTTCAACCATTCCATTTGTTTGCTAAAGCCAAGGATTCCCTTGATACTTCAAATAGCATGCAGAAAACAGGTTTACTCATTCATACCCCCCATATTCTTTTATCTCACTCTATGAAATACCTTCACTACATCTCTCATTTCAGAGGTGCAGATGCCAATGGCTTTACACAAACACCAGTTCATTGTATTGTATGGTGGGAGGAGCCATAAAAACTGCATGCGTGTCACAATGTTGATCCTGTTCCCAACACAATTGCCTAGAGGAGACGACTAAATGGATTTTTAATGCTACAATAAATGTGTCGATCATTCATACTCACTGCCGTCTATTGATTTTCCCCTGGATGAGCTCATAGATAATACCGGTAATTATTTAATGTTATGCCTATGCTCTTTGGTGCACATAAAATACGTTTATCCAGTTTGAAACTAGTTATCGTATATGTGATTCTCTGAACAACTGATCATCATAGATTCTGCATTTGGCTAAATGTGACTCTAAAGATTGTTAATTGTCTTTGAATGCCTGATAATTGAGGACAAAGGAATGACTGACGTATGGTGTCATATATAATAATAATAAAGTTAAAAGTGAAGTGACATACTGCCATGTATGGTGACCCATACTCGGAATTCGTGCTCTGTATTTAACCCATCCAACATGCCCGGGGAGCAGTTGGGGGTTCGGTGCCTTGCTCAAGGGCACCTCAGTCATGGTATTGAGGGTGGAAAGAGCGCTGGACATTCACTCCCCCCACCTACAATCCCTGCCGGCCCGAGACTCGAACCTGCAACCTTTGGATTACGAGTCCGACTGTCTAACCATTAGGCCACAACTTCCCCCATATATTCACATGGACTGAAAAAAGCATTGATGACCTATTTTAGCATACTATAGACAAATCGCTTAAGCCATGTATTTTCTTTAAATGAGCTCTCTTGAGGACTGTATTCACCACATGGCATTTCTATTATGCTGCATTCCAATGATAGATATGTACTCTCCCATCACAGACACAAACATATACACACACATACAGTACATTTTGGATAGGAGGTATCGATCAAATAAGTTAACATCAAATTGGTAAATGGTAAATTTTTAGAGAAAAAAAAAGCAAGCATGAAGGTCCACCCTAAGCCTAACCAACAGTGGAACATACAAATGAAATCATATGAATGCATACAAATTAGCCACCAATTCAGCAAAATGTAAAATAGCACAAATTGCAATTCTGTAACCCAACCTATCCAGGAGGTCTTACTGTCTTAATGTTGCTCATCCAGCTGTGACAATGTCCATAATAATAATTCCACTACTAATGGCCCAGTCTATGTCTGTCTTGATAATAATAAAGCCAAATGAGGTAAGTTATTTTGGCAGAGGTTAATAAGAGTCCAGTGTGAGACTGTTTTTGAAACACCGTTTCCATGCAGGAAAGATAGAACACACACATTATATATAAATATAATGCCTTGTAAATGGTGATTTTTTTTAATGGTTATGTACAAAATATCTGCCTGTGTGAGAATGAACATACTCAGATGTCACAGTAAAACACTTCATGTCCAAGTGATATTGCCTATATCAATTTATGATGTTCTAGGAAAGTCTACAGTTAATAAAGTGAATGTAAATGAAGTCTTGAGTAATTATGATTGAGATTTTGACCTTAGGCAAGAGGGAACGAGACGGTCACCTGAGTTATGAATAATTTAGTTGCTATTTTAACAAACTATAAAAATCACCTGAGAGCTTCTTGAGAGCGACCTGACCTGAATACTGGATGGACAGAAGTACATTTGCTTGTATAAAGTAAACGTTTGCATTATGATCAATTTAAAACATTTGCAAACCAAAATTACACAGATTTAAGAACTGAAAATTATTACAACTGTACACTGAGAAATTATAGATAATCTGTTGGAATATCTAAATATTTGGTCTCCTGCAGGAAACACACCTGCAGTAAAGTTACTGATGACTTTATTACTAATTTAATATGTGTATATACCTCATTAGTAGATCTGCCTATGGGCATAGGCCCTACTTGGTCTCTGGACGCTGCTCATCTTAGATGGGACTGACAGTCTAATTTCTGATTGACAGCTGTTTTTAGCCTAGTTTAATCATTATGAACAAATATATTAAACATGACAAACAAACAGCTGTGAACTGAGATAAACTGTATCATCATGCCATCTGTGAAACCACAAAGCTCCAATTTCCATTCACTCCTCTCCCATATGGTGAATATGTTAGAGTCCACTATATTGAATAGGACTAGTCCATTTCAAATGCAGCCCTTGTCCGCAGCATGTCACATAATCAGCTGGCTTTGAACACTATAAATTAGTTTTAGCGTATCACTTGCTGATCACTTGCTCCAGTTTTTGCCTGTAACCATGGCAACAGACTGCTTCACATATAGGCACTTTCTAGAGAGAGGGAGACTGAGAGAAAGAGGAGGAAACACATACAAACAAGCCAAGGATCTGATTCCACCTCACAACCTATTTGCACTGCCATTGCAGATAAAAATGGACTAAGAATACAATAAACTGCTCAAGTGATGACATGATTTAGCCCTAGTATCACATTCTCTTGCAAAATTAGATTTATGTTTTATTATACCGTCACATACCACAGCACAACTGAACTCTATAATGAATAGGTGGGCTTAAAGCCGTACCATGCATGGATTTCATACCATGGTAGGACAGCATCAACCAGCGGAGGCTCTGCTATACAAAGATTTGTGCTACAAAAAGAAAGTGTACAACTTTACATTGTTTACACTTGAGAGCACTAAAAGAACACTAATGCAAAACGCACATATCTAAAACAAGTCCAGATGAACTTGTTATTAATCTGTTTTATTAGGCACATCATGAAGCGAAGTTTAGTTGTTTAGCAACAATACAACCTGCCGCATTAATCCAATGAATATCAAAGGCGTGCATTAACTGGCTATTTTACAATGACTTTGAACATGGTTCATCCAGTCAGAAGTTAGATACTTAGACTATTTTACAATGTTGGTGTTAATCTTTGGTGTGTCGAAATGGAGCGTTTGTGTTGCACCTAGATCAGAACTATATTTGCGCTGCAGTATATACCATGACCTTGTTATAAAATTACTCATACCATGATATCATACCATGAAGATTTTGTTCATACTGCCCACTCCCAGGTGGGCTGTAAAGAGTAGAAATAGGAATGGGTCGACAAAAGGATGCTACCCCTCATCTCTCTCTCTCTCGCGCTCTCTCTCATTTATCTTGTTTGACCAGATCAGCTAGTGATCTTAAAATTGGGATAAATTATCCCATTTGTTCCTGGTGTTTACAATGTTGTTATCTACAGCTGACACTGCACCGATCGGAGTGATGTTGTTTAAAACCATGTCATGTAAATCACGCATGTCCTGTCATAATGAAATCATAAATTATGGCCTCTCAGTCAAAAAAGCTATAATGCTTCACCTGCAGCAAGAAAATACACTTTTATTAGCAATAGTTTAAATTGTTTCAAGAAAAAAGCTGATATAGCAGAATGTTTAAATATAGTACTGTAGTAATTTATTTCAAAAAGTGAAACTTTCATATATTCTAGATTCATTACATGTAAAGCAAAACATTTCAAAAGTTTTTTTGTTTTAATTTGGATTATTTGAGCTTACAGCTCATGAACGTCAAAAATCAGTATCTCAAAATATTAGAATATTTCCTAAGATCAGTCAAAAAGAGGATTTGCACTACAGAAAAGTTCAAGTTCTTTAAAGTATGTTCATTTATGCCCTCGATACTTGGTCAGGGCTCCTTTATGACAAACTCCAGGATCAGTGAGGTGTGGCATGGAAGCGATCAGCCTGTGGCTCTGCTGAGGCACTATTGAGCCTTCAGCTCGTCTGGATTGTTGGATCGACTGTTTCTCATCTTTCTCTTGAAAATATCCCATAGATTCCATATGGGGTTCAGGTCAGGCATGTTGGCAGGCCAATCAAGCACAGTAATATCATGGTCAGCAAACCACTTGGAAGTTGTTTTGGCTCTGTGGGTAGGTGCTAAAGTCCTGCTGGAAAAGCAAATCAGCATCTCCATAAAGCTTGTCAGCAGATGGAAGCATAAATTGCTCCAAAAACTCCTGGTAGACGCTGCATTGACTTTGGACTTGATAAAACACAATGGACCAACACCAGCAGACGTCATGGCACCCCAAATCATCACTGGACTTCAAGCAGCTTGGATTCTGTGCCTCTCCAGTCTTCCTCCAGACTCCAGACCTTGATTTCCAAATGAAATGCAAAATTTACTTTTATCTGAAAAGAGGACTTTGGACCACTGAGCAACAGTCCAGTTCTTTTTCTCCTTAGCCCAGGTAAGATGCTTCTGACGTTGTTTCTGTTTCAGAAGTGGCTTGGTAGCTCTTTTCTTGAAGACGTCCGAGCGTGGTGACCCTTGATGCACTGAATCCAGCTTCAGTCCACACCTTTTGAAGCTCTCCCAAGTGTCTGAATCGGCTTTGCTTGACAGTATTCTCAAGCTTGCGGTCATCCCTATATCGTCCAGTCAACTTTGCATTTAATATTCTTTGATACAGCACTCTGTGAACAGCCACCCCTTTCAGTAATGACCTTCTGTGACTTACCCTCTTTGTGGAGGGTGTCAATGATTGTCTTCTGGACCACTGCCAAGTCAGCAGTCTTCTCCATTATTGTGGTTTCAAAGAACAAGAGATAACCTGAATTTATACTGTAGGGATGGTCATTAATTGAAACTCAAATGTAAATATTCTAATACTTTGAGATACTGATTTTTGACGTTCATGAGCTGTAAGCTCTAATAATCAAAATTAAAACAAAAACAACTTTTGAAATGTTTCTTTACATGCAATGAATCTAGAATATATGAAATGTTTACTTTTTGAAATAAATTACAAAAAAAGACCTTTTTCACAATATTCAAATTTTTTGATGCACCTGTACAAATGAAAAGGATTCTTACAGCGCACAAATGTCCATTACATCGCATCTGATTCCCAATGCATCAATATTTCTCCTCTACATAATGCTAAGAGATATTTCTGATATTTCAGATGTAATTATGACAATATTATGATGCTTGTTCTTAAACTTTTTTTTAAACCTATCAAACTTTTTAAACTTAAAGTTTTAAACATTTATTTATATAATAATATTTTAAATTAACCATGATTCATTTTTCCAGAAGTTATGTTTTGTTCCAGAACTGTACACACAAAAAATGGTTCTTCAGCAGTTATTTGGGGTGGCTGAGGTGCACCACCGTAGTACAAAGAACCTGTTACGCCCCTGTATAGTTCTTTAAAGGTTCTGTAACTCTCTCTTAGTCTCTTAGTTTAGTTGGGGAAAGGATTAAAATACTACATTAAAATACAGCGTATTTCCTGAAGATAATGTGGTTCTCAAACTTTTCCAAAGCCCCCCTTAAGGAAATATTCCAAGGCCCCCACAAGACTTTTTGACCTCAGAAAAGTGTAAAAGTGATTCAAAACAGCTTTTGCCATTGTAGTAAACTCCCATTCATAGCAAACATATGAGACTGGAGCAACAGATCTAAAATCTAGGAAGAAGAATGGGATTCCTCTTATGGTTCTACATAGAACCATTTCACAAAATTGCTGTACGGCACCTTTAAAGATTATATATAGCACTTAAAGTGGTTCCCCTATGTCTGTTTGGTCTTTAGATCAGATTGCAACAAGTGACATGAACATGCACAGGTTTTGTTTATCTGTCCTCCTCGTACTTCTTGTAAGATGCCACTCAGGGGGAGTGTTTCCTTTCTAAATTCAGTCAATCGAATAATATGCATCATGCAAGGAAGACAGATAAGAAAAAATAGCATGCCTGTGCTTATGAATACCCTCTGCTTTAACATATGCAATAAATTGAACTAAAGATTAAGAGACTGTATTAGTGTAATAACATTCCATTAAGAGACAAGAAAGAAACACTCTAATGCTGTGTGACACGAACAGTCACGTATAATGTCAGTAATCTGACATTTAAAATAAATAAATACATCATCTTTTCGTCTGGCAGAAAGAAAGGGCAAAGACTGTAGTTAATGGTAACTTGCTGACAAGGCTTGTGAAACAGACAAGGAGTTTGACAGCATGCTACTTATAAACCTAGCTATTGTTCTGAATTCCACCTACACACCTCAAGACAGGCAAGTCTACTACAGCAAAGAAAGCAGCAAAGTGTGTGTGTGTGTGTGTGTGAGAGAGAGTCATTCTAAAATTCTAAAATAATAATAATACTATTTAGCAATATTTACTAAATCAGCAATTAAGAATCTTTAGAGAAAACACACTATAGGCACCATAATAGTAGTCCATTTGACATATGACTACGTTGTATTGCCCCAAGTCTTCTGAAATTATATGACAGTTTTATATGATTGTTACGACTTCCTATTTGGCTGTTGTTGTTGTTATTATAAGTGTCTAGGGAATAAGGAAGTCAACACAAAGAATACATTAAAAAAGAAGAATCAAAGATGTTTTTAGAATCGGGGAGACTGTCTGGTGAGCGTGATTTAACCAAGTAAGGAATGAATTGCGTGGAGTAATGAATCAAACGGAAACCGACAATGCTTATCAGAAAAACTTTAATGCGGAATTATGTCCATCTAAACAAACACTTGATTGCTTTTCATATTTACAGTGACAATGGAAACGTCAAAGAGCAAGGAAGATGATATTTACAAATGATATAAAACATAGAAAAGGAATCTTAACAGTGTGAGATGTGAGCGGAGCTGAAAGCAAAGAAATTAACCAAACAAAACACATACTAACTCCAACCATTTCAACACTAATCTAAACAAAGAAAAACAAAACAAATATTCAGCGTAAACAAAAATCACTAACAAAACATAAATACAAACATTGCTCCTGCTCCTACCCTAGTGTTTTTATACAAGCAATATTCTACATGTTGCTTTGTGTCGGTCACGTGACATACTAACCTAGTTTCAACACTAGGCAAGGCAAGGCAAGTTTATTTATATAGCACATTTCATACACAATGGTAATTCAAAGTGCTTTACATAAAAGGAAGTAAAATAATCATTAAAAAAATCTAAACAATAAAAACAGAAATTTAAAAACCGTTTAAAATGATTTAAAATGGATTTACAATTAATTTAGAACAGTTAAAAATAATGAGTCAAGAGATAAATCCAGCCATCAACTCTTGAAGAGAGTGGGAATCAAATCACAGCACAATCTGGCAAATAGCCAGAGTCAAATCACAGGACAGTCGAGCGAATACAACATGTAGAGAAAAAGGAACAATCAGAAATAACTCAAGGTAAACTATCAAATCATAATTACAACAGAAACTCGAAAAGGATGGACAGTGTGACAAACAAGCGAGAACTATCATTATGAACTCATTATGAACGTCATTTCAGACTGAGGGTGCCTGATTGGTTCCGAAATGGGTGTTGTCATCACATTGACAGGAAAGATCGACCGGGCTGACGTCCAATCACAGGATCTAAAAGTGGTAACAGTCAAAACCAGGCAGATAGAAAAAGAAAAACCTCCCACAACATTCGGTGACATAAAAATTATGAATAAAATGAAACTAAAGTTATTCACTGTAAATTGTGTCCTTCATCACAGAGCCATCAAGCCTGATGTCAATGTAGTCATATAAAGACTGACTGATTTTATCACCTTTTTGTGTGTGTGTCTGTTTTTGACCCTTTGAAGTTTGAAAGACCAACAAGAGGATAAATAAACAATCACAAATATCAAAAGTATAAGTACAAATATATATATATATATACACACAGTCATGGCCAAAAATATTGGCACCCTTGGTAAATATGATCAAAGGCGGCTGTGAAAATTAATCTGCATTGTTAATCCTTTTGATCTTTTATTTAAAAAATTTACAAAATTCGAACCTTTCATTGGAGAATAAGAATTTAAAATGGGAGGAAATATCATTATGAAATAAATGTTTTTTTTCTAATACGTAAACATTGGCCACAATTAACGGCACCCTTTTATTCAATACTTTTTGAAACCTCCATTTGCCAGTTTAACAGCTCTAAATGTTCTCCTATAATGCCTGATGAAGTTAGAGAACACCTGACAAGGGATCAGAGACAATTCCTTCATCCAGAATCACTCCAGATCCTTCAGGTTCCCAGCTCCATGTTGGTGTTTCTTCTCTTCAGTCCACCTCACTCATTTTCTACGGGGTTCAGGTCAGAGGAGTGGCCATAGCAGAAGCTTGGTTTTGTGCACAGTGACCCATTTTTGTGTTGTTTTTGAGGTTTGTGTTTGGATTATTGTTCAGTTGGAAGATCCAAACATGGCCCATTATACAATTTCTAACAAAGTCAGTCACTTATACATTTTTTATCTGTTGGTATTTGATAGAATCCATGATGTCATGTATCTAAACAAGATGTCCAGGACCTCCAGCAGAAATAAAGGCCCACAACATCAAAAATACAGCAGTATATTTCATTGTACACATGGGGTACTTTTTTATCCCTGTGTTCACCAAACCCATTTTGAGTGTTTGCTGCTAAAAAGCTAATTTTTTTAGTTTCATTTGACCATAGAAGCCAGTCCCATTTGAAGTTCCAGACCAGTCGTGTCTGATAACTGAATATGCTGGAGATATTTTACTCATAAGAATTTCTAGGGGTGCCAATAATTGTGTCCAACGTGTATTTGAGAAATAAACATTTATTTCATAATGATATTTCCCCCCATTTTAAATTCTTATTCTCCAATGAAAGGTTAGATTTTTGTGAAATTTTTAATAAAAGATCAAAAGGATTAACAATGCATATTCATTTTCACAGCCTTCTTTGATCATATAGTATATATACTACATACATGACTGTATATATACAGTTGCGTCACATTGCATGGATTCCACAGGGGATTAAATAGAGCCCTGGTCACAACACAGTGGACTTGGCTATACCCAAAGCACTTAAGATTATAAATACCAAGAACTAGAAGCTACATAGAACAATATGATACAATAAAAGGACCAATACAATGGACTAAACTGTGCGCCATGGCAATCTTCATCTCATTGAAATATAATTTATTCTGGCCATAGTATAAAATCAGTGAGTAGACTAACAAAAATACTACCGAGCAGAAGACTTATATGGTCCCAGCACAGATGTCTGTATTTCCCATCAGCAGTTGATACTGCTCCACCATCTAGTTTCCACTAAAGGCTTTGCATCACTTGACTTACAGACAGTGGGAATTCACAGCAGGCCATGATATGTCTCCTATTATTTTACTGGTTTAGACACTAACATAGTTGTGCAAGAGTCTAAAGTTCTTAAAATGACTTAAGTTGCCTCAGGGATCAATAAATGTACGTCTTTTTATCTAATGTTCTCCTCAGAGGAAATGGTTTTAGAAGAAATATGGCTATTAGGATACAATAAAAACCCAAATTAATTTGCAAGTTTGAGCTAGAAACCAGGCTATTTTTTTTTTTCATTTTAACAAACACATTCTCCAATTTTTCTATTTGTGGTTTGGGATCATGGTGTTTTAATACTGCTCAGGGACAGAAAATCCAGAGTTTCCTCTTAAACTACCAGTGGGTCGATTTCAAGAGGAAGGTTCTTACCGCACTAGAGAAATCACTCACAGCCTCAAGATCCACTGCTGTGATTACATGAGCCAGCAGATTTGTTTTCTACCAGAATAAATGAAAACGGTCTCAGAAGGGGGAATGAAAACAGGGAAATGTGAGGGTGGTTCAAACCTAACTGAACTCCCATCTCTTCTAAGGACTGTTTATTATTCCTTTGGAAATGTTAAACAGCATGTCTCAGAAGAGGATAAAGAAAGGAAAATATGTAGGATACAAGCCGGTTTTTGCAGATTTGGCCAGCTTTGAGGATATATTGTCTGTTTTTGAAATTTTCACTTTGTCATTCCATACAGGAAATGGTGGAAAAAAGGGGAACCATATCCAAAAGTCACATGGATTTTCCAGATCTTAAGGCCCGTTCACATCAAGAACAAAAACTACACGACAACTATATTAGGATTATAATGTATGTTTACTGTGCACATCTACAATTACATTCTCAAACACATGAATTAAAGTCAGACTGATTGTCAATGTTTTATCATTCATACTGAAAAAAAAAGTGCTCTGGAAGTGATTCTAAGGATACTGTTCCTCTGTGTAGGCCTAGTTATTTTAAAGTTGTTCCTAGAGTTCCTAGAGTTGATTTAAAAAAAAAATGATGGTTACTGTTTTTGGTGTGAATGGGCCTTTAAAGCAGCAAATAGAATGCCAGCTGAGTTCAATTAAGCACATAGCAATTTCTGTTCATTTTCAGTGACACGTTGCTCCAATTAATTGGGTCAGTTACATATGAGTGTCCACAATAAAGACAATAAAAAAAAAAAGTTACAAGTTTTTTAAAATGTATTTACGTTGGTTCATATGGTTTCGGGAAAAAAAAAAACATTTTAAAGAAAAATTTTAATTTAATGCCTCATAAAATGTTATGTGATATAACTATCAAGTAAAAATAAACATATTTCCTTACACATTGAATAAATCTTAATTATTTTTAGGGGAAAAACGTTTTTAAAAATTTTCAAGGTAAAAAGTATTATTTTTCAAAATGAATTATTCTTGAATGATTAATTCATAAATACCAATAAGCTTTTGGGAAGTCTCTTGATGACATTATTTCCTGTTTTTAATTATGTTGTTGTTGTTTTTTGCACCACATAACTTTGATCTGGCAGACAAACATTTTTTTTCAAATATTGATTTAAAAAGCAGTGAAGCAGTTTCAAAAAATAATAATAAAAGACTATGACAAACTATAAGATTTTCATTTAATTATTTGAGGCTTATTTTTATTGAGAAAAGATGTATTCAAGTCACTGTATGATTTTTTTTATGCATTTTTTGAATATTATTCCCCCACTACTGTCACAGCAATGTTTCAGTGTTTCACCACAGCAACTTAACAGCTGCATCATGCAGACGATATACATTCACAACATATGGAGCTCCTACTTCATTACCATATGGGCAAGAATACAGACTTGGGTATCTGCTATTTCCTCCTTTTAACAGATATCGGTATGGCTGTGGCACACATTGCACTTGTACCCTCTCACAGAAACACATACACACGCCAAAGACACTGGCTGACCTTTTAACTGGACATCTGTAGTAGGACATTGCTGCAGCCTAGGAGACAGCATTCCAGTTTTAAGTCCCTAAACCCCATAAACCCAAACCCATGTTCTTCTCATTAGACTGACTGACAGCCAGTGAAAGAAGAGCGAGAACGGGGTGGTGGGAGGAGAGGGCGTTCTCACAAAAACAGAGGCACTTGTCAGGATTATCAAAGACCCCCCACACAAGAGGAGAATGTTTGGAGGCGGCTAACAGAGAGACATAATGTGGCTATTTATCCTTCATGTGACTCCTTGCATATATTAGACGAAATACAGAGGGGACAGACCATGAATGAGAGCTTCAACAAAGTCTGTCTTTCTTCAGCACAAACGAATGTTGTCATTTTTCATATTCCAACTATAACTGGTAAACAGAGCATGGAGTGAGAACCCCAGAACAGCAGTGCCTTTCAGATGCCAGGACCCAGATCTAAAATACACATAAGAACAAACTGTTTTGTGCCTTGAAAGAATCCATTAAATTTGTGCTCTGAAGCAAGTCTAAGGGTTTTAAAGAGCTGTGATTGATTCTGTAGCAGGTGGTCAGTAGAGCTGAACAATACGAACAAGGTGCATTTGATTAGTGAGGTAACCACGAACTTCTACACCTCTTCTTTCAGCTGCCCCATAGCTGAGGTGAACATTTCCTGTATTTTAGATGAGTTTTCCTAACAATAATAAGAAGAGGCTTATTATTGTCAGGAAAACTCATCTAAAATGTTTGTCATGTTTGCATAGCGTCTGAAGGGGAAAAAAACAACAGGATGTTGGGACCTCAGGTTTTCCCAGTTACCGGAAAACATCTTGTCACATGTTGTCTTGTCACAAAGAGTTGAGAACACTTGTCTGTCGACCACTTGGAAGTAGTTTGTAATATGTTGCTGCAAACCCAATGTCTGAATGACATTAAAAGGCACAGTTGGTTCTTATTATCTGCAGCAGGTACAATCCCTATAATCTGATTATGAGCTTGGGCAATTTACCAGCCTACTTAAATCGGTATCAACAGAGAAAGGCATGTTTACTTGCATACAGTTTACCAGATAGCCTATACTGCTTTCGTATTCAACTGCAAACTGAAAGGGAGACAACCCAAATATGATCTTCCTAACAATGCTGCTTTATCTCTGTCCTTTTCTGAAAAGTAATAACTTGCCAACAATTGCAATTCTATCATCATCATCATTTACTTGTTGTTTCTACCCCTCAGTGGAGCACAACAGGAGATGTTAGAATGACAGTCACCATTTACTTTAAATGCATGGAGAAAAGATCCAAAAAGTGAATGGTGACTGAAGCTGTCATTCTTAACATCATCTTTTCTGAAAGAAAGTCATAGAGGTTTAAACAACATGCTCGTTTCTGTGAGCTATTACTTTAATATATTTAAGTTTACTGAATAAAAACTCTCAGCTCTTTCTCTCAGTGAGTGTGAACTCGTTGAATCAAAACAGTTCAATCGCATAGCTGCAGCTGATTGACAACATGTGTAAAAGCAGCAGAAACACACAGTCTGTCATTCCCCCAACTGAGTGGTCGTACTTGCACTTCACACACCTCAGTTCATCTCAGCGACTTTTCAAAGCCTCACGTAAAACGACAAAGCAATGACTTACCCATGTTTGAGACTAAGAGCTTGACAACGCTGAAAAAGTCCACAGTTCAAGAGTTAGACACTGAAGGCTGGAAGCGCGAGCGTCGGTATATTAATGAGGCGACGTCACAATCACTCACGGGCGGAGAAACTTATCAATGACAAGTTGTTTGATACATTTCATGAACTTAAAATCAAATTGAGCATGTAAAAGCTCATTTAAAAATAATTATTATATATTATATTTTTCTGTTTTATAACTGAGATTACTTTGTTTATTGAACCTTTTAAACATATAATGGTAGGCTATAATAATATAATAGCCTGATATAAAAATTATAATAACGCCGTTTTATTGTTGAATTACATGGAAGAAACAACTAAATAAATACACATATTTTCGTGCATTAGTAAAAATGTGCGAGGGGATAAAAGTTTTTTTTATTATTATTATTAATTAATTTGTTAAGTGTGTAGTTGTGTAGTTCCACATCCTGCAACAAGCTAATGAACGAAAGTCAACTGTTTGGCTGCACAGTTTGCGGTTTCTCCATGGCGGGGAGGTCGTTCACATTTTGTCGTGGTAACAAGCTTTTGTCGATAAAATGAGCTGAGCACGATTTGAAAATACTTACTATAGAAATTTCCATGACATTTCTGTGACTTCATTATTGTTCCCAGGTGATTCAGGGTTTTTCATGGCCGTGGGAAGCAGGTAAGGTGTAACGTCTAATTTTTCTGCATTTTATTCGACAATATCTGCTTCTTATTCATTTTTTACTCCGAACACACCCTTCTGTCTGTAGAGTGCAATGGTTCACAAAATGATGAGTTATGTTAGCAGTGCCCTCTGCTGGTAGCATAGAGGAGCTGCACTTTCAATGTGTTGAATGAACGAAAAATCCTCTCTTTATATTTACACATTGTATTTTATCCACAGTAAACAACGATGACGCTTTTATACCCGACCACGAGCAGATCTGATCTTTATGCAACACCGTAAAAATGTCAAATTGTCAGCAAGCGAGGGGTGAAAGGCTGCTAATGAAACTGAATTTCTGTGTGAAAAGGCATCGTATATTCGTTCCCTTACGCAGCCTTCACAGTCGGATATGATAGCCACAAGCAATCAGTCTGAATGAACGGTTGCCAAATTACACATTGTTACAATTCCTTAGTTTTTTTTCAACAAGAGCCAGCCTTTTGGACTACAAATACAAGAAAGCACGGACACCTGAGCACCTCTCCGAGTGAAGATTACATGGATTTGGGCTATGATTTGCGTTGATTGATTAGGCGAATGACCAATCAGCGTTCAAAAACTGGGACAGCGTGTGACGTCATGTTTCGAATTGACCAATCGTCGCAAAGAATCGGAGGCAGCGTTAACAAACTACATAAACGAGGTGTTTGTCCGTCAGATTTACACCTAATCTCAGCACCAGGTCGCTGTCCACTGACACAGAGAGAGGTAAGCGATCTTCACATGTTTCACTTCTGTTTTCAACGCAATATTCGAGTGTATTCGCTTAATTTCCTCAAAACGAGACGTTTGGAGGCAGGCGCTGCTTTTTAAAAAACTACTTTGCCAACCTTGCTCATATGGACCGGACCGTGACCAGCACTGTCCATAATTGTAGCTGTGGGAAAAAAGAAAGCAAGAATGAAAACAAAAGTACAGTAAAGGGCATACACATGTTTTTCATGTCTTTTTTGAGAGGGTTCCTGTTGAAATACATGTAGGCTACAGAGATTTTTCGGTTACAAACCTGCAAAGGCAGGAGTATATTCTGATTATTTATTGTGCTGTAACTTTTCTGAAGGTGATTTGGAAGAACTTTAAATGAACTGTGATTGAGGGAATGCACTAGAGGCTCTTAGTGCTGATAGAGGTCTGCTAATGCATATCAGAGCCTCATCACAGATCTCATTATGATTTTGAGCATCTGAGCAGACAGTGCTGGGCAGATTAGACACAGTGAGAAATGTCTGATACATAATCAGCTTTCTCTTGCCAAGATGAATAAGCAGAACTAATGGCCAACGCTTCTTGAGACAGGTCAAATTGGACAGGCAGCCATGCAGATCATCACAGATATCCACTTGACATGTTGGCTTGTGGAACAAGTTATGAGACCTCATGCACGATTCATGTTAGAATAGTTAGCATGTCTATTTACGTTTTTTTTTTTTTTTGGCATTGGCTTTGTAAATGGGTAGTTCTGTTGAGTCACTTTATTTTAAGGTAGGAAAGTGTGCCATCTTTTTATATCATAGGAGAACTGCTTGATGCAATCACAGTCAGATTCAGCAGAGTGTTTATACTGTCCCTGGGGAATCTTATATCCTAGTCTGGATAGGGTGTTTAGCGGAAAAGATTTACAGATTAAGTAATTGAAGACATGGCACATGTAGTTAAATGAGTATTAGAGATGCAGAATGCCCAATGTTTCTTTCGTTGTCAATCTTTTTTATCCTCTTTAGGCCCCATGTAGAGAGACTATGATTGTGTGCCAGTTCTTAATGTAGTAAGTTTCTCATAGCAATAGCATGACACTGGTTCAGTTTTGCTTTGTTAAATCCAGTAAAACAGAAATTATGATATAATATTGTGAGTACTGTAAAATGGTTAGGGTCAATACAGTACATAATTTTTATAAATAAAATCTCTTTTAATGCCATGTTTTTGTAGTTATAAAAAAAGAAAAAGTAAATCAATTGTAATAATGGTCAGTATACAGCTGCAAAACAGTAACATTTGCATAATCATTTTTTTTTGCAAATAAAACAAAGATTATTGGAGTGTTTTACAAGGAAATGCTTTTTAGTCTTTGTATTTTGAAAATTTCACATTAAATTTAATGTTACCTAGCATTTCTTTGTAATTATTTGCAAAATTTACTTTCTGAGAGGAGTTTCTGAGTGAAGATTGTTTCACTACCAAAATGTGCATTCATTTAAACAAAACGTAATGTAATGTGATCACTTTCTTCATGCAGTATGCATTTATTGATTTATTTACCTTCTAAATGTAAGCATTTTCCTTTCTATAAAGTTTACTCAAGTCAGAAATGAGCTTCAGCTGTATTCATCACTGTTTTATGAAAAGCTTTGGTGCTTTTGTTTTGGTGCTGCAGACAATGAGAGACGTGGCTGCTATTCTCTTCTATCTTTTTCATGATAGGGTAGCAGGGCTATAGGGCCTTTTGATGTCATTTTCTGCTAAAACACTCAATAGCAAAAAAACCCACCTGTTTGGTGCTATGTCTGATCTATGAGAACATTGCTGGTAAGGTAACGTTTTAAAGATAGTAGTAAATAAATATGCAATTAATCGCCTTAAAGTGAAAATCTCAAGTCTCCAAATATATGCAACAATTTCAGGGACTTATTAGCTACATAAATCTGCAACCTTTTGAATGCTTTTTGAACTACTAGAACATACACTGATAATTAAAAAAAAAAAAGTTTTATGTAGGCTAGCTAATGCACTTGAAGCTATGACAGCTATGAAATTTTCACTTTGTTAAAGGTGATTGTTGCACATTTATTTTAGTAACAGACAAATACTTCCAAGAACAATATTTGAGGTAAAATAAAAAAAAAACATATTGTTGGAGCCCCAAGATGTAGCCAAGATATAACAAATATTTTATGCTAAATATTTTAAATAATTTGTTCAATCTATTAAATACATTTTGGGACCTTTTTGTATATTTTTTTCATCATATCATATACTTTATAACTTAGTATGCATCATTAAATTTCCATGTATGAAGTATTTTGTCATATGTAGAAAGCTAAATAAAAATATTTGAAACCTTTCATTCTAACAAATGGATCTGTAGCTGGGGCGATAGTGACAATCTCTAACCTGCAGTCATGGTTTTTGAGTTCTTTGTTTTACTATCACACAATAATAGCTTTGACATTGTGGTCTATTCATAGATTTATATGGAGGGTAGGATAATGGATGTATCTGTGTCAGACTTGCATTGAATTAACGGCCATTTGTGGCATGCAATGTGATATCTGTGGTCACAGTATTGTCCCAATATCAAAGAAAGCTAATTCTTCAGAGAATAGGCTCCAGTGCTTTATTTAAGAAAACAAAAAAAAACAATGTTTGCTTCATTTATGCAGTAGTCTGTTTGTTCAGTTCCAGTTCTTGCATGTGCCCTGATCTCTTTGGATTTGTGCTCAGGTAGAAGTAAGCAAAGATAAGCATGTAGGTATTCCTACGTTCGTGATGAAAGAGATGAAAGGGTACTTACTGAGCGATCTAAATTATGCAAATGTTATTACAGATCTCATTTCAGTGCTATTTGTATGGAAATACACTGTCTGGGAAAGAAATTGCCATGAGGCAATTTTCTCAAGTACTTTACTTTTGTGTGATATGATGTCAGAAATTTAATCTAGAAGATTCTTTTTTGTATTTTTTTAAAATGCTTGTAATGTTTTAAATGTTTTTCAGTGTAGATGAATGGGCCATGTGTGACTCACAAAAGTTACTCACGGAAGCGTGCGAGTCGACGCGACAAGCTTATGTAGGTGGTGTGGGAACAAACGTAGGGGTGCATGTGTTGCCCAGGTGTAGGATGTTTGATTCTGGCCGGCACTCTCGCCCTCTCCAGCAGAGCTCCTGCCACTTCATCTCAACCGCCTCTTGGAGTTAAAGTCTTCATCACCAAGGAAACGTATTCATGATTGGCCTATCTCTAGCTCTCCCTCTGTGTTTTGCTCTGTCTGAATTTCACTCACGCTCTCCCCCGCAGCCCAGCCGAAGGGGTAGGAGGTGTTGAGGGGTTGACATCACTAACAGAACTTAACTTCTGCTGATCACGATCTCTGTGGCATTTAGAGGCCTGAGGTCAGAGTCATAGATGAACACACAAACACATTTCTCAAAGATCACCCATTATTTAATCTCCCGTCTCTCAGACATCTCATCATTGCTGCCTTAACATGCTATCTGAATTATCATAGTTTCCGAGTCAGAAATTGGACATGAATGGCCTCTAAAGTCATATTTATGACTGGGAAACTTGGAGAACTTTGGCAGTCTATAAACTTGGCAGAGTGAAGAACGATTGCTGTTGTGACTGGTATTTGTAATTATTTTTTACCACAACAGCTACGTTTCCTTGTCTTGACCTTAAAGTGATAGTTCACCCAAAAATGAAAATTACCCACTGATCTATTTTTATACACCCCTGAACAAAATCTTAAGACCGGGGGAAATATTACAAGTATTCACATTTCGCGCTGGTGGATCGTAACCAGGTTGTAAGTACTGCTTCAAAATGCCAAAAGAAGAAACAGGAGCAAGAGACAAAAAATAGAGAATAGGCAATTTATTGAAACCTGCATTTAAACTCAAACAGGCTGTTCATCAGCTGATCAATAGTCTAAGACCATAGCCTTAAAAAGTTAAAATCTGCACAAAAATATGGCATTCATGTCATTGTCCTTCATGCAGTCACACTGTCATGACCTCCTGATGTCAAAGGCAAAAGGGCTTTCTGTCTTTGAACGTGGCAGGATTGTTGAGCTGCACAAGCAAGAATGAGCATAACGTGCCATCGCTGACGAGGTTGGAAGCAGCAAGACCGCCATTTTACATTTCTTAAAAGATCCTGAGAGTTATGGGACAAAAAATAATGTCAAGTGGTTGACCCAAAAAAATGCTCCTGAACTGAGCTGGAGCATCTGACGTGCTGTCTGTGAGGACATGATGAGGACTGATGCTGACTGCAGCCCAATAACCATAAGACGGCATCTGCGAGACAAGGGCTTAAAGAAAAAAAGCCGTATTCAAAGGCCATGTCTCCTCCCACACCACAAACTTGCCTGTTTGGGATTTGCAAGGGAGCACCAAACATGGGACATTGAAAGGTGGAAGAAAGTTTTATTCTCTGATGAGAAAAAATTTACCTGGACGGTGCTGATGGCTTCCAATGTTACTGGCATGACAAGGTGATTGCCTATGCTCTATTTTTTGTCTCTTGCTCCTGTTTCTTCCTTTTGGCATTTTGAAGCAGTACTTACAACCTGGTTACGATCCACCAGCGCGAAAAGTGAATACTTGTAATGTTTCCCCCGGTCTTAAGATTTTGTTCAGGGGTGTATATATATCTATTATAGATCAGTGAAATTACCCCATGATTTACTCATCTTCAGTCCATCCTAGGTGTATATGACTTTGTTCTTTCAGATGAAAACAATCGGAGTTATATTAATACATTTTCCAAGCTTTATAATGGCAGTTAATGGTGGTAGAGATTTTGAAGCCCAAAAAAAGGCATCCATCCATCATAAAAAGTGCTCCACACAGTTCCTAGGGGTTAATAAATGCCTTCTGATGCATTTGTGTAAGAAAAATATCCATATGTACAACTTTATAAACCGTAATCTCTAGCTTCCGCTAGCTGTCGTACACGTGTTCACAAAAGAATGACATTCCAGTGGATGACGAAGGATGTAGACATAGCGTAAGCTCCGCTGAAAATATTCTAGTTTCGTGAGAACCAAGTTTTGTGTACAGCAAAGGAAAACCAGTCTCCTCATGGCTTATATCGAAATCCTCCAACATTTTTTTACAAATCCTGGATTTGTACTACTAATTCGTGACCGGTGTTTTGTTTTGCTCTCTCCCCTGCACTTCCGCATTCGTCACTTTTTTAATATACTTTTTTAACATAACTCTAATTGTATTTGTCTAAAAGAAGAAAGCCATATACACCTAGGATAGCTTAATGGGGAAAGTAATTAATGGTGTTATTTTCAGTTTTGGGTTAGGAATATGGTTAGGGTTAGGGTTGAACTATCCCTTTAAAGGCTTGCATATTTACACATAAAAAATAACCAATACATACATATTGTTTTAAACACAGCATAAATAACATGTATTTGATTCCAGAATCAACAGCAAGCTGCCTATCTAGATAGCTCAGTGAAAGTATAGAGCGGCTTATGTATGTTTGACCACAGACAGGAAGCTATTCATTTATGACAAAGCACTTGAGCTTGTAATTACGACTTCAGAAGTGGGAAGCAGGAAATTTCCTATAACACATGAAGGCAAAATATGTCTGCCTGTTAAAACAAGCCACTTAGGAGATGCCATTTTGACATTTGCATTTTGGTGTAAATGGAAGCCTGTTAAAATAGTTTAAATTGGGCTTATTTTTTATGTCATTTGGAACAAAATGCCCTGCTGTGTGTGCAGTGTGGGTTGTGTAAGTTTGTGCATGTGTTACATTTACGTGTCATGCTGGACAGTTTAGAGGAGCGTGTTAATCATGATGAGCAAAAGAATAAACACCTTCAAGAAGGCTGCGCAGGGGTGAGATGAGGTTCGTGGCTGCGCGTATGTTGGGGAGGGGGTAAGTGAGGGAGTTTAAATGAAGGGATCTTGCTGTTGCCTGGCTACCGTCACTCTCGTCTCCAGCCACCTCTCTCACACGAGCAGCCTGCACCAGTCAATGAGCATGTTCTCTTTCTCTCTTCCTCTTCCCCCATTTCTCCTCACACATGCACTCACGCAGTGGGCAACAGTCGCACACAGACTCTTTTTCTTGTAGTCGCTAACGCAGAGTCCCATTCAGCTTTGCTTCTGTGAAGGCGAGAGGATAGCAGACATGGAAAACCTGTGCTGGTTCAGCAGATATCACAATGAACCAAAGGTAGGAGCTGTGTGACGGTCTATTAGCCATCTGGCATAGCTTTATCCCTTCAAATGTAAAGAAGAGCGAGGAAGATGACACAGAGACAGTGATGAGGGTTTTTTTCACCAGTGTCACCCTAAGCGGCCGCTCTCACAAGATGTGCACTTGTGTACAAAAACAGCTAGACGCAGCTCAAGAGGAATGGAACAGAATGCAGGTGTCTTGAGACATGCATGTGAAAGTTGAACAAGAATGGGCCCAAATTGAGCTCAGGAGCAACAGAGTGAGGTCTGGTATTATTAGGTCTGTTGATTTCACACAATTACAAATCATTTTGTTGTTGTTGTTTTTTTCAGTCTCAAAATGTAGCTTACTGTGAGCTGCTATTTAAATAAAACAGTCAGATTCATGTTAAAGTTGCTATAATGGTAGTAGTTACAGATCTTTTCCTCCTGCTTATGATACAATCTGAGTGAAATGGATTATCCAAACAGAAAAGAAAATGTAGGGTGGGGACTTGGTTCTATTGATTGGTTGTTGATTGATTGGATGGAGGTTGTAGTCAATTGGTTGTAATCGAAGGCCTAAATGACTGTAGAAGTCCAGCATGCATCACCAGAAGATCGAGTTATTTGACCATAGGGATGTATTCTTTGCTAAATTAATCTCATTATAACGGCCAGGTGATGGTGTTAAATGCCCAGATTAATTGCTTTAATATATAACATCAGTGAAACTATAAAGCTTGCACAGAGGCGTACATAATTACAATGCAAAGTAGGATAAAAGTATGTGAGAATGTTGTTGCTACAGCTCCAGCTCCGGCTCTCTAATACCTCAGTGTGGAAATTCCTCGCTTCATTTTGTTCACTCTTTGCTGATGTGCACTCAATTGTCATACACTGAGTGATTTCAGACAGAGCAACAGAGTCAAAAACAAGGGTTGATTCCTGTGCTGGAGTCGACCCTGACCCTGACTCTAGGGCTATTCAGAATCGGGGAATCGACTATTTTGGAGTCACTAACTTTAAGTTAAAAGTTGTCTGTTTTCGCAACCCTCCACTTGTGTTTTTTATTTGATTGCTGAGACCAATGGACATGTCACAGATCTTCATTGTTGTTACTGGCATCCCTTCATCCAGGTAAAGATGTCTCAGGTGAAGCAGGTTGGCTTGTTGGCCGCTGGATGCCAGCCCTGGAACAAAGACGTGTGTGCTGCCAGTGGGGACAGGTTTGCGTATTGTGCCACACTTGCCATATATGTGTACCAAGTAAGTGCAAATGAATGTGAACTGAGGTAAACCATAGACTGTTAATGAAGAAAATTGCTCTTTCTTCACCCAAAAATTTTAATTCTGTCTTCATTTACTCACCCTCATGTCGTTCCAAACCCATAAGACTTTTATTCATCATCAAAACTAAGCTAAGGCTTTAAGAACATTTCAATTTCTTTGTTGAATGGATTTTTAATGGAGGGACAGAAATCTTTAGTTTCATTAAAAATATTCATATTTGAATTTTCCTTTTTGGGTGAACCCTTTAACAACCTAGAAATGTAGTCTAATGTGACTTAAATTTTGAATTCAGGTTAAATTTTTTTTTTCTTTTTTTGCACTGATTGGAGTTTGTCTTTCTAGCTTGATCACAGATATAATGAGTTTAAGCTGCGAGCAATCATGTCTGAACACAAGAAGACAATCACAGCTATATCGTGGTGTCCACGCAACCCTGAGGTGTTTGCTAGTGCTAGCATGGATAACCTGCTCATCATCTGGAACGTAGCTGAGCAAAAGGCAGTTACACGGCTTGATAACACCAAAGGTACCCGTTCCAACACACCCATTACCCGTTACAGTAGTATCTAAAGAAATGCACACCACCTCAAGACACATATTCCACCTGACAGCATGTGTCCTCCAAGACATCGCTTGAAATGACTGTTTCTGTTTGTGATTGATTTATGTGAGGTCTTAAACTTGCGTAAACGGGTGATTTTCAGATATTCCAGCTTCTCTAAGCTGGTGCTGGAATGCAGGTGACAGCGTTGCGTTTGTATCCCACCGGGGTCCTTTGTATATATGGACCATCTCTGGGCCAGACTCAGGAGTCACAGTGCACAAGGAGGCTCACAGCTTCCTCTCGGATATCTGCCTATTCCGCTGGCATCCACTGAAGAAGGGAAAAGTAGTATTTGGACACACTGATGGCAGTCTGTCCATCTTTCAGCCAGGTAACATGACTACTCATGTTGGTTAATTGTTTTTGTTAATACTTAAAACCTTTAATCTATTTATCCCTTTATCCATTTCTTTCTTCTACGGAACACAAACAAAGATATTTAGAGGAATGTTAGCCAAACAATTTTGACAAAACACTGACCCTGTGTCTGAACATGCCTGCTTCAGCTATATAGAATAGACAATGAAAAATAGTATATGAGGAAAATAGTATGTTTCGAATTCATAGAGATTCAAAAATGTGCATCCACTGGACACTTTACTATACCACGAGGACACGACAGAGGATTTGTGAATGGCAGTGAAATGACACGCCGTAGGTCACATGACAGTGACAGCACATTATATATAGTATTACATTTATTTTATATAGGACATACTTTTTTTTGTAGTCAAAAAGTAAGTTTTAAACTATGCAATTTCGGAGGGAGCCACAGTGATTGAAAGAAAGTCATACAAGTTTGGACTAACATGAGGATGAGTAAATGGACAGAATTTTAATTTTTGGCTGAATCTGTCTAAAACAAAATACTAAAATCTAACATGACATCAACATACTGCAGAATGCCCAAGACTAACATGCAAAATAACTTGCAATTCTTTAATTATAATACTTTAGGCTCAAAGAATCAGAAGCATGTACTGCGTCCCGAGTCGTTAGAAGGCACAGATGAAGAGGACCCTGTCACAGCTGTAGAGTGGGACCCTCTCAGCACAGACTACCTGCTGGTGGCCAACATGCACAATGGCATCAGACTGCTGGACTCTGAATCTCTATCCTGCATCACAACCTTTAGTTTCCCCAGTGCCGCTGCCTCTGTGCAATGCCTGGCCTGGGTGCCCAGTGCCCCTGGCATGTTTATCACAGGGGGTAAGATAAATATGCACAGAAGGGCCATTGGGAAATAGTAGTTTTAGCTTAATAAGCCAGCTTTGATCTGATTTTAGAACTCTCGTTTAATTATTTATTACATTTACATTTTAACATAAAACAGAAGGGGAGTAGTTTGAAATTAAACACTTAATACTATATTTGCATAGTTGTATCACTACAAAAATTGTTATTTTATTATATTGAATTCTCAAGATTCTCAAGTTGGCGTACTGAGAGTATGGAATGTATCAAGAGCGACACCTCTGGATAACTTCAAACTGAAGAAAACCGGCTTCCATGCACTTCATGTTTTAAATTCCCCACCAGCGAAGAAATGTACGTGTTTTCATGTTTACCATTTATCACTTCTGTATACTGTGTTTGCGTACCTTATCACAATATCTATGTTTACATGCACCTTCTTAATGAATTATAATGAGATTAAAAACAATACTTCGATCAAATTTATGCAAGTACGCTCATAATCACAGTAACCATAATCATAGTAACATAATCTGTGGTTCATACAGATTTAAATCCACTTTGACCAAAGAGCACGTTCTTGTACACGGATGGTGTGTGTTGTTCACACAACTCCATAAATGAAGTTTGAGAAGTTTACACTGGTATTGCCATTGCTATCAAATTTAATATTCATCACGATGCCAAATAACCATTCAATACATCCATATACATTTACATTTGACTTATCAAAATATCAAAATAACCACAGTTCTTAGCAAATAATCAGAATAATGAAAATTGCATGTAAACGGGAGTGAAGAGGTTTGCTTATGTCATTTAAAGTCCTTAATACGATTAAGTCCTTACTCTGATTATTTGAAATAAGAAGATTATTGGTGCACATGTAAACATAGTCAGTGTTGTCATCTCTCTTTTAGCCTTTTGCACGAATTCCCCTTCCAAGAATCACTACACCTCCTCCACTAGTGAGGCTGTGCCTCCACCTACTCTTTCACAGAACCAGGCCTTCTCCCTCCCACCCGGCCATGCTGTCTGCTGTTTCATGGATGGGGGGGTTGGATTGTATGATATGGGCACCAAAAAGTGGGACTTCCTGCGGGATCTGGTAGGAAAAGTGACATGTTTTTACCTGTCGGTTAACATACAGTGCTGCCTGAAAGTTTGTGAACCCTTTAGAATTTTATATATTTCTGCAGAAATATGACCCAAAACATCATCAGATTGTCATATAATTCCTGAAAGTAGACAAAGACAACCGAATCAAACAAGTGAGATAAAAATATTTTCTCTGTCATTTATTTATTGAGAAGAATTATCCAGTGTTACATATCTGTGCATTGCAAAAGTATGTGAATCTTTGCTTTCAGTATCTGGTGTGACCCCATTTTGCTGCAGTAACTGAAGATAAAGTTTCTTGTAAATGCTGATCAGTCCTGCACAATAACATGTAGGAGTTTTAGCCCATTCCTTTAGCCCAACTCTGTGATGTTGGTGGGTTTCCTCCTATGAACTGCTTGCTTGGGTCCTTCCACAACATTTTAATTGAATTAAGGTCTGGACTTTGACTCAGCCATTCCAAGACATTAACTTTGTTCTTCTTTAATCATTCTTTGGTAGAATGACTTGTGTGCTTGGGGTTGTTGTCTTGCTGCATGACCCATGTTCTCTTGAGACTCTGTTCTTAAACAGATGTCCGGACGTTTTCCTTTAGAATTTGCTGATATAATTCAGAATTCATTGTTCCATCAATGATGGCAGGCTGTCTTGGCCAAGATGCAGCAAAACAGGCCCAAGCCATGATACTACCACCATCATGTTTCACAGATGGGATAAGATTCTTAAGCTGGAATGCAGTGTGTTCTTTTCTCCGAACATAATAGCTTCTCATTTTAACCGATAAGTTCTATTTGGGTTTCATCCATCCATTAAACCTTTCTCCAATAGTCCTCTGGCTTGTCCACATGATCTTTAGCAAGCAATTTTCTTTTTGGAGAACAGTGGCTTTCTCCTTGCAACTCTGCCACGCACACCATGGTTGCTCAGTGTTCTCCTGATGGTGGGCTCATGAACATTAACATTAGCCAATGTGAGAAAGGCCTTTAATTTCTTAGAAGTTATCCTGGGAACTTTGGAGTGATCTTTGTTGGTCGACCACTTCTCGGGAAGGTAACAGTGCTCTTTAATTTCCTCCATTTGCACACAATCTGTCTGACTGTGGATTTGTGGAGTCCAAACTCTTTAGAGATGGTTTTGTAACCTTTTCTAGCATGATGAGCAACATCAACTCTTTTTCAGAGGTCCTCAGTGATCTCCTTTGTTCATGACATTATTCACTTCCACAAACACGATCAGACTTTGATAGATCCCTGTTCTTTGAATAAAACTGGTCAGATACTGACATTTGATAGTCACTGCACTGACTGAAAACACCTCTGCACAGATGAACTCTAATTTCACCTTTAAATGAACTGCTTATCCAAGAGATTCACATACTTTTGCCACTCACAGATATTGGATCATTTCCCTGAATAAATAAATGACAAATCTAATATTTTTGTCTCATTTGTTTGATTGGGTTCTCTTTGTCTACTTTCAGGACTTGTGCGAAAATCTGATTATGTTTTGGATCATATTTATGCAGAAATACAGAAAATTATAAAGGGCTCACAAGCTTTCAAGCAGCACTGTATATTGAAAAACTTTGAAATTACTATTACAATTTTTACATTTAATATCATGAAACTACCCCACACCTAAAAAACTGGGATTTTTTTGTTACAATGTAATTAAACACTGAATGCATTGATGCAAGCACCTAAAGCTTAAAATTATGTTTTTATATTAGTCATCTTGCTGTTGAAGAGGTATCCTTCAGTCCTAGTGATTTTAAAGGCCACCTGATCAATTCAGCAAGTATACATGTTATTTTCTCAACAAACAGCTCTTTTAGTTGCCTTGATTGATAATAATGACAAAGAAAATGCAACAAAACCTTTTCACCCCATGATTAAGTAAGGAATAATTCACCACTGAATTGTCATAAATTAATGCACACCTGAGGTGATAATGCGCCCACAACACAAAGCAAAATGTGAGCATTAATTTTCTGAAGTGGTCCTGCATTCATTTTCAAATAGTCATCAGTCTGAACTCAATTGTTTTGTTTATAGCACTAATACCACATTTACTGATGGATATTTCAGGACATGTGCAGAACTACTTCCTTGCACCACTGATTAAGCATCCTGTGTCTGATTACATTTTAACAGTCACATACATGACCACATATTTTTACTGTATTTCAATTCAGTTTCAAGTTTGTCAGTGAATCAGAGTAATAATCAGAATCAGAAGTGTTAATTTAGCATTATTTATATCCTATTATATTCTATTTTTTGTTTTATTTGATCAATTAGCTTTTATTTTTATATTTTCAGCTTTGATTTTAATTTTAGTTTAAATTTTTGGTAATTTTGTTATTTTGTGTTTTTGTGATTTTATATATATTTTTTTTTTTTGTTATATTTCCATTTAGCTTTCATTTATTGTTATTTCAGTTTTAGTTTTAGAAATTTTACTTCAACTTAAATTAATTTTATTTCAGTTAGTTTCCAATGCAACATTTCTAATTTTCAACATTTCAAGTTTTTCATGTTATATTTATATTTTATTTCAGCTTTATTTCAGGTAATGGACACAATTTCTAAAGAGTTTAGTTTTAGCTAACAAAAATAACACTGTCAAGAATTCCATCATAATGATTATACAATTATAATACAAACATGTAAGGTTTTATGATTAAATTACATTCTTTTTCTCACAGGGTCATGTTGAAACTATCTTCGACTGCAAATTCAAGCCAGATGATCCAAACCTTCTAGCTACAGCTTCATTTGATGGAACGATAAAAGTCTGGGATATAAACACATTAACTGCCGTGTACACGTCTCCGGGCAATGAGGGAGTGGTTTATTCTCTATCATGGGCCCCTGGTAAGAATGATACACAATATTACTGACCATGTTATCACTGAAGTTTCAGACAGGTTTTGTTTTTGTGGTTATTCATGCAACATTTTTCTTCATTTCTGATTTTCACTGTAACCTGAAGGAGATTTGAACTGCATAGCAGGAGCCACATCAAGGAATGGTGCCTTCATTTGGGATGTGAAAAAGGGAAAAATGATTACAAGATTTAATGAGGCAAGCACTGAAAATTTTTATTGATTTTGATTTATCCAGAATTCTCACAGTTACTAATTATTCAGAATGGGTAACTCTAAATGAGATGTTATGAGATTTTAAATAAATTTAGATTTTATTTAAATTTCTATTGTTTTAATTTTGATTGCACAATGCCTAAATCTTAAAAGTTAGCATGGGTCTTTATTTTGACTGCAATTGTGTTGCAGCATGGGAAGAATGGTATTTTTTGTGTTGCTTGGAGCCATAAAGATTCCAAAAGGATAGCCACATGCAGTGGAGATGGATTTTGGTGAATCTGTTTTTCTGTAATTTTCACAAATTTCCACTTAGTCAATAAATGCTATGAAGTCATATAATCCTCACTGACATGATATTCTGAATTTTTATTTGATTTCAGCATAATTCGAACCCTTGATGGCAAAGTGTTGCACAAATATAAACATCCAGCAGCAGTGTTTGGCTGTGACTGGAGTCAAAATAACAAGTATGTGTATTAACCAGACATATAAACAGATGTCACTTTTTACCAGAATTCTTTTCTTTTGTTATCACAATTATAATAAACTGTGTGTTTGTCTCTCTCTCACTCCCTCTCACAATCACACAGAGATATGATTGCCACTGGCTGTGAAGACAAGAATGTCCGAGTCTATTACTTGGCCACCAGTTCAGACCAGCCACTAAAAGTCTTTACAGGCCACACGGCCAAAGTATTCCATGTGCGTTGGTCACCTCTCAGAGAGGGCATACTGTGCAGCGGCTCAGATGATGGGTAATCATTCAATTGAATCTTCATTTGCACTAATATAGACTACACTACACACAGTGTCAGTACTTTATTTATTTTTTTTAAAGAAAATAATTATTTTATTTTGCAAGGACAAATAAAATTGATCAAACGTGACAGTAAGCACTTTACAAAAACAATCTTTTTTAAATAAATTCTATTATTTTGACATTTTCCACAAAAATATTAAGCACAACCATTTTCAACTTTTTGAGCAGCAAATCAGCCTATTACAATGATTTCTGAAGGATCATAATAAATTACATTGCAATGTATTAAAAAATAGAAAATAATTATTTTTAATGGCAATATTTACAATCTTTCTGTTTATATTTTTGATCTAATAAATGCAGCATTGCTGAAGATTAGAGACTTATTTCAAAAATGGTTGTGTGCATGGTTTCAATAGCATTAAAAATTATAATTCTCAAATTTTATTTGTATTTCATTTCATAGACATTTGCCAAATTAATAAAACTTGTTCTAAAAAATAAGTTTAATTAAAAATAGTAAAACAAAATAAATAATAAAACTAAAACTAAATGAATAATTTATCACATTTGATTGTTAAATGAAATAGTTGTGATTTACAGTTTTTGCTGTATTTCACTATTTAATTTAGGGGTGCATTTGGCCTATGAAGCCTGAAATGAGCTGACATGCAAATCATCCTATTTATATCATCCAGCTATTAGAAACTTGAAATAAATTAATCATGGCTGACTGTGAATAGGGCATTTCTACAATGCCACTAGTAACTGAGAATTTGTATGTGATGTTACATTCACATTACTGTCATTGTTCAAAACAACATAAACCGAAAACTCCTGAGAGCACCTTAAACTTCCTAAACGATGCATTTCTGTGTGCATGTCGACTAGGACTGTTCGTATCTGGGATTACACCCAAGATGCCTGCATTAACGTGCTGAGTGGCCATACCGCTCCAGTGCGGGGTCTCATGTGGAACACAGAGGTGCCGTACCTTTTGACTTCAGGGAGCTGGGACTACACCATCCGTGTCTGGGACACCAGAGACGGCACCTGTCTAGACACTGTATATGACCATGGAGCTGATGTCTATGGTAGGGTATTAAATATGCTGCAGACAAAATTATGATTTTATGCATTGTGGATGAATTTGGCATATAGACTATTTACTTCTTGTTTTCAAAAACAGGGTACAACGTCTTTGGTTTCTATGCAATTTGCCAAAAATCAGCACTATAAAAAAATACAAAAAAATTAATGTAAAAACAGAAAATATCTATTGTTGCCTTTTAGTGTTGAAGTGTTGATTTTTGGAATATTGGGGGGGGGTCAGTTAGGGGTTAATTGTTGTAGCAATTTTTATACAGCCTTTTCAAATCTATTTATCTATGTGTGAAAGCTTGACATGCACGTTCCAGACCCTAATTGAGAAATAGTCACACAATTTCAAAAAGAAATCAATAGTTTAGCCACGATTTCCAGCAAGTTGAAAATCAAGTGTGGGTTAAAATTGACCCACACACAACATTGTGATAGCTAGACACAGTTGACTGATTTAACTTCTTTTAATGGAGGCAGGAAAAGCAGAGCATTGAATAATTAAGAGACCTAAATATGTAACAGGAACACTTTTAGCAGAGGGACTGTCTTTTAGTAGAATTAATCATACAGTATAGAAACACTCATACATCCTTTTGTGTCATTCTGAGGTAATAATACATTATTTATACAGCCTTGTCAACCATATGAAATCCCCCAGGTCTGACATGTCACCCTAGCCGTCCGTTCACCATGGCTTCCTGCTCCAGAGACTCTACGGTCAGGCTTTGGTCACTCACTCCTCTAATTGCTCCCTTAGTGGTCAACATCCTTACTGACCACAGCTGGGATGACATCATTGGCAACACAGGTTAAAAACATGCACATATTATATACTGTCTGTATGCATTGGTTATGTAAAAACATTGAAACATAGTTATTTATTGAGTGTAGATCGTGCTATGGTCCCTGGAGCTCCTCCTCTCTTGTGCGGAAAGATTTCCAAAGATATCAAACAGGAGCTGGATAAACTCTCTAGTGACGTGCGGATGAAGAAGCTCCGATGGTTCTCTGAGTGTTTCGCAGTGAGTGAATCTTAGCACAGAACTCTCATGGGCATTTTTAGGAGTCTAAGTAATAGGTTATTTGTTCTGTCTTTTTAGCCACCAGGTGGGAGTCATAACCTCTGGGATCTGGTTGCTGTAATCAATGGACAGGATGATAGTCTTCTTCCACAGAACTATGGACAAAGCATCATGCACATGAAACATCTGGTCCGCTTCAAAACTGTGAGTGTATAGATAGTGATGTAACGTTCTATTAGTGTCACAACTGAAATGTAAAATGAAGTCCTGCAAGCGTCTGGTGAGTATTATGTTGTCAATGCTTCTATTTAGTTTTTGTCAATTTCACTGTATGTGTCTTTCCTGTAGTCTGAAGCACAAGAGCTGACTATAGTAAAGATGTCAAAGTTTGGGGGTGGTATTGGAGCACCTAGTAAAGAGGAAAGGCTCAGGAATGCAGCAGAAATCCATATCAGACTGGGTCAAATCCAGAGATACTGTGAGCTTATGGTGGAACTGGGAGAGGTAAAGATTTAAAAACCATTTCATGTTTTTTTTTTTTTTTTTTTTTTTTACATCAATATGCTGCTTAAGTAATCTATTTAATAACATATCAATATTTGTTGATGAGTCGGGATTTAATTATGGATTCATTATGTTTAATGTGTTATTTCAGTGTTTTTTTATTTTTATGATTAATCAGTAACATGGTAAATTGACAGCCCTAATAGATTCATATTCTTACACTACCATTCAAAAGTTTGGGGTCGGTAAGATTTGTTCATTTTGATTTTTTTTTTATCTTTCAAGGCTGTCTCCCTCACAGCTGCATTATTTGATCAAAAAAATACAATAAAAACTGTAATACTGTGAATTATTTTAAAATGTATTTTATTCCTGTGATGGCAAAGCTTGTCATGGTCAGTTACAGCAAGGATAAGAAGAGCAGGATCTACAGGTGCATCTCAAAAAATTTGAATATCATGAAAAAGTTTATTTTCTTTCGTAAGTCATTTCAAAAATTTTAAATTTCATATATTCTAGATTCATTACATGTAAAGTAAAACATTTCAAAAGTTTTTTTGTTTTGTTTTAATTTTGATGATTAGAGTTTACAGCTCATGAAAGTCAAAAATCTAGTATCTCAAAATATTAGAATATTTACATTTTGTGTTTCATTAAAAGGCCATCCCTACAGTATATATTCCGGGTATCTTTTGTTCTTTGAAACCACAATAATGGAGAAGACTGCTGACTTGGCAATGGTCCAGAAGACAATGATTCACACCCTCCACAAAGGTAAGTCACAGAAGGTCATTACTGAAAGGTGTGGCTGTTCACAGAGTGCTGTATCAAAGCATATTAAATGCAAAGTTGACTGGAAGGAAGAAAATGGGTAGGAAAAGTTGCACAAGCAACAGGGATGACCGCAAGCTTGAGAATACTGTCAAGCAAAGCCGATTCAGACACTTGGGAGAGCTTCACAAGGAGTGGACTGAAGCTGGATTCAGTGCATTAAGAGTCTCCACGCTCAGGCGTCTTCAGGAAAAGGGCTACCAAGCCACTTCTGAAACAGAAACATCGTCAGAAGCATCTTACCTGGGCTAAGGAGAAAAAGAACTGGACTGTTGCTCAGTGGTCCAACGTCCTCTTTTCAGATAAAAGTTAATTTTGCATTTCATTTGGAAATCAAGGTCTGGAGTCTGGAGGAAGACTGGAGAGGCACAGAATCCAAGCTGCTTGAAGTCCAGTGTGAAGTTTCTGAAGTCAGTGATGATTTGGGGTGCCGTGACGTCTGCTGGTGTTGGTCCATTGTGTTTTATCAAGTCCAAAGTCAATGCAGCCGTCTACCAGGAGTTTTTGGAGCAATTTATGCTTCTATCTGCTGACAAGCTTTATGGAGATGCTGATTTCCTTTTCCAGGAGGACTTTAGCACCTGCCCACAGAGCCAAAACAACTTCCAAGTGATTTGCTGACCATGTGCTTGATTGGCCAGCCAACATGCCTGACCTGAACCCCAGATGGAATCTATGGGATATTTTCAAGAGAAAGATGAGAAACAGTCGATCCAACAATACAGACGAGCTGAAGGCTCAATAGTGCCTCAGCAGAGCCACAGGCTGATCGCTTCCATGCCATTCGTCACTGATCCTGGAGTTTGTGCTAAAGGAGCCCTAACCAAGTATTGAGTACATAAATGAACATACTTTAAAGAACTGGAACTTTTCTTTTTTGCTAATCATTTTTGATTGATCTTAGGAAGTATTCTAATATTTTGAGATACTGGATTTTTGACTTTCATGAGCTGTAAGCTCAAATCATCAAAATTAAAACAAAAAACATTTGAAATGTTTTACTTTACATGTAATGAATCTAGAATATATGAAAGTTTCACTTTTTGAAATGAGTTCAATTTTTTTTAGATGCACCTGTATGTGCAGCAGTTATTTTATTAAAAGCAAACTCAAAGCAAAACACTCAGGCATCAGGCATACTCAGGCATCAGTAGACACAAACAGAGTAACCGGTATACACAGATAAGATCAGACCATGAACAGAACAAACATACATGTACACAATAGCAAACTAATCAATGTACATGAAATCAATCACACACTGAATTACCAAGGTAACAAAATCAAACACAGGAAACAGAAACAAGAAACATGCCAAACCCAACTCAAAATATAGACAAACACAGATCAAAGTGACAAATCTGAATTTTCAGCAGTAAATACTTCAGTCTTCAATTTCATATGAAACTGCAGAGATCGTTTCAATATTATTATTTGCGGTTTAAAAAACATTTCTTATTATCATTGTTAAAAACACTAGTTATGCTGCTTAATATTTTTGTGTACATTGTGGTACTTTTTTCTCAGAATTCTTTGATAAATAGAAAAACATGAAAAATTTACCTTTTGTAAGATAAAAAATTTAGTGCATATAAAAGCATTAATTTATTTAAAAAAAAAAGAAGAAAAATCTTACTGGTCCCATTTTCTCATATGAGAATGGATGGTCCAACACTTTTCTTTCAAATCTAAAATCTATTTTTTTGATAATTTTGGATATGTATGATGTTTTATGTGTTTAGTGGGAGAAGGCTCTTTCCGTTGCCCCTGGTGTCTCCATGAAATACTGGAAAAAGCTCATGCAAAGGTATCTCATGTACTCCTTTGTATTTTTACATCTGTTGTTGTGAGTGAATTACCATTCATTAACGCTTTAATGCAGGAGGGCAGATCAGCTTATACAAGAAGGCAATGATGATGTCATCCCGTATTGCATCGCCACTGGTGAGGTGAAAAAGTTGGTGAATTTCTTCACCTCTAGAGGTCAGCTGAAAGAAGCTGTGCTGGTGGCTCAGGTACAGGGCACTGTTATCTTTTTACCCATTTTACAGTTGTTGTAAGACTATGCACCTCTGTGTTGAGTGTCATGACAAATGTGTTTATGCTGTAAATGAGAACATGCTTTGTTTCATCAGGGTGCTTGTGAAGGCAATATCCATGGTCCTCAGATCACATCAATAAACCATGCTGCAAATTCAGACAATGACAACATAGAAAAATACTGTGGGTAAGTTATACTTAATTTAAGCCACAATCAAGTATTTCACCTCTTATTTTCTTACCCGCTCTCACCTTCTTTGTCCAGGATGTTGCACAGAGTGTGTAAAGAGCTGGCAGAGTGGTATTTCCAAGATGGCCGTGCTGTGTTGGCAGCTTGCTGTCATCTAGCTGTAGACAACGCAGAAGTAAGCTCATAATACTGACAGATAGTATTGACCGCCTGTAGCAATATTTAAAATCAGATAACTTCTAATAATATCATGTCAGTGTTAAGACAACTAAACATCTAAAGAATATGATAAAGCCTACTGAGACAATTTAAGATTATTTTAAAGACACTTACACTACATTTCAAAGGTTAGGGTCATTAATGATGTAAAATAAATGTACTAAATGTTCTCTGTTTTAATGTTCCTGCAATGAAAAATGCTGAATTTTCAACAGCCATTACTCCTGTCTCCGAATTGCTGTTTTGCTGCTCAAGAAACATTCCTTATTATTATCAATGTTGCAAGCAGTTGTGTTGCTGTTCAGAAGAACTGCATTTATTTGAAGTAGAATTTCATATTATGAAAGTAAAATTTGTTATTACCTTTGATCACTTTAAAGCCTACTGGTTAAATAAAATAAAACTAAAATATTACTGACCCCAAACCTTTGAACAGTAAATTTTAAATTGATGACAGGTTTTGTGAAATTTGCGCTTAAACTGACAAATATTTCTGTTTATATGAAACAGGAACCTTTGTCTGACTGGCTGACAGTAAATGTTAGGTCAGTGTTATATGAGTGTTTAGGTAAAGATAAAATTGTGTTTTTATCTCCTTGTGTCAGCTGGCTATGGCATCTCTGATCAGAGGCAATGAGCTGGAGCTGGCAGTGTGTGTGGGCACAGTCCTGGGAGAATCAGCCAGTAAAGCCACCCACTACATTCTGGAGCTCTTGGCCAGGAAATATATGACCACTGCCACCTGGTAAGAATAAAACTGATCTTTTCTTAAAGTCGAGTCTGAAAAAGGGCACCAGGTTTTTGTCACATTAATTCATATTTCCTCTGAAATAGTTTGCACCCTTTCCTCTAAATGCAACCCATCTCTTATCATCAGTCATGTTCAGACGTGTTAACATGATTCTGACAATCATCTTTACTGCACACCTGTTACATTTGTCATTTCCATCTCTCTCTAGCTTTCCATCTGTGGCATACAGGTATTATCACTGCCCCCTTGTGTTGCGATTTTGTTACATGTACATTAGGTTCATATGCTTAAATGCTTATTCATAATAGATTATCTTTCTTAATACTATAAATAATAATTGTCACAATGCCCCCTGAAGTTTTCTTTCAACTTTAACTACACATTTTTAATTTAACAAATTGTTGACATACTTTATACCTAGGTAGCACTTTAAAAGGAATAGTTCTCCCTCCTGTCATGATTTACTTACAAGCATGTTGTTCCTAACCTCTCTGACTTTTTTTTCTTTTATGGAACGCAACAACAGTATTTTATTGACATTTTTCAATTTAAAATAAAAGCGTAAGAGGACAGGGACTGTTGAGCTTCAGAAGAGATGCAGAATGAAGTATATGTCTTTAATGATTATTAGTGAATAATACCTTAAATTGCTCTTCACATAAACGTATCATACACTACCATTTAAAAGTTTCGGGTTGGTGGATTTTTTTATTTATTATGTCTCTTATGCTGGCAAAGGTTGTATTTATTTAATTCAAATATTAAGTAAAATCAAGTAAAAATCATTAAAAACTAAACATTATTACAATTTTAAATAACTTAAAAATATAAAAACAATTATGTATTTTATTTGATTGTATTCATTAATTATTTATTTATTTTTTGTCATGGCAAAGCTGAATTTTCAGAAGTCTACATTGTCACATAAATCCTTCCAAAATCATTCATCCAACATTTCTTATCAAGTAACATTTTTGTAATGTAAAAGTCTGTACTGTCAATTCTGATTGGTGCGTTTACATCCTTGCCAAAACTTTCAGTGTATTTATATATTCTAGTGTGTGTTCATTTTTATGATGCTTCATTAAACCCTCATTTAGATTATAATATTAAATTTGTTTATAATATAATATAATATATTGAAATATTCAAAAAACAACTTTTTGTGTTCCACAAAATGAATGTCATGTCCACTTTTTCCCTGTGCTTAACTCATGTTGCATTGGGTCTTCTACTCCCCAGGGATCTTGCAGCCAGATTACTCCAGATGATCCCTGATAACGAGATCTTGTTAGCCAAACTGTGTGCCTTCTACCCTGGCAGCTCAGCTGAAATAAATGACCTGCACGAAAAGGTAGCTACTTCGTTCTTACTCTCCAATGTTCACCATTAGCACAATAAAAATAATTCATGCATTGATTGTGAAAAACCAAACAAGAACGCATTATTTTTATTATTTGAAGTGAAAATGATATTTTCTGCAAAGGCAGACATTTAACTATAATGATTTATAATAATTCCTTAATTTTTTTTCAGTGTGGTCTACCAACTTTAGAGGAATGTAAAGAACTTGCTGAAAGTGCACATGCTGAGGGAGAAATCTTCCAAGTAGTAAAGTATTACCTCCTGAACTCAGAACCAGAAAAAGCTCTACCCATTGGGATCACATATGTCAAAGGTGAGTGTCTTAGAGACAAAGAAAATGTATCTGTCTAACTTATTCAACTTCCTTTTACAGATTATGCATAATGTGTGTAGCATACTGCATACTTACATTTGTAAAACTCTATTTTAAAGGTTGACTGAACTATCGAATGTAGAAAAATTAGACATTACTTAAAAAAAAAAAACATTGAAATAAAGGCAATTTCGTATGCAACTTAAAATATTAAACAGCAAGACATTAATGTAACAATTTTAGCTAAATGTTTGATTATGTTTTGTTGCAAAAGTGTTATGGTCAGTCGCGACACCTGACCGTAAATTTAGGTGGGGCAGATTATTTTGTAAACTTTATATTCTAATCTCTGAACACAAAATTATAACACATAAAATGCTGTATAATATTTGATAAAGTATTTATCACCTCCAAATGTTGATTTAGAATGTTACAAGTTACAAGTGGAGCAATTCGGGTGAGGAAAGAAGATCATATGTCTATTCTCAGAATAAACTAAACAAACACAACAGAACCATATAAAGGCTATTCATGTGAGCACATTTAAACTAAAGGATTTAACATATAGCCTACTTCGTTAATTTGATCCACTACTCCACATAGAAAAAAAAACCAGACATGCCAACTACCTGATGCAGAAACATAACTGAAGCGGACTGATATCGTCTTGGTGGAGCGAGGTTCACGTAAGGTAACGTTAACATGAAAATAAGCAGGGCAGTCTCAAATCTGCCCCAATGGCTCTCAATTAGAGCGTGCTGCAGTTCCCCTTTTCACCACAGATTTACTATGGGCGCTGTTGAGCTCGGGAGGTCTCAGGCACCGTCTGCCCCACTTAGTATCATTTATACATGCCTGCTAAAGCCATGCACAGGACTTTAATATATACTGCTTACTTTATGACTTAAAATAGTATAGAAAATCTGAAAAAATATTTGTTGCAGGATGCTGAACACATTTACAATTTATTATTGATTCAGTTTATATAGAGGTCTATGTTTTGGATGAATATGCAAATATGCTCTGCCCCACCTGCCCATATAGACGAGCCGTGCCTGGTTATGGTTCAAGTCACCATTCGAGTAATTAGTGTTCTCTTCAGTGAAGTTTCTTTCGTTTGATGTGTGAGTATATACAACTTGTTTTAGTCTACAGTATATAAGTGACTCTGTATAACTGAATTACACAAACTGAAACACAAGTTAGGCAAACTAAGAAAGTTCTCATAACTATTATGTAATGTTAATCAGCTTAATTTAATCTTAGACCCATAAGTAAATAAACATTATAAGTTTTGAAGACCCATAAGTAAATAAACATTATAAGTTTTGAATTTCTAGAACACATTATACGTCACATTATAAGTCGCTGGGGTATATTTGTAATAATAGCCAAAAATACATTGTATGGGTCAAAATTATGGATTTTTTTTTAATGCCAAAAATCATTGTTTCATGTTCCATGAAGATATTTTGTAAATTTCCTACTTTAAATATATCAAAACTTAATTTTTGATTAGTAATATGCATTGCTAAGAACTTCATTTGGACAACTTTAAAGGTGATTTTCTCAATATTTAGATTTTTTTGCACTCTCAGATTCCAGATTTTCAAATAGTTGTATCTCAGCCAAATATTGTCCTATCCTAACAAACCATACATCAATGGAAAGCTTATTTATTCAGCTGTCAGATACATCTATGTATACATCTACATTTCGAAACATTGACCCTTATGACTTGTTTTGTGGTCCAAGGTCACATATTAGGTTTGCTGAAAGCACAGACCAACTTTAAGTTGATGCAAAATTTTTTCCATAAGTTGAATATACTTCAAAAGTCCTGAAACTGGTTGCGTCAAGGATGCATGGTTGCCTTTTTACAGTGTGCAGACCTTCTACATAAAACAATAAACAATTCATGATGACAACACAAGATGGTGTTATCCGAAGGCACAACTGTTGCCTTGATGAAAAGGTCTTAATACAGCCAACAATAGATTACTGACTCTCTCCCCTCAATAGAGCAGCTGAGCTCTCCTGACTGGACGGTGGACTCTGTGTACCACATCCTAGACTTGCTGAGCTACATCAGAACAGACCGTCTTATTCTTCCAAAGTGTAGTGAGTAAGTCAGTGACCTTCCCTTAAAAACACATGTCGATGATGTCATTTATAGTAGCTTTCATTCTATGGTCATCTCACTGTCTCTCTCCCTCTCTATCTTTGGCTAGAGAACGCAATGAGTTGCTTATTCTCTGTGGGTATATTGGTGCACTATTAGCCATTGGGAGACAGTATTCAAGTATAGTGCCAGCACTGTATGAATACACAAGGTACGTTAACTGTTGTATTGTATTTATATTAAGTTACTCAATTAATGGCGTAATATGATGTAAATATCACAATTAATGTGTTTCTCTCTATCTTTCTCCCTCAGTCAGCTGCTGAAGAGGAGAGAGGTGGCTGTGCCATTGCAGATAGAGCAGCTGTCTGTAGAGTTGGAGGCCTGGAGAGCCTGCACATATTCTCTCAAGTCTGTACCCCAATACATTACTCTAATTCATAATTCACAATGACTTAGTTTCAAAAGTCAGTATTTCAAAGCATTGTACGCTATTCCAAACAGTATGCAGTTATGCTGCCTTAAAAGATACCTTATTTTAGACTATTTCCAAGTGAAGATCATGGAAAATGTACTCCCAGAATCCACTGCAGTTAGGGTACTGCCCTTAACACTTATGCCATGTTGAAAATCTTTTACCTAATTTGGTGTTCTCTGTCAAAAATGGCCTGCTGATTAAATTGCTTGTAAATCTCTCATTATGCTATTGTTTCATGAAATACTGTATTGAATTTTTTTGTCTCTCTACACATACACAGAGTGGCAGATGAGGCATTGTACAATCCACCATCTGAGGCTCAGAAACGGGAGTACAGCCAGCTGTTGAGTCGGATGAGTGAAGAGCCTATCAAGGGCCTAGAGGGTCCCGGATATGTCACTGGCTCCAACTTGCCCAGCCACTCTGATGTCCAGATTTCCTGCTTCACTGGCCTCAGGATACAGGTGGGTTTCTTGTGGATAGTCTTGTATTAGCACTATACCAATTTCACTGAAATTAAATATGCCTTTTTTCCCCTGGCAGGGCCCAGCATTCTTCCTGGAAGATGGCAAATCAGCCATTTCACTAAATGATGCCCTGATGTGGGCGAAAGTAAACCCTTTCTCTCCATTGGGGACGGGTATACGCCTCAACCCCTTCTGAGCACAAATACAACAAATGTGAGCAGTATTCTTGCTGTTCTGGCTCTGGAAAGGTGACAAGGCATCCATTTTCTCTCCGAAAGCTTGATGTATGTCATAAAACAAAAGAAAGTCAAATTGTGTTCAAATCAACATTATTTGAGGCTTTGCCGTTCCATGCTGTGCTTACTTCATTCAGGATTGCAGCTCATATGCAAAGAATCAGCAAAAGCAAGAGTGCTGCTGTAGTGAACATACGGTACATACGACCAACAGTACAAATGCGATGATATTTCTTTTATACAGCAGTTCAGTAAACAAGAAATCAATATAAAGTAATGCAAGTTCTTTTGTTTCAAAAGAAGGCAAATGCATTTTGACAAGCAACAAGAGACTGATGCACTAACATAGGCAAGCAGAAGGACATGAACAGTAAAAATCTTCTCTTCATGCACAAGAACATGTTAATTTGATGCAGGCCAATCAAATTAGAGCACCACAACTAACTGTTGTATAAAGAGAGATTTACGCTGGATACAGTAATGAATGTTACATATGAAGCAGGATATTTAATGCCTTTCTTCCTCATCTTAAAACATAAGCGGGTTCAGAGATTCGGGTTTAGGTGTCACGTTCAGGTCTTAGGGTTGAGATCTGTAGCCCAAAGATTGTAATTCTAGATGGTACTGTCACTGATATTATGGAGTATTAGCATTTTCATCAAGCAGCCTGAATGTTTAGAAGATCTACACATCTTTTAATTCAAGACTTACAGGGTATTCATCTGTACATTTTTGTTAGTGAATTTGATTTAATGAGACATGTTAGTTTTGCTGCTTTAACATTGAAATTGTTCATCATGTCTGTTGTCTGTTTAATATGAACTGAATATATTTACTGACTAGTGTATATACACCTTATTTTAGTAGAACCAAATACTAAAAATGAAACCTCATATTGTAATCACTATTTAATGTTACTTCATTTCATTCGGGAACTAATATGAATGGGTATACAGAGCAGGTCTGGGGCCAGTTGTGTAATTTTTATATTCATAAAGTATGGCAACACTATTTACAAACAGTTAATAGGACATTAAGTCTTGCTGTTACATTCAAAATATGTCTAGATGAACTTAGGCAATAAGTTTGAGAAACTGCACATATAGAGTGAGGAAGCAAGATATTTCTGCTTATACATAGTCATGTTTGGAGTGCATTTATGAAGTCAGGAAATAAAACACAAAACATGTCATCTGTATTGGTAAAATCATCAGTTGCAATGGCTGTCATACATAGCCGAGTATATAAAATGGTTTGGAGGTATTATTTTATGAAATTTTGGATTTATGTTAGAAAATAGATACAGAGGCTATTTTCATCAAATTGCACTGTGAAATGTATTTATTTGTATATAGTTCTAGAATTTAGAATGTCTGAACTCTAAGCTCTAATGGGTGTACATAGCATATTCATATGATAATTGTTAATACACAAAGAGGACAGTTACATGTCATATTTTGATCCTGAAGTAGAGTCAGGCATTGGATTAAGCCAGGACCGGTCCAAATTCTGCATGCTTCAAGCGTCTCATCTGTTTATTCTGACTGATCATAAACGTGCAAGGCGAGATAGAAGAACAGGCAAGACTGTGTCAATGATAATTACCTTCTTTTTTGTGACTATGATTTGATAATTACTATTAAAAAGATGAAGTGTACAAGAAATCTCATGATTTTATTTTTGCTTATGAGTAGTGCACTACACTGAACATGACTGAAATAATTAGTTCATTGATTAGGATTGAAATAATACATTTACAGTACCAACTGCAAAGATAAAGAAAAGGGAGACCAATTAGATCATCAAATTTTACATATCATTCTTTATTTGTATGCAAGTTACTGTGTGTATCATGCTTTGTTTTGGCAACAAAATGTTTAGCCAAAGTTCAGTATTAGGTTGAATCTTTCCAGTGGTTTTCTGTTTTATTTTCAAAACAGTTCAGGATGCAATTAACTTGGGAACCTGTGAAAATAATGACAGCATTAGATTTTGTGAAAACTATAGAGTTGTGCTTTTGGGAATTATAATTTTTTTTTAGATTACTTTGATAAAAAATATAAAATTCACTATACTGGCATGCACTTCAATAATTTTATCCTGACGTGATAAATATGGATCATATTAGGCATGCAGCTTATATTGATAAGAATGTGCAGGTTAAAACTGATTAATTTACATTACTCTTGTGAAGATATTATTTACAAAAATATAACTGATGTTCATTGGTTGCACAAAATATATCAGTTAAAAAAACATTTGAACTTAGAAGTAAAATGAATGGCTGAAGTGATTTAGTTTTTTGTGTTTTGGTGGTCACAAACAAGACTGGGTGACCTTTTTTTTGTATTACTGCACTTAATATAAGAAAATAAAAGCAGGAGGGGCTTTATGGTTGGAGGTAGAGAATCTATCTGTACTGGAGGAAACTCTTGAGCAGAGTAGGCAGTTTGAGGTGAGGAATCAGATGCAGTCTGGATCGGCCCATGTAGTTTCGGATACTCAGTCTACACAGCTGACAGAGAGACTGCGGCGTGGCTATCAAGGAAGAGAAAAAAAAATATATATATATATATTTTTTTTAAATAATCTTTTTAACACTAAGTACATACACAAACTGACCCTTGTTCAAATCCTAGCCTACACTGATTAAATGTTTTCATTATTATGTCCCCATCCATTTAACTTTATCACAAAATAATTTATGTAATTTTGTCTTAAACATTACAGTTTTAATTTAATTATAGTAGTTTTTACTAATTTCAACAGTAATATATAATGCACGGAAGGTGCAAATTTGGAATGACTGATTTAGCATGTAAATGGATGATTTCTGCACCAGACAATCTTTTAGCCTAAAATAATTAATCAAAGATGAAGTTGCATTAAAAATGTACAGAAGACCCTGGCTCATTTCCTGGCTCACTCTTTCCTGTCAAAATGAACTGAGCAACATTACCCTCATAAAGAAGAAGCACCGCCTCTGCCACGCTGCTGGGTGGCGCCATTTCCACCGGCCTCTGTAGCTCCAGGTTGCGAGTGTTGATGTTAGCGCCAAAGTCAAGTAGCACTCTGATGATTTCTGGACAGTCCTTCTGTGCTGCAGCATGCAGTGGTGTGTCTAGAAAACGGCCCTTCTGCACATTTGCTCCTAAGAAAAATAAATTCATTTATGATAGGGTAAAATAAAAACTAAATAACTGAGGTGAGATGACCGGACCACACATAAAAATACACTTAATATAAAAATACCATTGTTACCAAATACAGAGTAACTGAATTTCTTATTTTCGCTTAGTTTGAACAGTAAAAGTTTACACAGAGCCACATCAAACTCACCTCCATCCAGAAGTTTCTGTGTACACTGGAGCTGCTGGGAGATACAGGCAATGTAGAGAGGTGTTCCTAGATGAGGGATGTCATAATCTACATCTGCTCCCCACGAGATGAGAGACTCTATACATGCTGCCTGGCCTGAGACAACAAACACATGTATGTTTACACTTTTGTAACCTCTGCTGTAAATGTGTTGTGATTTTGCTTTCGCCAACCAGGGAGGCGAAATAGTGTAGTGATGGGTACTCACATCACCAATGACGTTATGATTTTTGGATCACGTGTCACTTAAGGTGGTTATGAGTACATCGGATAAGAAAGATTGGTGGGATATCTAACTTGTAGAACCTCTTTCTGTATTATCAACACAAGGAAGACACAAGTGTAATAAAATAAAGTTTATTAACAAACGATAGATAAGACTTATCAACAACTACTAAATTAATACCATAAATGAAAAAGGAATAAAGTGCATAATATGCATAAAATGCAAGTGATTAAGTTGGATGTTGCAATAGCAGAGTTACGATATCTTATGAAAAGATAAACTGAGACTGCCTTGTTGAAAAAACAACATATGCTGGTTAGGTATGTTCTGAAGCATGGCAGCTGGTTTGAGATGGTTTAAGCTGGTCTTCAGCTGATTTCAGCTGGTTATGTGCTGGTCCTAACTAAGCAACTAGCTCCTGCTAAACACCAGCTCATGACCAGCTCAGGACCAACTAAGGACTAGCTTAAACCAGCTGCCATGCTTCAAATCATAACTTTCCAGCATATGCTGTTTTTTTTTTCAAAAGGGTAATGAGGTGAAGAACACTATTATGTACCAAACAAATAAATGAATCATTTGTTATCAGCTGACATCAGCTATATAACATCTAATGTAAATTAGAAAATAATATACTGATAATATAAAATAATGCCACAGTGTCTGGAAGAGGTTTGGATAAGTGATATTTACATTCTCTCGGTCAAGTGAGCAGTCCGGTGGCAGTGACTTCTTCCACTGGTTGTGCTGGTAACAATGCAGTGGGGAAAGAAGCAGGAATCCATTTCAACAGCCTTGAACATGAAGTGCTGTAGGACGCTGATTTCCTGGAGCACCAAAAAGTCCTAAAAGATGGAACGCAGATGTGGCCCTGGAGTAGGTGCAGAAGGTCATTTGCCTGGAATACGCAGACAAAAGTACCTTGAAGTGAAGATTTGCTCGCTAGAGCTTCACCTTGTTGCAAATATCTGTATGTCTTCTGCCTCTCTGGACTAGAGAGTCAGATCTTGGTCAATCCAGTGTCTCTCTTGGATGGAGACCCAGGACGTGCTGCATCTGTTGACGTCTTGCTGGGCAAAGACTCTAAATGTAGAGTTATCTCTTTCCTTGCAGGCTGGTGGCTCAGAATATGGTCATATCTGTTGCTGCCTCAAAAGCTGGAGACTCAGGACGAATGGGTCTGTTGCTGCCTTCCCTGTAGTAGGCTGCAGGCTCAGAACTGTAGCCAGGACACCTAGATGAGCCCCAGAGACTGATCCCCAGCGAAGACCCTGTCTCCAAGACAGCCATCGGGACAAGACCACGGGAACCAGATGAGTCCTTTGCACGATCTGATTCTGCTTTAGCCTAGATTTAAACTGCTGATTTTTTCTGGCCAGAGGAGAATGACACTATTTCAACAAACTATTTCCCTGTCTAAATACTGTAAAGCTGATATAAAGCCACCCAGCTTTATATGAAGACGATGTAAAGCTGCTTTGACACAATTTGCATTGTTAAAAGCGCTATACAAATAAGATTGACTTGACTTGACTTGTAGAGTCATTGTTAATAGCTGTTATTGCCACTTCCCTAATGGAAATAGACTAAGAACAAGTGTATCTGTTTCTATCTCCTACCACGCAGGCTGAGGATTCAGAACCAGTATCTGCTATTGTCTCTCTGGATGGGGGACTCAGAACGGGTGTGTCTGTTAGTGTCTCACTGGACATACAAAAGACTCAGAATAAGGTGTGTCTTTATCCCTTTCAGATGAGGAGATAACAATTTTGTGCTTCTCCATTTCCACACTGTGATTGGCTGTTTCCATCAGAGCGGGGGAACACAGTGGGGCCTAGCTTTCTTTCCTCCTGTGGAACTTATTTGCATAGTCCATACACAAGATTAGAAAAATGAAAAATGTCACTAAAGTTTTACCTGTGCATTTCTCACTTTCCAAACCACAACCAGAATGCTTTTGGCAATGTTACGAACACAAGTCCAAACCTAATTGAAAAAGACTGAACTGTCATGCATGCATTCATTCGTCCATTAACATCTGAGTTTGTGTTAGATGTTGCACTACACATTGCTGTCACTAAGAATACTTATTTCTCTGAATAAGTATACGATGGGTGTGTTGCAGTTTGCAGTGTAAGGTTTGAAAACATAGTTATGAATGGATTCGGATGGATCTTTGTGGTCTCTCTCTTTGTTTCACCCACTGCTACGCTTCTGGAGGTCCTAAGGTATTATTATGGCGGTCACAGGCCAAAACCTTAGGAATCAGTCTCTAGGTGGGTGAAGGGCAGAAACTGCATTTTGACCCATAAGAATTCCTGTCGTTCCTGGGCTTGGTCCCAGAGATCTTATTCTTGCCCTCTTAGACGTGTCTGGCTGTTGTCCTAGCATCTTTATCTGATGGTGATGGACAGTTTGCTTATATTAGTCCACCAATATCCAATCAAAATGTAGAAAACCTTTGTTCACTAAAAAATGGGCCGTGGAATGTGCTGTTCACTACAAAGGCATTCAAATCAATGGATTTTTTGTGGTTAGATTAGCGGTTACCTGGCAAGCAGAATTACTTACCTTTGCTGGAGGCTTCATGAATGGGTGAAGGCTGGCACGCTTCTGCCTGTGGTTTTGCTCCATGTTCCAAAAGCACCTCTGTGCAGGTGACACTTCCTGCTGAGCAGGCGTTAAACAGTGGGGTCACACCATCAATGGTCGTGGCATTCACCTGCCATGTACAAGAGCATTTTAACAGCACAATCCACACAAACAGATCAAGCTGTGCATAGTCTTCTACTATACAAAGAACAAATCTTTCCTGAAACAATTAAGGAAAACCGGGGTTAGTTGTCACAAATGTAAGTTATCAGAAGGGGCTATATTTCAGTAACTATGTGGTATTTAGATAAAATTCCAATTTATTTAGCTCTGTAGTTTAGTTGGTTCAAAATTTCTATTTCAAAACTATAAGTTGAATTATTTTTGTGAATTTTACCTTCCAAATTAAAATTCCATTATCATTATATTCTTGCTATAGATGTAAACACATGAAAAATATAAAACCACATTGGAAAATGTTTAAGCAAGGATTTATTATATATTATATATATATATATATATATATATATATATATATATATATATATATATATATATATATATATATATATATATATATATACACACACACACACACACACAATATATATAGAAGATTAAGCAAAAGACTGAACCGTGTACTAAAAGTGTTGTTTCAGGGTAAGCGGTGGTTTTTATTGGGGCTAGTTGTCACAGTTTTTAATCTTTTAAATGTATGCAATTTATTAAATTAAATGTAAAATATTATGTATAATATTAGTCCACCAATATCCAATCAAAGTGTAGCAAACCTTTGTTCACTAAAAAATGGGCCCTGGAATGTGCTATTCACTACAAAGGCATTCAAATCAATGGATTTTTTGTGGTATACGATGAGTATACGATGGGTGTGTTGCAGTTTGCAGTGTAAGGTTTGAAAACATTAAGTATTATGTTGAAAACATATGTAATTCAAGAGCTTTAAATACACCCACTCAGCCACAGCCAGATTTCATATAATTTCTAGTACATTGTAAAGTGAGAGTGGTGTAAGCACTGGTGATTTTGACACTGCCCATTGACAGCTGTTGAGCAGAGAGCCTGTGAGTGGAATTGCTGAAAATGGCAAAGCATTATCAACTAACATGAAAAAAGATCAGCTCTCTTGATACAATAAAGGTCGACTCATTTCAACTGTTGAGCCATTTGAACAGATTCCCGTGTTGCTTCAATACAAAATGTAAATGAAATTATTTCACCACAGTTGTAGCCTAGTGGACAGAGAGTTGTACTTGTAACCCGAAGGTTGTGGTTTGAGTCTCAGGTCCAGCAGGGATTGTAGGTGAATAACCAACACTCTCTCCACCCTCAATACCACGACTGAGGTGAGACCCTTGAGCAAGGCACCGAACCCCCAACTGATCCCCGGGCGCCACAGCATTGGCTGCCCACTGCTCCGGGTGTATGTTAACTACTGTGTGTACACTTGGATGGGTTAAATGCAGAGCACAAATTCCGAGTGTGGGTACTTGCCCACATACTTGGTTATGTTATCAGTGTGTTGGAATAAAAGCAATATTATTCTCATTTTTTGCATATTAGTCTCATATTTTATTCTCATATTTTACATATTAGTATAATATAAAATTAATTACTAAAAATAAAATATTTGATGGGTAAAACAATGGTATTTTTATATAGCTTAATTTTCTTTTTTCAATAATTACTCATTTTTTATTTAATGTTGCTGAAAATCCTTTAATATGTTTGATAACTGTAACTTACATTGGCACCGGCTTCTATGAGAGCCCTGGCACATGCTACGTGATCTCCCAGACAAGCTTCATGCAGTGGAGTCACATGATCAATGGTGATGATATTTGCACTGTAACCCTGGTAATATGGAAAAAAACAAACAGAAAAACAATGTGTTTTCTTTTAAAAATGCTAGCATATTAATTTGACCTCTTCAACTATTTCTGCTCCATCTCTGTATGTGCATATGTTTGTGAACCTGTGAGAGAAGAGTCTTAAGTGCCAGAAGTCGACCTTGACACGCAGCTTCATGGAGTGGAGAACGATCAGCCCATGAACCTGTGAACACACATCAAATTATTCTTAATAACAAACATATGTACTGACATCCAACTGTTTCCCATTACTAATAAATGCCCTTTCATCTCAGAAAAACAAACTACAAAAAAAACTAAAAAAGGAACATTAAAATTTTTTACAGCAACCATTATTTGCTGTATTTAAAAGCCAACCAAAAGCACTACCATGTAATTCAAGAGCTTTAAATACACCCACTCAGCCACAGCCAGATTTCATATAATTTCTAGTACATTGTAAAGTGAGAGTGGTGTAAGCACTGGTGATTTTGACACTGCCCATTGACAGCTGTTGAGCAGAGAGCCTGTGAGTGGAATTGCTGAAAATGGCAAAGCATTATCAACTAACATGAAAGAAGATCAGCTCTCTAGATACAATATAGATCGACTCATTTCAACTGTTGAGCTATTTGAACAGATTCCCGTGTTGCTTCCAATACAAAATGTAAATGAAATTATTTCACCACAGTTGTAGCCTAGTGGACAGAGAGTTGGACTTGTAACCCGAAGTTCGTGGGGTCGTCTGGCAGGGATTGTAGGTGGGGGTAATGAATAACCAACACTCTCTCCACCCTCAATACCACGACTGAGGTGAGACCCTTGAGCAAGGCACCGAACCCCTAACTGCTCCCCGGGCACCGCAGCATTGGCTGCCCACTGCTCCGGGTGTATGTTCACTACTGTGTGTACACTTGGATGGGTTAAATGCAGAGCACAAATTCCGAGTGTGGATCACCATACTTGGCCACATACTTTGTTATGTTATCAGTGTGTTGGAATAAAAGCAATATTATTCTCATATAAAGGCAGCTATACTATTTCATGTATAAAGTTAATAATTCCTGGGCAGCAAATTTTGAAGATTCCTCAATTAAACAACTGCATCAACCTACAGACCACATAAGCAACAACACAGCTACCAACAACACTGTCTTCAGACATTTAATATTTAGTCAGAATCAGAATCTTATGTGTAACAGAATAGTTGTGAGGGTGTTACATATGCCTTAATTCACAGTATTAGCAGCTCATACCATAGGTATCTATTCACAGTGGACTGAGGAGATCTATAATTAGCAAGAGCTCAATCTAGCCACAACAACATACGACAACTGCCTTCTGCTACTGCCATTCCTGGCACAGAACGAGGCCTAAGAGCGCTAGGTTTTGTTACGTACCCAGGTCTCCGTCGCCCCACGGCACATCTAGCCATTGATACGAATATGCCATAGCCTGTAAATGAAAGGACGGCTGTCATCTTAAGGCGCAAAAAAGCAGCCGTCTTCTCTTTTTAGCTTAGCTGAGCGAAGGAGATGAGTTACTGCCACTGGGATTCCACACTGACATGTGGAACTTTAGGTCACAGCTGTGCTTCAGTCAATTACAATGATACTAACTAGATTACTAAGATGCTAGTATCATTTAATGGTGCAATTTGTGTGATTTTTGTTTTTTTTTCAATAGTGATAATTTAGGTCAGAGAAACCGGCACTGCTCGGTATGAATGCTGGCTGTTTAACAGCAAATAGTCTTTATTGAGACTCTGTGAATGCTTTCATGAATATTTCATGAACATACCCTGTTCTGTTCATGTGACTACAGCTGGGTTCCATGGAGACTAGGACCACTTGTAACTTCCTTGCTCAGCCTAAGCAAGGAAGTTACAAGTCAAAGACAGTACTGTGCAACTATTCTATGGCACATTGCAATGATGTGCCATAGATGTGCCCCCCCCCCCCCCACACACACTAATTATAGGTTAAAAGACCAAATCTAAAGAATAATGCAGAAGCAGTCCAAACACATAATAGCCTATACTGTGTTTCTTATGGCCTTGCTAAGAAGGTTCAAATGTAGCCAACTAGAAATAACTAAAACTAGCTATGTGCAGCAATAAAAACAATAAAATCAGATCATTTTTTTTTTTTTTTTTTACCTTAAGACAGACCATCACACACCCAAGACAGATTTAATAACTACTAGGCCATGTGCACAACATGGTAAACATATTACATAGTGTATGCTACCATTTTTATGTTCCTATACTTACTGCTACTGTTGCATAGTCTGCAAATAGCTGGCCAGTTTTGTATTTGGGTTGTGGGGAATATAGGAAACACTAACCAGGCTTTGGAACAAAATGTTCTCTTTTTTCATCCACCACTGCAAAATATAAATGGCCAATGACACTACAACAATTTTAGGCGCAGATCAGCTTTACATGACTAGCCGCAGTACTGTTTCATTCATTCATCATTCATCGTTCTGCTCTATTGAGAATGATGCTTGCAGGTGTGCGTGCTTCTGACTGACACTGTGGAAATTATGTAGTTAATATCCATCCATTACATTCTTTATTTTTTTTTTCATTCCATTTTCTTATTTTTAATCATGAAAACATTGTTTACGGGCTAAATATAAAACGATATTGATGATATAAACAATAATTATTATTGATAAGAATGTCATATTAATATTATTTTTATATTATTTATCTAATATTACTTAAAATATTATTTCTCATTTTAAGTAAAAGGTCCGCCCTTATACAAATGCATTACTGCAAGGTGACAGCAGGGCGCAATATAAAGGCACATTTATTTACACGTGTCGATAACTCACCTTGACTAATCAAAATACCCCAGCGCGATTTCTTTTTCTCAGAAAAATCGTCGACGTCCTCTCGCTTTCTTTTCTTGGGAGTATTATCTGAGTACTCGGGTTCTCTGCAGGGAACTTCAGGCATGTTTGCATCAGCTCTGTGTCCTGTCCTCCTCTTTACACGGGGTAGAGCGACTTTGACTAGCGACCCTTTTTGATTGGCTGCTCGGCTTGTTGTTGTTTCAGATCTCAGTAGAGTCGTGTTGGCTAACTTATGAATATTAATTAGGTCACATTGACGTTGCTTGCTACATTTTTGAGGCGCTTCTGGTCACGTAACGTAATTAATATTCATAAGCCGAGCCTTTGCCATAGTAGAAAGATAAACGCCCACCAACTACGATTACGCCTACTGGGCGCACATCGCACAACGTACTTTATATTCATGAGATAAATATTCACCATAGCACCAAGCCCGTGTCAGTAAAGCTATTTATATCTCAGGTTAAGATTAGAATGCTGCCACTATTATTCCGACGCAAGTAGCTAGTTATAGAATCAGGATTCTAAATGGATTTTTCGTAACATTGGTCAAAAATAGATGTATTATAGATGTAGATGTATTTTTTTGAATAGAGATACTACCTAGTCAATATGTGACTATGGGGAAACTTTCCAATTATCATCAGCAAATGCTTTTGGCTTGGAAGCTTATTTATAAGCATAATTTCTCGCCACACAACTTTTTTATTTGGAACAACTGTAATATTTTACATAAGAGGAAATCCTTGTTTTTAGAAAATTGGTTCAGTAATGGAGTGCTGTTAGTGAACCAGTTGTTTGACAATGATGGCAATTTGTTTAATTACTCTGATTTTATTTTAAGATATCATTTTCCTGTTTCTAGAAAATAATTTAATACTGTTTTAAAGGCCATCTCTTTGGAAATTTGTATGCTTTTTAGAAATAATAACAGTGGCTCATTGATTTCTGTTTGTCCTCCCACTCCCGAATCCACTGTGGTTGGTTCTGTTTGTTTCTCTGTTAAAAAATCCAATCACAAAATTAGGTCTTTATTTTTGGACCTTGTTACTTCTATTTCTTCCTCCATTTCTTATTGGAACAACCTTTTTGATGATATTAAGTGGGCATATGTTTGGTCACTTCCTCAGAATTTTTTTTTAACAAATAAAGTTAAAGAAATATCTTATAAAATAATTCACAGGTTTTAACCTGTCAAGCAGTTTTTACAGAAATTTAAAAGTGACATTGACATATCTTGTTCTTTCTGTGAATTTTCTTCTGAAACTGTAGCTCATTTGTTTTGGGAATGTCCTTGTGTTCAGTCTTTTTGGAATAATCTTAATGCTTTGATTGTCCAAAATGTTTTTTATGATTTCTCTTTGTGCTATAAACACATTCTTTTTGGGTTTTATGTTAAAGATAAGAATCTATTTAATGCAAGTTTTTGTATAAACCTTCTGTTATTTATTGGAAAGTTTTATGTCCATAAATGTAAATATACTAAATGTAAACCCCACTTTAATGTCTTTAAACAAGAACTGAAACTGTATTTAAATACAATATCAATGTCTGTTAACAAGAAAGCTTTAACAACTTCAAGAATTTGTGCTAAATTTAACATTTTCCCTTAATATATTTGTATCTTTATTTGTATGCCCTCTATCTCTCTTTTTTTTCTGCCAAATTTAAAGTACTTACATTTATTTTTCTATCTATTAATCCGTTTTTTTTGTTTGTTTTTTTTTTAAAGGTACTGTGTTCTTTTGTACATACTGTTCTTCTCTGTTTGTTTTCCATTATACTGTATTCTTTATTATTTTTGCAATAAAAAAAAAATAAAAAAAAATATGTGACTATGGGGCCAATGTTGGTGCTTCAGTGATGTGCAGGTTTTTGTTGACGCCATATTAAGGGGTGCTGGCAGATCAAGGTTTGTTCTTGGTTTGATCTGCCATAGTTCATGGGAATGTATTTATATATTTTTTGAATAGTGATGGGAAGGGTGGGGGGGTGGTTTAATGGTAGACTCAACTGGTTTTATTCTCAAACTTGTATTTTGTCTTATGCAGTAATTATGTTCGATACCTATGACTGACCTTTAATATTCTGAGTTGTAATAGGCCTAAATAGCCCTCACAAACATACAGGTTTTCTGGATCTTTTGCGAAGAAGAAAGACTGATATAGTGTTAGTTCAAGAATCTAATCCTTGTACTCCTGACCTTACTTTTTCTCGGTTTTGTCAACCTATCTCTTGAAATTTTCAGATTTTGAAATTGTATTGGGTGCAGATACGAATTCTGTAATGTCGCATATCCTAGATATATCTGGACCAAAGGAATCACACTCTCAAAGTATTTTTTTTTTCTGAATATGAATCTGTCATGTAATCTCTGTTCGCAAGGATCTTTAGGGCACGTTTTCGCATTATTTTTAGGGGGGAGCACCCTTCTCTCTCATCCTTTTGGTCTCCGCTCTCACAGGACCTGTTATATTTGTTGGGTACTGAGAACCTGGACTGTGTGTTTGTTGGACATTGTTTCGATGGAACTCTCAACTTCCCGTGTGCATGGATCTAGTATGGAAACTGTAAGTTTGTGTCATCAGCGTTTGATGTTGTGTCATCTTTTCTGGAATCCATGTGAAAATTATTTTATAGTGGGTTCTGAATTTGCACAGTTGTTTTTTGTTTGTTACTGCTGTTTTAGGAAGAAAATTCAATAAAAAGTTGTTAAAAAAATAGATGTATTGTAGAATTTGTGACAGTTTTAAATTATTTTAATGTAACGTCACACATCCTTTTGCGTCATATAGTCAAACATTTCAGTTTGTCTGTTGCTTTGTCTGTGTTGTTATCAGAAGCAAGCAGGTTGCGGATAATAACTGATAATACAAGCATTCATCTAACTTGTATTATCTGTTAACGTTAACTTGTTTAGCATTTGACATCACGTAATTTGCATGTTATTAAGGTAATGAATAATATAGTGCAAAAAGACAGAAAGGAGTGAGAATCATACAGAGAGAGGATAATTTCCACAGACAAAATCACTAAATTTTTCTTTAGACTTCAGACAGTCAAATTATACAGATTAATTAATAAACATGAAGGATGCATTATTATATAGCCTAGTGCATTGCACCAAACATTTTAATTTCAAAACGTTTAAATGGCTATGTTTTTTCATCATTGTATCCAGTCAACGCAGTCATTTGAAAATATGTGAGAAAATAATTTTCCTTAACGAAGTGTTAGATAAGAACACGCTGACCCAATTTTCTCAGTGTTACAAACTGGGCCATGCCGCAGAAGCTTTATCTTTCACACCCTATACAACCAGTTAAAGTTTTACGTACCTTACAAAAAGACATAATAGTGTCTCAGAACGCACTCCAAAATATATAGCCTCAATATGTCCCATTCTTGCGTACTTACCGTGCCCTTGGCCAAAATCATAGAACTCAGCTGCGATCCGGGCTGCTTCCTTACGGTTTCCTTTAACCACATAGAAATGGGTCAGTATGTTTAAACTGATCTTGACAAATAATTTGAAGCAAAAAAGGACAAAAATCGAGAGATAGACATTGGTATACTGCGAGCCCAAAGGGCGCTCCTCCAAAATCTCAGTCATTGCTGCTGCTCAGTGACAGTGAATGTTTTGGAATGGTATCCAGGGTTGTGTTGTTGGGGATCATATGCCAGGCCGGCCCAGTTATTCCCCAAAGCAGCTGGGCCCAGAGTAGAGATGAGATAAGGCAGCTGTACTTATAGCTAGTGGAAAATGGGCCACTTGACTGAGGCATAACAATAGTTGTTGTCATTTGTTGGGATGTTTGTCTCATGATACATAGTGACAGTTTTGTTTTCATTACGCTATTTGTATTGTAAAATACTGTTACTGTATAGAGCAATGTCCAATAATAGAAGAGTCACCAGGATAAAGCTGGTAACATTTGGTTGATCATCTGAGCTTTATCATATTTTGACGGGTATTTATCATATTGTGTTGAGTATTAATACAGTGATTTACAAAAAAAAATGATTTTACAAACATTTAATTTTGCTTTTATATTTTTTACGAACTTGTAAGTGGTTCTGTAACATGCTCATAGGAGATATTAATATTTCTAAACACAACTGTGTTAATAAACATTATAGTAGGTGATTCAGCTTCTCATAAAAGCTTATTATGGAAATACTTTGATTCATCTTGTACACATTTTTATTATTTTGGGGAAATTCCACATACACAAATAGTCAGGGTCATTTCCTGCAGGAGACTTTTTTTTAAGTAATATAGAGTTTTTGATTACTCAGTGGTTATCAGGTACACTCTGGTGTATATTTTTGTATTGCATATATATATTTTTGTATACCGTTGTACACTTTTTTTCTCTTCCTTTCAATTGCAAATTGTACATAAGACAGGGAACATCCAACAACATAAGGCACATCCACTATAAATAATGCAAATCATCAACATAAATAATAATTATTATACTCACAACAATAACAGGGAGCAGGAATCGATATAAGATTCATACTTTCTATAAGTGCTTAAAGCTCTGAAGCATTTTCACAAACTCACAAAGAAATATACGACGGCTTACATTTGTCCATTTGCATGTATGAATATGATTATTTACCTAACAATAAAACAAAGTTGACAACATCTGAAAAAAGAGAATTTAAAAAAGAAGATATCTTGCAAGACAACCGAAGGAATTGTTTTCATTTTTACCAGTAACCAACTATGAATATCAAACCAGAATTTAGAAGCAAGAATAGATGATCAAGTGTTTCAGGAAAAGAAGAACAAAAACCACACAGGTCCACCTCAAAATTAAATATTTTCTGGAAAGTATCGCTAACAGGGTAAATCTTAAACATAATTCTGTAATGTGTCTCCTTAACCTTTGGAGCAACTGGGTGTGTAAGATTAAAGGCTACTTTACCCAAATGAAAAATAAGTCGCTCTTTGACTGTTGATGCAATTCCACTTCCTGACCACTGGATGTCAGTATGTATTTTGAAAAATTAAACCGGAAGTCGGTCTTGCTTCCGAATCATCTTTTAAACGCCTCTCTTCCTGCTCTGAGCGTTTCAGTATATCTTTGTTTTGCATTACGCTGTTGTAGTTTGATCAGAACTAGATTGAATCATGAATACGGTATTATCGAGGGCGAATTCGCTCTTCGCCTTCTCTCTCAGTGTGATGGCAGCTCTCACTTTCGGATGCTTTGTTACCACAGCCTTCAAAGACAGAAGCGTACCGGTGGATATACATGTAGCCAAAGTCATGATGTAAGTTCCCTGCACCGTTTCTGAGTCTGCGTCCACAGCATCGATATGAAATCAGTGTTAAAAGATGTTTGATATACACGAGGCAGCACCGTCCGTTCAGAATCATTTGTTTTTGCAGCATATGGCACTTGTAGATGCTGCTGACCTGGCAGCCAATAGCAGTGCAGCACATCAGCTATGCAAATTAAATGAATATATAGAGTTTTATGGTTTTATTCAACAATGTGAAATGCTGTCTGTATCTGAAACTGTAAAATAGAGTGAGTACTAGGCCTATATTGTTTAAGATTCCCTGTTGTCGCTTATTTTATCCGTGCTATTACTTAATTTGCGTTTGTACATTTTATGTGTAACTGTTATGTAGGTTCATCTTGTCACACGCATCTAAACTGAGGCACTTTTCTCACCCTCCCATTTTTCTCATCCTTCCGTTTTCTTCCTTTTCCAGTAAAAATGTAGACGACTTCACAGGACCACGAGAGAGGAGTGACTTGGGCTTTGTGACATTTGACATTTCTGCTAATATCCTTTTGATGGAAAAGATTGCTGCTGTGCCACAAAATTACCACCATGTAGATGCAAAAAATAAATAAAATGATCATTTAAAAACACTACTATGCTATAGTTTCTATGGAAGCCTGTTTCTGTCTGTTATATCTCAGAAATGTGAGGGAAAAGTTAGAATTGTTAGATAGAAACATGTATTTTGCATCCCTTGGTGGAAAAAAGTTTCAGATTTGTTATAATGTAAAAATTTCCTTTATTTTTGTTTTTCTATTCACTGTTTTGTTTAGCATTATTTCTGCATATATAATTCCTGTGTAAATGCACCTTTTTGTGGTATGTGCCACTTCAGATGTCAGTTTTGCAGTGCAGTTTACCTCAAGAACTAGATTTACATTATTTGTCTTAACCACTTTTTAACATCTGCAGCCAATATTTGACTGGAATGTAAAGGAGCTCTTTCTTTACCTAACTGCTGAATATTCAACCAAAAGCAATGTAAGTCTTGACCACTTCAGTCTATCCATAGATTAGTGGGCCTGACAAATATAATTAACTGTTTTGTTGAGGAAAATCTGTTGAGAGAGGAGTATTTGTTGTGTTGTAGATATAATATTTCTGACCGGTTTGTGATTTTCATATCAGTAAAGAGTTTTTTTTTTTTTTTTATCCCATATTAGGCACTGAACCAGGTGGTGCTATGGGACAAGATTGTCTTGAGAGGTGACAACACCAAACTAAACCTGAGGGATGTTAAATCCAAATACTTCTTCTTTGATGATGGGAATGGTCTAAGGTTAGTTCCTTTTTCTTTGTTTATAAAAAGTGGTGGAAACTTTTTTTTTTTTTTTTTTGACAGCCATGTGCACTTACTAGACCAGGGTTCCTCAAATCTTTCCCTGGAGGGCCAATCTGCTGCAGAGTTTAGCTCCAACCCTGATCAAACTCACCTACCTGTGAGTTTGACTCTAGCCTAGAAGGAATGGACTAGGAAGGACGCATCCTCAACAGTTTGAAAAACACCCTAACAACAGTCACTTGCTTTGTTTCTGAGTGAATCAACTGTTTGTTTGTATGAATGAATGACTCACTCACTAATAAAGCCCCACTTGCTGCCACCTTTTTGATTTGATTTTGATTGTAGTTTCATATTGAGAGTTTTAATTTAATTTTCTTTTTTTAATAATTTCAACCATATTTCAATAGTCATGTTTTTATCAATTTATTATCATTTATGCAATGTTGAGTCAAAATATTTCCTAAACGAGTTTAATGTATATTTAATGTTTGTTTTTTTCCCAACTAACACAATAATGACTTTAAATGTAAACTTTTTCATTAACTGTTCCTACCTGGTGGAATGACCTGCCAAACTCAATCCGAGCAGTTGAGTCTGAAATGGCTAAAAACACATCTCTTCCATCTTTATTTGACCCTTCTACTCTAGCACTTCCTATTCTAAATCTTATTTTATCTATTCGTTTTCTGTTTTTTTAAAAAAAGAGAAACACTTGACTTGACTCTCTATCACTTGCATTCTCTGTTTTCTAACTGCTTGTTTTTCTTTAAAAAAACTCTAACACTAGCTTTCAATAGCCCCTTTCACACAGTAATACCAGTAAATTGCCGTAAAATTACCGGAACGACTTTACCGGTAAATTCAAAAATGCGCTGTTCAGACAGGCAACGACATTCCGTCTTTTTTCCGGAAAAGCACCATTCACACATCCATTCCAAAATACTGGTAAATTCCGTGACATCATTAACCTCCAATGACTGCGCTTGTATTTGTAAACATGGAGGGTATGCAGTCAGTCTTTTTGTTGACGGTTTCATTTTTGTTTCAAACTTTTGCATTCATGCAGCTGCTTTTGTCCCAGAGACATCGTAATAGATGACTACAAACCAGTGTTTAATTTGAACATTTCGAGGTCCCGGAACAAAGCGGGGTGATGGATACGGCATGATTAGAGCAGGGAAAGGTAACGGAGCATTCAGTCGATTACATTGGTGGCCAGCTTAAGTGATTAACAGCGTGCATCAGTTGCTTTTATTAAATTTTGAAAACAGCCATTTCCAGGCCTGGGGGAAACTGAAAAATAATGACATTTTATTTCTAATTTTAGTTATGATTAATCATGTCCAGAATTTCGTGGGGGATTGTGTGTATATTAGCTACATAGTTGTACTCATCCTCGCAGATGTCAAGTTTATAATGAGGGAAATTCCTGCAAACATTTATTCAAGATAGCAAGTGGGTTATACGAGTAAATAAATCCACACAAACTAGCAGATTAAATCAGTCATTTGAAAACAGTGTGAGTGATTCAGCTGGTCCGGGTCTTCTCTCTTTCTCTCTCTCAAAGCGGCTTCACATCAGCTGCACACCGATCCAAGACTTTCGCTCGCATTTCGGGACAGTTGACAAAATTGTCCCTTGCTTAATCGGGTCATTGTTGCATCGTCACAAAAACGTATAATTTGCACGTCTTTTAAAGCCAATAGGTACTCGTGCTCTCCAGAGGCTGAGCGCTCAGTCACATCCAAAGCCGCCTAGCGAGTATCATATTGAGTTATTTCATGTAGTTTATCTGTTGTACTTAAGTGGCCTAATACACACAAAATTTCGCAAAAATGGCTGTCCTGGCGAGTATCCAGGTTTTTTCTGAAGTAAATGTGAACAGTTAAAAACCAAACAAACAAAAAAGTCTTACGTCAGCGCGTTCTGAACTTGTACGTGCTCATACCGGTAATTTTCCTTCTGCGTTCACACACAGCAGAATTCCGGCAATTTACCGGTAATGTTACAACTTCTCATACCGGTAAATTGCCAGAACGAGTTTACCGGTATTTTTGAAAAGGTCCTGTTCACACATGATCTCTTTACGGCAATTTACCGGTAATTTTCCAGAAAACTCTGTATGTGTGAAAGGGCTATATATTGATTTTCTATCTACTTGTTTTCTTTGTGTGTATATAGAGGTGCATTTACAAAAAATTGAATATCGTGATTTTTCTTTTATTTTATTTATTTAAAAATTTTTAACTTTCATATATTCTAGATTCATTACATGGAAAGTAAAACATTTCAAAAGTTTATTTGTTTTAATTCTGATTATTAGAGCTTACAGCTCATGAAAGTCAAAAATCCAGTATCTCAGAATATTAGAATACTTCCTAAGATCAATCAAAAAAATGGATTTGCAAAACATAAAAGTTCAAGTTCTTTAAAGTATGTTCATTTATGCCCTCGATACTTGGTCGGGGCTTCTTTAGCACAAACTCCAGCATCAGTGAGGAATGGCATGGAAGTGATCAGCCTGTGGCTCTGCTGAGGCACTATTGAGCCTTCAGCTCGTCTGGATTGTTGGATCGACTGCTTCTCATCTTTCTCTTGAAAATATCCCATAGATTCCATATGGGGTTCAGGTCAGGCATGTTGGCTGGCCAATCAAGCACAGTAATATCATGGTCAGCAAACCACTTGGAAGTTGTTTTGGCTCTGTGGGTAGGTGCTAAAGTCCTGCTGGAAAAGGAAATCAGCATCTCCATAAAGCTTGTCAGCAGATGGAAGCATAAAGTCCTCCAAAATCTTCCTGGTAGACTGCTGCATTGACTTTGGACTTGATAAAACACAATGGACCAACACCAGCAGACGTAACGGCAGCCCAAATCATCACTGACTTCAGAAACTTCACACTGGACTTCAAGCAGCTTGGATTCTGTGCCTCTCCAGTCTTCCTCCAGAATCCAGACCTTGATTTCCAATTGAAATGCAAAATTTACTTTTATCTGAAAAGAGGACGTTGGACCACTGAGCAACAGTCCAGTTCTTTTTCTCCTTAGGCCAGGTAAGATGCTTCTGGCGTTGTTTCTGTTTCAGAAGTGGCTTGGTTGCCCTTTTCCTGAAGACATCTGAGCATGGAAACTCTTGATGCACTGACTCCAGCTTCAGTCCACATCTTGTGACGCTCTCCCAAGTGTTTAAATCAGCTTTGCTTGACCGTGTTCCCAAGCATGCAGTCATTCCTGTTGCTTGTGCACCCTTTCCTACCCAATTTCTTCCTTTCAGTCAACTTTGCATTTAATATGCTTTGATGCAGCACTATGTAAACCGCCACCCCTTTCAGTAATGACCTTCTGTGAATTGCCCTCGTTGTGGAGGGTGTCAATGATTGTCTTCTGGACCATTGCCAAGTCAGCCGTCTTCCCCATTCTTTGAAACCACAATAATAGGAGAGGCCCGGAATTTATACTGTAGGTATGGTCATTTAATGAAACTCAATGTAAATATTCTAATATTTTGAGATACTGGATTTTTGACTTTCATTAGCTGTAAGCTCTAATCATCAAAATAAAAAATAAAATAAAAATTACTTTTGAAATGTTTTACTTTGTGATGAATTGAGAATATATGAAAGTTTCACTTTTTTAAATGTTACCAAAAAAATAACTTTTTCAAGATATAAGTTTTTGAGATGCACCTGTATATACAGTGAGGTCAATAAGTATTTGATCACCCTGTGATTTTGCAAGTTCTCTTACTTAGAAATCATGGAGGGGTCTACAATTTTCAGCATAGGTGCTTTTCCACTGTGAGAGACAGAATCTAAAAATAAAAATCCGGAAATCACATTGTATGATTTTTTTTTTTTAACAATTTATTTGTGAATTACTGTCTCAAATAAGTATTTGATCACTTGAGTCAAAATTTTTTAATATTTGGTACAGAAGCCTTTGTTAACAATTACAGAGGTCAAACGGTTCCTGTAGTTCTTCACCAGGTTTGCACACACTGCAGCAGGGATTTTGGCCCACTCCTCCATACAGATCTTCTCTAGATCTGTCAGGTTTCGGGGCTGTTGCTGAGCAACACGGAGTTTCAGCTCCCTCCAAAGATTTTCTATTGGATTTAGGTCTGGAGACTGGCTAGGCCACTCCAGAACCTTGATATGCTTCTTATGGAGCCACTCCTTGGTTTTCCTGGCTGTGTGCTTTGGGTCATTGTCATGTTGGAAGACCCAGCCATGACCCATCTTTAATGCTCTGACTGAGGGAAGGAGGTTTTTGCCCAATATGTCACAATACATGGCCCCGTTCATCCTCTCCTTAATACAGTGCAGTCGTCCTGTCCCCTGTGCAGAAAAACACCCCCAGAGCATGATGCTTCCAGCCCCATGCTTCACTGTAGGTATGGTATTATTGGGATGATACTCATCATTCTTCTTCCTCCAAACACGGCGAATGGGGTTAAGACCAAAAAGTTCTACTTTGGTCTCATCTGACGACAGGACTTTCTCCCATGACTCCTCTGGATCATCCAGATGGTCCCTGGCAAACTTCAGACGGGCCTGGACATGGGCTGACTTAAGCAGGGGAAACTTCCGTGCGATGCAAGATTTTAAACCATGACGTCTTAGTGTATTACTGATAGTAGCCTTGGAAACGATGGTCCCAGCTCTCTTCACGGCATTGACCAGCTCCTCCCGTGTAGTTCTGGGCTGATTCTTCACCATTCTTAGCATCATTGATACTCCACGAGGAGAGATCTTCCGTGGGGCCCCAGTCCGAGGGACATCGACAGTCATCATTAGCCTCTTCCATTTTCTGACAATTGCTCCAACAGTTGTTCTTTTTTCACCAAGCTGCTTGGCAATTGCCCCGTAGCCCTTTCCAGCTTTGTGAAGGTCTACAATTTTGTCTCTTGTGTCTTTTGACAGCTCTTTGGTTTTGCCCATGTTGCTACTTTGCCTATGTTGTCTTTATGACAGCTAACGACCTCAAACAGTTGCTACTAATTTAGAATCATGAGCAGAGTGTAGCTGGACTATTTAAAAGCAAAATAACAGGTCTTTGAGGGTCAGAAATCTGGCGGATAAGCAAGTGATCAAATACTTATTTGACACAGTAATTCACAAATTGTTAAAAAATCATACATTGATTTTTATTTTTAGATTCTGTCTCTCACAGTGGAAATGCACCTATGCTGAAAATTGTAGACCCCTCCATGATTTCTAAGTAAGAGAACTTGCAAAATCACAGGGTGATCAAATACTTATTGACCTCACTGTATGTATATACAAAGAGAAAACATTGCTACCTGTACTGCGTTGGGCTAACTGAGAATTGTCATAGCACTTTTTGTTGGTTTTGATTGCTTCTATTGTCCTCATTTGTAAGTCGCTTTGGATAAAAGCATCTGCTACATGTAAATGATCTGGGGATGTGCAATTATTTTGTAATTAGATTAATGAATCATATGTATATTTATATTTCAGTTGTAATACTCTGACAAACATCTACACCCTAGTTGAATGAATATTGACAGTGTGTATCAACATTGTTTGGACTATAGATATTTGACATGAAGTATAGACATGAACCTATCTCTCTTATATCTATTTTTCCCTAATACAGGGCAAATAAGAACATCACTCTTACTCTCTCATGGAATGTGGTGCCAAATGCTGGAATCCTGCCATTGGTCATGGGATCAGGACACAAGAGTCTTGCCTTCCCTGAAACATATGAAACCGCAAAGAGTTACTGAACTGTTCCAGTCCATCCCAAACCATATTTGTAAATGTTGAGTTCTCTACGGATTTTAATAAAAGTTGACAAATTGTCTTAAAGAGTGGCTGTTGTTTAAGGGGGTTATGAAAATAATTACAACTAGGGGTGGGCGGTCTGACCAAAATTCTGTTTCATGGTATGACCAATTTTATTTCACAGTAATGATATACAATTATTATAAAATAGTTTGTATAATATACGAACACAATATAGTTATTTAAATATGCAGTTGTATGTACTATTTATGTGCCTAAAACACTCCTGGGTTCGTATAATTTTTTGAAAGTTTCTTTTTTTTTTTTTTTTTTTTTTTTTTTTTCTCGATTATGGCCCTTCATGACATCATGAAGAGTGTAATTCCTTGTATGGGCACATCTCCAGAAGGAGCGTGCACACGTCAACCAGAGTGAGAGCTAGTGAAGTGTTCTGAACCAGCGACGCTTTCAACACAATTGCCCAACCCTCCTTAGTTATTGTTGCTATCCCTGACAAACAACACATCATGTTCTCATGCAGTGAAAAATGCATCGCAGAGCAAAGAGGAAACCGACAGACAATACAGAGCCAGGTTACTTCTGATATGAAACAAGGTCTCAGGACTCTCAGCTTTTAAATTTTGTTTTTAAAGAAATTTAAAGAAATACCTTTTTGTGGCACTTTAATGTGCCATGACAGGTCACTGTATATTGCCTGGCATGATCTTCTAGTCTACTGTTATTTTTTTTTAACCATTTTGCTTTCTGTAAGGTGGTCTTGGGTGTTTAGAAAGTTGCCATTTAAATAAAATGTATTCTTATTATTATTATATACATTACAATATTGGAAAACAAAATGCTAAGCCATTATAATGTAAAGTAAACGGCGCTGAGGTTCGCTTCGTTTGAACCAGATACTGATGCGGTCACGTGGTTTTCAGGTGAATGAAGCATTGGACATCATAGATTACGTGCTTTTGGCAAAACAAATCATGCTCCGATACAGTGCTTTAATGTGAAATGTGATTTTTTTATATATATATATATATATATATATATATATATATATATATATAAAAATTAACTTTGAAGCTTCTGTGTTGAACGTAACATCACTAGTAAAAACACACTCAACTTTTAGGTTAACTGCCCACAATTAAATGCAACTTGTAGGTGCAATTGAACCTTAAGGTGTTTCTGAATTATTTTTTTAAATCTCTTACTGTCACTGTTTTACTTCAATCAGTTTATAAAATCTAAATATTTTATTTCGAAATATTCTATTCATAATCAATTACAATTGCTTCTGGAAATTACTTTGATACGTCCCAGACCACGTACAACCCTTTGTGGCAATGGTGTTCCCGGATAGCAGTGGTCTCTTTCAGCAGGATAATGTACTCTCACACAGTGCAGAAACAGTTCAAGAACAGTTTAAAGAACATTGCAGAGTTCAAGTTGTTGCCTTGGCCTCCAAACTCCCCAGATCTCAATTCAGTTCAGTTCAAGATGCACCAGAACCATGTGGCTGAAGAGTTAGAGAAGAAACACAAATAAGGTAACAGGTTACAGTGAAACTGAAATTTAACTGCCATAAAAATACAAATAAATTCAAACTAAAGAATTGATTTTTCAAAATATAACAAGGTATTTTTCATTTTTTATCATATTTTATCAAATATGATCTTGTTCTATAATTGGTGTTTGACAGAGTGAACATTTCTAGAATAAATGTACAGTTGACTTTGAGCTGAAGCTGTTGATGTGCTTGTGTGGTTTAATGTCACTGTACTTTCATTCTGATATGGTTCTTTCTCACAGCTCAGGCTGAGAGCAGTATTGAAGATCCTGCCTCTGTTAGAGACAAATTAAAACCGATCAAAGGTAAATACTGATCACTGTCTGGTTTTATTCTTATTTTAGTCATATGGACCCCTTGAGTACATGCCAGAGACTACCAGCACGACTATAGTATAAAATGGCACCGGGAGAATGTCATCCTCTTCTTCACCTTCACTGCCATTTGTTTGTGCCCTTATGGTAGAACTGGTGAGATGCCACTCTCTATGAGAGTGAGCTTGAGAACACCTTTTCCCTGAGGTATGAGTGTGATTGTACTCCCTTCATTACTGAAGACCCTATTATTGAGTACTTGCTCTGAGGAGCCCTATCATGTGCATAAATGGCTTTGGGTTCCAAGTTGCAGCCATAACGGGTTGCTTGGACTCGGGCTTGCCTCCCTGGTATACTGCCCTTGTGGTCAAGCTGGCATTGTTCCCCTTAGTCCTAAGGTTGCTTAAAAGCCCGCTGCTCCTATGAGCCCATTCAACAGGCTCCTCCTCAGCTTGATTGAGCTTGGCAGCGCTCCCCTCACTCTAGGGTCGTCTATGATCACGCCGCTCTCGGGAGCTCTATCATGCACATAAGTTGAGTGTGTCAGTTTTCCTCTCATTCTGAGAGCTGAGTACCCTAGAGCTCTATGAAGCAGTCATGCCAGGTTGCTAGGTCTCTTTTTGGACTCCCTGATGGACTGCCTTTATGGTTGAGTTTGACACTGTTCCCCTCACTTTAGAGGGTCTCCTATGAGCACGCTGCTCCCAGAGCCCTATCTTGCGCTATCATGCGGGCTGCCCATATAATGGAGCTTGACAGTACTCACCTCGATTTAGAGAGTCGCCTATGAGCACACTGCTACCAGGAGCAAAGTAAGTTGCATAGGTTGAACATATGAGTTATCCTTTCGATCTGAGAGTTAAGTACTCCACTCCTTTGAGCTCCATGAGGAAGTCATACCAGGTTGATAGTCATTCCTTGGCCTCCCTGATGAGATGCCCTTTTGGTTGAGCTTGGCAGTGCTCCCCTCTCTTCAGAAGGGTTGCCTATGAGCAAGACACTCTCAGATTGAGCATGTAAGTTCTCCTCTCAACCTGAGAGTTGAATACTCTACTCAAAATCTTACCTGTGAGTAGCTTTCTAGTAACCCTTAGACCTTTATTGGCATGTTCAGGTGTGTTTGATTAGGGTTGGAGCTCTCTGGGACCAATGTTGGCCACCCCTTTTCTAGAGGGTCACCTATGAGCATGCCACTCCGAGTCCAAGCATGTAAGTTCTCTTCTTATTATGAGAGTTGAGTACTTCACTCCCTGGAGCTCTGTGATGCAGTCACACCAGGTTGCTAGTCCTCCTTTTGGCCTCTCTGACACTCTAACTTCATGACACTGAGTGCTTTGTGCCCTTTCTAAAATACATGTTTACGGTAAGCATACACACTGAGCATCTAGTGCACTTTCTAAAATCCATATTGTAAGGGTTATGCGCTTCGGGCATCAGACAATGGTTTCTCATCTTGGGTCCCACTCTAGGTGTATATTGTCATTGATGCAAATGACAAACGCTTCCCCCCCTGGGCTGGGGTGCGGCCAGTGACGGCTGACCAGCTCAATGGATATAGGGGGAAGACTCTATGGAAGTCTCCATATCTGGTCCAGTGGAAGGTTTTATTGCCGATTCATTGCAATTCCCTTTGCACTGGACACCCTTTTGTCGTATCTACAAGTCAGAGACTGGTTGTAGGCTATCCTGTAGCCCCCCCTGGGAGAATTAGGGGTAGATGTATGAAGTCACTCTAGGTGACAGTTATGGTAATATGGTGAAACCTAGACGCCCAGCAATATCCCCTTAACGGAATGACATTGTTATCTGATTCCAAGCTTTGCGCTCTGCCCTGGGACCGGGCTTTCTTTGCCCAGCCCTTAACAGGTAAGTAATTTTGAGTATGTAGCTCAGGCCTTTGGCCGAAGGGGATAGTGTCACTGACAGCTCGAAAGGGAATGTTTCAGGTTAAGCATGTAACCATTTGAGTATGTAGCTCAGGCCTTTGGCCGAAGGGGATAGTGTCACTGACAGCTCGAAAGGGAATGTTTCAGGTTAAGCATGTAACCATGGTTCCCTGAGAAGGGAACAAGACACTGCATCCTCTTTTCTTGCCATGCCTCAGGACGCATACTTCGATATTGTAGATGAAGAAACAGATGACGTATTCTCCCAGCACCCTTTTAAACTATGGTCAATATTATTGTCATGTTTAGACATGTACTTCAGACAACGGTCATGCTTAAGGCATTCCCCATAGCGACTACTAGAGGACAGAGCATGTGAGCGAAGTGGAGCGGTGTGACGCTCAGCTTAATATTCCACTTTGTGGGCATGCTCCGCTCAGTCGCTCACGGCCAAAGCAAACGTTCAGCTAGTGCTCCACACACGCTCACCGGTAAACCAAATCCCGCTCAGATCACGCTCTGACATAACATTTCTCCAGTAGGCCTAATTTTTTCCTGTTTATAATGAAATTCTTGAATAAATGTCTCAATTAAAGCAGTAGTTCGATATGTAAAGGTTATATTTCAGGGTGATGTTCAGCTTGTACTTTTAAAATTTATTTTATTAATTTAAATGTATTAAATAAAAAATATTAATTTAAAAATGTTTCTTGTTTTCGAACCCACTTGGCAAACCTTCCTAAAAAAATTCAATAACTGAAAATGTATATTTGATTTTCATTAGGCCTACTTTATTTCCATGAAAACACAGCTCCCGTTATTGTGCAACAGAACATTCAAATCACGCACACAAGATGAAATGCACATAGAATTTCACAAAATACACCTTATCAGGCCCATGATAAGCACCCACAAGATTAAATGCACTTAACAAAGATTTATTTAGTGGCGTTTATAAAAGAAACATTCTAAAATGTAATTAGACCAAAACTGCAGGAAAATGCGGTCAATTAAAACGTCTGTCAATCTTTACAGGATTTTAGAATTTACTTTTAGAAACATTAGCTTAGACAAACTATTACTTAGCCTATTCCACAGATTCTCGTCGCTTACATGCTTTGCTAGAGGACGCAGTGTCTTGTTCCCTTCTCAGGGAACCATGGTTGCATGCTTAACCTGAGACATTTTTATTCTAGTGTCACAGCAATTAAATGTATTATTACTATCAAAACTATAATAATACGTAATCCAATAAATTATGTAAACTTTAAGACTTGAATGCCATACATTAAAAGTTTCTTGTTAACTGTGCTGAGTGGGTGGTCACTCCAGGCTTCTTTTTATTGACTGGGACAAACAGGACCAAAGGCTGGCTAAAGGGGTGGTCAATTGCGATTTCACTTTTTAAACTTTAGATAGTGTGTAATATTGCTGTTTGAGCATCAACAATATCTGTAAAGTTACGGTGCTGAAAGTTCAATGGAAACAGAGATAGTGTCTTTTAAAGAAAAGTCTGTTCAATAACTACAATTACGACGGGTAGGGACTACAATGAGCTACTTCCCGGGTTGGTGACATCACAAACCCAGCAATTAATATAAATTTTGCCCCCCAGGAACACGCAACAAAGGGGCTGAGGTTATGTTGCGCTGATTTCCACTGGAGCACTTTCAACTATTGCCCGTAATGGAAAGGGGCATGGCGCTTCCGGACAATGTGCAATGCGCGGTTAAAGAATCACAACACACGGGGCCAACTAACCAATCTGAGTACATTGTTTATTTAGAAGGGAGTGGGATCATAGAAACAGGAAGTCAACCGGCCATTCAAATGACAATAGAGACAATGGCGTAGAATAAAGGTGGCGTAGCATTTGGATTTACATTCCAAGATGGTGCCGTTGCGTGTGGCGTGCTGTCTGTCATTTGGTGTGGAGTTGAGTTTCTTAATTTTATTTGTAATGCTTTATTCGACAAAATGCACTTTGCTGGTACTGACATATGACCGTTTATCTCTTAAACCTTCAAACCACTTCAAACAAACTGCTCAATCAAGTGCAAAACAGCTCTCATTACGTTCCCCCACCCCTACTAATGTCCATTCCTGATTGTCTTTGTCGTTGACCTTGCTCCCTTCTGGCGAGAAAGCGCAGGAGACAATGCGGTAAACGGGGTGGCCTAGCTGTTAAGCTGAAGCTTTTCTTGGCACACCAGCGGGAGGTTCAATCTTCACTGGACCTCAATGCGGAAAGCTCGTACAGGAATCGTTTCATTCACCGGCGCTCTCTGGAACCAGTACGATAGTGGATTATTCTTTGTTTCCGACAGCAGCAGGTTCATGCGCTGGTCATTGCTCTCCCCGCTTTTGCCGTGGAGGAGTGCACACAGGACAACGCCGCACGCTACCGCTGGCAATGCAGTCAGTGGAGTCCAGTGATAACCCCCTATGGCTAAAGATGGCCTTGATCAACACCAGATCGGTGGTAAACAAGACTTTTATTATTAATGATTTTATCTCTTCCTGCGATTTGGATTTCGTATTTCTTACTGAAACTTGGCTCACGACTGGGGACTTAAGCCCATTGTCTGAACTGCTACCAACAAACTGTTCGTTCTTCAATTCTCCTCGTACTACGGGCCGGGGTGGAGGCTTGGCCTCCATCTATAAAGATACTTTTTCCTGTCACTCTGTCCCTTTTAATGAATACAGCAGTTTTGAATCGCAGTTATTTGCTCTGGAACTTTCTGATCCATTCCTCATAGCAGTGATTTACCGTCCTCCAAAATACAACAAGGACTTTTTAACTGATTTTGCAGATTTACTGGGGGAATTTATACCAAAATATGATAACATTTTAATTCTGGGAGACTTCAATGTTCATGTTTGTTGCACTGATGAGCGTTTAGCTAAGAATTTCATCAATTTATGACATGCTTTTGATATAGTTCTACAGGTCAAGGTCTCTACTCATCAGCATGGACATACACTTGACTTAGTATTATCGCACGGCTTTTCTCTCTGTGACCATGAGGTGTGTGAAAATGGTTTCTCTGACCACAAGACTGTTATGTTTATGGTTCCTTGTGTTTTAAATGTTTCTAATCCTACTTCATCTGCTCGCCAGTCCCGGCTAATTACTTCTACCACCAAAAATGCTTTTTCCCTAGCTTTCTGTGAAGCCACTCTATCTCTGGATGATTCGCAAACAGATTTGAGTGCTGAGGAGCTCCTATCTAGGTTTAATTCTATCTCTGCTAATGTCTTAGACTCTGTGGCACCTTTAAAAACCTTACAACAAAAACCTAGGTCTGAGCCCTGGATAGATGAGACCATACGCTCGCTCGGGAAGTGTTGTAGAAGAGCGTAAATGGAAAAAAGACAAACTCCAGGTCTCTTTTGAAATATTAAGTGATTCGCTATTGCAATACCAGAAAGCAGTCAAAGCAGCAAAATCAAGATATTTTTTAGAAATAATTACTAAAAACTGTCTCAGGCCGAAAACACTTTTCACTATCATCAATATTACTATGAACCCCTCTATGTGTTTGTTTCCTGAAATGTCTTCATCTATCTGTGAAGCTTTTCTTAATTTTTTTTGTCAATAAGATAAGAGATCTTAGACTAGGCATAACTCCCTCTTCCTTCGACTCCTCTCTTCCCCCTGTTTGTAGTGCTGTTTTTAGTCATTTTAAACCTATTTCTGGAACTCATCTTCAAGAAATAGTGGATCAGCTTAAGCCTTCGGACTCTTGTATTGATATTATTCCTCCATACTTTCTTAAACAAGTTTTTGATGTAGTTGGGCCTCATCTCTTGATTATGATTAATCGCTGCTTGGAAACTGGTATTGTACCTAACTTGTTAAAACATGCAACAGTCAACCCCCTGCTTAAAAAACAGAACTTAGACCCCACAGTGTTAGCCAACGTTAGACCTATCTCAAATTTGTCATTTATCGCTAAAATCTTGGAGAAAATTGTCCTACAGCAATTGCAGGGTTTTCCAGATGACAATATGATTTTGTAAATATTTCAATCTGGTTTTAAAAAACATCACTCTACTGAGACTGCATTGTTGAAAGTTTTAAATTATATTTTAATAACCTGCGATTCTGGTAACTATGCTGTGCTTGTGTTCCTAGATTTGACCACTGCATTTGATACGTTTGATAATTGACCACTGCATTTGATAATTGATCACAAATTTCTTATTGCTCGGTTGGAGAAATGCGCAGGTATAAAGGGTACTGCCCTAAATTGGTTTAAATCTTATTTTTCTAATCAAAGGTTTTCAGTAAATTTTGGAGATCTTTTTTCTAGTAATGCTTTTTTATCATGTGATTATTTTTGATCCATTTTGGCTCCCATTCTTTTTTCAATATACATGCTCCCACTTGGCTCTATTTTCTGGAAGTATGGGCTGTCATTCCATTGCTCCGCTGATGACACCTAAGTTTATTTGCCCTTAAAATGTAATTCAGATGGTTTGGACAGTGGACACTCTCATGGCTTGCTTGTCAGATGTAAAGTCCTGGTTGTCTCTAAACTTTCTGAATTTTAATGAAAGTAAAACAGAAATAATAGTTTTTGGTTCTTCAGATTCAATTCATAATCCCAAAACAAATCTTGGTGGGCTGTCTTCTTGTGTGAAGACATTGGTGAAAAACTTGGGTGTTGTCTTTGAGTCTTTGAAATTTGATAAGCAGATAAACTTGGTCGTGAAATCATGTTTTTTCCAGTTGCGAATACTATCAAAAGTAAAGTAATTTCTCTCCTCCAAAAACTTTGAAAAAGTAATCCATGCCTTTATGCCTTCCAGGCTGGATTGCTGTAATTCTCTATTTGTTCGGATTAGCCAATCAGCTCTTTCCCGATTACAGTTAGTTCAAAACGGGACCACATCACTCCAATTTTACGCTGTCTTCACTGGTTGCCTGTGCGCTACAGAATTGATTTTAAAATATTACTCATAGTGTACAAATCTCTAAATGGAATGGCCCCATCTTACCTTTCTGACCTATTGATTGAACATTTTTCCAGTAGATCACTTTGGTCGTCTAACCAGAGACTGTTGTTCATTCCTAGGTCGAAGTATAAGTGTAGAGGTGACCGTGCATTTTCTGTAGTTGCCCCCAGACTCTGGAATGAATTACCTGTCACAATCAGACTTGCTCCCTCTGTATCTGCTTTTAAGTCTACCTTAAAAACGTATCTGTTTGATAAGACTTATAATGTGTATTAATACTTTCCTGCCTTACATTTTATTGTTTTTATTGCACGTTGTGTATGTTTTTGTTTTTATAATTTTTTTTAGTTTTCTATTTTCCTTTGCTGTAAAACACATTGGACAACCATGGGTTTTAATTAATAGTGCTATATAAATAAATTTGCCATTGCCATTTGCCAAAGGTAAAATATATGAAAAATAATGTGATTTTTAAAAAACGAAGCATGAAGACATGCATTGTTAATCCTTTTGGTCTTTTATTTAAAAAATAAAAATCACAAAAATCTAAGCTTTCATTGGAGAATATGAATTTAAAATAGGGGAAAATATCATTATGAAATAAATGTTTTTTTCTCAAATACATGTTGGACACAATTACTGGTACCCCTAGAAATTCTTATGAGTAAAATATCTGATATATATATTCCCATTCATATACACAATTTTGAGCACACCAGCGTGATTATCAACATTGAAATTATCCAGCCATGGCTTCCTGTTTCACAGAAATATAAATAGGAGGGAAAACAAAACAAAGGCCAAATTCCAAATTAATCACCCATCACAATGAGAAAAACCAAAGAATATATTTCTAATGTGTAGCAAAAGATAATTGATCACAGCTGGAGAACTGCAGAAAAATGTTGAGTTTTGCGGTCAGAAAACCTTGGGAGGGCTTCAAGAAAAAAAATCAAGAAAAGAAAATGGTTTCACCAAAAAACAATCTCCAGCATATTCAGTTGTCAGATACGACTGGAACTTCAAATGGGACTGGCTTCTATGGTCAGATGTAACTAAAACAAATTTGCTTTTTAGCAGCAAACACTCAGGATGGGTTTGGTGAACACAGGGATAAAAAGTACCCCATGTGTACAATGAAATATACCCTGTTAACGTCCTTGTGGGGCCCATGCTGGCTTTTTGCGGGCACAGTGGGCTAGGGCTAGCCCAAACCAAACCTAAACAGGCCCAGTGTGGGATTGCCCAGACGAGGCCCACAGCTTTAGGCACACTAGCGGACTGCCCACATGAATCCAATTATGGCACAGTGTGGGCCAGCCTGTTCGGGCCCAGAGCAACTTTTGTATCCTTTGGGCTCATGCAGGTTTTGTGTAGGCAGCCCTGTAATGCAACTAGGAGAATACAAACAACATTGACTGGCCATTCTTTAGTTGAACTGAAGTTGAACTGGAATGGCTCAAACCAAAAGAGACCTTTTCAGAACCTATAGTTTCATATAGGCCAGGGATCCTCAAATCTGGGTCACAAGATCCATTTTCTAGTAGAGTTTAGTTCTAACCTAGACATGAGCCTGTTAATAAGAATTTTGTGGGCAGTTTTCTTCCTTACCACTACGGATGCTAGGGTGTTTTAGGTTTCCTTAAATAAAGCCATGTGGTAGAGGGGGCTAGCAAAATTAAGCAGCAGACAGCATGGCTCACCTGCTGCTGGTTGGGAAATGTCATTTCAAGCCCAGTCTAAAGTATTATTATTTATTATTTTCCATTTAAAAGTGTACATTGCTGATTTTTTTTTTGCAGAGATGGTACATGTATGTATGTCTTATGTTTGGATTGATGCTAAGAGATTAAGACTAAGACTAAGATTAAATATTTGTATGCATTTTAGAATGACTCTTTATTGGTGAGGTAACCACATCATGGTCCAGTTTGAATATGGATTTAAAGTTCTTTCCGACGTGAGACCATAGTCTGGACTATTTTTGATTGTTCCTGGTTAGGAAGAGTTTGGTGTTTGGAGTTTTTTCATTACAAGAGGTTGTATTTTTCATCTGCTGTAAGTCAACATCAGCTATGGACAGTGTTTGGAAATTGGTGTACTACAGATAAGACTTTCACACACATCAACCTTCACATGTCGAAATCCTACAGTCTTACATTGCTTTGTTTGCTTTCTTTTGTACTTTTGTGTATTTACATTTGTGGCTATATGTAGCTGTATTAACCTGAATTTAATGTTTTTTGTATTTAATAAATCCATTGATTTGAAATCACTTTGACTACTGTACATTTTTGAAAATATAGACCAGGGGTGCCCAACCCTGTTCCTGGAGATCTACCTTTGGGAAGCACTGCTCTAGACTCTAGAGCAATCTGCACTGCAACTATATGAATATTCAGGCATGGGCAGTATTTCAGATACATGTATTTAAAATACATATTTGAAATACAAAATAGTATTTTGTATTTTAAAGCCTTTGGAAAAAAAATCTAATGTAATTTGTATTTAAATACATTTAAGATGAGTATTTTTGTATTTTCAAAATACATAAAATACTTTGTGCCAGTCAACCTCTTTATCAGGATGCTGATTTAGTTCAGACACACCCCCTCCCCCAACATTAACATTCATGCACGTGAGCTGCAGGCTGCAGCATGGATCAGCGACTTTTCTCAGTTTTCTGCAATTAGGTAAGGGTGTCATCATGATTGTAGGATATTAGAGACCGAATCAGACAAAGTTAAGATTCGATCAGAACATCGAAACATGAGAAGCTGAAATTCCACTGAGAGGCCCCAAGGAAACAGGACAACGTCGTAAATCAGATTCCTAGCTCCAACTAGTCTCAAGCAAGCAAACTAACCAGCAAGCCTCTTTCACAGAACAGCTTATAACCTTGAGACAAAATAATACTTATTGATAATTCCAGTTCAGGAAGGAGACTGTCAAATTTGGGGCAAGTAATCAAGACTGATGGTCAAAGAGATGGCCTGTGATAGAAAATCACGAGCTACAGACTCTCTTGGGCAGGTCTCCCCCCATACAAGACAAAGACTTAGACTGGAATTCCTTAGGAGACCTTTTAACCTCTCTCTGGTCATCACAGAATATGCCTCTTATTCTCCATAGAACTACACAGAGGCAATCTTTTCATATGCACTAAAAATCATCTTAAAAGGCCTTGTGAATTATTTTTCTGCATAGAAATAACCTATATCGTGTTTATAACCCACATATTAGATTATCATGTTTTTATCAAATATTATGTATGGTTTTTTAATCACTATTGAATAGCTGAAGGATTCAGATGGGTGTTTGTTATGTATGAGTTTGAAAAATCATGCTTTAAATGTTTCTTCCAATCAATTCTTTGTCAAAGATATCATAGTCTTGTTATAGAAAATCACGTTCAAAAGTATACTTCGCAAGAGCTTGTAAAGTTCGGACCTCTGACTGAACAGATAGCATGTTGATTTATTGATTGGGTGGAGAAACAGAGCAATACCCCAAGCAAGGATAGTATCTAATTGGTCAAGACGTCCAGATGGGACGGTCTGAAAGCCGAGTTTAAAAACTCAGGACACAAACCCTTTGTTTATTTTCTCCTCTGCTACTCTCTTTTGCCACCGCGTTTTGACACTGCTCTTTGAGCGTGCTCTGGCCTACGTGCCAGCTGCTACCACAATGAGAAGAAAAACCACCTAGTCTCATTAAATCCTTTTATTTTAGTTTATTTTCTTTCCGTGGAGTTTCGTGTACTCAGCTAAGTTTTGCCGCCACGCCTCGTCTCCGAGTTCAACTCGAGTCTGTGACCACCACAAAACTTCTACCAGCCACAACTCCGCATCCTCAGCCAACCCCAACCATCGGCTTCCCAAGACGTCACTTCAACAACTACTGAACTTTCAGCCAATCAGCAACTTCGGGGAACCCCCTTTCCTGCAAGGACGATGACATAAGGGAACCCCTTAACACAGGCAAAACAAGCAAGTAACCTCCAGGTTCTAACTGAATCGGTGCAGTTAATATAAATTTTAGCCTCATTGAGAAACTCAATGCGAGGGTTAAATAAGTGATTGATGGATGTTCAGGTCTATGCAATAGCACATATTGCTGTAAACTTGGGATTTCACATTTTCATTCTCTTAAACATCCTTTCCTCTCTCTCTCTCTCTCTCTCTTTCTGCAACGTGTGAATGTGTGTGTTCATGTGTTAGATTAGTTTATGTTTTAGGTTTATATAAATAAAGTCTTATTTATATTGAAAAGAGAAGTATCTTGTGTTTTGTGCTCACAAGTTAATGTCTTAATCTGCCGATTTTGTTACTATGCAGTTTAATAGTGTTTTCACTATATTTTGGATTTTAATAGCCAGTGCAGAGTTTGTTGTACGGCTCGTTCAGTGAATCGCCGTAACAGTGAGTCTGTTTAAATTCCCTATAAAATCATAAATGATTCCCTTTGAGTTAAATTAAACTATTTATTTAAATTGCATATTAATACTACGTTATTACGTTACATGATCAATTCTCCTTGTTGATTAAAGTTAAAATGGTGCATTATTCAGATTTGCCTTCAGTAAACATGAAAGAATAAAAAACACAGACAAGTGGAAAAATAGCATTAGCCAATCAGTTTTGATAGTTGTCGGTTGTTATTTATTTATTTTTATTAACCAGAGCCGTTGAGAAACAGAGTTGCGACAAAACGCGACAAAAAAGTTCAAAACGCTCGATCGTCAAGTGATTCACGTAGACCTCAAATAGTTCCAGGAAGTTCATAGTGTAACCAAGCCTTAATTACACAACGATGTATGAAACTGCATGTAGATAATGAATAACATCCCATAAATCTACTAATTAAGTGAGGAATAATAATAACGATTTGTTTTAATGCACAAGGCAATTTGATTAGCTGTGCTGATAATATACAATTTGTTTCTATAAATGTCTTACACAGCGGTCTCTTCTGCTGCATCTCTATGGTGCTGATAGTATTAGCGCAAACTTCCGGGACCTATTGAGCGGCTCCACGATCCGCCCTTGCTGTAAAAAAACGATCCATTGGAGTCAACGGAGTTGTCGCAACTCTCTCTCTCTCTATGGCTCTGTTATTAACTAGCTAGTCAAATGTGTTTAAAGCATTACTGCATGTTAGGGCTGGGTGATATGACAAAACTTTATAAATCATACACAGCGATGATTTAAAGTGTGAATCGATTAAACTTTTTCTAAATCGTTTACATATATAGGCCTATGCCTATCAGAGTGAGCAAATATATCCGTGCAGCTTTTAGTGGGGCAGGAATTACTGGAACGTTGGAGTGGATAAAGAAGCATGGATGAATAAGTTATAGAGTGTGATGTCCTTGGTGCAAATTGTACTTATAACTGCAGTATACTGCGAAAGGAAATTCAGATTTACACTAGCACGTTGCCAGGTAGATTTTTGTGCGTGCACTCTGTGACAGAGTGGAATGCAGACAAGTAACATGCCTGGTTTATATAGCCTACTCGTCACGTCTGAAAAAGACATCATCGTGGCTTTTATTTGACGCGCTTGCCGTTGTATAGTTCTGTAAATCGGTAATTGTTCGCCAAACCAAAAGAATCAAACAATCCTGTTAAACGCAGTAAACTTTAAATTGTAACTTGTGATATTACAACAGGACATTAATATGATAACATGTATAACACTAAATTGAACAATACTGTCTTGTATATGTTTTTTTTTTTTTATATAGTTTTTATTTTCTTTTAATTAACGAATGTATGAAACACGGACCATTACTTTATTCAATATTTCTGCTATGCAGGCGCAAATCGTAAATTTAAGCATTTTACAAACATGTTGCTTAATGAAAATGCCATTGGTCACATAATATTTCCAAATTGTGATTGTGTTCATCTATCTATGCAAATGTTTATGTAGAGACAAAAGAAGGTAAAACACTGTCTGTCACCATCACTTTAATGTAGTGATTGTGTGCATTTGTTATGACACTGATGAATGATACACCAGAAAACATCTTCAGCTTTTAGTTTTATATAAAAAAAAACCTTTGGGTAAATAGTGTTAAATTAATCTAAATGAATAATAAAAAATAAAAAAATTGACATTTTTTAATTTAAGTAGTGATGTCTTGGGAAGCCAATCATTGGGCGTTGGCTGGAGATGGTTCCAAAGTCAGTTGCTAGTGGAAGTTTGAAGCGGTTGCAGTCGAACTGGACTTTGCGGCACACTTAACTTTTGAACACAAAACTCAAAAAGAAAGAAAAGAAACTAAAGTAAAAGAATAAAATGATGTAACGAGACTAGGTGGTTCTTCTCATCATGGTAGCAGCTGGCATGCAGGCCAAAGCATGCTGGAATGGCGCTCAAAGAGCAGCGTCAAAACACTGTGGCAAAAGCAAAACAGAGAAGAGGGAGATGAAAGAGATTTGATGGTGTCCTGAGTTTTTAACCTCGGCTTTTGGAACCCTTCCCAACTGGTGTGTTGACCAATTAGACTTTATCTTAGCTAGGGGTGTTGCTCTGTTTCTCCACCCAATCAATAAATCAACATGTCATGGTCAGTCACATTGTCCGAATTTTCCAAAGTATTGCAAAATATACTTTTGGATGTGATTTCTATAAACAGAATATGATACATTTGACAAAGAATTGATTGGAAGAAATGTTTAAAGCATGATTTTTCATGATTTTTGAACTCCTAGGCCGTTCAATTAAAAAGACATACATAATATGTGATTAAAATATGATAGTCTAATGTGTGGGTTACATACATAAAATGGAGTTATGCGTATAAATCATTAGTTGCTCATAAGTCCTTTTAAGATGATTTTAGGTGCATATGGAAAATGCAATGTCTGTGAGGTTCTGTGTAAGACATATTTGTTCTGTGAACAAAGGAATTTCAGTCTGGTCTGTGTCTTCTATGTGGGGGAAAAGTCAATCTAAGGAAACTCGTGATTTCTATCGTGGAACACATGTGACGGCCATCTCTTTGACCATCAGTCTTGATTACTTGCCCCAAATTTGACAGTCTCCTTCCTGAGTTGGAATTATCAACAAGTGTTCATTTTTTTTTAATGTTGCAAGCTGCTCACTGACAGAGTTGATTGGTTCGCTTGCTTCAGACGAGCTGAAGCTAGGAATCTGATTTATGACGTCCTGTTACAGCCTTGGGGCCCCTCAGGAATTTTGGCTCATGTTTCGATGTTCTGATCGAATCGTAAATTTGTCTGATTCGGTCTCTGATATCCTACAATCTAATAGGTAGAAAATTAAATTTATTGTTAGCTTCCGGTTTTAGCTGTATCCCTTGTAACCACAACCAGTTCCTCCGTTGTGAGCCTGTCTGCTCCTCTAAACTGTCCGGGTGCTGCAGTGCTTTCGCGGTTGACTGCTGCAACTTTTTTCCTACAATATCACATTATTAACTACCCTTTTAGAAAATGTAATCCTTTGTGGATCCTCCTGATCTGTTCGTCTTTGTCCTATCCATGTTTCTTTGACAAATATGCATTTATCTACATGTCGTGGTATAGGCCTACATGGCAGAGATGTTCACAAGTCTTTAACTTGGAGTCCGAGTCAAGTCTGCCTTTGTCACCAGAGCATACCTGTCAAGTTTTGGATTTGAAAATAAGGGAAATTTTCCGGCACCCATCGCGAGCAGTCCCACCACCCCAACCAAGCTCCAGTATCCCTTACATTTTAAGACAGGTGACAAGAAAGCTAAAATCACCACTTGTCAACCACTTATAAACTACAATTGGCTTTATGCACAGCTGCACTACTTCCTGAACTTCAGGCAGCTCATTTGTTTCCTGTCTGCCATTATTGGATAAACTGATTAATCCAGGTGATCAGTTTGTCCAATAATGGCAGACAGGAAACAAAGGAGCTGCCTGAAGTTCAGGAAGTAGTGCTGCTGTGCATAAAGCCAATGATAGGCCTACCTTTGTTGACATTGACATGCTGTGAACATTCATAGCCTAAATGAAAACACAAAAGGGTATATATGAAGAGCATTTATTTAAAGGCTTATTTGCATATTTTCTGTTCATTTAACATTGCGTCTTTACATTTACATTTCATTTTCATTCCACATTCTTTTCACATTCACACACTCATTCATTTCATATTGCTTTTTTGTACAGTTTTTCTTTTAATTTCACATAACTTTTCTTTACTCTTTTAGTGACTTATTGTACTCATTTGTTGCAGACTTTGCATTCTTTAAGACTGTTTTGGCAGGAGTGCCTTCCTTCTCTGTCCTGGCGTCCATCATCTGTCTGTTTTTTCTTCTTTTTTTCCCCGCGTCGTCACTCATCAACTCATCATCTGACCTCACACACTAACCTGTAGTAAGCTACTGCAGGTGGCAGTTATCGCAAGGCTAGTGACAGAGCTCAGATTTTTTTGTGGGGGACGTTTTTTTTTTAATAACGCAGGTTAAAATATGGGAGATTTACGGGAAAATACTAATACGGGAGGACGGCGGGAAAGAAGGGTAAATTACGGGAATTTCCCGGCCAAAACGGGATACTTTTTTTTTTTTTTCTTTTTTTTTTTCGTGACGTATTGTCAAGTATGGTGACCCATACTCGAAATTGGTGCTCTGCGTTTAACCCATCCAAGTGCACACACACAGCAGTGAGTAGTGAACAAATGCACACACACACACACCGGAGCAGTGGGCAGCCATGCTGCAGCGCCCGGGGAGCAGTTGGGGGTTCGGTGCCTTGCTCAAGGGCACCTCAGTCGTGGTATTGAGGGTGGAGAGAGCGCTGGACATTCACTCCCCACCTACAATCCCTGCCGGCCGGGGACTCGAACCCGCAACCTTTTGATTACAAGTCCGACTCTCTAACCATTAGGCCACGACTTCCCCATACTTGACAGGTATGCACCAGAGTCTGAGTCAAATCTCGAGTCTTTGGTCACGAATCTGAGTCGAGCCTCACGTCATTTAATGGCTCGCTAAGAAAATCCCATTCAGAATCCTCATGTATTGAAATCTTCCTGATTACGAAGCTGTTATAATCTATAGACAAAACATATGAGCTATGATCTGCTTTGTTTAAAAAAAAAAAGGTGTTAAGATGTAAAGTTAATGTATATCCAGCCTGTTACTTATGTTTTAATTCATTACCATGTTCAAGTTTTTCTGTAATAATTCTATAATACGATTCCGATCTACCATGACACATGGAAATATTTGACAGATATTACAAAACCATGCAAATAAAGTATTTCTTTATGATATATATTGTATTTTTACATTTAGATAAATGAGAGGCCTTGTGACAAAAATAAAATAAATAAATGTTTTTTTCAGGATTCAGGGTTTTCCTCCTGAAATATATACTTTTTTAATATTTTACTTAAAAGCAGTATCTAACCTACTAAAAACAATGTAGCTACAATAATCAAAATAATCTCATCTTGAGCAGAAAAGAAAGATAACTAACAAGTTTAAATTCCATCCTAGCCATCTAACAAAACATTTCCCAATTATAATTAGGCCTACACAGGCTCTCTCTCTCTCTCTCTCTCTCTCTCTCTCTCTCTCTATATATATATATATATTAAATGTTCTTAGCCTACAGATTAATAATGCTAAATGTAGATCAGAAACGTGTTGTCACATCTGGGCTGAGTTCAGCCCCGACAAAGCGGTGCAAAAATGTTGTCAGTCGACTATGCATTACTTTACGGAGAGCTTACGAACTACTAGCTACGTCCTGCCTTACGAACAACTGGTGCAACCAAATAATTTATAGATTTAGTTACAAACTATAGCTTCGTCATCCGTGAGAGAGAAAGCGCTTGAATAAAGATGAAAATTAGATGAAAATCTTAGACTAGAGGATAGCCTTGTAGTTATATAAGTTTTTAAGGATGTAGGACTCAAGTTGCTTTTAAAATATTCACGAGTCCTTTTCCTCGAGTCTGAAGTATAGTCTGAAGTCGAGTCACTAATTTGAGTGCCCATCTCTGCTACACGGAATAAAAAAAAAAAAAAAAAAAAAAAAATTTTTTTTTAAATATATATTTACATTTATTCATTTAGCTGACGCTTTTATCCAAAGCGACTTACAATTGCTATATATGTCAGAGGTCGCACGCCTCTGGAGCAACTAGGGGTTAAGTGTCTTGCTCAGGGACACATTGGTGTCTCACAGTGGATTCGAAGCCGGGTCTCTCACACCAAAGGCATGTGTCTTATCCACTGCGCCATCACCACCCCATATATATATATATATATATATATATATATATATATATATATATATATATATATATATATATATATATATATATATATATATATATATATATATATATATATATATATATATATATATATATATATATATATATATATATATATATATATATATATATATATATATATATATATATATATACACATATACACATATACATATATATATATATATATGGGTCATTCTAGAATTGGGGGTACATTTTGCGTCTCCTAGATAAACCTTTTATTATTTTTCAAAAAAAAAAAAATTATTGAAACAGTTTTGAATAATTACACAAATTATATCAAGCTATCACTAAAAATAATATTTATGTGTATTTAGGAACATTTTTGTCTTGAAAATATTAAATTCAAGATTCCCTCTATACCTATTTTTGACTGTCTATGCCGCCTGAATCATACATTCAGCTTCAATTATCATGAAATAATTACGTCTAATTTTTATATTTTTTGTGTGATTACTCTACTATTTCATGTAAACAGTTGCATAATATATCTATTTTCTGTATTATTTGTAATTTTAGTAATTAAAAAATACATTTTGTGTCTGTCCCTACGTTCTGGTCAACTCTGTTAACTCTGTTATAAAAAGGCATAACAATCTTTAAAGCACTGATAGAAAAAGCATGTGACTTGCTCCAAGTGATGTCACTTCCTCTGGTGGGAAAATCTGAAAGGCACTGAGGTATGTCATTATTCCTCTCTCATTAATTTGTACAAAATGTTTAGGATACACCAATAGTAGATTAAATATTTGTCAAATCTGTTATTGTGATATTTCAGTGAATCTCTCATTCACTTTTTTAAAAACAATAATATGATGAAAATGCATAAATTTCTGTTTTAGACATGCCATGTGGTATCTGGTTTGAGGTTAGCATCTTGAGCTAAAGCACAAAATGGAGGAAAATGTCAACTCTGTTATTGTCAACTCTGTTAGTGGTCTATAAAGTTTAATGATAACAGAGTTGACAATGATTAACAGAGTCAAATGTTCCCTATCACATTTAAGCGTTTTGTATTATTTTACAAATATGGATTAATTTTACTGTAAATTATACATTTGTTGTTGTATATCATTCCAGGTTAAGGAAAAAAATGATAGGTAAATGAAGCTGTCAGCAGCAGAAAGGCAGCAGCAATACAGGGCACGGCGAGATGCCAACCCTGTAAGGCAGGCAGAAAATTTGAGAAAGGACAGAAAAAGATGGCACAAAAGGAAAAATGCAGGGCAGACAAATGAAGTGTCTGATCTGTGTGAAAGGGAGAAAAGGTACAAGCGCAGGTATTGGAGAGAGGCACACCAGAGGTGCAGAGCAAAAAGGCAGAGACTTGTAGAGATGACACCACCACAAAGTCCTGAACCAGACCCTGAACCACAGATATCCAGGTAACATTAGGTCCAAGAGTAGAATTTTATTTAGGTTATGTAGACACATGCAGATTGAGGAAAGTTAAGTTCTGTGATAGGACTGTCAACATAATAACTGAACTGTTTCCTCCAAGATGTTGTGTCTTGAAGGTATACTCCATAATTTCGCATGGTCTGTTTACACATTTTAATTAATAGTGCACTGTGCAACTTTGGAACTGCATAGGAATTCTCACCCCACCATTACTTAAAGGGTTACTCCACCCCAAAATGAAAATGTTGTCATTATTCACTTACCCCTATGTCGTTCCAGACCCGCTGGAGCTTCGTTCGTCCTCGGAAAACAATTTAAGATATTTTAGATGAAATCATTGTTAAATAACACTGTCAAGGTCCAGAAAAGTAGTAAAGACATCGTCAGAATACTCTATGCTGGATTTCATCTAAAATATCTTAAATTGTGTTCAGAAGACAAACAAAGCTTTTACGGGTTTGGAATGACATGGGGGTAAGTGATTAATGCCAAAATTAGCATTTTAGGGTGAGGTATCCCTTTTAAAGACAAGCCTGTTTTGTTCTAATGTTTATAAATACAAATGTAAACATATGGCTTACAAGTAAATCTAAAATTCTAGCAAACTGCTATTTCTTAGGTTCAACAGTGCAGATTTAAGTGAAGTGAAGTGAGATTCAGCCAAGTATGGTGACCCATACTCGGAATTCGTGCTCTGCATTTATCCCATCCAAAGTGCACACACACACACACACACACACAGCAGTGAACACACACACACACCGTGAACACACACCCAGAGCAGTGGGCATTTATGCTGCAGCGCCTGGGGAGCAGTTGGGGGTTCGGTGTCTTGCTCAAGGGCACCTCAGTCGTGGTATTGAGGGTGGAGAGAGCGCTGGACATTCACTCCCCCCACCTACAATCCCTGCCGGCCCGAGACTCAACCCCGCAACCTTTGGATTACGAGTCCGACTCTCTAGCCATTAGGCCACGACTTCCCACAAATATTTAAATACTAAATACCAAAATATGAATTGAAATAGGCTACTTAAAATTTGTATTAATTAATTAATTAAACAATTTTCAGACAAAGGCAGTCAGAACGAAGAAAAATAAAACGGGAAAACTCCAAATTATATAGAGAAATTGAAAAGTTGAAGATTTTGAACTACTATCCGCAAATACTAGAAACGCCTCCAGAGACTGACTTGTGTGTCTGAATCCCCTCGATCAAAAACACGGAAGGAGTTAGGAAGACATAAAGTCCCTGCAGAGATTCAAAAATCCCTCTTGTTTCATAATGCAGAAATAAACAGACATATGGGCAGAAATTGCCAATAATTGATGTGCATGCCCAGATTGAGAGAAGCTGTTGAATTTTATTTTCCAGACACATGCAGTTAATTTTCAAGTTCATGAAAGATCTGTAATTTGTATTTGTTAAGATTAAATAGTTGTTTTTGCATTTAAAATGGTTTCAAAAGTTTCAGAGTGTGACAGAAAACGTTGTTGTTTTTGGACTTATAACTATGGGTGGTCAACTCTGTTATTGATATCAACTCTGTTACCATCAGTGTCAGCTCTGTTTGTTTAAGATTTTGCTTTAAAAATATAATTATATGCGTTTTATTGTTAAAAAAAATTATTAGAAGCTGATTAGCCTAAATAGTTTTCTTACTACATGAAATGTTGTAGAATTTCAGTCATTTTTAAAGCTATTTTTAGAGAAAATGCACAATACCTTGGCAACGTTTCAGTTAAAGGTGTTGATATTTTTTACTCTAAAATAAAAAGTCAAAAATTTATCAGGCTTAAAGTTGAATTAATTGATGAAAAGACAGAAGTTCTCTTAGTGTAGAGAGTGTTTTAAATTTTGTCACATTTGTTAACTGTATATATTTGACCCAGTTTGTCTATAACAGAGTTGACAGATTTTTCTGTTCGTACTTAGATTTTCAGAATAATTTTTTAAAATCTTACAAGTTTAAGATCAGCAAATATTGAAAATATTAAATTTGAAGTGTGTTCTATGAAAATAAAAAAGTTTAACATAAAAAGAAAATCCTATTTTTTGTCTTCTTTTTCTATTTGAAATGTACCCGCAATTCTAGAATGACCCATATACATATACATATATACATATACATACATATATATATATATATATATACATACATATATATATATATATACAGACATATATATATATACATATACATATATATACATACATACATACATACATATATATATATATATATATATATATATATATTACCCTTTACATTTTATACCGTGGTTATGATACATAGGCCGCCATACCGCCCAGCCCAAATTAATTTCCAGCATATTAAGAGTTGGATGTAATATCCAGTTATATTCTGAGAGCTACTACATGCAGAATGTTGCTGCGCTCCAGGCAGGTTTTTTGGGCCCGTAAGTCACGACTTCAAACCACGACTCACGACTTTGTAGGGTTCCTGGCAAGTCACGCCAAACTACCTGAGCGCAAGGAATTGTGGTAGCTACAAGTAAACCAGCATGGCGGACCCGTACGGGGCTTATGCTCATTTCTATCGCCAAAGGTTCTTACTCCTTGCTTATTTGAAGGAAACGGAGGAGGATAAATGGCGCATAAGGCAAGATAAGCTGTTTGGTACTAAACTGTATCAAAGAGTGTCTCTCCTATGGTCTTTTGCTTGATATTTGAAATTCGGTGTGTAATGTACCCAAGCTCGAAGCTCCTCAGATTACAGTCTAATAATACTAGTTTTGGGGAAACCAGCTATTTTTTTTAATGAACAGTTCCAGATTCAGTCACCAGATGGCAGCACTTGAACGCTTCAATATGCCCTTGACAGTATTTTATTTGGATACACACTATCACTGAATCAACACACCAAAGCATGTATTGGTTGTGATAATGTGCCAGAAACATATACAGTTTCTTTGGAATTGAGTTAACATTCTTCTTGTTTTCACACAAATTGTAGGTGTGATGTAAAATTTCATGCATAACTCTGATATTGTCATGTGTGAACTCAGTTCTCCTGAATCTAAAATCACAGGAGTCATTTAGACAAAACTCACTAAAGCTAATGTGGAAAACATGAACCAAATGAACCAAAATGCTATACTCCGCTTTCTTAATTGTCTAAAATGTGTCAGTCACACAATAGTTTTTTTGTTTTTGTTTTTGAAATGCCAAGAAACAGAACATTGCAATTTAAAAAGATGAAAATTTTTTTTTTTTTGCGGACTGGCTCATAAATATTGAGGTCACTCAATATTTGGCTGAGGAACCAGAACCAGAAGTTATTGCATAGAAACAATAATTTGATCACATCCAAATGGCATGATAACACTTGTTCCTCCAATCAATGGCATGACAGAATTTTCATTGTTTTGTAATATAGTCATGTTTTATTTTTATGTTGAGTGGAGTGTCCATATGTCCAGATATTCTACTTTCAATATGCAATTCATGTAACAGTGCATGAGGTTTGGAACAAAGACACTCAATGAGAAAGAAAGAAAGAAAGAAACAGAGGGAAGTAACCCACAATTTGCCCATCTAATTCCTGTGAAGGCAACATTGCATCACACAAAAGAAACAAAAGATCAAGGTTTCTTATTCAGTGAGAGCACGTGAAAGGAAATAGGCTAAATATTTGTACCTGAAATTCAATTTCTCAACATACGTAATAGAAGTAATTTGAGCAATTCAAGCTGTTTTTCTAGTACACATGGAGTGAATAATAAGAGGAAATTTACCATCATTTGTGTGAGCCATTTGGCCCAAAAGAGAACGTTCTGGACATTTTCACAAAATAAGATACTAAAATGAGGTGACTGTAGTGAATAAGATAGATTTTATGCTATAATAAAACCAAATGATCACATAGCTGGAACTTCTCTCCGTTTCTTGAAAACACAAAGCATGTCACCGATAGATCAGAGAGGGGAGCTAACATAGAAGATCACAGGCCTTGTAAACTGAAAAATCTGTGATTCCCTGTTTACCACAAAACTATCAAATGGCTTCAGAAGACATGAAATATTACACAAATGGTATGAACTGATTCTTTGATGCTTTTTGTCAAGCATGAAAGATGGTCACTTTGATTATCTGCTTTTACTTTTTTGATGATGATGATAGAATTTAAATAAGATGTACGTTTATTTTGATTCACATTAGCATATCAAAAAATGGGGTTAAGCCTTGCTTTTTTCAAATACATTGACCATTTTTGACAACTTCCTGTCCTACTGTAACATTTGTTTGTTTAAAAATGTACTCTCCAGAGAAATTAAAAACCTTCACAAAAGTATAATACACTCTTAATTTAAACCAGTTGTACTGTTTCATGTTTTACGATATTAATGTTGAGCATGTGTTTTGAAAAATCACCTAGAATTCCTTTAATGCTTAGAGAGTTAAATAGGCTAAAATAATGCCATTTAATAAAGATCACACTAATTAAATGACAGCAAAAACATTTGGAGGAGAAAATGAATAGTTAAAACAAATTTAAATCTGATAAGAAATTTCTCCAGGCCATTTAAGATGTAGAGGAGTTTGTTTCTTTCAAAAAATGTTAATAGATAGACCGGAGTTACTTGTGGATTATTGTGATGTTTTTATCAGCTGTTTGTGCTCTCGTTCTGCCGGCACCCATTCACTGCAGATGATCCATTGGTGAGCAAGTGATGTAATGCTAAATGTCTCCAAAACTGTTCAGATAAAGCACTTATTTACATCTTGAATGGCCTGAGGTTGAGTAAATTTTCAGCTGATTTTTATTTTTGATGAATTCGTCCTTTAACAATAACAAATACTTTGTTACACATACAAATTTTATCATTTGCTTGGTCCCCAGTCCCATAATACCACACAGATTCTTTCCAACATGAACAGTTCACAATTCTAAAAACACAGTTCATGTATTTATGGAAGTGGACTGTGTAAACAGGAATTAATAACAGATTCCAAGGCAGTTCATTCCTGTTCTGGAGTCAGGTGGCAGGCAGCACCACCGGAGCACAGGGACTTGAGTAAGCAGGGACACATTGTTTTAAAGTCCTTCAAACAGAATGCCACAGATGCTGTTTGTGTGAATCGTGCCTTGTCTCCATATGCTCTTCCTCTAATTCCCAATGCAATTCATTGTAGTAGTTGCCATTATTTTGGGCTGATGTCCATCTGTGGCATTTAAGGAATTCTGCTTCCTGCCATTTCCTAGATAGATAAATTCATGCCACTCTGTGATGTGCTGTTGTGGTTTGTTTAAATGACTCGTATATTTTTTTAGCCTCCGTGCTACACATTCCACTTGTGTGATTCATTTAACATTGAAACACAAGTACGCAGGTATAGCGATTGTAAATTAAATAACAAATTCCTTGCTTGGAATAGATAATTGTGTATTCTTGCTGGAGATTCCACTGTTATGTGTCAGTGTTTCGGATTATAGGCTACTGTTCTCTGTGCAACATTTTGGCAGTTCGTCTTTTGTCTCTGAAAGGAAAATGGCCAGTCTCAACAACAATCACTCGATATTTCCTTTCCAGCCCATGTCAAATTCAGCGTTCAGTGTATGTGCTTGTTTGTCTTGAGGGGAGAGTACGGAGTGCAAAGGATCTTCAGTTTTCCTTCCTAAGACTCCAACAAGCTTTAGAAGACCTTACGTATGAAGTGCACGTATTGTGCTTCAGGAGCGTCTCAGGAGAGTGATGATATTCGCTAAACTCAAACCTTAAGTTACCTACATGATAATGCCAAAACTCATGTTGCTGCAGTGTTGGATTGAACCTTGCCTTTTTATGGAGAAATACAAGAAATATGTACTGTATGTGTAAATATCTACATATGTATATATATTAGGGGTGGCATGGTACACAGATGTCACGGTTTGGTACGTACCTTGGTTCGGGGGTCACGGTTCGATACGATTTCAGTACAGCAGGAAAAAATCACCAAATCTACTATGCTTAGTTTCTTTTCATTTATTTTGAACAGATAGTAGTACAGTAGTAATACTAAATATTATATTACAGTGGTGTGAAAGTGTTGGCCCCCTTCCAGATTTTTTTTTTTTTTTTGCATGTTTGTCTCACTTTAATGTTTCAGATCAAAACATAAAAAAAAACATGAAAAAGTGCTTGCCCCCTAAACCTCAGTTATGCACTCAATACTTGGTCGGGAATCCTTTTGCAGAAATGACTGCTTCAATGCGGCGTGGCATGGAGGCAATCAGCCTGTGGCACTGCTGAGGTGTTATGGAGGCCCAGGATGCTTCGATAGCGGCCTTAAGCTCATCCAGAGTGTTGGGTCTTGCGTCTCTCAACTTTCTCTTCACAATATCCCACAGATTCTCTATGGGGTTCAGGTCAGGAGAGTTGGCAGGCCAATTGAGCACAGTAATACCATGGTCAGTAAACCATTTACCAGTGGTTTTGGCACTGTGAGCAGGTGCCAGGTCGTGCTGAAAAATGAAATCTTCATCTCCATAAATCTTTTCAGCAGATGGAAGCATGAAGTGCTCCAAAATCTCCTGATAGCTAGCTGCATTGACCCTGCCCTTGATAAAACACAGTGGACCAACACCAGCAGCTGACATGGCACCCCAGACCATCACTGACTGTGGGTACTTGACACTGGACTTCAGGCATTTTGGCATTTCCCTCTCCCCAGTCTTCCTCCAGACTCTGGCAACTTGATTTCCAAATGACATGCAAAATTTGCTTTCATCCGAAAAAAGTACTTTGGACCACTGAGCAACAGTCCAGTGCTGCTTCTCTGTAGCCCAGGTCAGGCGCTTCTGCCGCTGTTTCTGGTTCAAAAGTGGCTTGACCTGGGGAATGCGGCACCTGTAGCCCATTTCCTGCACACGCCTGTACACGGTGGCTCTGGATGTTTCTACTCCAGACTCAGTCCACTGCTTCCGCAGGTCCCCCAAGGTCTGGAATCGGTTCTTCTCCACAATCTTCCTCAGGGTCCGGTCACCTCTTCTCGTTGTGCTGCGTTTTCTGCAGCACTTTTTCCTTCCCACAGACTTCCCACTGAGGTGCCTTGATACAGCACTCTGGGAACAGCCTATTCGTTCAGAAATTTCTTTCTGTGTCTTACCCTCTTGCTTGAGGGTGTCAATGATGGCCTTCTGGACAGCAGTCAGGTCGGCAGTCTTACCCATGATTGCGGTTTTGAGTAATGAACCAGGCTGGGAGTTTTTAAAAGCCTCAGGAATCTTTTGCAGGTGTTTAGAGTTAATTAGTTGATTCAGATGATTAGGTTAATAGCTCGTTTAGAGAACCTTTTCATGATATGCTAATTTTTTGAGATAGGAATTTTGGGTTTTCATGAGCTGTATGCCAAAATCATCAATATTAAAACAATAAAAGGCTTGAACTACTTCAGTTGTGTGTAATGAATCTAAAATATATGAAAGTCTAATGTTTATCAGTACATTACAGAAAATAATGAACTTTATCACAATATGCTAATTTTTTGAGAAGGACCTGTATATGTCATACTGACCAATTAGATGAAAATTTACCAGTAGCCATTTTTATTCAATAAACACGCTCTATTTAAATTACGATTTTGTTTTGATTTTCTGTGATTTGCTGCATAATTTGCCTGTACCTCAAGCTTGTTAAAAGTACAGTTATACATTTATATAAGTAAGTTCCACAGTTGTCACCTTAAGGACCATATTCTGTACCTTACAGGGTACTTTCGTGGCAAATGTACCTTTAGGTACAGAAACGATACCTCTTTTCTGTGTGTTGGCTGGTTTAGGCAAGGAGTATGGTCTTCTAAACTCTTTGGTTTAGGTCTGTCATGGATAAATGAATATGACAATAAAACCGCCAGTAGGTGGCAGGAAGTCCCTGGCTGTATCCGAAATCGCCCCCTATACCCTCATTCACTATTCCCTACATTAGTCCACTCATACAGTTCACTTGAAGGAGTGAATGAACATGAGTGAGTGAATTCGGACACTGAGTGCACCGGAAGGACTGCCGCTTTTTGCATAGTTTGCTTGCTGTTTAATAATCATTTGATAAGGGCAGCTCCAGTAGTAAGATTGAAGTATTTATCTTGAACTCTGTCACGGAAATTATGTATAAACCCTAATAGTCAATTTTAAATTAATTTTTTGTACCGTGTTGTATTACACTGCATTACGCTGTGGACGAGCGCTTCTAAAATGAATGGATGGATGATTCAGCTGCGGGCGCCATCTTCTGGCGAGACGTGGGAATTCATTCGGCACACGACTCTCACAGTGCATTATGGCGATTCTCTAGCCGTTGAGTGTACATCGGTTGTACACTTGTTTTTGCGGTGCATTGTGGGATTGAATGAGTGCACTCGAGAATATCCACTATGGTTTCGAACACAACTTAAAATGGCTGTCCCCTCAAATAGTGCACTATTTGAGGGTATAGGGGGCGATTTCGGATACAGCCCATGTTTTAATAAATGACTTGCTGAATCATATCAAACTATTCGTTCAAAATTTTTACATGTATATACACACACAGTGGGTACGGAAAGTATTCAGACCCCCTTAAATTTTTCACTCTTTGTTATATTGCAGCCATTTGCTAAAATCACTTGTTCATTTTTTTTCCTCATTAACCCTTTACCTGCCCCACCAAGAAAAAGACAATTGAAAAAATTTTTGTTTGCATTTCTGATCTTCTTATGTCACTAGTTACCACACTCAATGTATTTTTTTTCAACACATCCAATAATTTTTAAAATATCGGCCTCTACCAAATGGTTGATATGTCACTTTACGGTAAAAGTTCCAGAATTCATACATATACTATGAAAATCTGAAAATATGAACTATAATACTAATTTATTTAAAAACAATCAAAATAAAATACTTTTGTGTATTGAATCTTCTTTATTTATTGAAGTATGCCATAAAATATTTCAGGTTTTCATTTTAACACAGGAAATTATGTTTTTCGTGTTTTTTTTTAACAATAAACAAAAATAAATAACACATAAATAACTAAAAGTAACAAAACCAAAAACATTACATTCTTTCTGCATTCAAAAAAAAAAAAAAAAAAAAAAAAAGCAAAATATAGTAATAGTAATATATGTGACTCATGGTGCCAGTAATCCTCCAGCGATGGAAATTTGAAAACTCCCATAAAGAGAAGCATGGAAAGAAAATCTTCAATCTCTTTTGGGCTGGTCTTGATTGGATCTCCCAGCTCCTGGGCAGAGTACAGGTTGGTATGATGAGCAACTTGCTGAATCATCTCATCAGTGAAGAGCATTTTGAAGTATTGGAAAGGTGACTGTACATCCACAGGGGGTTGAAATCTTGATTCTGTGACCTGGAATTCCTCAATGTCTTCATGCTTCCAGATTCTTCTTGTGCCATTGTGTGGGCCTGAGGGGGAACTTCAGCCAGGGGTATCCTCTGGCTCCTTCAAAGAAACGGTTTTTAGAGTGTGTTTTCCTTTTCTTCTTTTTTTACGTGGAAGCTTTGTCGAGGATGTGCTTGTTGAGGGAGCATCATCTTCATCCAGGGACTCAAAAGAACTGTCACCAGCTACCTCTTCTCAGATGGGGTGATAATCAGGATCCTCTATTGGGTCATCTAGATCACTGAGATCAGCATCAGCATCTTGGGGGTTTTCTGGTACAAGGGCCTGAAGAGTGCGCATTCTTTTACCATAGAAACTGTTGACATCCATCTAGTAATTGTAAAAAACAACAACAACAAACAAATAAATAACAATCACTTCCAATTTTATTAATGTTAGTACACCAGCATTTGTCATTTAAGAAGTAAATGCCACTGACAATTATGATTTCCACACATTAATTCTAGGAATTCATTATATTTACTTCAAAAAATGTACAAAAGTGGCAAAAAATGCATACTTAAGAAATTAACTCAGTATATTCATGAAGAAATAACAATAGCTGTGTCATATCCATAGCTATGACTGATCAGAAGTTTATATTTCTCAGCAAATAGTCCATTCTGACTGCAGAAATGGATGATCTGAAAACATTAGCTTAGCTTTTCTACTTTTACCATAAAGTGACAAATCAACCATTTGGTTGAGCATGTTTTTGAAAAATTATTAAAAACATTTTTAATAATGTGATATTTCAGTTTTTCTTTTTTAATAAATCTGCAAACATGTCAACAATTCTGTGTTTTTTCTGTCAATATGGGGTGCTGTGTGTACATTAATGAGGAAAAAAAATGAACTTAAATGATTTTAGCAAATGGCTGCAATATAACAAAGAGTGAAAAATTTAAGGGGGCCTGAATACTTTCCGTACCCACTGTATATACACACACACACACACACACACACACACACAAAAGTTACCTCGAATTTGATTGCTTGAGCAGCATTCTAAGTCTAGTCACTTTCCGTTACAGTCATTGCTGGGAATTTTTGGTGACTAAAAGTCACTAATGGGTCTATGAGTGGTTTTATGAGTGAGATAATTTGCTCAACCGATTTGTTCAAAAATCCTGATTCATCCTAAAACCATCTTTATAAGTCAGTCATTGAATCATTCATTCAACTGATTTGCCTAAAAGCCATGTTTCATTCAGGGACGAAACCAGAGACTGACTGCGTCCGAAATGAGTGGGTACTACTTTTGAATAAGTACTTACTTTGCAACCATAGTAAATATTAAGTATATTAAGTATATAATTTGAATGTGTGTCGTATGCATCAGTTCCATCATTTCATACTCTCTCATGGCCTCATGGGATAGTAAAGTATTCATTAGACTTGCACTTTAGAAATTCGCTGAAAGTAGTAGGTCATACAGGTATTTTTTGCCTACTGCTTTATGAAAACTGTGAATTTGGACATAATACATACTGTTTTTTGGCTATTCTATATAGTAGGGAGCTATGCATATCCAGATGCAGCCACTGTGTTTATGGATGAATCATTCATTCAAACACTTTATTCATAAATGCCGATTCATTCAGGAACAAGTGATTTTATAAATGAGTCGCTGAATCACTCGTTGAACCGGTTTATTTAAAATCTCATAATTCCCAAGTTTTGGGCTGATTATAGTAAGCACTGGTTCCACCTTCAAAACCCAAACCATACACAAAGATAATATGATAGGCTCTACACGATTCAATCCTTATGCTGAGAGAGGACTGTTAATTCACAGACTTGTTTTATTAGAAACTCTCCCCTTTTTATTGTTGTACATCCAATCCAGCACACACCCATCTCCTGAAACACAAGCTAATGCATATAATGGGATTCTCAGTGGCTCCTGCCTCGCCCCTTAAAAAGGTCATAAGTCGTGTTCAATTTCTATAGCAGGAAGAGTGCATGATAGTATAATGGGTGCTATGATGTAATATATGGTGTGAACGGATCGCAGTGGCATGAAGACTATCTGACAATCTGGAGAGCAGGGCAATTGACACCGTTTCCTTCCCTCCTTTGAGGATTTTGGCCATCCTTGAAAGAGTTTCTTGGACCCAGTCAAGACTCTTGTTATTGTCTTAAAGTATCTAGGACACAAGCTGACAACAAACTGTTTTTGTGCAAAAAAAAAAAAAAAAAGTGTTAAGTTTAAACGAAATCCTGAAATTGAACTTTTGAGCAACAGTGTTTGGATGAATGTCAAGGTAATGATAAACGTGTATGATAAAAATGATTGCCGAGAAAAGGACGAAATATGAGAGAATAATTTTAATTTCACCTTAGAAGCTGGATTTAATTTTAGTATGTACTTTCAGTGACATACTAGTAGACTTTGGTTAAAGCTGAAATAACACTTAGACATTACTTATGCTTTGACAAAAAAAGTTTATCTGCTTTGTAATAGCAGTGTTCTGTGTCCTCTGGGGTTTAAGATCATCTTTCTTGAAAATGGTATAAAAGTTAAAACTTAACTATTTATATATATATAGTAAAGTATTCATTAGACTTGCACTTTAGAAATTCGCTGAAAGTAGTAGGTCATACAGGTAATTTTTGTCTACTGTTTTATGAAAACTGTGAATTTGGACATAATACATACTGTTTTTTGGCTATTCTATATAGTAGGGTGCTATGCATATCCAGATGCAGCCACTGTTTTTATGGATGAATCATTGAATCACACATAAATATATATATATATAATCAATTATTCCCCAATTGTAAGTTGCTTTGGATAAAAGCGTCTGCCAAATGACTAAATGTAAATGTAATATACATATATATAATTACTTAATAATTACTTAATTCTTTCTTTATATTTGTTATATATATATATATATATATATATATATATATATATATATACACACACAAGTAATTTGATATATATATATATATATATATATATATATATATATATATACATACATAACAAATATAAATAATTAATTAATACACATCTAGATTAATATTGTGATAATTAATAATAAAATTATGCCAATTTATTTAATGCATAACCACAAGTTCAAATAATTATATGCACTATAATTGCATAGTTTATATATATTTTTGAATAAATGATTAGATCCAGACAAGGATCACTGACAATAATTTTTAATCAAAAAGTGATTAAAATCAAAGGGCTTTTTGCTACCAGGCTTTAGGACAAAATGTGAACCAGCTAAAGTCAAAGCAGGTGGGCTGAGGTGGTCTGTCTTAACTCAGTTGCTAATGCAAATAAATCGCTTTCAACGAACCTCTCCTCTTGGCTAGTTTTTTTTTTTCTTTTTTTCTTTTTCATAAAGCCACACAGGAGCTTGTCTCCCACATGGAGCTCAGTTGTGAAAATGAGTTGCAAAATGGCTTTCTTCAAGAGTAGTAAAGTTGAAGTGTGAAAAGCAAGACTGCATATTTGTGTGTGTGTGTGTGTGTGTGTTGTTGGGCACCACTGGTTGTTTCAGATGTATTCAGACTACATCTGGAGTGTGCGAATTACATTAACAGGCTATAGTAGCCCCAAACAGCCTGAAGCCATGCATTTATAGATCCTGCCTGTGTCTTAGCTCATTCTTAAAGTTTTAACAACCATTGTAGACTCCAATATAGCTGTGGACCTCAGTAGAGAGCAATAAGTAAGTCTCCTCTTGTTTGTGCAAGCAACTTGTGACTTCAGAATGCCAGTATCCGACCAAATAGACAGAATAAGCCTAATATAACCTAACAATTCCCAGATGACACAAAGCAATTCCAGAAGTAAGGGTGAAGCTTTGTCTTTTAAGTAGAGCTTTGTGTTTATGGCTTGAAGAATGGTTACTTGTAAAATCAGCGTATACAACTGGTTCTATTTGAAAATTGTTCCAAATAGCACACATAGTCCTCTATAGACGATGGAGGAATTTCCAAAATACTCTGGTGGCTGAGAACAGATGGAAATGATCAGATGGATTTAGAAACAATGGATCATATTCATAAAGGCTCCAGATAATTCTACTGTCCACAGTAAGATGATGCAGAAAGTGTGATTAATAGATTCTGCATTGAGGATGATCATGTAATCTCACTGACTTTGGTTTTGACCTTTTAAAATGGCATAAAATACTCATTGTACAAACAGATCTATTTACATTTTAGTTTATTTGAGGCTGATCACAATCAAAATGAATCTGATTATGATTTTATTGCACAATGATGTGACGTCTGGAAATTTCCATGCTGAATAGGACAAAAGACAAACTAAGTATTAACATCATGAAATCTCAAATGGGACCTTTTGAAATGATTCTCTGAAATTTTAATTAAAGGGTTGTTTTAGTGAATAATACGTTTTGAACGCTGCCCTGCCTTAATGCCATACATATGCTCAATATCATCTTTGTCGTGGTTTTAAAAGAACCAGTGAGCTCAAGAACATACATGCTGAAGCTGTGACAAGCTGGACTTGCTTAACTGTGGTTTTTTGACCAAACATGTTATTTCAACCAATTTTGAGCCAGCCTGAACCAGCAGAAAGCACTCTTTTATAACATGTATATACTGAAATGATGCATGCCATTACTTTTTTTTTATTAATGTCTTAAATGCTTTAAGGGAATTTTTATAAACGCCATTTTAGAAGGTAAATCTACAGAAAAGGATCAACTGGATAGCGTATCTGTGAATGAGAACTACACTGCTTGAACTAATTATAGGATAATATGAAATAATAATAACCATTAATTAGTCAACTATTCTCAGAGAATAAAAAAAGGGAATTTATTTTCTCAAATTTTACTCCGTCTTTATCCATGGGAGAGCACAAGTTGTAAAATTAAAAATTGATCAAACCAAAACATCCTCATGCAGCCAAAGGAACCAATCGGCATGACTGTAAAAATAAGACCACACTAAACTGAGGCTTCAACTATCATAGTCTGAAATAAGACCAATTTGAAGTTTACTTTCCTACTGATTGTCAAAATATCACATTGTAGATCTTGTTGCGGGTTGAACTGGTCATTGATATTTCTGTCCAAATGTGACCATTGTTTTTATTTTGACTGTAATCTGATGATTGGATTGGATTGGTTTAGACCACCGGTGTAAAATGTGATTACATTTCTAGTTGTTCCATCCTTATTCTCCTTGAAATTAACAAAGATGTGCTAAAAATCCTGTATCTGCTAGAAGCTTAATATATCCACTGGATCTTAATGTACTCTTATTTATTCTGGGCCATAGTTTCCAAAGTATCACAGACTTTATGGCTTGAAATGGCATCTGCTTTGAAAACTTATCTTGATAGATTATAACTATTTTAGGCTCTCCAAAAAGAAGGAATGTCATGTTTAAGTTTAAATTACATTGCATAGAAAAAGTACCAAGACAGATTCTGAGAAGTCTGTGTCTATAGCAGGGCGTCTTTTGACCCCTAGCTGTTTCTTCACAGACGTACATGGGGTGGCTTTAATTGTTGAAAGGAAAAACACCCTCCCGACTTGCCAATATCCACATCCTCTCTTTCTTGCCCTTTCGATTAATTTTTCATAATCACTTAATGGTTTCCTTTTCCCACACGCTAAAAAAAAAACAGGCCCATCAGGGCACAGGCACACTGATGCTTATTCTGGCCTCTCTTGTCAGCAAGGCCTCAGCGGAATTCATGTCAGACCGACTTGTTGAGGAGATGAAGTTGGGCGCTGTTTAGTGCAGACAGCTCATTTTTCTGCACCCAAAAGCTTCTGTCATTTTCAAGAGATTAACATTTAGACCACAGCCATCATCCTGAAACTTGTGTGGGATACTCTGTTGGGGTCGACCTGTGACTGATTGATTCACTGAAAGGCAGAGACGTGGGAAAAAAGGCGACGTCCTCCTTTTTCCTTCGTGAGCTACTCCAGCACTGGGTGTAGTTTGGAGGAAGTCTTAATCTTTTAGCGGAGGAGTGTTTGGGAGGTGTTTACCCTCTTACACTTGTGTGTTTATTGTGGCGGTTTGGTGGTTTCAGGCAAGGAGGAAAATGTAGGAGGGGGCGCTCTGGCTCGACTAGCTGGGCAGGAAGAGGGTGAGGTGCTATGGAAGTATTTGCATCCCATAGGTCAGGTTGCCCAGGCTTATTGTACTTTAATATGTACTGTTTCATATGACTGTACTTAGTAACATGCAACTTTGAGTGACAGCAGGACAACCATGACTCCCAGTGCTGCTAGATCCATCAAAGCAGCCAAAAGGCCAAAAACGGTGACCCCTCAGGAACTCAGTCTGAAATATCTATGATTTATAGCCTCTGAGAAAAGAGAAAGGAATGGGGTCTGTTTTCCAGGCCAATCAGTCAGTCATTCCATGTTCCACCTCTGTGTATTTGTTCTTGGGTCTGTCAAGGATATTGAGAAGCAGTCATTCCATATCTCAATCATTTGAAGAGCACACCCAGCAAATACGGAGCAATCCTCTAATGTTATTACTGTATATGGTTCCCCTTTCATTATGTCTTTGGAACACCAACTTCTACTGTTTCAGTTTTGTGTATATGTGCATGGGTGTGTAAAGAACATATAAAAAAAAAATCAGTAAAGGTTCATTTTAAGGTTTCACTTTTAATACTCAAAAAGTAACATTCTCAAATGTTGCAGACACAAGCATTGTAATATAGGGATCTCTCTTAATTTAGTATATATTATAAAATATAGCCTACATATGTGACCCTGGACCACAAAACCAGTCGTATGTCGCATGGTTATATTTCTAGAAATAGCCAACAATACATTGTATGGGTCAAAATGATAAATTTTTCTTTTATGCCAAAAAGCATTAGGATATTAAGTAAAGATCATGTTCCATTTAAGATATTTTGTAAATTTCCTACCGAAAATGTATCACAACTTAGTGATATGCATTGCTAAGGACTTCATCTGGACAACTTTTAAAGGCGATTTTCTCAATATTTAGATTTTTTTTGCACCCTCAGATTCCAGATTTTCAAATAGTTGTATCTCGAACAAATATTGTCATACCAAACAAACTATACATCAATGGAAATCTTATTTATTCAGCTTTCAGATGTATAAATCTTAATTTAAATAAATTGACCCTTATGACTGGTTTTGTGGTCCAGGGCCACATATATGTAAAATATTCTAAAAAATGCAAGGTAAAAATAAAACTTTCACTCATGTACCATCCACAACTTAACATTGTGGCCAGATGCAATTGGTTATAGTTAAAACGCCTTAATGATGGATTTGTTTATTTAAAACACAGATTTTTGCTTCACACACTGCAATTTGATGGACTGGAGTTGTGTGGATTACTTGTAGATTATTGTTGTTTTTATCAACTGTTATAATATACTGAACATAAACTTGACAACTGGAGTTGTGGAAGTGATTTAAAGTATAAATTGGGTATAAACAGGTTGGCTATTTAGACAAATGAGGACAGGACTCAGTTGATTGCCAGACCCGTAGTAATGCCACAAACAGATTCCACAATCAGCTCTGAAAATAAACTTTGCATTTTCCCTCAAGGTACATGCAAACAATGCAGGCCTGTTGGTGTCATGTGTGGATAGTGTACCTGTAGGCAATGATATCCCTAACCAATTGCAGCTTAGTTTTGTACATCTGAATCCATATAAAAATCATGCACAGGTGAGTTAAGTTACATAACACCCAGTTCGTGATAGGACAGCACATATACAATGCAAAACCTGGCAATGCAGCAGACACTTAAATGATGCCAGGTGCATGATACTGGAGCCCGTTCAGGTGTAAAATACAGGCAGAAATTATAGCTTTTATGGACTTGAGGATTTACTTCATGACCTTTAGCTGAGGTTCCCAGGACCACACACGGGAAAATATATTTCTAAAATATTTCTACTTATTGACATGTTCTGGCTACCACAAGTTTTTCTACACATAATCAAATTTACGTTACTCCGCAGATCTCCATAAATTCATTGTTGTGCTGCATTTCTGTCGCTGCTTATTTTGTTTACATTGTATAAACATGCTAGCTGGGACGTCTGAAACTCTAGTCCTTTAAATGAACAGAACAAGCCACTCATTTATTTACACGTCCGTACTTGTTTTCGTTTCTAGTTCAGTGGAATATACAGGCACCAGACGAAAACCCAATGTTGGCTACATGTTGAAATGTAAACTTCATCCTCATTCACCACTACGAACAAGGTAAGCAAGCCAAAGCAGAGGGGGAAAATAAGGCTAGACATGGCTTTCCCCCCATTCTCAAATACTCATATCCACTGACTGGGCGGCTGTTTCTAGTTATTTCACTGTGAGCACACACGTTATTTTTATCAGGTCTCTCTTGGGATTGTGCAGCGGATGCAGATGCGGCTATGGTACAATCTGTTGCAATCCAGGTTATAGGGAAATCCTCATTTCAGCTGGAAACAGATAAATGGTGCACAATTTTACAGCATAAAGTCCATGGTATGGTCAGAGTATGCAGTGTTAGAGAAGGAAGAGGTGATATAGCCCAGATGCAAAAGTGATGCGATCTTAGTTCTAAAGAGCCTTGCTGAAAAGGAGAAGTGATTTGAGTGCATATACATGGCTTAGCTTAAAACACCAGGGAAGGAGGCCACCTGCTGTATGAATATGCTTGAAGACAAAAGATGTGCTGGATTTAGCTCCACAGCTTGTTTTTGATCCTTCCCATCCGATGGCTGAAGATTGTGGATCCATTATGGAGCTACAGGGGGGTTCTATGGAATGAGAAACAGTGAAAAATCACACGCACACTTTTGGCAGACACAGACACAAGGACTGGGATGGAAGCAGAGGTGATTTATTATATTTACAGTGTCAAGCTGAAACAGTGGGCGGATACCAAGTGGAGTTGGGCCAATCACATTGCTCCTATGTACACATCCACTGAGGTCAAAAGTCTTAAAGACCACTGATCTCCAACCTTGAGGTCATACGTGCACCACTTTCTCCACTTAATACTGCTTTTAAGGAGGCAGGTTGGATGGGACGTAAGTGGAATCCATTAATCCAAGTGTACATTGTCACCAATCAAACTTTTATTGAACTGCGTACATGTAGCACCGTTTTTTAAATTGTCCGTATCCAGGTTAATGTGCTGTATTTCCCTGTTCAAAGTCTTCAATATTGTTGGTTGACTTGCGTAATGATCTTAGATTGTCAACAAGCAATGCTTCCAGCACAAACAAAATACATGTGTTTGCCGGCTTGCACTGTCAATTTGATAGAATTTAATCTGGAATGATGAGTGCATATATTTGGTAGTCAAAACTGAATACATTTGAATCATGTGCAGTATTATTTCAATAAGATAGTCTAGCTTATAAATAAGTTAACAATATATAATACATGTTATACTTTATTTTACGGGACTTAACATGATACAAAAATATTGATCACAGTGTATTTTTCTTCGCAGAGATTCGAAATGAATGCTATGAACTAGGGAGTTTCAAAACATTTCATGGCAATAAATTATGTAATCATTATCTGACAAATACGTATAGACAATTCAATTAAAACAATGAAAAAACATGGCTCCAGCCTTTAGAAATCTCTATCGGTCCTTGATAGCTCACCCCATGCTCGATATGTGGGGTTGAATGTGGACATTTCTTGTCTCCCGTTACTTGACGCTAGTCCACATGACTAGCATATGTGAGTCAGATAAGCAGCAGCCAAACACAGCACTGCTCTAAATGTCAGCGAGTCCGTTAGCATTCAGCTCCACCTGCGCTTAGCTGTGTTTAGTTCAGTCTCCCCCAGTATGTGGGTATACAGCGACACAGTTCTTCACTGAAATACAAATTATCGTTACATCCTCTTTTCTTGGGGTCCACATTACATGGTGGCCTGACACAACTAAGAAAAAGAGAGGGGAAAAAACTGCTATTACTATCTGATATCATCACTGTAGCATTTAAGTGCATTTTGTAAAGAACTATTAAAATAATAAAAAATAATCACCATTCACAGTATTACTTATATAAAGTTGATCAATGTGAAAAAAATAAGATAATATATTTGAAAAATAATAAAATGATGGAACTGATAGAAATATACTGTAATTCTCTGACACTTTGACAATAGAGGCTGTGAATTAATATAAACTGTATTGTGAGACAATATTGAAAAATTAAACATTTCTTAACACATTTCCACAAACTGTAATATTTGAAAATAAGGTTTAATTTTAAAAAAATATATTAGTTAACATGAATTAACAATTAACAATACTTCTACAGGATTTAATAACCTTAATGCTAATTTCAACATTTAATAATACATTTTTAAAATCAAATTTTGCATATGTAACATTACTTGATACACTAAACTAACACGAGCAATGAACAAGTGTATATTTATTGTTTTACATAAAGATGAATAAATGCTGTAAAAAAATACATTGCTTATTGTTAGTTCATGTTAGCAAATACATTAAATAATGCTAATAAATTAGACCTTATTGTAAAGCGTTTCCCCACAAAATTTGGGCTCTACCATAGACATTCGATTCCTGCTGTCCTATGCTGCTACATAAAGCATAAATCACCTTAAAATGAGGTAATGGTACAGGGCCTTGGGGTTGAGAAACTGAAACTAATAGAAATTAAGTTTATTTTTTTTGTATCAGTTGCACAGGTCAGAAAGGAAAAGAGCATGAAAAGCCATGTCATATGAAACATTTAGCTAAGGTTTAAAGCAATACTATTTAGGAAGCCAAACATTTATTTTCCCTCCCTGCTTTCTGTATATTCCATATATAACAGTCCGTGAATTTTTAGAGATATAATCAAATAAGAATGGGAAATTATTTGAGTAAATGACATTTCAATTAAATTAAAATATCAAAATAATAACTAAAATTAAAAGGAATTGTAATGGTAATATAAAAATGTTTGTAACAACATCAAGGTGAGTAATTAATGACTGAAATTTCATTTTTGGGTGAAATATCAACATGGACTGTGACAATTGTGTGAGTTTGGGACATTTTGGCAGACTCCAATGGCAGACTAGTATGGTATGACACTCTCTCAGTATCTGAAAAGACAATAATTTTACATCTGAGAAATAACAGCAAACTCTTTCTCACCTGCACGTGGCCAGATGGAACCGCCTTCCTTTTAAGAAGCACTTGTTAGGGGTTTCTGTGCATTCACACACACATTTGGTGCGGTTGAGAGGCAGACTGCTAGGACACACCTTGGCGCAGGTGCACTGGCAGGTGTCTTTGTTGAAGCTCTGTTGAGGCCTGCAGGAAGAGGGCTTTGCTTTACACACACACTGACAGGTGTTCTTGTCCAGGTAGCGGTGAGGTCCACAGCCTGCCATTCGCAGCTCTTTTTGGCAAACACACTGACAAGTCTCCTCGTCCAGCTCTTTGTCGGGGCCACAGAAGTCTTGATCAATGTCTGCAGATGGAGAGAAGAAGAGAAATAAAGAAGTCCTTGTTTTATGTTACGATTTATTTTTACATTTGTGAGGAAATCTTTTGTCAATGCTATGGAATGCCTGGCTGATTCCCAGAGCGTTACACAAGTAAAGAACAATGTCCAGCATGCACATTTGTCTGACATGATAAACTGTTTGCAATACAAACTTTCTACCCAGCATTCCTTATGCTACCCCCAAATGCCTAAAGAGATGTTTTTCTTTACAACGTAATGAAACCATTACATTCGGTGGCTGATTCAACTCTACTACAGTATATCTTCCTTTGTTTTGGTGTGTACAAAATGGCCTAAGAACTTGGCTGGAGAGAGAAAGTGAATTCCTGTCACAAGAGTTTGTGTTTTGTAATGATTAAACTAAACATGGCCATATTATGAAGAATCAGAGTTATGTAGAAGGAGCTTATAAACAGCCATATAAACTTTTTGTTAGCATGTTGTTGCTATACAAATATGCAGAGAACCTTGCAAAATAGACAAAATGTTATATTATTTTAACCAGAATGGTTTTAACTTTAAGTTGTTGTCACATTCATGGCGTGTAAATGGTATTTTTGTAGTGTGGTTTGCTGTTGCCTTTTCAAGACATTTCTCTTGGGAAACTGCTCAGTTACGGTAAATAAAACAACTATATTTGGTTTTCACTGGAAAGGTACCATACTGGTCTGGTTTTGTCGGAAAAACCACATTTAAAAAAAACTTCTTTCACAACACAGGGATTTTTTTTTTTTTTTTTTTTTTTTAATGTGTCACTGTGGATTCAGCTCACATATATGATTTCACACAATGTATTCCCTTTGAGAGATATGGGGGTTACCTCACTTACCATACTTGAGATTCAAGTCAGCATTTATATTGGTTAGAATAACACAGAGCATTTCTGCAGGCGTTGGATTTAGGTGGTTGTTCTGAAACACTTATTTTATTCAGATGGATAAATGGTTTTTATTAGAATATTAGGAGATTGGCTAAATGAGGCTGGATATATAATTTGCTTCACTGGACTCGAGCAGATCAGATGCATTCTGTGCAAGATCATTTTTTGGCACCAACTTTTTGGGGGGCCAATGATGACACACCTTTTAAATGTTTTCAAAATATATATTAAAAACTGCATTTCAAACTTGCAATTGCAATGAATATGCATTTTTTTCTGATGAATAATATTTTAAGTTTTTTTTTTTTTTTTTTTTTTTTAATTAAAATTAATTTAGATTTTTTTGTGGGCATAAAGTTAAATATATCTGGATGATACAACTGTTTTGATATCATGAAGAAAAAAGAAAGAACTGAACATGGTATGGTTAGTTCAGGTTATGAGATGCCATGCGGTACAACGTAGTAATAATAATAATTTTGGCAAATAATTATATTGTTACCTTCAAAAATATACTTAAATAGTTTTTTTAATACAAAGTGTAAACAATGTATCATTACTTTCAAACTTTTAAAATCAATAAATGTTTTATTTATATATATATATATATATATATATATATATATATATATATATATATATATATATATATATATATACAGTGCCCTCCAAAAGTATTGGAACAGTAAGGCCAATTCCTTTATTTTTGCTGTAGACTGAAAACATCTGGGTTAGGCATCAAAAGATGAATATGAGATTAACTTTTCAGCTTTTATTTACAGGTATTTTCATCTGGATCTGATACACAACTTAGAAGATAGCACCTTTTGTTTGAACCCACCCATTTTTCATGTTACCAAAAGTATTGGAACATGTAACTGACAGGTGTGTTTTGTTGCCCTGGTGTGTCCTATTAATTGATTATTCAAACAATAAATAGCACTGAATGTCTGCGCTCAGTTTCAGATCCGTGCAGACTGCATTTATAGTTAGTTAGACGTGTAACCAACATGAAAATCAGAGAGGTGTCTATGGGTGAAAAACGAGCAATTGTGAAGCTGAGAGAAGATGAAAAATCAATCAAACCATTGCACAAACACTGGCAATAGCAAGTACAACCATATGGAATCTCCTGAGGAAGAATGAAACCACTAATGTACTAAGTAATACACCTCAAACGGGTAGATCAAGGAAAACATCTGCAGTTGATGACCGAAACATTGTGACAGCTGTAAAGAAAGAAAAACAACTGTTAGTGACATCAGCAACAACCTCCAGAGGGCAGGAGTGAAGGTATCACAATCTACTGTACATGAACAAAAGTACAGAGGCTACACCAGAAGATGCAAACCATTCATTAGCAAGAAGAATAGGAGACGAGCCTCAGAAATTCTGGGACAAGGTTTTATGGACCAAAGTGATGGAAAGGCTAAAGTTTTGGAGAAAGAAAGGATCTGCTCATGATCCCAAACATACAAGTTCATCTGAAACACAGTGTACACAGGTGTACATCATAGTACACATTACACAAGTAATGTAATGGCTTGGGCTTTCATCGCTTCTTCTGGGACAGGCTCATTAATCTTCATTAATGATGAAACACATGATGGCAGCAGCAAAATTAACTCAGAAGTCTACAGAAATATTTTGTCTGACAATTTACAGAAAGATGCAACTAAACGGATTGGGAGATCCTTCATCATGCAGCAAGATAATGACCCAAAACATAGTGCCAAAACAACAAAGGAGTTCATCAGGGGCAAGAAGTGGAAGGTTTTAGACTGGCCAAGTCAATCTCCACACTTAAACCCTGCAGAGTATGCATTTTACCTGCTAAAGAAGAGACTGAAGGGAGTAACCCCCTAAAACTGAAAGAGGCTGCGGTGAAAGCCTGGAAAAGCATCACAAAAGAAGAATGCAAAAATTTGGTGATGCCAATGGGTCACAGGTTTGATGCAGTTATTGAAAGCAAAGGATTTGCAACTAAATATTAAGTCTTTTTCACTTTAATCTATGTTAATTCTATATTTTCCAATACTTTTGGTAACATGATAAATGGGTGGGTTCAAACAAAGGGTGCTATCTTCTAAGTTGTGTATCAGATCCAGATGAAAAATAAAACCTGTAAATAAAAGCTGAAATGTTAATCTCTCATCTCATATTCATCTTTTGATGTCAAACCCAAATGTTTTCAGTCTACAGCAAAAATAAAGGAATTGGCCTTACTGTTCCAATACTTTTGGAGGGCACTGTATATTTTCTTTATCTTGGACACCCTTATTTATCATTGACACTTGAACAATCAAGCCACATATCTGAAAAAAAAAAGAATCCATTCACACCATACAAATAAAGTAACAGAAGAAAATACAAGCACCAAATAAAATCCAGCCAAAGTTACACGCTCTGACAGCAATCAGTGTTTTTGCAATGGTCCTCTGTCATGGTCAAGCCACATAACTGCTCTCAAAGCATTTCAGCTATGTTTATGTGCCTCAAAGGACATACAGAACATACTTGGGCTGGAGGTGTAGAGAGAGAAAGTACTAGTGGTGAAAAAAATGACCCTTTATATCAGTATAGCATCAGTTCATCTTATGCAGCCTCCCACTGCAAGTTGAGGAAGCTCTTGCTACCTTTGAGCATTTATATGTTTGAGAGGGAACATGAAATTACACAACTGGAAAGAGGTGAGTCCATAATGCTTAGGTATTCGTAGTCAAAGTAAGCTGACCCACAAGATAATGTGCTATTACAGTATGCATTATAAAGCTTTTCTGTCACAGGCTGCGCCAAGTAAAAGGAGATGTGGGACATTTCCATGAAGTATAATATTCCTGACACATTCCTCCTAGTGTGTCTGCTTTAGCAAAGATTCATTTAACCTGTTTCACTCCCCAACCGCTAAAGTGGAGCTGAATGCAAATCTATTATTCCATTTCACTAGGACAGTCAACAAAATTGGCCAGCATGCTATAGCAACATAACCATCCACACCAAATCAACCTGTCTTTTCAAATTTAATATAGTGTCCCAATATGTGTGCAGCTGTTTTATCTGCACTCACACATGCACTATGTATTTATGCCTATTTTAGCCTTAGGGACTTCAGACTGCAGAGCTTATGCATTCTTATGCTGTATGCATAAACCAACAGACTGCTGTATCCACATCAGGTTTGACCTGTCATATTTACTAAGCGTAATGAAGACAAGTATGTCACTACCATCACACTGAACCTGATTTACATCATGCTCCATTTGAACAAGAACTCAGGTTTGCGATCAGATAGAAGGCTGAGAATGAGCGATTATCCTATTTTAACTGAGCACACGTTGCTGGGGATGTTTTTGTTTGGCTTGAACGATTGCCACAAAGCTGAAAGCAGCTATTATGGCAGCTTTCCTCTCTGCAGAAACTCAACCGTGTTTTTGTAGCCTTTGTTTTGTTGACATGTAGTCAGGGGTGTTGATTGCGGAGTTTCGCTCTGTGATTGCACTCTCCCTTCATGACAAACTATTTCCTTATTTCCAGAGTGGACACCAAGGTTGCACTTTCACCACCCATTCTAAGAACAGCATATTTATTTATTTATTTCATAATACATATTTAATAAATAAACAAATTCATAAATAAGTTCACTCATTTTAGTCACTGCACATTTTGGCATATTAATACCAAATATTTTGTTTGTATTTATATCAATAAATAATATGCATTAAATAAATAAATAATACAATTTAAATTTAAATAAATAATACAATAATACATTTCTGCTTTAGTCAATGCATATAATACCAATTATAGCTATTTAATAAATAATTAAATATGCTGTTCTAAATGCAACTGAAGCAAATGTATTTATTTATTCATTCTTATTTATGCTTTAGTTACTGCATAAAAGTCAAATGTAATTAAGTGCAATAAATTGAACTGCTTTAGATTAGATATAAATAATTTATTTTAAAAGAATGCCACAGTTAACACTGAAGAGGTCTGTTATAATTCAGGTATCGGGTTTCTTCTAAGGTGGCCGACAGACTTGCCCAATAGAAATAGGTTTTGCTCAGCAAGAACTAAAATTTGAAGGAACACTGATTACATGCAAAGCACAATCTTCCATAACATACTAAACTGCTTCAAATAATTTCAGCGTGATTCATGATATCTGAGAATACAGACTTAAATCAGCATGCCAAAACCGTTAATATAATAATTCTACATACTTAAAAAAAAAACTTGTATAACGTATATGGATATATTTCTGTAGTGCTGATTGTCTTCCAAGTTATGTTCCAATATTGCTGAATAAATTAAATTAATATTCATCAAAAACTTAAGTTAGTAAAGAAAAGAAGTTCTCTCATTGGTGGGGTCCCTCTTTCAGTATAGGTTTGTTTCTCTCTTTCATACGGTCATGCTCAGACTCACATGCAAAGCACTGCATTGTAAGGCTGTAAACATGTGCATTAGCACTTACCAGAATGTGGTTTTGAAAAAAGGGTGTCGGGCAGTGGCACACATCTGCATAAGCGATTGCTCCAGCTGTGATTCTTTGGGCATGTTTTATTTGCCACATGACATCTGTGGAGGAAATAAGTGATTAGCAAGGAGACAGACGGTAGCGTGGGTTTAAAAAAAAATCCACAATAAAAGGCAAAATAACAGTCTCAATTCAACAAGCGCTGACTCACATAAAAAATGTTAGCTGTTGACTTAACTTATAACTCAGAGACTGATTTCTATACATAAGAGGGTGGTAAAATTTCATAGACACATCTCTTTTGATCACAGGCTGTAGGTCTTAACCTCACTGCAAATTAGCCTGCTTGCATTCTTTGATTCAATAATAAAAAATAAAAAAACTTTCAAAGAGGACATGGAAGATGACCTCAATGGCTACAAATATATTTCAATCTGATCACTGACTTCATTTCTTAAGTAAACACACCTCAAAGGAACAGTCCTGAAAAAGCACAACATGTTATACTGTGTTCTTAGTTTGGCATGACTCTGGCAGTCTGTCAACAGGATGGAAGAGTCAGAGTTGTTTCAGACAGAAGGAAAGAGGGAGTGATGCTATCAGAGTCCCTTGCTGTCCTGCTGACCAGTAGCACATGGTGTTGGAATGGAGGTCTTACTGACTGAAGTAGAAGCACGCTACAATCCTTTAAATCATGAATAGTACGGATCAGATTCTTACAAATAGCTTCTTCAGATGCCACAAATACTGCAATATATTTTAAGAAATCAAAATGTTCTGAAGTAACAAACAAAAATGTATTTTTGCGTCAAGTGTTCATATGGATTTTGCTATTTTGCCAGCTAACACATATAACCGGAAACAAGTGAAGCAATATTATTTCAAACAGGAAGTTTTTCCATGAAAATTGTACGTGCAAAGTAATCAAAAAATGAGACATGGTGGAAGGACACTCGCGTGAAGTAATTAAACACGTTTTGCATGCAGTGAAACAGATTTTTACCATATAAAGTTATAGATGTGCCAGGATCAACTGCATGTAGGAGCAGAATTTGCCAGAAATTACATGTTTCAATACTTTCCAATACACAGGTCCCAATATAGCAATTGTTATTTCAATATTGTGCAATATACTAAGTATTGTGATTCATTTCTGCAATTCAGTGCGATTTCTTAAACTTTTAACCTCAAAAGGTATATTACACATGCCTTTTCTTCCCTGAAACAGTGAAAATAAATTAATAAAAAATAATAATAATAATTTTAAAGGAGAAATGCATTCTGTTATAAATAAAACCTTGAAATAAAAAAATAATAATAATAAAATATAATTGTTTAAATCAGTACATCAATTCAAAATTAATATCAACAACCAACTGGCACATCTATCTTTTTCCATTTCATTTATTTTCCAACTCCAACACTGCCTACTATGAAGATCCAAACTGAAGTCACAGATGAGCTCAAACTCATCTTCTTGTCTGCTCCATTATCAATCTATCTTCTCATGGCCTCAGATTTTAAGTCCAGGCTGCAGCTACTGGGCAGTGAAATCACAGACTTCACCCAAGATAAACTTTACTCTGGCTTCTCTTTTGTGAAGTGATATGAATCTCCAAAATGGGAAAGTGAGTGTTACGCTAAGAGTGGATCAACACTGGTGTGAAGTGTTGCTTTGCTTTTCCATTAAGTGTGGACTGCAAATCGTCTGGGATTTGATATTGTCTGCAGGCAAGAAAAATGATAAAGAGCAACCCATTGAGGAGAGGCCTGTTCTATTAAACAGTGTGAGGAGGTCATTTCTAAAGCCTCTTTGAATTTCAAGGCATCTTTTCCATTTGCATTGAGTGTAAACCGTGTATAAGCATATGGTTTTAAACATCTGCAATGCATTTACATATATCCACAGCTGTAAGGCATCTATAAACTTCAACAATGTGCGGCCTAAGGAGATTTAGTTTTAATTACGACTTCATCCGTAGATTATTCGACTATCGATGTTGGAAGTCAAGCCATAAAACAGATTCTAGCACGCAATATTTTTAAATTATTATTAGTACATCAATAAATCTAAGAAACTGATGTAAGAGTAACACTCTGTAGTTAAACTGCCACAATCCATACAGTCCAGTGAAACTGAAAGGCCAAGAGCAATGCTTTTCCTGACCCCTAGAAAGACTCCATCCACTAAAAATATCATGTAGTGGCTCACTATGAAGGGAAGCTGGCGAGAATTCTGGGAAAACTACTGAATGATGTGTTTAAAATGGCTTTCTCTCATATTTAAACAAATAGCCTGTGCATATTTTCAGCATGGGGACAGAACTTATAGCTAACATGTTAAAAATGTTTAGCTTGAACATTGAAAGAAAATTGCCTCAGATATCTTTGACATGTCAATTGTTATTACTAATGTCAATTAAATTATTAATTTAACTGAGTTGGATACAATTCAAACACAAATACACAAAAGCTGAGGTTGTATTAAGTAGAAAGGTAGATAAATATTTGTTTTGTTGATGCAGTACATATAATGGAAACTATGTACACTATGGAAAATGACTACACAATGACCAATAAAACTTTGGTACAATCAAATGCTCTTAAAAGCATATTTTTATTCATTTTGTTTAAACACTTGTAGACATCCACGTATATTGCAACCTCAATCATTCATGGTAGCATATCATACACTGTTTTGCATAATGCAAGTTCAGTATTGATTACAAAGTATTGCTGTTTAATTATAAGGCCCTACATGGTTTAGCTCCTGTGTATTTATCACGTTACAATCCATCATGCTCTTTTAGGTCACAAAACTCTCGACTTTTGGTAGTACCAAGAATATCAAGAGGTAAAGGAGGTAAAGCAATGAAAATTACTTCTGATAATATGCACCCATTGTATGTTAAGTCTGAACTTTTGCCTTCAGGTCGAAGATTTATGATGTTTAATATTTTATCAATTATAGTGGGAGAAAATCCTTTTTACCATGAGCAGTGAAATGCTTAATTTTTTTTTAACACTTACATCTTGTGTTTTTGTTGATATGTTTTTTGTCTTTCTATTGTTTGCGAAACACACGTTGAAAGTCACTGAAACAGAATTTCCCCAAGGAGATAAATAAACTACTACTACTACTACTACTAGCGCGTTTTCACATTTGGCTGCTAAAATCTGGAATTGCCTTCCTGATAATGTCTGTGGCTCAGACACACTCTCCTGGCTCAAATTTATTTTGCCAAGCATTCACATAATGCATCTCATAACCTTGTACTATAGTTATATCAGTTCAAATGTACATGATTATCTTGTTTGAAATATTATGAACAGCAGCTACATTATTCTCCATTTGCTTTTCTGTCTCTACATTAGGATATAAATGAAGTTCATGCCAGCTCCAGTTTGGATCCAGCCTATCATAAAGATTTAGTTGACCCCAACACTCATGAAGAGATGATGCCCACCCCTTGTGAGGGCTTCAGATGATGTCAACTCTGAACCAACAAAAAAGCTTCCAACTCTTTCAAATATTGTAATCATTATGATCACATCATTTAGCCATTGCTTTAATGTTTCACTTTTTCTGCTTAAATGTAACGTTAACTAACTGCATGATTTATATAACCTTTATTTCTTCCATGTGGACATTATATTGACACAGTATACGGTGAAATACTAATATGAAAGCTGAATAAATAAGCTTTCCATTGATGTATGGTTTGTTATGATAGGACAATATTAACTATTTGAAAATCTGGAATCTGAGGGTGCAAAAAAATCTAAATACTGAGAAAATTGCCTTTAAAGTTGTCCAGATGAAGTCCATAACAATGCATATTACTAATCAAAAGTTAAGTTTTAATATATTTATGGTAGGAAATTTGCAAAATATCTTCATGGAAAATGAAAAAAAAAATCGATAATTTTGACCCATACAATGTATTTTTGGCTATTGCTACAAATATACCCCAGCGACTTAAGACTGGTTTTGTGGTCCAGGGTCACATATATAAAAGCAGTAAATGCTGTGTGACTCGCATACAAAAAATGTGAAGACGGAACATTTTATGCCTAGAACCAAATTCAAATTTACTGTGGGTTAACTTTGAACAAAGCCAATCACAAAGTCAAATTTAGACCTAGAGACCCCTCTCTCACCAAGTCTATCCTAAAGGAAATACCACTCATGAACAAGTCCTTGGAGAGCAATTTTTTTCTGAAAAAAAAAAAAAAAAAAAGATGTGGAAGTGAATGATCAGGTTGGGGCCATTCAGACCCATGTTATTTATTACTTTGTCACCCCCCCTCTCTCCCTCCTTTTGTCTTTACCACCCTCCACTCTCTCCTCCTCTCTGTTTTTGTGAGTTTAAGTGGCTCAGGCATAATGTCAGGTCCCCAGGCAGATTTGGCTTCAGAGTTATCCAGCGAAAAACCAGGCTCAGATGTGGGCTTCTCCTCTAGATTCAGAGAGACACTTCACGGTCTGCCCTCAACCTTTGCACTGGAAGATATGTGTGTGTGTGTGTGTGTGTGTGTGCGTGTATGTGTGTGCATGTGTGTGTGTGTGTGTGTATGTGTTTGTGTGTTCAGTCTTACACCCTGCTGAGAACTGACTCGGATGTAACAGCTCCAGTTACAGGTCCACTATCATTAACCTCCCTTGGCTAAAAGGTGAGAGGTCAGGACCAGTTAGCATGACCCAAGGCTGGATCAGGCCCAGCGAAGGACCATTCTCATGTATAGATCAGCCCTCCTGTCTGGCTGTCCATGAAATCACAGCTTTTCTACCTAGACAGTATGGGTGATATATTACCCATGTAGAACTGTTTGTCATTAAGGGTTTGTTCACACTGCACACAAATCTGAACTGGGTTTCACATCTGATCTTTAGGATGGACTGTCCACATTGTCATTTGCAAATGGTGAAATATGATCTGTTTGTTTTTAGTCAAAATGCAATGTATCTGCCTCACTTGTTATAGTAATGACAGAAAATAGCCAATATTTCTGTCTGATACTGAAGCCAATAATTATTTTCATGTTAAAACCAATACAAATAAATGGCCGATATTACAATTCTACACTATTTGGTTGACATAAATTGTCTCAATAAAAAATGTAATTAAATAAATAACTAAAATATATTAAAACTTTTAATAATAACTCTTAATAATAATAATAATAATAATGATCATCTTAAATGCTAAAAATGTATTTAAGCATCACAACACTAAAATATACAGCATGAAAAATGGATATTCATTTGGAGATTTGCTAAATATTTAAGTGCTATTACTTGATTAAATTAAGGCAGCAGCTATTTGCACTAAGTGTAAATAGCAATAGATGCTATTTACACTCAGTGTAAATAGCAGTATTTTTTAACAATATGCTATTTACACTAAGTGCAAATAGCTATAGATTCTATTTACACTATGTTAAAATAGCAAGATTTTCTGCTATTTATACTACTTATTGCAAATAGTGGCAATTATCTGCACCTCAGTATTGTAGTACATTATAAAACAGTACGCAATAATAACATACTGAGTGTAAATTATAATTTTAATTCAAATTTATTAAATGGATGCCACCTTATTGGGACAATAAAGCCCTCCCTACACCTACCCTAACCCTACCCGATACTTTATTTTCAACTTTTTGATTATTTCCTTCATTTTTATTGAAAATAAATGCCTTTCTGATGCGATTTGAAAAGGGGAAAAAAATGTTTGGCAAAAGGTGGGCTCGAACTCGGGTCGATCGCGTCAAAAAGCATGCGCCTTACCATCTACGCCACTGAAACTGATGTTGAATTAACTGCTTTTTTATTGTTGACTAACCCAATCACACGTTAGTGGGCGGAGTTAGTGTAAATAGCCTTTGCCAACAAGATGGGCTATTTGCACTTAGTGTAAATAGACATTCCGTTAAATTAAATGATTATTAGATGATGGAAAATGTTATCCAATACATAAATATAAGGTACATAAAATGACATTTAAATATCAAATATTCCTGAAACAAACAAACAAATAAATACTAATAAAATAAATAAATACTAATAAGTACTAATATACTGTGCATGCCTAGCCATTATGTATAAAGAAAATAGAGGATGGAAAACTGAAAATTAGCCTCTTTTGACCATCCCCTCAAGTTGCATGAGACAACAATGGCAAAACTATATGAATTCTGCCCTACAAAGGCAAAAGACCTTAACTCTCTAGAGTGTGAAACTGAAAAAAAATTTATTTGTCCAGCCAAATTAATTATAGGTAGGACACTGGAAATTTGGAAATGAGATGTTTTAGTAATGAAAATTATCTACATTAAAAAAGTGGGCTCTAACTAGATTTTTTACCCCTATTTTGAAGTTACTGTACTCTGCTTTTGCATTGTCTGCAAAAAGTGAGAACTCACACCAAGGCAAAAGGCAGTAACTTCCACATTATCAATATTTGGTTGCTGATCACCATTTACAAAATCGTTACAGTTACACCTGAATAAAATCTACTGATCATGGGCTATCTCATATAGGCTATTGCATGTAGTAATGTGACTGTATTAATGTTTTTTGTTGTTGTTGTTTTTGACTGTAACAAGCAGACTAAATGTAAAACCTGACCGTTTTGCAACCAATTTATTTGCTATGCTCAGTAACGTAAAAGAATGCTAGACATAACATAATTGCTTTTATATTGACTTGAATGAAAATAGCCTGACCTAAAAGAACGATTTATGTGAACACCAGCAACAAGCAGGAATAATGTTCAGAATGCTGGTGGATTAAATATCTCAGAGGACATTCATCGCCATGGATTGATTTTATCGGGTTACAAGAAAAGGTAGGCTATGGATTTAATTGCAAACTGTTGGTAGGCTACTGATTTTATGATTGATACATGCTAGCTACGGCATTCGAGTCCACACACATCAACTAGAAGTGACATCCTGGTGAATAATCTGCATTATAAAGAGGAAAAAAAAAAATCTTTAAAGATTATTCACGATTACGTATTGCTGCCAAGGTATTTGACGTGCAGTTAAACAAAGGTAGAACGCTGTAACTTAATTTGAGCATTCCAAACAAAGTGAAAGAGCTGTAACTGGTGTTTTATGGTGTTCTGCCTTGGTTTCCCCAGGGCTTTTGGAAGTTATGGTTGAGACCAAACAAAAACCAAAAACAACGGAATTGATACTTATGCACATGATAAAGTCTTGATAATGTCTTGAATGTCCCAAACATATCGATAACTAATTTTCGACCAAAATTGAAGTTACGGTCTTTTACCTTTGCCTTTGCTCATGCATCCATTTATTCACCTAGTAAATGTTTCAGAATTCTCTATAAGAAGATGATGAGACAATACTGTGCAATTTTTATGTCAAAGATTAGAAATGTTGAATGAAAAACTAACTCTGATTAAACCATTTAATGCATCATGAAGATGCATTCCATGGGGTTTCAACCTGGTTTGTAAAAATCAAAGCTTTGCTGTTCAGACTGCCAACATTCAATGAATTTGAGTCAAATACACTAGAATATCAGAATAGAATTTCAGTCTGAAGGCATATGATGAAAATTTGAGCAACCACTGAATAAGCTTGTTTATGGCAACAAAAGCAACAGTAGGTGTAACTGACGCAAGTGTTAAGATTGCACCCCTACTGAACACAGTGTGTGTTATGTATTTGATGACAGAACAAGTTTTTGACACAATGTACTGTAAACACCATTACATGTTAGTCTGCTTTGCATTCTAAACTTCAAACATACCATGCAAGCTAATCAAACAGATGGCGGCATAATTAGTGTTGCGGGTGTTTACTTAGAAAAAGGGAAACAGGTTGTTGAATATCAGAACCGTGAAATAAAGCAAATTGCAGACTAGGCCCGAAATGGTTCAGTGGTAAACTACACATGCACAGGGTTCTCAATGTGTTTCCAATTACCATATGCTCAGTGGCATAAGACAACACATTCCTGAGAACAGAGGGGGGAGTTAAAAGAACTTATGATATGGTCCACGCGAGGTGGAAGATGACCTACTGGATGACTAACATGTGCACTTGCACCTTGCATAATGCAAAACAGAAGACTCCATTTGGTCTAGCAAGGTGTCAGGAAGATAATATATAAGCTAGGATAACTTAGAGAACATGCTTATAATGTGACTACACTGCCATACACGTCCATAGGTCACATACTGTAGAGACAAATCAGCATTCCCACCTCTACAGTAATTCAACAAGCCCATATGTTGTTTGTTACACAGAGCTGATTCGTTCTTTGCTGGGGGCTGTCTGTAGAGGTCTGCAGCTCAACTGATTTACATTTAAAAGTCTAAAGATGATATAAATATCCTTCTCCATATGTTAATGTAAACTATGCTACAAGGGATAGTCAGCCTGCACTTTGAATCACATTAAAATGCCAAAATGAAGGTTGGCTGTTCAAACAAAGACATATTTTACATCAACCTCTTCACTCTGTATTTCTCAATGCTGAAAACACTACTTATCATACCTACAATAATGGTCTGCTAAACGTTCCATGAATAAAAAATGTGCAAGAGATTGAAATCAGTTGCTGTAACCAGGAGATCTTCAGATCAACAGAATAAAGCCGTATTGGTGGTATGAAGGTAATTTTATATCAAGATAAAAGTATGCATTATCGCAATATTGTTATTTTTGCTGGAAAATCATTCTAATGATGTTTTACATAAGGAATAATTGATGACAGGCCAGTGAACTTTTAGAAAAATAATGCACACCTGAGGTGGCAACTCAGCCATGACATGAAGCGAAGAAAAGAGGTTATTTTGCTGTTGTAGGTTATAAGGATCTTTGAAATAACTTAAATCATCTGACAAAGTGATTAAGTAAACCTGCCTGGAACCACTTCACCTGTGTGTTTCCTAATAAAGAAAATTATTGCACGTCCTTAGAACGTTCATCAAATAATCAGATTCAAGCATTCAACATCCCCCCTAAGCATTACATTACAATGGTGTAATTACTATACTCCAGTAAATTAAATATTGTTAAAATGTTCTATTTATATTTAATATTCTCATAATATACATTTTTGATGCACGAGGTCACAAACCACCAAATCAGATTATTCAGAACAAATAAAGCCAGTTTTTGCAGCACATTATGCAACAATTGAGCTAAAACATACTGAAAACAAATTGAAATTGAACATCTATATTAATGCACCAACCTGCAGCACTGCTTACCAACTGTAAACAGCCTACTGTTAAGTCAGGTTACACTGCATTTTATAGAAAATATTTTTATATTATATTTTTCTTATTTTTAAAAAATATTGTGTTATATTCCATTTTACTGTCTAATTCCTATATGTCAGCATATTGTTTGTACTTCTCCACTGCAAGCTCCTGTCACAGACAAATTCCTTGTGTGTGTAAACATACTTGGCAATGAAGCTTTTTCTAATTCTGAATTGAGTAGTTTACATTGCAAGAGTCCTGCTGCAATACTGTATACATTGCAGACTATAAGAATTGAGCTTGCATAAACATTGCATCAACAGAATAATAGAGTAAGGGGATGGTGTTTCACAGCTCCCTCCAAACTGACTATGTATAAATAACTATGCCATTCATTCATTATTAGTGTGTTAAGTTCTTTCTGGAGAAGTTATACAAGAACTTTACGAGAAATTTACGAGAAAGAGTGGGAAAACAATAGTAAACTCCTGATGAACTGATGAAAAACACACGCATATTGGCATATAAAGAGCAGCTGAAGGTCAAAAGTCATTAGGTAACAGTCTGAGTTGCTTATGATAGCCCTAGTGATGTCTGAATGTTTCTCCTCCTGAAGAACCTCTATTTTGCTAACATAGTGAATCATCACCTCCAAAACAATACAGAGTGAGAGAAAGCGAAACGCAACCACGAGCCAACTGCTGATAATCACTACCAGCCCTCTGCCATTTCATTGCACAAGGGTTGATAACACCAATAGGGTTTATATGCTACGTTACACTCTAGACCACACATCTGAGGTCAAACACGTACGCTTTCTCCTTCACGGCAAACAGCGAGACTTTGTTAACACCTTGCAGTCCAAAGTTGGACGCTTGAAGCGGACCACCCTGCGTTAAACCCCCGGCAGTACAGACAGCCCTCGTCTTTATCAGATGGCACAGGTTTGGGCAGTATTTTTCCAAATATAAGATTAGAATCGAGCTGAAGGCATTCAAAGCTGACCTGGAGTGATCTTGAATTAATCTGGCCTTGGAGTCAGATTAAATGAAAAACTTCTCTTATTCAAGAACAAATTCAGAAAGCACACTGTGCAACATGTATGAGATCGCAAGATAGCAAGTTCCCAGCACGGGTGTTGACCTTCACAGCTGTAAAGACAGCTGTAAACAATTAAAGAGACAAGCACAGTAAATGATGTCAGCTAAAGGTAAAGCTGCACGTCTGCACTAAACTCTCTATCTCTAAAAAGTGGCATCCTCACATGCGCAGACGTTATAATGTCCCGGCTTGCGTGAAAACATGAGAGGAATGAGGAGATAAAGCCTCAGTGTGTCCAGGAAACCAAAAAAACATATAACACACTTCCACAGTGCAGGTCGCCCTAGGAACACATCTGCTTTTTCTTAAGCAAGACCTGGCTGTGCAGGACCTTGTTGGGGGATGATGCCTCTTTCCTTTTCACTCCCCCTACTGCAAATCACTTTGACAGGGGATGGCTTAAGAAAAACAGCACTGAAACACATAACAATAAACAGTTCTTTTCTCCAGTTCTTCACTGGGAGACTCAGGGTTGCTTTTAACCATTTAACATGTTTTGATTTGACATGCAAACATGCATGATGAATAATTAAAGGGTCAGTTCACCCAAAAATGAAAATTCTGTCATAAATTAGTCTCCCTCACGCTGTTCCCAACACTTGATACTTTCATTCATCTCATACACAGAGCACATCTCATAGGGTAATAGAAGATGAAACACGCTTGCTTGATTCCCGAGAACCAATTGGGTTCATTTTCGTGTGTCATGAAAACACATGCTAGTTCATACAAGAACCAATGAGGTTTATTCTCGCAATTCAAGCAAGTACCATATTTTGATGTGCTCCATAGAGGTGGCCTGATCAATGTTTATATCTGAATAAAAGTGGTAAATTAATCATGTAAATGTGATAATGATTCTTCAGAAGCTTAAACACTGGATTCATATGGATTACTTTTGGGTAACACTTTATTTCGATAGTCTACTTTAGACATTCTACTAACAGTAAGTAACTTTGCAACTACATGTCAACTAGCAGTCATTAGAGTATTAGTAGAATGTCTGCTTATTATCTTCTAACACTTTATTTTGATGGATACACAACAAACAACATACTGACTATGAGAAATTTTGAAAGTACATGCCAACTTATTCTACTAACCCTAAACCTACCCTAACAGTCTACTCTGAGAGTTAGTAGACATGTAGTTGCAAATTAATGAGAATTAGTTGATGTCAGGATTCTGCCCTGACAGTCTTGTCTGTCTTGTCCCTGTTCAATGTTTCTTTGTTTGTTTTGTGTCTGAGCACATGGCTCTGTCTCTGTTTGTGTTTGCCACATGTTCCTCTGGTCCAACCTCCCTGTTTCCCATGGTCACGCCCCCTTGTTTAGTCCTTGTCTAGTCCTCATTTACGTGATTGTGTCCACCTGATCCTCATGTGCTCTGCTCCTTTATATTGTACTCCTTTCCCTCATGTCTCTGCTGGTTCGTTGCGTGAGTTCCTTGTGTGAAAGAGAATTTATTGTCAGTCTACTAGTCGTATTGAGTAGTGTTGTTTTTTTGCTCTCCTTATCTGTCTAGCTTGCATTGGTTCTCTTGAGGTTTATCAAGATTCCTTTGCTTTTGTTATTTTGCTCTAGTCTAGTTCCTGTTTTTTTAATTTTGTTCTAGTTTTCTTTAGCCTCTAGTTTGGCTTTTCCTTATTTTGATTTTCGTCTTAGCCAGTTTATATTCCAGTTAGATTCCTGGAATTTGCTTTTTGGTTCTTTTGATTTATTTGCTCGCAGCAGTTTGATTTTGGTTTTTCCTTTTTAGTCATAGCATGTAGTCATAGATGTTTTATTTTGTTGCTTGTTGTTTTGTCTTGTGGTCTTGTCTTGTTTAGTGTTTGTTCCTGTTCTGTGTCCTGATTCCCCCGGGCTGCCGTTCTCAAGACCTGGCTATCTGACTGGACTGGTTTCACTACAGCTCAAAGTATCAAGCCCTGGCTGCTGTTCTCAAGAACTGGTTAGCTGATTGGACTGGGTTCACTACAGCTCTAAGTGTCAATCACTGGTTACCCAAGCTGCTGCCTGATCTCCATTGATATCATTGACTGGTGATCTCCTTTGCTCTCTAGCCTAGCTTGGTCCAGGTCTGACTTCGGTCATCCTCCTGTTTTCCAGCGGACTGCCCTTTTCTATTGTTTGGACTCACTTCAGCCCTGTTTATTTAAATCTTGTCAATAAATGTCACTCCCTTGATAATTCTGCATCTGGGTCTCTCTCTAGTATCTGCTGTGCCAAGAACCCTGACAGAACGAACCAGCCATCACCAGACCCAGCAGAATGAGTCTTAAAATTGTTCCACCTGCCACTGCAGAAGGGAGATTGGCGCTCCAACGGGCAGTGTCATTGCTTCGTCAGGAGGGCATGGATCCACGGGGCTTTGCTCAGTTCTTTTGGACCATGGCTAGGGGCCTAGAATATGATGATGCAGTCCTGAAGGAGGTCTTCAACCTCGCTCTGGATGACCCCCTGCCACGATGGGAGATGGAGCAATTGCATGTTTTGAGTTTTTGGGACTTCTCCCTTTATGTGCATCACCGTAAAGACTGGCAGATCCTTAACCCGCCTGAGGATGTCTGCAGTGACCACCCTGCCCCCCTTCCTCCTTTGAGTCAAGTCCACGATCATCATCTGACTCCTACTGAGAAACGAAGGAACAGAAGAAGGCGGGCGGCTCGAGTTGCTGCATCTACCAGAGAGTCTTCAGAGTCTGCTCCTGCCAGTCCAGAGCCGGTCGAGTCTGCTCCTGCCAGTCCAGAGCCGGTCGAGTCTGCTCCTGCCAGTCCAGAGCCGGTCGAGTCTGCTCCTGCCAGTCCAGAGCCGGTCGAGTCTGCACCAGTCATCCCTGAGTCCGTTGAGTCCACCCAAGTTATCCTAGAGTCCAAGTCTGTTCAAATCCTCCCAGTTCGGGTCCAGGTATCTTCAGTCGTTCCTGAGTTGTTTGAGAGGGTTGCAGGCACGCCAAAAGTGGCCAATCATGCACCTTTGAGCCCTCCAAGACCTAAAAGGAGGGCACACATTGTGCAGTCAAATGCTCTTCTTTCAGAGGTCCCAAGCACATTGATCCAGGACGACCAGAGTCAGGAGAGTCTGATTCAAGAGGTCCCTAATCCTGTGGTCCAGGAGGACTCGACTCAGTTGGTCCTGTTTTCTGTGGTTCCAGAGGTATACAGCCTGGAACCAACCCCTAAGCCGCCTACTTCACCAGCTAAGTCTGTGTTAAAGGAACCTGAGTCTGCACCGTCTGAATTTATGGGACCTATTTCGTCCAAGGTGGGCACTGCTGCTTCAACTGAGACTGTTCTTGACCTGGCCATGGAGGCCATTCCAGAGCATCTCACCCTGCCTGTTATGGCCATGGAGGCTACCTCAGAACAGCGAGCCAATCCTGTTGTGTCCACAGAAACCAATCTTGTTTGTCATCTGATGCTTTCAGAAACCCTTCCTGCAATGGCCATGGAGGCCATCCCTGAGCAGCTCGCTGTCATTACCACACAGGCCAATCCTGAGCAGCCAGTACTCTCAGCCACAGTTCCGGTCCAGGCCTCACAACCTCCAGGGTGTACTCCAGCCCAGGAGTACCCAGAGTTCTTCGGAGTAGCCCAGGAAAGCTATCCCCAGTCAGTCCCTGACCCTGTCAGTGCAGCCCAGGGAAGTACACCTGAGTCAAGTCCAGTGTCTGTCCCTGAAGTTCTGGGGAGTGCGTCCAAGTCAGTACCTGAGACCGTTTTTGTGCCTTCTGAGCCTCTTCCCCAAGGGTTCACCCTCCCTATCAGAGCAGTCATGGCCCCTGAGTTTGTCCCAAGGTCTTTCACCAGTCAAGAGTTGGCCCCGGAGACCGAGACCACTAAGGCCATTTTCAAGACTCCACCAGCGAAACAAGTCCATGTCTCCAGAAGGACCACCAACAAGGTCCCCATCCCACCCTCCCTGTCACCAAGGCCTTACGAGTTCGTTAAGCCGGCAACTCCATGGTTGGCCACAAACTCTTTCCCTGGAGTATTTTCCTCCCCAGTCCCACCTCCTATGTTTTCTGGTTGTCCTGGAACTCAAGGTTTCCTTCCCAGTCGGCCCTCCCAGTTTGTGCCCCCTTTGCCGGGTGTGGACGCCTGGAGGCGTCCGTTGGGGGGAGGGTACTGTCAGGATTCTGCCCTGACAGTCTTGTCTGTCTTGTCCCTGTTCAATGTTTCTTTGTTTGTTTTGTGTCTGAGCACATGGCTCTGTCTCTGTTTGTGTTTGCCACATGTTCCTCTGGTCCAACCTCCCTGTTTCCCATGGTCACGCCCCCTTGTTTAGTCCTTGTCTAGTCCTCATTTACGTGATTGTGTCCACCTGATCCTCATGTGCTCTGCTCCTTTATATTGTACTCCTTTCCCTCATGTCTCTGCTGGTTCGTTGCGTGAGTTCCTTGTGTGAAAGAGAATTTATTGTCAGTCTACTAGTCGTATTGAGTAGTGTTGTTTTTTTGCTCTCCTTATCTGTCTAGCTTGCATTGGTTCTCTTGAGGTTTATCAAGATTCCTTTGCTTTTGTTATTTTGCTCTAGTCTAGTTCCTGTTTTTTTAATTTTGTTCTAGTTTTCTTTAGCCTCTAGTTTGGCTTTTCCTTATTTTGATTTTCGTCTTAGCCAGTTTATATTCCAGTTAGATTCCTGGAATTTGCTTTTTGGTTCTTTTGATTTATTTGCTCGCAGCAGTTTGATTTTGGTTTTTCCTTTTTAGTCATAGCATGTAGTCATAGATGTTTTATTTTGTTGCTTGTTGTTTTGTCTTGTGGTCTTGTCTTGTTTAGTGTTTGTTCCTGTTCTGTGTCCTGATTCCCCCGGGCTGCCGTTCTCAAGACCTGGCTATCTGACTGGACTGGTTTCACTACAGCTCAAAGTATCAAGCCCTGGCTGCTGTTCTCAAGAACTGGTTAGCTGATTGGACTGGGTTCACTACAGCTCTAAGTGTCAATCACTGGTTACCCAAGCTGCTGCCTGATCTCCATTGATATCATTGACTGGTGATCTCCTTTGCTCTCTAGCCTAGCTTGGTCCAGGTCTGACTTCGGTCATCCTCCTGTTTTCCAGCGGACTGCCCTTTTCTATTGTTTGGACTCACTTCAGCCCTGTTTATTTAAATCTTGTCAATAAATGTCACTCCCTTGATAATTCTGCATCTGGGTCTCTCTCTAGTATCTGCTGTGCCAAGAACCCTGACAGTTGATATGTAGTTGATATGTAGTTACAAAGTTACTTATAGTTAGTCGAATGTCTAAAGTGGACTATCAAAATAAAGCGTAACCTACTTTTGTCTTTATGAACTTTTTAAAGGTTCACAGTTTTGATACATTAGACTTTCAATGGAGGCAAAGAAATTTCTCAGGATTCAGTAAAAATCTCTCTATATGTGCCTTATGGATTTGGAATCACATGTGAGCGAGTAAATGATGACAATTTTCATTTTTGGGTGAACTAACTCTTTAACACTTAGATTTATGGAAGCGTTTTGAAATATTGGAGACATTCGTAAACACAGTCAATGAAGTTAATGTAGCTAAACTTGTATTTGCTAGCAATGCCTTGAATGCACTGTACAGCACCAAATACACAATGCAAAAGACATCAAGCAAAAGCTGTCAACTAGTTCATATTTCTTTACTGACGCAACACCTCCTGCTCCATCTGACAGGGAGCTAAACAAAGTAATCAAATGTTAAACGGCAGCAGCACACGGCATGTGTAAAGGCCAATTTAGAGGGGTGTGTCACCCCTCTTTGCCTTTCCCAACATGGCCAACATCTCTGTGATGCTTCCCCTCCTGTTTGCAAACAGATCTCTGAGCAATGGAGCAACAAACTGGCTTCCATTGCCACACATGTGGGATTGATAGGTTTCCTCTACACAGAAAGAGCAGCCGCTGTTTTCGCACACAAAGCGTGCATTATTAACAAGTCTTTCACTCCTTTTCTTTCCTTTCCTCATTGCGTGTGCCAATGAGTCATAGTGTAGCACGTTGACTTCTGTCACGAACAGGCGAATGGGCCAATCCTTCGTTCTTTGAGAGGATAAAATGGTAAACATTTACACAAAGTATGTGAGGGATCAACGCAGGGCTGAAAAGGGGGACTGTGCTTCATTCTAAAAAGTACGAAGAGATAGTATTTTGCAACTCATTTTTTTTTTTTTTTTTTTTTTTAAATCAACACCTTTAATGTTTATGCAAGAAAAAACACTATGGAGGTTGAGCTACAGGGATTCCCATGACTAGTGAGCTTTCTTAACCTACTTTTTGGAGAACAAATTAAAATGTATGTTCCTATTATATAATGACCTCAAAATGTGTTTATTTTTTTATTCAGCTGATTCGTCAAATTTTTTTGCTGCAAGAATTCATACAGAACCCTAATTAATAATTAATTAATATAATAACCCATTGCTAAATACTAGATGCAGCTTAAAATACAACAAGAAAATATTCAATTCACTCTGTGCTGTCGATATCTGGTAATCACATTAAAACAGCAGTCAAATATGCATATAATACCTAACTCTTCAGTTTATGTGCACTCAGTTATGAATATATATGCAAATGTATGAGTTTCATGACAATCTGAATAAACGGTACATTAGATAATGATTAAACATTACATAATATAGAAATACTAAACATGCTAAGTGGTATTATGGAATACTTCAGCTAAGCCGAACTTTCGAGCTGATGTAGTTACTGTTGATTCATCTTGTTTCTCAGTTCACAGTTCTCGCTATTGGTCTGCGCTCTGCTCTACGCTCATTAAAATCTCTCATTGTGGCAGCAAGAGAAGTGGCAGAGGTATCAAAAAAAAAGAAAATGGGTTTGGGACTAGATAATTTTTTTTTTAGGCTGTCTCTATTTCTCTGGTGGCTAAAATTCAAGGCCATCAGTGTTTCTCTATCAAATTAAGCATTTCAATAAACTGAAGAAGATACAGTGTGCTCCACAGTGGGAACCAGTGATTTGACTTGAGCTTTTGCAAGCTATAAACACTCTCTTACAGAACTACTGTAAGCTTGTACATACAGTATGAGTCAGGGGGGCATTACACCCTAGTATATAGTCAGCTTAAAAAACTCTGAAGATCTAGTTTTTCACCCATATTGTACATAATATGCATTGTATTAAGCATAATATGCATTTTTCCTCAGGCAAAAATACCTGGAATTAATCCCATGAATTGTGTACTTCAGCATAGACAGTTAGATACCACCAGCCAAATCTAATAAAAAAAGAGTATAATTTTAACATCTATTACAAACAACATTTATGCTGTTTGCATCAGGCCACAAAAAAAAAAAAAAAAACATATGCTTTGTAGCTCACTTGTCGGTGCTGATTAGTTAATCAAATCTGCACACTGCATGGTAAGTTCATTAAGATTCCCTACTGGGAATTTCCTGCCTGAAAAAATTACTAAAACAACAGATGAGCAGGAAGTTCTCGGTCAACCTTAACAATGGGTAGCCACACCACCAATATGAAAATCAATTTGATGAGCTACTGTACGTCATTGGATGTGCAACTACATCCAAAATACACACATCAGTGTAGCCACATATCCGCTGATGAGACGCTAAAGAAGGCCAAAACAAACAGGGAATAGAGTAAAGTCAATTTCTTGAATGTCTTGGTGTGATAGTTTATCTCTTATATAAGTTACCCTATCATCAGTTGCTCCCACTACAGCAGCGTGCATTGTAACACTTCAGCACTTACTTTCCCTGTTGAAAAAAAAAACAGCATGTGCTGGTTAGGTATGTTTTGAAGCATGGTTGCTGGTCCTTAGCTGGTCATGTGCTGGTCATAAGCTGGTCCTAAGCAACTAACTCCTGCTCAGGACCAGCACATGACCAGTTTAAACCAGCTCAAGACCAGCTCAAACCAGCACCCATGCTTCAAAACATACCTAACCAGCATATGCTGGTTTTTTAACAGGGTTGTTCAAGATTTCTGTTAACACGGAGTAATAGATTTTAGAAAACTGTTGCTCTGTTGCACAACTTGTTCTGTGCCTCTACCTTTATATTTATGCATTTGGCAGACACTTTTATCCAAAGTGACATTCAGTTGTATTTGCCAGGAGGAAAAGACAATCCCACAACGAATTGTGACAGGATCAACAGAAAACAAAAATCCAAGATGGTGGATGAGAGAAATGTTGATTGGAAATAAACTTTTAAATTCAATACTGTATCACTAAGTGTTAATAAGCTCAATGGGATACATAATTGATTTTTCCCAATATTTGTATTTGCTACTTTATATGTTATGATATTTATTAGATTATTGCACCAATATCTTAATGTGCAGTTTTAAATGGAAAATTAGGTCTGTTGTCAATAGTGTAGCGATGTGTGAAGCACAGCTCACACAGAAGTCACTTCCAAACCAAGCAGCTTTTTGTTGTTCAATACTTTCTGTTAGCAAAAACCAACTTGAACACATTACAAAATCTAGATGGGGAAATCTTTCGGCCCTTACTTGAAATTACCTATCTCATGGATTCCTACTAAAATGACTGGATTTTGTCTGACTTTAACATTGTCCGTCATTTTGATGGACAGGGTCGTAAAAATTCTGTCATGATCTATTATTATTATTTTAATTTTCATATTTGAATTATAACACATTTAATTGCTTTTATTTTTGTTCATGTTTTCATTTTTAATAATGAACCTAGAGGACGAGCATAGGCTTTATTTATTTATGCACAGAACAGATTTTCATATTTTCGCTTTTCATGTTCAACATCACTGTGTAGTGATGGGAAGTTCGGCTCTTTTGGCTAGGCTCCGTTAGAAGAGCCGGCTCTTACGGCTCCCAAATGGCTCTTCATTTAGTATCACTCTGAGCCTTTTATTTTAGCCCAATTTAGCAATTGTGAATGGTTTGTGTGTTGGCAAGCAATTTTTTATTCAGCGTTTTCATAAAAGCCTTATTTTTATGTATTTTTTGTTACAAAAAAATAATAATAATACACAGAGCCCTGCATTTCAGCCCGGGCCCTGACCCTGACTTTTTTACACCCCTAGGGCCAGGCTTCGGGCCAATTATCACGTCATTTTTCTGACACGGGCCAGGCCTCGGGCCTGTTTTAGGCTTCTCCTTACTTTTTATATTTTAGACATCCATCAATTAGTGATGAAAACAAATTCCCACGCTGGTGGAAACAACACGAGACCGTGCTACCGCGACTGTCAAGAGCGGCTCGACAGTGTTTAGTGTCCAGCAGCAGCAGAGAGCATGCCGTCAGCACAGCTGAAGACTTCTGCGCTCAAATTCACGCAATAGGCTAAAGCTTACAGCAAAGCCCCAGCAAAAGTAATTACCATGAATGTGTCAGGGGGAAATAGTAAGAAGATATTTGAATTATTTACTAATAAACTAGTGTTTTCTGTGTCAGTGTCACAAAGATGAAGATGACGATCCTGACTCGCCATCTCCTCGTTAGACGCACCTTTAGAAAGAAGAGCATCTTTACAGATTATGATTATACTGAAAGAGTTTTTGTTTGTCTAAGCGTCTCAGGCCAAATTTGAGTCCCGTGCAGGGCTCTATACACAGTTATTATTATTTAACAGTTTAATAAAAATTTTATTGAACAATTGCACACAGAACCACAGCAAACAAATCAAATAAATAAAGGCAAAAGTCTTAACATTAAGACACTTCAGTCTTTAGTGCAGGTTGGCATTCAGAAATATCAGATGCCTCAGCTTGGATGGGCTGATGCAAGTCTGACTATGCTCTCTCTGACTATTTGTCCTGTTTTTGAGAAGACTCTCTCTGAGGGGTCTGATATTGCATCAATGCAGGATCTTCCAACCATTACCTTAACCAACGCGCTTGCATTTAAATGCGGCTCCCCCGCCTCTTTCTGTCACTCTGTGTAAATAACCTTGCCTGTACCACAACACTCGCAATCTTCGGAGCGTGTGTCCCCTTCCTTCTTTCACGAAAAAAAATATAAAAATAAGGCTTTTACGAAAACAGTAAACAAAAAATGACACAAACAAACAAATACAAACAATTCACAATTGCTAAATTGGTCTAAAATAGAAGGCTCCGGCTGAAGATTCGGCTCTCCCTGACTGGAGTCGGCTCTTCTCGTTCGCTAAAAAGAATCGGCTCTTAAGAGCTATTTGGCTTCGTTACTTCTGATATGAAATACAGTCTCAGATTTCAAATTCTGTCCATTTTATTAGGAAATTCAAGCAATAAATACCGTTTTGGCGCTCTTTAATGTGGCGTGATAGATCGCTATCGACACCTCAAATCAAGCGATTCGTTTTACTAGTGGGTAGGCCTACTCGTCTGCACGTAATCAAAGGCATAGCAAAAGACTTGTGACAGTTTTATTTTTTGTTCTGGAGCTGATGATCCTGCGCTCTGCTGCCACACTGGAGCACACTTGCCACCAACTGGACAGGGGTGGGAATTACAGTTATAAATTACAATAGATCACCCTTAGTGTAATCTGTCAAAGTGACGGCCTTCAGATTTTTCCCTTCACTGCCAAAAAAATTCTGTCAAGGACAGAGAATTTTCAGTTAATGTGACCTCTGGTCTACACTGATATTCTATTCTAACCTCTCCAATATTCAAAGCAACAGATAAATAAAAGAATAGTGCAGACTTTACACATCAAAACCTTTCATCAAATCATCAAAAATCTTCATCACACTTTGAAAATAGTGCTTAGGGAGATGTAAAGGAATGTGAACACTTACTCTGGTAAGGCTCTTCGAATTATTGAGTGCTGCTGTCGGTACAAATCCTGTTTTGACAAACAGCTGCAGGAAGTGTGGTTGGCGAAGCTTATGGTGACTGGCTTGGCCCCATACTTCATAGGAACTGTGATTTCAAACAACTGCAGAATGAAAATGGAAGAAAGGTCATATTTTCAATGAAATCAAACTGAAGTAAGGTGTGAAACTGCATGAAGGGTTACTTTAAGGAGTTGCTGGATGTCAAAATTAATTGTGGGCAGTCAATTATATCTAAATCAAGATTAATGAATGGATTCATGTCTAAAGGAGTTGTGCAACTGTGATTGCACAGAGCCCTTCTGCGAAATCAGTGTACAGACACAACCGCAACTAGTCTGATCAAACAAACTGGTAAGGGGAAATGGGTAATAAGGAACTCGTGCAAGATAATTTGCAAGGCAGGCAAATACTGTTAGACCAATAAATCAAAACTTCCTCCTGCTATGAGGAAACATTCCAAGGAATTTATGTTGAATGTGCAATTGTAAGCGGTAGTAACGGAAATGTGCTCCTAAAATGGCCAGATACATATAGTTTTATTTCAACGTTTTTTTTTTTTTTTCATAAATGACAATGATAAACATTGTTGATTTTTTTATGAGTATGATTTTTTTAACTGCCAGTTATATTGAGAGCACATTAGGAAAGAAGATGTGCTTTCAAAGAACAGCTATGCCTAAAAGCATCATCGGTTCTGAGTACATGATTCAATGAATTCCTTAAAAGGACATTTTACCCAGAAAATAAAATTCTATCATTTACTCACCCTTATGATGCTCCAAATGCATATGACTTTATTTATAATGTGGAACACAAAAGGAGAACGTCTGAGTAATGCTCTGGTCAAGCTTAAAAAAATATGACATAAATGCAGCATAAAAGTAAAATAAAATAGGTCCATATGAATTGCCTGCTATATTCCATGTGTTTTGTGTATTCCATGCGAATTCAAATGCCAAACAGCATTTGAATTCGCTGCTTAACTTTCCCTTCAGTTCTATGAGTGTTAACTCACCACTTTTAGGATATTTTCCTGATATTGTATCTTTTTTGAAGTTTGATGGCTTCAGTTGATGCAATTGAAATTTCATGGAAAATAACATGGAAAGAAAGCCACACAGGCCTGGAACAACATGAGGCTGAGTCATAGATGACATCAATTTCATTTTTGGTCTCTATTGTCTTGTCTACTCATCATGCACTCTGTGCAGTCTCTTTGAGATTAATAGTAGCTGCTATAGACCTAAAGACTTCATATTCAGAACCAAGGCAGTAAATTATTTTAGCAGGACAAACAAACAAACAAGTTTCCAAAACCTCTGGAATGGTAAACCTCCCACGTCAGTTCCTGTTGGATTAACAAACCACTCTCAAGACACACATAATTGAATTGTGTTTGATGAGAAAGAGAATTATGGGATGTTACAGCCTCACCCTGACCCCACTGTTTGGCTCGCTTCACCTCTACCTTCTTCTATGTTTCTTAGGTACACAAAGTCATGTAGCAACTTTCTAACTGAATAGCTACTGTACATCTAAAGACAACTGCTTTAGCATTCAAAATCTGTGGAAATTTAATGTATTGATGAGCTCAATCCAGACTGGAAAGACAATACAAAGGCACAGTGTACTTAAGAAAACTATTTTAAATATATTTAATGGACCATTAACACATAATATTAATCAAGAACAATGGAAAAATTAACAACCCATTTCTTCTCTGCAAAGATTGAATTGGTGAAATGCAATAGGGTGAAAATCTTTGGAAATAATCTTTGATGTTCGCAGGACTCTATAATTTAGTTATTAACTGCTTTTAACAGGACAAGTGATCCCAAAAGCTTCACTTGCTCACCCTGTAAATGTGTCAGCCCACCAGTCTTGATGATAAAAACACTTTATTGCAGTATTAACAGTCTACTAGATGCAGGTGAAACAAGGGTCAGACGAAACCAAAAGTCCATTTAATGTTTTCACTCTCTGTCTGAGACTAATGACAAGCTAACAGGTTCACTTGTCACAGTTGCTTCACAGATATTTCACTCTTGTTGGCGTTTTTAAAGGCTATGCTGTCAGTACATTATATTGTGCTTAATGTAAATAGCTCATCAACACTAATACCAGTAGTTCAAAATCGCAACCATATTCATCTAATGCATACTTTACTCTTGATCCAGTCATTTCGTCAATGAAATATGGAGCTTGTAATTTCATAATGCAAATCTTACTAAGATGTTTTGAAATATCTTCATATTGCATCTGCTGTTCAGGCTTTGTGCCCAGAATGGGAGTTTTACGTCTCTGGCGCAGTAGCGTGGACATGGAGACCTTGACCTGCTCAGGCAGCTCAACTGGTGGGAGGGCGTCATGGTTTAAATCACATGAGGAGAACCCATTGCCTGCTAAGGTCTGCCCGCCCAAAATAAGTAGGTAATTAAAGGAGGCCTTCTTGCAAATAATTCACAGCCATGACCTCCCAACCAAGCCCCTGTTTCATCCACAACTCTTTAAATCAAAGCTTAACTGATCATCTGAGTTCTATCTACATTGGGAGTAGGCTTTAAAACAAAAACAGGCACTTTTGATTGAAGATTATTCAAGTTTACTATGTTATTACATAGAGGAATGGATTTATAACTAAGGTGTTAGTTAAGGGTATGCAATGAAGAAATTACCTGTACATTTATCTGTATTTGATGCAATGGAAAATAATCTGCATCTGTATTCAGATAGAACCAGATGTGAGTGAGGCTTAAACCAAAAGTGTGCTGAACCTAAGACTAGATCTACAACATTATTCTGGATACATTTGAAGATGGCATCTTTGCTTCAAAACGCTCTGTCCACATGACCAATTTCAAGTGTTTTCCAAAAGTTTCTCATCTACACTGAAACATAAAGAAAAATATATATAATAATAATAATTCTCACTGAGATGATAAATTCAGACTCAAAGTTCTCATACCAGTCTTCTGGCAGATTACACTTTTTTTTACCATTTTTGCAGGACTGTGATATGAAGAGTTTACACAATAACATATATTTAGCAAAAGTATGAAAGTGAATTGCACATAATTGCAAATATCTACCAGTACTATATGTGTGACATGGCTAAACATGCTTAATTTTCAAATAAATGTTCAAACATGCAAAATATTTGAATACCTCCATTTTCACACTCAACACTACAATCTGACAACAACATTTTCAAATGTATCCACTTGGGAGAGTGCCTTCAAAAAGCTGTTTTCACAGGATAAAATGTTGTCTCAGTGTGAATATAACGCCAAAAAGTGATCAAATTAATGTAAAATGAGTGATGTAAAATGGAGCTTAAAAATTAATGTCAATACTGCTCACCTTTGGTTCCCTCCATCACATAAACAGATTTGTGGATGCAGACACAAGCTGAAAGCATCACTCACCGTCTTGCTGATGTATGAAGTGCTCATGTTCTTGCACACTTGCTCCTCACTGTTACAGCAGCCCCCACATCTGTAGACAGACACGCAGGGTGGTTTATAGAAGGTGTTTGTAGCTGCCCCAAACTCTTTCCCCACATCTAAACAAACTTGGCGTGGCATGCACAGGGTGTTTCTCCACTCTGTCTGAATACCTGGAGGAAGCGCAGCAAGACAGGAAGAACAGACACATTAAAAAAGGCCAACAGTGAAATGCATGGATTGTATGCACTGCAATTATTGCAGATCACGGTCTGACACATTCTTGGCATCCTAAAGAAACTTTGTCTCAGGATTGTCAAAAAGTCTTGTCTGTTAGACAATAATGACAGTCTGTGCTGGTCCTAAATGAATAGTCACTCACTTGTAAAAATGTCAAGATTGATGAAAGCAGCCGCATAGGAGGCCTCCTCCGACCTTGTTTCTGTGGAGCTGTGATCTCTGTGAGGAAAGCGTGATCCCATCTTGGAACGACACTTCAGCATGCTCCAGTAGCTGGGGTAAACTATTCTCATAAGCTCGTCCACGCTACCTGCTGAACGCAACTGCTCCACCAGGTCTGGCTCTGAATTCTCCTGATAAGACAAAGAAACAGAATAAAACTGGGAAAAAGCAGCTTGTCAGCTGCTTAACCTATAGGGAATTGTTCCATTACACGATTCATATTTACTTTGTCATAGTTCTGTTAACTTTTTCCTTGGGGATGATGCCACAGGTGTCACAAATCAGAAAATTACTCTTCCTTAAGAGAGTTACACCAGAGTAACACAAATATCTTTGTTTTATGTTATGTAAGTTTTGGAATGAGCGTAAATGTAAATGAGGGTAAGAGTAAATGATGACTGTTTTCATTTTTGCATAACTACAGCAACACTAGTGTTACACTTACAGAAGAGAGTTAAACCAGAGCTAGACATAATGAAGAGGGCTTGATCAATGTGCTGGAACAGAACATTGCCTTTCCACTACAACAATTAGGCATGCCATATTGGATATATCCCAGAGTGACTAAGAGAAATATCCAACTGTTTTTATTGCATGTTTCAATCTCTCATTTACTTATAAAAGATGGTTTGGGACTTTACTCACTGAATCAATATTTGAAAATCTAATCAACGATCATAAACACATGCGATTAACTTTTCCATTGTTTTATTATCACTAGACAGTTAGAACAGGACCACTTTGGTTATGCCGTTTGCGCCTCTGTTTGTACATATCCTAAGCAGATGCTTTCTTACTAACAAAAAGCTATTGATTTGACCATACCAGTAGCAGTTTATGTTGTGTTTAATCAAACGGATACTACAAAACACTGTTTACTCATCAGATGGGGTCTTAAAATGAACAGTTTTCCATTTCATTAATGTGTAGAAATTAGAAAGTCTGAAACTAAGACACACAACTCATGCCTTAATTGATGGAATGGTCAGACCTCAATGGTCTCTCGCGGTCTCTCGCGACCCAGAAAGTATTGCTTTCTCAGTAAGCCAATGGATGTGATCCAGGGTTGCCTGTGAAGAAGGGGCTTTGTCAGACACCTCAGCCCACACAATCAACCCCCCCCCCCCCCTCCCAGTCTTGACCTCCCCTCAATCCGCAGCAGAATGAGAGTTTGTAAGAAGTGTGAAAACACCAACAGCGTCTGAAAACAAGTCCCCGATGGAAAATGATACTGCTGTCAGGGACATTCCAGGAAATGTGCCCAGTTTACCCACATGGCTGATCATGACCGTCGATAACAACGTGCACCCTCCCCCACTTGTGGAGGTGTTAAAAAAAGTGAGAAAACAACTTGAATTGAACCACAACAGAATTCTGCGTTCCCCTTTAAGAAGGCCAGTCTTTGTATTGGTCCAGTCTGCATCACTTTATCCCTTCTTGTTGTCGAAATCTCATTAGGCAGATCCCCAAGTTTACTGAAAATAATTTAGTATCTCAAATGGTAGGAAATAACTTCTCTTACTCCTACATTTTGTTGTAAAACCCATTATTTACATACAATAAAATATTTTGGCGGGATAAGTGCAAGCAATGATTTTCCAGTCCTCCCGACTTATCTCATTTTCAAAGGAGATCCTCAGAACAAACAAGAGCATTACAGCTGGACAGTTTGAAAGTATAAATTTGAAGGCCATTTTTCATGATACAGGACACTTTACTTCACCAAAATCCCACCCTCAACAATAAAAATGTAACCATTTACGTGAAATATGACTTTAAGGCTGCATACTTTCAAATGTTATCATGCAACGTAGCTGAACAAGATTTTAAACCAACATTGTTACCTGCAAACATTCAGTTGCACACCAAGGAAAATAGCTCTAATCATGGAAAGAGGAAAAATATAATCCTTGTAGGAAATGACCGCTTCTCCCTGCATTGACTCCCTTCTGTTTATTCAGGAAACTCAAATACCACAAAAAGAGTATGAACAAGACTATTGTATATGGCCTCTTCCATGCCTTTGTTTACAGTGATTCTTGAGATAACACACTGGTCTGCTTCCTAACAGAAACAATGGAGACTGAGAAAATGATGTGTGGTGTTCAGCATACAGACACATTCACACGTGAGTCAGTCCCAAACTTCAGGTTTGGTAATCGTAAAAACACAGATACAATGCCCTATTTTTATGTTTCAGTGGCAACTAAAAAAAGAGACTGATGGGAGAACGATACAAATGGGAACCATGAAGTCTGAGGGCACTTGACCCAGAAATGAATTCATTGTTTCACTATTGTGGTCTAATTCAAATTAGGGATTGTATTACCAAATAAACGCCAGTTTCAACAACAACAACAACAATAATAATAATAATAATAATAATAACATATTATAAATGATTATTTACTAAAATAATGCATATTTTATCCACATTTGCCTGCCAGTCTCAACATTAAATATCATGTTAAATTCACATTTAAATTTAATATAAATATTAAATACAGATTGCATCGAACAGCTTAGAGCCATTTTATTACAGAAAAAAAAGTCGTAAAATTTTAAGAACATTTTAAAGTTAAAGTGAGAATGGCCTCGATAAGGGATTGCATTTGTTTCCGAAGGACAGTGATTCATGGGAAGTGATGAAATGATGACCTGATGATAGTTGCATATAACATCATTGGTCACACATGAGGCACATTGTGATGTTGAAAAAAAAAAACATTAATTCACCTCTAATGCGAGAAAGTATGTCTCATTGAATGAATCACAATAGAAAACAGCTGGGTTTAACACTTAGAACAGGATGCCATGTCCACTGTAGCTAAAACAGGATTTGATGCCATGCACGCAAGGGATCCCAGTAATGACGATGACCCCATCATGACTGCTATAATTTTAAAGTTCAAACTTGTGTCAACAGTTTGGTGCCAATTATAAAATGTGCATCATTAGACAGAAGGATCATTTCAGACAACCCCAAAGCAACACACTCTCTTGACGGCTTAGTGTTTCCTGAAGCAAACCACAAAACTGACACAATGACAAAAACAACTAGATCCTTTTTTGGCAATGAGGTTAGCGTTTATCCTCTTAGCTGATACCAGCATCCGGAGCTATTTTGGATGAGGTTTCTGGAAGGCACCCTCACTGAATAAATTCCTTTAGTCTGAGTCAAAATCCTTCATATTTAGGCCAGGTTTATACAGTTTCATTTCCATTACAGTCACCCCATACTCCTATGCTAAAACCTAATCAAAACATCAGACTTCACAATTACATTTTTTTTAGGAGTTAAAATTTTCATATTCTCTTAAGGTAAAGACATTGTTTGCTGCCAATTATGTAATCAGGCATTTTTTTATGTACTTGTAAAAATACAGTTATTTCAAATGTTTTTTTAGCAACAAAACAGAGCATTTCATTTCATGATTTCTGATTTCTTACACAGATAAATTATTTTTATACTTAACCAGTCTGTAATAAAATAAAACAAGCCTTTTTGATGCTCCAAAGGCCTCTCAAGCAATCACTTGCAGTTTATTATCTATAATGGGCAGTTATGAGATTGTGAATAGAGGACCAGACAGTTTAGAATCATAACAGTGGATAACCAGATTGCTTCTGCACACTTACAATCAGTACTAAATAAATAAAAGGCAAAGCTAAAGCCATTATTGTACTAATTTCTACTTAAATATATATATATATATATGCTGTCACTGGGGAGCATTACAGACATCATCACAGAGCATCACACATGCTCAGTGAACTCAGGTGGAACATGGCCCCCGTCGTGGACACTACAGCAGTGGTACATATGCACAACAACACATGTTGCATCTGTTCCAGACATACCTTTCATCCTCAGTATTGGACTCCAGAGAGCAGGCTTGCGAATGGCGCTCTGCTCGCTGAACTTGAAAGATGTCGTTGAAGTCTGCTGAGGGCATGTCTGGGGCTAAGTTTGCCGACACTCATGAGGAGAGGAAGAGGATCTGAGATATCATTAACCCTCTAATGATCTCTTAGAAACCCTAGAACTGACTGTGAGCTTTGAGGCTTTGACCTAGGGGAGAACCAGTTCCTTGGAGAATAAGTCTGGCCACAAGTCTGAAGAGTAACAGAGACCCTCTTCGACATCCAAGCTTCCCACATTTCAGAAAAACAATCCTAATCTGTCCCGTTTTCCTGAAGCAATTGAGATGTTCCCCAAGGTAGAGAACTCTACTATAAGCTCATGAATGCTATATTACGGTCTCTCATATGATTTTAAACTAACTGCTGGACTCAGTACACACACTAATGCTCATGCATGCACTCATTTGCATGGAAATCATTTTTTCAGTCTTAAACCTAGTGTCTGCTACATCCATTAAAATGACCTAGCAGCACTGGTTACAACACAGAGCGGATAATAATACAGGACTCTGTCAGTGTCTGAATCAGTACATTCAAAAACAATATTTTCTAAAATATAAACATCTAATAAGCTCTAGTGCAATTGCATTGCACTATTTACACTTTGTTTTGCGCTATTGCTAACTACACAAACACTAAGTTGTTTTTTATTAAAATGATATCAGTTTTCACATTCATTTGACTTCGAATCTCAGCCAAAATGGAAAGTCATTTCTGTGGCAGACCAAGTCATTACATTTTGATAAAAGATTATAAAGGCAAACAATTTGTTTTTGGAAAATTTGGAACAGCATGCACTGATGAATCAAGAACAATAAGACCATGAATGTGCATTAGGAAAGTAAACAGGGTTAATTTTGATTTCATGTTGATTTAGAGATTGGTCTGAGTCCCATAAGAACCTCTCTTCCTTTTTTAGAAAGAGTTGCTTTCTTGGTCTGATCCGTTTCACGTGTAGAGGCGGGCATGTGTCAGGGTGCAATTACTGTGCACTTCTGACACGTACTTGGTTAAGGTTTCTGTGGTGCAATAAAGTTATTAGCCTGGAGGGTTGCCCACTACTCAATAAGACCACAGGGATATTAGGTCTGATGCTCTGTAACCCAATTCTTAAGCTCTCCAAAACATAATAGAACTCTACACAAAATCCCAATGAAACTCCCTGTAGGCACACAAAAAAGCTACACCGTGGGGGAAGGAGGGATGGGGTTCTTGTTTTGGCATAGATTTATATGAAGCAAATATCCTGCCTGAACAGAAACTGTCAAGAACTACATTAGTAATGTCAAAGCAGAATCCACTCTGCGAGTATTCATACGTCTTGGCATGTGGATTGCACATCTCTTGTGAAGTCTTAAGAAAGCTTTAAAGGATTAGTTTGTAAAAAAACAAATGTTCTGTCATCATTTACTCACTCTCACGTTGTTCCAAACCGGTATGACTTTGTTTCCTGTGTAGAAAGTCAAATCAATTAATTCGCTGATATTCAAAATTGCTCTTTTCCTTACACGGTTTCTGCTTCTGAACCATTTTCACGGAATGGAAAAGAGCAGCTTGGACATTCAGCTAAAATATCTTCTTTTGTGTTCCACATACATGTTTAGAATGACATGAGGGTGAAATATCTTCTGTCTAAAGATCTTCTGTCTGATCGTCTGTCCTATATCTTCTGGTGAAGATATAGGACACTAATAATCAAATTGAAGGAATTTTTGGCACCTAGCAGAAAAAAAAAAACACTTTTTAAGAGTGACTTACAATATTAAGAACTACACACATTTGCTTCATGTAGTATAATAAAGCTTTACGATTCATCTAATGCACTACTCTCGTCTCCATTTTCCAGAAGTGATAAAATTTGTGCTTCTACATTGGATGATATATTTGTTTCAGAACAGACTTTTTTCCTGGCCTCAGCCTACATGTGCACTACCTGTTCCTTACTCTGTCTCACTCTGACTAAATGAACAGGTCAATACACAAAACCCGTTTTATCCTTTAGAGCGATGATAGCAGAGGTTTAGAAAGCTTTCCATTTCCTTTGTAATTCTATAAATCTTTGTTAATCTGTAAGTCTTTGTTACACTGCAAGTCTTGACTTCTCATTGAGATTTGCACAAATTATTTCATATCCACTTGTGGGTAATATTTCTTGCTTCTATTGTATTTTAAAGTGTTAATTGCCAAATTCCCCATCTAAAGTTAAAAAATAAATCTGCCATTTCTTCTTAAGGAAGGTTTCTGCATGATTGCCCACTGAACAGTCAAACAAGCCATTTCATTAAAGGCAGAGGAAGCTTGGTGAGGTTTTTTTTATTTCACAAACATAAGGGGTGTCCAATCCTAATCCTGGAGGGCCAACATCATGCAGAGTTAAGCTCTAACTAGCTCCAACACACTTTTCTGGAAGTTTCTTAATTAGCTGGTTCAGGTGTGTTTAATTAAGGAGCTAAACTCTGCAGGATGTTGGCCCTCCATGAACAGGTTTGGACAACCATGATATACAATACATTATCTACTGTTTGTAGCTTAAAAAATAATCATTGTAATAGTGACCAATTTTACAATATTAATGATAATGCTAACGAGTATAAAGAAATGCATTTCTGATTTAATGGAGTACTTAATGCTTACTGATAGGCCTCTGGGGGTACAAGACAAAATAGTTAGGAAAAACTGCTTTATAGTCTACCACCAAGGGCCTAGTCTCCATACTTCAACAGTTTACACTCCCAGAGTGGCCACAAACTGGCTAAAAAGTGAGTGATAAGTTGTTTCCTAGAAGGTGGCAGGTAGTAAAAAGATTTGTCTGCTCTAACACGGATTCCAGTGCTTCTCCTTGCAGATGAAATTGCAAAAGCAGTCTGAGATCTGAAAAAAAAGTGTCAAACACACACAAAAATGTCCCCCAGATGCTTCAGGCACACTGCTGGGCCACAGTCAGAGCTGAATTCCTCTGCTGAAGGGGACTGAGACCTACAGCCGGTTTACAGACAGCAGAGAAAGAAAGAGACAAACGGTAATCTCAGAGTTACAGCTACTCAAATTGAATGTACGATCACTACAGAATTTTAAAGATGTACAAACTAAGAAGTATCTGTGTACTCCTTTATCTGCCCATGAGAGTGTGACTGTTTGAGGAGGTACATTTAATTTGGTTATCCTTAACAAATACTATTACAAAGACAAAAGCTATACTCTCAGAAAAGAGAGTTACAGAGAAAAAGTGCTTTCATATTTTCAGTCAATATTGGATTCCATTAAGAAATCTCTCAAGCCAATATGAATCAATAAGGCAACAAGCGTCTACATTGAGCAAGCAAAGCTCATTTGCCAGATTTTCAGGAACAGTTTGCAGTGCTGTTTAATTAAAAGTGTAACTAATAATACAAATAAAACATAAAATTGATACAAAAATATAAAAGACTGATTTAAAAATATAAAATCTAAACTGACATTAAGCCTTAAACTATATTTAGCTTTTTTTTTTTTTTTACACATGTACAGTAACCGATGCCACTGCAGCCTCATCTAAAATAACTTGAATTGAACTAAACCTCTCATCAAATCACCCACTTCTTTTTTCATTCAAGAACTATGCTGTACTTCCCAAAACACTTTGAAGCCTTTCAACCATGTCAGTCATTTTGTAATGTACATAATTGCACAATAAAAATAGGTTTTAAGAAGTAACAGCTATTGAAATATTTTGCAGTAGTTGCCTAATTCAAAGAATGGTTGAACTGCTGACCTGCCCAAAGACCTGACGTCTTCTTGCTTATGTCATCACGACATCTGACTTTCCCTGCCCCCAGGTGAAAGCTCCTCTAAAGTTGTGAAAGTGCTGAAAGGTGGTTGTGCTATTTATGAAGTTAAAGGATGAGCAGATCTGGCAAGTGGATTGACTATTAGAGTAGAAAAGATAAGAGAGGCAGATGTGGGTAATCTGTTCCACCTGTGCTAACTTTCTTACCTGGGAAGTACACATGACCACACACTCACACAGGAGATGACGTCCCTGGGGAATCCCTTAGTTATCACCAAAGGGCAGAAATAAATAAGCATTGGTTGAAAAAGCTCTTTTCCTTCTAGCTGGAGGTGCTTTATCATGGGTGGTTTATTCTCAGGCATTCATCACTAGCCATAAAGACAGTCATACAGACTGAAATATAATGCTTACTTAAACCAGAGTGTCTCAAGAGACTTGCAACATAGCAGCTAATAATATAAAAATAGGCATTCCTAAAGCAGTCAACATCCCTGTTAAAAATGATGGAGTTTCTGTAAAGCCACATGACAAAACCAAACGTCAGTCCCAATGAATGAGGTCAAGACTGCAGCAGAGCCATTAAGACTACAAATCAGTAGTCCTAGCACCTCATGCGTACTCCCTAAGCACCCACATTTCCCAGGTGACCCCTTCAGAAAGCTAGTCTTACTTGACAATAACTCTCTCTACATGCACAACCCTAATGATTTACATTTAGAATCTGAATTACAGGACAGCTTTGCCAAACAGATGAGAGATGGCCATGATGGAGAAGTCCAAGGAAGAGAAATAAGGGCAGTATATTAGTCGAGCGCTGACTGATGCCCAATTAATTATTAAGTCACCCATCCCATACATTCATAGCATACAGCCACATGTGCAATTACGGAACAATTATTCAATTCCATGGCATAAGCACAAGACAAGTATCCCCCAAGTGGACTGAAAGCAAACCATTCGAAATTGAGTACATTTCTATGTTGCTGTCGCACTTACGATTGACTTTCCCTACTCTCAGTGAATTCCAGCTAAATTAATCTTAATAACCATTGAATTTCACTGTGACCCAACGGAGTTTAAAAGAGAGAGCAGTGAAAACAGAGCAAGTCTAATTTTAGGCAATCATGATTAGTGTACAGCCCATGTCGCACATTACCAATGGGAATCATTTCAAGATCTTGTCAAGATGTCCACGTTGCTGCATGTAGCATATGGTATCATTTATACACTGCACATATTAAAATTCCAAAGAGTCCACTGCTGCTGCATATGAAAAGATAGAATGTTGTGTCAAAGAAATCATGTATAATGGCTGTGTGAGCCAAAAGCACTACAGAGACTAAGAAATAACATTCATCTAATCTCTTGTGTGCAGACAGGTCACTTTGGAGCTCCCAAGGTAAGAAGAGATATTAAAATAAATTGCACCAATTGAGTATATTGATCATGATGTACATGATCAAATTAAAATGTTTAAAATCATACCTCTTTCTTTCTTCTTTCTTTCTCAGTGGGGAGACAGAAGAAACAGAGAGAGACTACTTCTAAAGTTGTTGGCCCAATGACACCTGCTTCCACTTTTTATGGCAATATAATTATGCTCTCAAATAATTTCCCTTTTAAACCAGTGATGTGTGAATGCTTAACTACAAAAATATATAAATTCCCCTTTTTACTTCAAATGTGAATCATTTTCTATCTTTTGTGTTTTCAGCAACACTGCTGAATTTGAACAAAAAAGAGGGCAGTCATATATAATGATGAGTAAGGTCAAAGGTAAGCACCATGTGGCATCATACCCTAAACCGTTAAAGTCTTTTAAAGATCTGTCCAAGCTTCAGAGTTTGACATACCTTTTTGAAATACCTTAATTTCATTCATGTGTTTCTGCAAAGGTATCTTAATAAAATTAATCAGTATATAAATCTTGGCTAAGTTCTACAACAATCTAGTCACCAACAGTGACAGTGAAGTTGACTGCTGATATGTTGCCTCAATGCTCCAAGCAGTACTACTAAGATTTAAAATAATTTTAGAAACAATTATTAAGAGTTATTAAAACGTATTATGAGTTGCCTTCATGCTAAATAAAGGGCAACAAATCATTACCAATAAATGACGCCTTAAACCAATTTCTCTACTTTTAATATAAAGTGGAAATTAGCTTGCACCGGCATTATGGCATGGTACTTACCATGACATCCCCTTGGTCTTGGTCATAATCATAATCATAGTAGTCGTGACTTGACTCCAAAGCAAGGTTTGCATAAATCAATGCGAGACAGAAGACAGAAATTCCAAATAAGTGCATTTTAGAAGAAAAAAAAATCTCTGAAGTCTGAGCAGAGTCTGTTGGAAGTTCCTCTTTTTTCAGCTTTCAGCAGCAGGTTTCTAGAAAACTCTGTCCTTACACTAAAATAACACCCATGTATACATCCAACATTTTAAGAAGGCACTTCGATACTGGTCCATGGAATGCACTGTGAACTCTTCCCGTCACAAACGGTTGTGAACATCCACTCCGTGCGCAGAGAGTGTGGAAGTGCGCGGAGCGCTCAATGGCATGTTTTATGCAATTTCACGCTGTTACTTTGGATCCTTCTCCACCCCCTCTCCGTTTTTCCCCAGCCTGCCTCTCCGTGCGCCGTTAGACACATTCCGAGACGTCAAGAGAGGAATATGAGTCATGGCACGCGCGCTTTCTCAGGTGTCAACTACAGCATGTCAAACGCATTGTGTAAACGCACAAGCGCACTAAATTAACCTCTACAGTTGCCGCATTTTGTGTAAGGTGAAAGGTCAAATAAAGGAATAGTTTATCCCAAAATGAAAACTGAGACATCGTTTACTTACCTTATGTTTTTGGGACAATGGAATGGGGACAGGGACATTGAGTCTTGAGCAGAACTGACGCAAGAGCAACATAAAAGTAGTTCATGTGACTAATTAAATTAACAACTTTAAACCTATTCCTATGTTTAAAAAAATTATAAAAATTTAGTAGCCTACAACTTGTTGACAATTAAGTTGTTTGCTGCAAACTCAATTTAAACTGTAAAAATTATAATAATAACAATAAATGAAAATAATAAATAAAAATAAAAACAATGAATAATGCAGGCTGATTTATGGATGGCTATTTGGGCCTCTCTGATTGGGACTGGGTTAATTGGGATGACTGTTTAAAAAGTGGAACAGTGTACCTGAATTCACCCTATGCTAAATGAGCTGCTTTGGGGAGGTTTTAATTCTGTTGGAGGGCTCTTCTCCATAGGGGTTTTAGCCCTCAAGTTCAGTGAGTGCTCTTCTAATGCTGTGGAATGCAAGTTCCACTTGAGTCATTGTGTTCCATTCACCGCTGTCAAATGGTTGCATTTAATTTTGTGAGCTTCTCAAATACTTTAAGTAGCAGGCTAACATGCACTGTCAAATGCATTCAGTGTTAACACTAAAGGTCTAGTTTGAATAGGCTCAGGGTTAAGGGTTTGTGAATAATAACCTAATTAGCCATGACACTACTGAATAATTCAATGTGAAAATACCTGATAATGAACATTTGATCACTGGGGTTGTTTTCCAGGGGAATAGACAACAAATGTTGCTTTTGTTTGCTATTAAATTAAAAATTCTATAACAACAAATGATTATACCAAATTGATGGTGAAAATGACCAAACAATTGCACATGCCGATGGCATTGTAATTCCAAATCATTGTAAATTACCAACAAAAGGCTTGTCAGTCATATACTTGGCAGTGGCCAGTTCCTTTGCCTACTTTTTTGACTTCTCTTTGCTCATGAACAGTCTTATTCTGATTCCCTGAATGCTTTGATTGGTCCAATACTAAAAGGTCAAAGTTCAGACTGGTTTTATAAGGATTAACAGGAGTCGCCTTTGCTTTGACGTTACTTCATTGAAGAAGTTATAACATCATCAGCCAGGCGTCTGGAGCTGCTTTAAAAGTTCAACCACAACTGATATCATCTTATTTAGAAGGCATTTGATTTCCCCAGTAGGACTTTTGACGTACTTAAGTTTAGTCCCAAAGAGTTTCAGAAGTTGACTGTAACTTTCATGCTTTTGTTCTACATGGCCATTTACATCCTTTTACATTTTTCCCTCTTTCGGCCCACATATACCAAGTAATCTGGAATCGGTGTCCCCATTTAAACTCTCTGTCCTTTGTCCTCCAGAACTCTTTTCAAATGAAAGCAGCTCTATGTAGGATTTGTTTAATGCCTTTATTATAAGACATTACTGACCTTTACTAGTTGAAAACTGATGTGATGATTTTATCTGACATTATTTGTTTCTTTTTTTCTGAGCTTTTTTGGGACACATTAAAGATGATGCATATATATATATCTACCCTCCATAATTAATATAGTTGCTATCAATGAGACCAGTTTAAACTATAATCACATAATTTACGTCTCTATGATGATTGGTTCATATACAAAAGGCAGACAATTTTTTTCTAAACACTCTATTACCACTCAAAGTCAAATATTTGATGGTGATAGGCAACAGAGACATAAGTCTCTGGCTATGGATGTATGTAATTAGAGTACATCGACAACACGTTCATGACAAAGAGCAGCAGTGGTTCTGACTTCAGTGATATTTTATGGTGTTACATTACAAACATGGAATACAGATTCTGGGATGTGAAATCAATAACTTAAGGAATTTTATTAACATTAAATGGTTCTTCTCCCATTTTCCGCCTCAAAATCTTGGGTATGCTGTGCCTCCCTTGCTTGCCCTGATGAGCTGCTACTAGTGATTTGTAATATAGCTGGTGTTTAGACCATAGCACAGTTCTGTATTACACTTGGTCCAAACACAGGTCCACTGAATTCATTGTATGCCAACTATGAGTACTTGAGTCAGTCTGTGGCCCTGAAAAGGAAAGCACCACCATAGGAATTTATGAGGGTCCTCATGGCACAGTGACCCAGCACTGTCTAACACTTTTACTTGTCTGCTCATGTGTGCACAGCTTGTTCCCACACACTGGGAATTGCTCTAGCCGGAACTGGGAAACAATGGGTGTGGGAGTTCTGTGACTGGAGCCACTGCTTTGGGAAGCGCTGGACCCTGTTAATGCTGGAATTTGCAGTGTCCCTTGCGTTTCAAACAACGGCTGTGCTGGGAAGGGTAGATCGATGAGGATAAGATGGCGAGGTCATGGGGGGCAGGCCTAATCTTACACTCTCCTGCATTCCTTGGCATCCTCATTGGTTTATTTGTAATAAATTATAGAGTATTTTGACATTAAAGGCCTATGGTTAGGGACATACATACTTCTGCATTTAGTGTTTAATGTCTACAAAGTTCAATTACAATTATTAGAAAATCCAAATCTTATTTTTTGAAAATAAATAAATGAATAATGCAGTTGAACAGATGTCTCCACATCAAAAAAATGACACAATGGGACTGAGGACCAAGAGGAGGGCTGTGTTCCAGAGAATAAGATGGGAAACGTGTTGTGACTGAGATAAGGAGTGGTTTTAATGCTTCTTTGTTTCACAGTTGACAGCTGACACAATTAATTAACCTACAAATAAGAAAAATGGCCATGCAAGAGCATATCTTGTGTGGTCTTGTGTGTGTTAATATAAATGTGTTTTTGATAAGAACAGTCACAGCTAGCTGTCATCCTACAGGAAATTATTTATACACAAAGATACAGTTGCCTTTAATAAGAAACAATTACCCATAGCAGAAACCATGCTGGTTCTCATATCACCCATATCACCAAACTTATGAATTTTATCTTGATATGTTGTTTGAAAGAAATAAGAGTAAATCCAGCCAAGACACCTGTTACCCTACTCTCCCTGTGTGTGGTATTTTGAGAAAGTAAGTCCTACAATCCTGCCTTCAAAAACTTAATTTCATGGTCAAAACACATTCAAAGCCCAGAAATTCTAAAAGAAAAAATCATATCAGACAATGTTTTGACTTCATAAAAAGTGTGCAAACCACTGGTTAGACAGTCAGGCTCTAGATGCATTTGACCCTCGGCTCATTGACATATTTGCAGAGCAAATTACCTTCACTGAAAAGGTTTTCAAAGTAAGGGACCAGTGAAGTGTCCTCTTAAAAGCGATCTTTTACACATGTAAAAACATTCCTGCTCACACACATACTGACACACACACACACACACACACACACACTTTGGCATTCGAGAGATGCTAAAGAGTGAGAGAATGGGGCCAAGACAGAGACAGAAAGAGAGAGAGAGAGACCTTCCACCTCTTGCCTGCTTGTATTCGTATGGAAATAAGTCTTCTTGAGAAATTTACGTTAAACTCTGAATGAGGATTAACATGGCTCCCGCTTCACTAAACAAAGCAATTACTGAGCACATCTCCCTCAGCCTGACCGGCTGTAAAAAATTGCCTGTCCTGCTACAAACAAATTGCAAAGTCAAAAACAAATTGTATTTCTTAGTACAGAGTAAATGAATTTAGCACTAAAAGTACTAAAAATGTTTTTCTCACATCCCTCGTGACATGAAATGTGTCTATTTATAATATGGTGTGTAGGCTAGTATAATTCAAGGCCACTAATGAGACCACTGTCTCTCACATTTGTTTACTTCTTGTTATGAATGATATGGGTGCAAGCAGATGTTTGACAAAGACTAATATATTTTTATCTCACAAATGTGAAAAACTTGAAAGTGTAGTATCTCAGGTTTAACTAAATGTTTATGTATACTAACACCCACATAGACCACACTATGTGTGGAGGAATGACGCCTTAGACTTTCACAAAAGATAATCTATAATCTGTCTAACAGACAGATTTGTCCAAACTGGCCCTTTAAGATTCACTAGTCCTGTACAGTGGGCCATTTCTCTCCATGTTAATATATATTGAGATTTAATCTGTTTTTTTTAAGAATACAATCAAACAAGCCTTACTAGTTCTGATGCAATAGGAGTTTATGTAGCAGCAGACAGTTCCCATGGTGATTATTCATGACCTCATCTCAAACTTGCTCTTTTACAGCTTGTACCGTGCATGCTCATTTCTCTTGTATATTTTTTTATTTCAAAAGTAATTCTTACAAGTTCAGTTTAGTAATTGGGTCTTCTCAGTCAACATAAGACGTATTTAGAGAACTGTGGATGAAATGTCTGTTTGCATTAACGATAACAGTCTCTGATGTGAAAGTTCTCTTCTTTTGAACATGACTCAGGGGAAGCAGGTTTGACTTGGTGTAAGAGTGATAAGACTTTTGGGCAAAAAATAGTTTTATGTGTGTCATTTGATAACAACCTTAGTCAGAAGGTCAAATAGAGAAAACAATTGAAAAGAGTCTCTTGGGCATCTGGTGTTTGACCTTTACAAAATGAGCTCAGTTCTTTATTAATATGTTTCTTGACAGATGACACTCCAGATCGCTCCAATTATCTTCATTAATGACTTTATATGGAACTAACACAGTTTCATCAGTTCACAAACAAGGTTAGACTAAGTATGAGAAGATAACAGAAGTCAGTGATAGAGTAATTCCTTTTTACAAAGAATTGTTTTTCAGCACTTCACATAAAAGTTGTGTAACCGCAGTGTAGAAATATGAGGGGAATATTTTATGAAATCAAATACAGTGCTGCCAAAGAAAATTATTTTGAAGCAGCAAAAAAGTGTAGAGGACAGAATTGCCAGTTAAACTGATGACAGACTAGATGATTTTGGCACCAAGCAAAGTCTTATGGGACCCGGTCCCAGCTGTATCAGCATGGCATCTCTTATTACTATATGACTGACATATCACTGTGGGGTCATGATGTACATCAAAATTGGTTTAAAAGTCACCCATATACAGCTAATATAACCTCCAACCCATGTGTTTCAAAGCCTCATGAGCCAAATGTACAAAATAAGTGGTTTGTTCCCAGATCAGGGGTAGACATGGGTATATAGGACGGTGTATGTGTTTTTTTAGTCTATGTCGTGGGAGTGGTAGCAACTCATTTGCAGCATTGTGGTTTCATTGACTAGTTATTATCATATGGGAACTGACTAAAGAGCACCTGCCAGTCAAACAACAAAACCAACAGTTACTCTTCAAAAGGCTGAGGTCAGATCACTTGTGAATTAAGAATATTACCCCTCTATACTAGCTGACGAGAGAGAGAGAGAGAGAGCGAGAGAGGTGGTATGTTTCCCATGAACGTTTGCCAGGTTCTGTCGGACTAATCCGCTGGGAGAAACAAGCCCAGTGTGTTTCAGGGCTTTGGTTAAGTAATGAGGAATTCTTGCCTCAGTCTCTAATAGGAGAAAATGGGCTTTCTTCTTGTCCTCAGGACTGCACAGACTGATGTCTCAACCTGCTTAGTTATCTGAGAGGCAAGCTTTTTAGACATCGATGAGCATGTTTATTTCACATTAACACAGATAAGTCTTTGTCAAATAACAAGCCTTAGATTGGCTCATCTAAATAATAGCCAAATTCAGGCGTGCAATTCTACATGTAAGCCACAAAAAGACTAAATGATCCAACTAAATTCTTGAGGTCCAATCAGCCTTAATATTTATTTTTGCTACTCATATATGTGCTGCTAGTCTCCAATATAGTACACACCCTTCATCAAACTGTCACTTTTGTGTTTTGTGAGAGCAGAGCAGAATGATTACTCAACTATTAAATCAATCATGTTCATATCTGCGTGTCTTTTATGACTATTTATGAAATTTGATGATTATTCTAATACAGTGATACCATGATGTTGGTACATGGTCTGATGAACCTCTTTGGAATTAGGCTTTTAGGCTTAGGGATTGACTCGACCATCATTTGACCCCCTATAATGACATCTAAAGAATTCTAATCTCTGAAATGCATACAAAGACATATGAAAGTCAAACAAAATTACTATCTGTCAAAACAGTCATGGTGCTCTTCATTACTGTGATAGCTCTCAATGATAACATGACCTCATTACCTTGGTTTGGTAAACTACAGAAATACAACACCTCATTGGGACAAGTTTTGTCTTTTAGGAGGATATAAAGCATCAAAATACGATTTTAAGATTAAAGTACACATTCGTTGTGTTTTCAGTCTATCATTTTCTATTTTAGACTGAGTCAGTATCTGTGTGTGATGCATGAAATAGGATTAGCTATCTAAGTTTAGTGTTGGATCTGAATCTGTTGCGTAAGGAGACAGAGTCATCTAGGTTTTCGGTAAAGAGCCACTATTAGTATTCCAAACCAATGAAATCATCCACGCTGTCTGTTTTTATTTACTCTACGGCATACCATATGTAGAGATCCTCTGCTATTTCATGGCTGTCTATTTAGCTTTAGCAGGATTAATGTTATTCTAAAAAAAGTCTGCATGAGTGACACAGTAGGTGCACTTGAAACATATGGCTATATCAGAGTCGCGCTGTGTTCAAGCCCTCCTGGGAGGTATGAGTTCGGAAATCACAATTACAACATAATTCAAGTGATTTTGATTGTAATACAATGGAATCACTAGAAAAAAATATACATTTTCTCTCTCCTTTTCACTTTATTTTTATTTATAATGCAATGTAAAGAAGTGCAAAGGATGTACATTAGATGTGCATTTTAAAGGCCATAGAGGATGATGGGAATTTGCCCACACAGCTTCACCAGTACATAAAATATGCACAAACTAAATTGTACAGTCAAAATTCACAAATTAATATTTATTATGATCAATGCCCACGGAAATGTATTGCCATATATATATATATATATATATATATATATATATATATATATATATATATGTGTGTGTGTGTGTGTGTGTGTGTGTGTGTGTGTGTGACCCTGGAACACAAAACCAGTCTTAAGTCACTGGGGTATATTTGTAGCAATAGCCAACAATACATTGTATGGGTCAAAATGATCGATTTTTCTTTTATGCCAAAAATCATTAGGATATTAAGTAAAGATCATGTTCCATGAAGATATTTGTAAATTTCATACCGTAAATACATTAAAACTTAATTTTTGATTAGTAATATACATTGCTAAGGACTTCATTTGGACAACTTTAAAGGCAATTTACTTTATTTTTTTTTACCCTCAGATTCCAGATTTTCAAATAGTTGTATGTCGGCCAAATTTTGTAACTACTATACATCAATGGAAAGCTTATTTATTCAGCTTTCAGATTATGTATAAATCTCACTTTCGAAAAATTGACTGGTGTGACTGGTTTTGTGGTCCAGGGTCTCACACACACACACACACACACACACACACACACACACACACACACACACACTCACACTCCTCTCTAAATATCCTAATGCTTCACAACGATCACATATTTAGCGTGACGCTGGTCTTAGACATGTGTAAACTTTCAACAGAGGTCTTGCAGGAGTGGTGTATGTTTTTAACATAAACGTCCTCTGAAGAGACACTGTTTGCTAAATCTGCTCTGGTGTTTTGGGAGAGATGAGTGATTTATCATCACCTCCTGATGACAGCAAGGAGGTACACTTGTGTAAAGGTTTTCAGATTTTAATTCTCATAAATTGGTAGTGATGCAATGTCAGCATTCTGTACAGAAAAGCTGTCAAGGCTTGGATTTTACGGGTAGCCACAGAACGGAAACTTTAGGCCCCAGGTAGACCCAGTATTAATGCACACAGAGGCTTCTCATTCTGTTTCGTATGTCTTCATCTCAATCAATCATCAGTCCATACTTTCATCAAGTTGTAAGCTATAAAACCGGTAAATACACATAATTTATGTTCAATATAAAACTCCTTAGTTTGGCATTTGTAGACACATTTTGCAGTTTTAGCCATAGGTAAATATTGATTAACTATAAAAATTTCAGAAGGATCTTCTGCCACATGATCAAAAATACTTATAATATTTCTACATACGTAATATTACTGAAAAGGATTCCATTTACATTTTTTCCAATTTGTTACTTTTCCTATGCACATTTTATTGTACACAAATTATTGAAAATAATTACTTTTCAATATTCAATCAAATATTTAAAAATATCAGGAAAGTCATTTTTAAGGGTCAGAGGCTACATTACAGAAATATCTTATATTAAATTACCATGGTATTATTCTGAGTTTGGATTTTACTGTAGAAATCGCAACTTATGGTAACAACTTTTGTAGTGTGTTTATGTTTTTAAGCATTATTTTTAATAATAAATGTACAAAAGATGTCTCTGCAGAAGATAAAGGGAGGACTAACAAGCATTGAGCTAATAGGTTTGATCCTGGAAATTTGCTTTAGTTCTTGGAAAACACACAGCAGTAAAGACAACATGGATCCTGGATCATTTTACATAAAGTAGGTATATTTTTTGGCATAAGATTCAGTGGTGCTTTTGATCCAACAAAGGCTGAACATTCCTTTTGATTTGTGTACTGTGTGGTGCTGCTATATTTGAGTTTTATATTGCCTCATGTAGAGAGACTATATTACTCTAGTAAAGTAGGGGGGATGAAACCAGGGGGAAGTTTGAGATTTAATGTTCCTGTAGTCACACACCATTTAAAACACATTGAGACACAAACACAAAGCCAGCTTTTTCATATATATATGTCTGCTTAAGGCTCTTGACCCTTCACATACCAGGTTTGTCTAGAATCCTCTGGTGGTTTTGCTTTTAATTTTAATAAGATTTTAATAAGCATTTGCAGATGGAATCATTTATGTGGAATCATTTTAGGCAGGGGTGGCGAATGTCCGTCCTGGAGAGCCGCAGCCCTGCAGAGTGTTGCTTCAACCCTAGTCAAACATACCCGAACAAATTAAAAAGGTCTGAACGGTTACTTGGAAGCTACAGGCAGGTGAGTTTTAATTAGGGTTGGAGCTGAACTCTGCAGGGCTGCGGCTCAACAGGACCGGAGTTCGCCACCCCTGATTTTAGGTATCATTTGGTCAATTTTAAAGGGGACCTCAGTTGTTTTCAGCTGCAATTTTGTGGCCAATTTTACCTAATTCCTTGTGAATCTGGTGCTAAAACAACACACTTAGCACGTGCAAATAAATGCTGTTATAAACATACAATTTTATCAAATTCTCCCAGCTGTTTTAAAGCAAGTCCTTTTCTGCTTTTACTTAATCTGACATTATTAGTATTCAAATATAACAAAAACCTACAAATGTGATATATGCATAAACAGTGAAACATGTTTTAAAAATCCGTTGATTTGTAGCATGCCACCCTCCCTTGCCCCCCCCCCCCCCACAAAAAAACAAACAAACAAACAAACAACAACAACAACAAAACAAAAAAACATTTGTCCAATTTTTTTAGTGCATTGAAACTTTGTTTTTTTTTTTGGGCCAGAATTGCCAGGATGCACTGTATGCTTTAGCATCATTTGCTCAATATATTCACAATTAGACAAATTTTCTTTAAATTTGTTTAAAAAAGATAACAGTTTTCATTTGTAATTTTCCTAATGTGCATAAAACATTTCTAATGTATGGATATTTTGTGATACTGGGGTAAAAATATTTACTCTGTAATTACTGTAATTACTCTGTACCAAATTAAGTTCACAAGTTCAAGTTTACCGCGTAAAGGCTACACGCTCCACACAGGATTTGAGCGAAATATGGCACAGGGAGCGTTGCGCATAAGTAAACAAACATAGTTTATATCGCCTGCGCGCCAAATTCGAACGCGTGATTTTTTACATTTTTAATAAGAAGTAATGGAATAGCTTCAGACGAATTTGGCACACGACTCGTGGATATATATATATATATATTTGGATTCTTTTGGATTCACTGATGTTTTTACGGTAAACGTCATACCGGTTTGGAGCTACATCAGGGTAAGTAACTGAAATTATTTTATTTTTGTGTGAAATATTAGCTTATACATTGCTCCTGCAAAGCAGTTATTCACTGAAACATCAACAATTAAAACAGTTTTACAAGTCAGTGGCTAAATAACTGCTCATTCCCAGCTGCTTACTATGTGGCTTTTATTATTCTGTTTGGTCTTTTGTGTTATTGTGCATGGACACAGTCCATAAAACACAGCTGTTTGTAAATAAAAAGATGAACATATTTTCCAGGACGATTATTTTATTTTTCCTCTGAGGCAAGGCATGCTCCACAGCTGTAATATCTTCATCCTATTTACAAGCAACATAATGCCTCTTGATAGAGGGTTATTGCTCACTTTTATTGTTTTCATTTTGTTTGAGTAATCTGTGAATTGAATAAAATAACTATTTGTGGCTATGATATATAACAATCTGTGCCATGTCCCTCTGTGGTATGCAAAACACTTCAGCTTTTGTTCATACACATTCTCTGCTGGAATTAACCTTGTACTTATCAAGGAGTAGTATTTTCCGCTTTTGTTTTTCAGTAGCATATCTGCACTTTGTGCTGGTGGGGCCGGGCCCCACCAGACGGTGCTATGACCCAAAATCCATTGCATCATTTTCTGTTAAAAAAAGTTGTTACATTCCTGCAAAATTCTAATTGAGAAAGGACTTGTGTTAAAGGAATAATTAACCCAAAGATTTGAGTAAAATAAACTGGCCACTCTGTTTATATCTTCATCAGAAGAAATTTGAAGAAATTTAGCTTTACATAACTTGCTAACTAATGATCCTTTGCAATGAATGGGTGCCATCAGCAGGAGATTCTAACAGCTGATAAAAACATCACAATAATCCACATGACTCCAGTCCATAAATTATGTCTTGCTGCATGTTTGTAAGAAACAAACCAATCATTAAGGTGTTTAAGGGGAGGGAGGGAGGGAGGGAAGTGGTGTGTGGCCAAGTATGGTGACCCATACTCGGAATTTGTGCTCTGCATTTAACCCATCCAAATGTACACACAGTAGTGAACATACACCCGGAGCAGGTTCGGTGCCTTGCTCAAGGGTCTCACCTCAGTCGTGGTATTGAGGGTGGAGAGAGTGTTGGTTATTCACTCCCCCACCTACAATCCCTGCTGGACCTGAGACTCGAACCCACGTCCTTCGGGTTACAAGTCCAACTTTCTATCCATTAGGCCACGACTGCCCCTAAACCATTGCTTCTGCCGAAAATACAAGTCCATTATCCATAACACTTCTCCCAGTGAAAAATTCACATTAACATGTTAGAACTGTTTTGGACAGTTGTTCTTTTTCTGTTTTTCATGTGAGTTACTTATGGATTGTTGTGATATTTTTGACAGTTGTTTGGACTCTCATTCTGACGGCACCCATTCACTGCAGAGGATCCATAGGTGAGAAAGTGATGTAATGACACATTTATCCAAATCTGTTCCAAAAGTAAATTTTCATCAAATTTTAATTTCTTCTCTCTTTAAGGTGAATTTTTTTAGTTTTTTTGGTATTAAAAAAAAAAAAACATCCAAAAACTAACTTCACCTTGAAAAGAATCCAACATGTGGTGTGTAGACTACAAATCTAGATCCACACACTGAAAAGGAAAACTTTGAATGCAAGATACAAACCACAAGCGTTTTTTATCCCTCAATCAAAGTTTTCCTTTTCATCATTAGAGTGTGTGGGCCTTTTTGAATGTTTGGCATTGAATTTGGCATTAATAATAATTTGGCATTGTCTGCTCACATGATAGAAATTTATTACTTTTATTGACATCATAATTGATTCTGTGATTATGCATTCCTTGATAGGGAAATTATAGAAATGAGGTAATCCTAAAATATGTTTACCTTCATAGTTTCTGAGGAACATTAAATTCTTTGGACGTCAACCACAAGTTGGAATATTACACTATCAAATTTGTCAAATTTTGGCTGGTCATATAGTTGAAAGCAGAATACTGACCAGCAGCCCATCTTTTTGCATCTCTACCATAGACCCCTTTTCAGATCTAAAAGACCTCTCCATAGCAACAGGAGCCTCAATAGACCCATTTCACCTCTTTATTCTAACACAAGCCAGACCCCCAGCAAAGAACTTACACCCTTATCCTTACATTTTTGCATGAAGTCCAAATCAATCAGCTCTGTGGACCCAAGCCAGCGAGAGAGTCTTGTCTCGCATTATAAACCATGTCCACAAAACACAGATCTTATGGTGTGCAGTTTGTAATAGGACATGTTCTAAAGTGAGCTTGAGTTATTTATGAAAAAGCTAATAATTGAGTACAAGATCTGCTTAGTCATCCAAAGCTTGTTTTGAATACAGAACAAACAAAATGTTCCCTTTCAGGAACGTCGAGCTGCGTCCGAAGACGCTATGGGAACGCTCTCAGCGTCATTCCGCTCTGAATATCGTATGCAATCAGTCCAATAGAAGGGCGAAGCGTCACGGGCGGGGTGACGTCACGACCAGGAAGTATATAAGCATGTGAGGCGGCGACCGCGTTAGCTTTCTGTCATTCAGCAAGCGCTCTGTGTGTGTGTCAGTCCAATCTGTCTTGTGAGTCTTATTTACGTGGTCGAGACCGTTCTCGTCCCGCCCGTTTGTCCCCGCATCATATTATTATGGCAATGTGCGGGACCTGGATGCGTGCGGGTACAGGACGATGCCGCGGGTTGAACGGACGCTTGCGAGCTATCTGTCCCCGCTCACGGCGTCGTCCTTGAAGGCTCCTACCCTGCCTACTAAGCCTCTGCGCATGACTTCATCCTTAGTGGGCAGGGGGTATGCGGCAGCAGGCCAGGCCGGTGCGTGTCTGCACACCATGGCGGTGTTACAGGCGTACCAGGCCGAACTGCTGAGAGAGTTAGATGAGGGCGGCGAGGTTAGGCCAGAAGATATTTCTGAGCTGAGGAAGACCGCTGATCTTGCCCTCCGCGCTACCAAGGAGTCGGCCCGTGCCATCGGCCGCTCCATGGCAGCTATGGTGGCGACGGAGAGGCACCTGTGGCTGAACCTGTCTGAAATTCTGGTGTAAGACAGGTTCTACCTCATGGACGCCCCGCTTCAGCCTTCTGGTCTGTTCGGCGACGCAGTCAGCTTGGTCGTCGACAGATTTCAGGAGGCTCGTAAGCAGGTGGAGGCGTTTCAGCGGTTTCTCCCTCGCCGATCTCTAACTCGGGGGACTGCTGGGCGGGAGCAGTCCCCTCCGCATACCAGCTCCTCGTACCGGGCTGCGCAGAAGCAGAGCGTGGCCACTCGTGCTCCCCCGCGGCGGAGCCGAGTGCGGCGGCGCTCTGCGCCGAGTACCTCTAAGCCGAAGGCTGATCTTCGGGATACCCTTATGGCTAGGAGGTCCTCGGCACACAAGTCCTGATGGGCGTGCTCCAGGACTTCGGAGGGCGGCCCCTACTGGGGTGGAGCGGCTTACACCGCGGTACCTGGTGACCGTCTCCCCTCGGTGCCCTCCGGGGATCTGTCTGTCAACCCTGCAGTTCCAGGGCACAGTAGGTCCCAGCGAGTGCTGTTCTCAGAGTTCCCTGCCGGTTCTGACTGCGGGCCTGAGAAACTCGCCTCAAGCGCCAGAGACCGCGTCTTCCTCCGGAGAGCCGCAGCAAGACAGTGGTCTGGCCATATCTCTAACACCAGAGGTCAGTCTCGAGAGACTGATTCCCTTAGTAGATCATCTGGCGGCCTGGCAGCGGCTGCCAGATGTGTCTCTTTGGGTCCTGCGGACGGTAGAGCGTGGTTATTCCATCCAGTTCGATGGGCCACCTCCGCCGTTCAACGGGGTTTGCGTGACTACGGTCCGCCCCGAGCAGGCTCTGGTTCTGGAACAAGAAGTCGAGAATTTAGTGAGGAAGGAAGCCATCGAGTTGGTTCCTCCTCACGAGACTCGCGCCGGCTTCTACAGCCGATACTTCATTGTTCCAAAGAAGGATGGGGGGCTGAGGCCCATATTGGATCTGCGAGCTCTGAACCGCTCAGTCAGAAAGCTGAAGTTCAAGATGCTTACAGTCAGGCAGATTATATCTCAGATCAGGTCCGAGGACTGGTTTGTCTCGATAGATCTCAAAGATGCCTATTTCCATATATCCATCCTTCCCTCTCACAGGAAGTTCCTGAGGTTCGCTTTCGGGGGCAAAGCGTATCAGTATCGGGTTCTTCCTTTCGGCCTAGCACTCTCACCCCGCACTTTCACCAAGTGTGTGGATGCGGCACTGGTCCCGTTGCGACTGCAGGGCATCCGCATACTCAACTACATCGACGATTGGTTGATTCTCGCTCAGACAGAGCAGTTGGTGGTTCGGCATCGAGATGTCGTTCTCGCCCACATGAGAGAGTTGGGGTTGAGACTCAACGCCAAGAAAAGTGTGCTGTCTCCAGTTCAGAGAACCACTTATCTAGGCGTGGTGTGGGATTCGACCACGATGCAGGCGTGGCTGACCCCTGCTCGGATCGAGTCGATTCTCACGGCAGTCAAGAGAGTGCGTCAATGCCAGCCATTCACTGTCAAGCAGTTTCAGAGGCTGCTAGGGCTTATGGCAGCAGCGTCCAGCGTGATTCCTTCTGGCCTGCTGTACATGAGGCCCCTACAGTGGTGGCTCAAGAACAGGGGGGTCTCCTTGAGGGGAGACTCGCTCCGCGCTGTCAAAGTGTCACGCCGTGGTGTCCGTGCCTTAGACATGTGGAGAGATCCTCAGTTCTTGATTCAGGGCCCGGTGCTGGGAGCTCCGTGTTGCCGTGTCTCGCTAGCGACGGACGCATCCCTCACCGGTTGGGGTGCGGTCATGAGTGGCCACCCTGCCCGTGGTCTGTGGAGTCGACGCCACCAGTCGTGGCATATCAACCTGCTAGAGATCCTAGCTGTGTTCCGTGCACTCAAGCACTTCCTCCCGGACCTAAGAGACCGCCATGTGCTGGTGCGCACCGACAGCACGGCAGTAGTCTCTTATATCAACCACCAAGGAGGTCTGAGGTCGCGCCCCTTGTACAAGCTGGCGCGCCAGATCCTGGTGTGGGCCCAGGGCAAGCTCCTATCCTTGAGAGCTATTCACATCCCTGGGCATCTCAATGTGGGAGCAGACATTCTGTCGAGGCAGGGGCTGAGGCCCGGGGAATGGATGCTTCACCCAGAGGTGGTGAAGCAGATCTGGAAGGTCTTTGGCCAGGCACAGGTGGACCTCTTCGCCACTCGAGAGTCAGCGCAATGTCCCCTCTGGTTCTCTCTAGCTCCGCCAGCCCCCCTGGGTCTGGATGCTATGGTATGCGCCTTCCCCCCGATCGCTCTGCTCCCAGGAGTTCTGGAGAGAGTCTGCCGGGACGCGGTCAGTCTACTGCTAGTAGCACCGTTCTGGCCGGGCCGAGTATGGTTCTCGGACCTGATTGCTCTTCAGGCCCGGTTCTCCGCAGGGTTAACCCACTCCACGGTTAAGGTCTACGTGGCTGCTATTTCGTCATACCACGCCCTTATCGATGGCCAGTCAGTGGGCAGACAACCCCTGGTGATACGTTTCCTCCGCAGTGCGCTGAGGCTGAGGCCTCCGGTGCGACCACGAGTCCCTACGTGGGACTTGGCTGTGGTATTGGAGGCTCTGAGTAGGGCGCCGTTCGAGCCTCTTGAGGAGATAACTGATAGACTCCTCATTATTAAGACTGTCTTCCTGTTGGCCATCACCTCTCTGAGGAGGGTGGGGGACCTTCAGGCTCTTTCTTCGGCCCCTTCTCACTTTGACTTTGCGCCCGGCATGGCGAAAGTATTTCTCTACCCCCTTCCGGGGTATCTTCCTAAAGTCCCGACAGTCGTACCACAGCCGGTCGTACTGCAGGCCTTCTGTCCTCCTCCCTTCAGGGAGCCTGACCAGGAGAAGCACCACTGTGTGTGCCCAGTGCGAGCATACATCCACAGAGCTGCCCTGTGGAGAAAGACGGACCAGTTGCTGGTATGCTATGGTCCGCCTAAGAGGGGTCTTCCTGCTACGAAGCCCACTCTTAGTAGGTGGATTGTGGATGCTGTTAACCTTGCTTACGAGGCCTCTCCGCTGGGAGTCAGAGCGCACTCAACTAGAGGTATGGCGGCCTCAAAGGCCCTTTGGGCAGGTGTCCCAATACGGGACATCTGCGACGCTGCGGGATGGTCCACGCCCCTGACCTTTGCGAGGTTTTACAACCTTGATGTCCGAGCCACTCCGGGCTCCTCTGTCCTCTTGTCCTGACACAGACAGGGACTTGTCAGTATGGAGGCGTTGGTATAGCGTTCCCATAGCGTCTTCGGACGCAGCTCGACGTTCCTGAAAGGGAACGACCTAGGTTACGTATGTAACCCAGGTTCCCTAAGGGAACGAGAGCTGCGTCTCGCAGCCATACTTCCGGCATCCCTGCCAGCGCTTGGTTCATGACATGGAGCTAACGCGGGCGCCGCCTCATGTGCTTATATATTTCCTGGTCGTGACGTCACCCCGCCCGTGACGCTTCGCCCTTCTATTGGACTGATTGCATACGATATTCAGAGCGGAATGACGCTGAGAGCTTTCCCATAGCGTCTTCGGACGCAGCTCTCGTTCCCTTAGGGAACCTGGGTTACATACGTAACCTAGGTCGTTTTCCTCCAACTCAAATCAGGGTTTAATGAAAGCATTGTTGCTATTCAAGGTCAACAAACTAAAGTAGTTTCCACCCCTAAATGCCTAGGATTTTTAAATGATGACCGGATTTCCTCTAGGCCCCATATTCAGAATTTGTGTGTTTTGTGGTTTTCTGAAACATTCAGTAGTGCTGCCCATTTTGGCCTGGTTTGAGATTTTAAATCTCAGTGGGATTCATTGGAAATCTGTGGTGAAAATAAGATCATAAAACAGCCGTTAAAAACATAGGAATTTGCAATGGTATAATGACGAAAAGATTAATAAATTTTCAAGTAGGCTTTTTTTTTTTACTGTACTGTCACTGAAGTGTGTACTTTCTGTGCCACTAACATTACTAAACTGGAAAAATGTTTTACTATGCAAAACTCAACCTACTGTACAAATGACTTGCTTACAGTTGTCCCAGTCCTTAATATTATTTAACATAAATGTTTTTGATCATAACTGATCTTGAGGACCAGGTGTCTTGATTCTGTAATATATATGTATTGTATATGTCACAGTATATATTGGTTAAGCTTTTTGGCTTTTGGCCCTCTAGACATTTCACTCTGTTGTGGAACAAGAAGTCGAGAATTTAGTGAGGAAGGAAGCCATCGAGTTGGTTCCTCCTCACGAGACTCGCGCCGGCTTCTACAGCCGATACTTCATTGTTCCAAAGAAGGATGGGGGGCTGAGGCCCATATTGGATCTGCGAGCTCTGAACCGCTCAGTCAGAAAGCTGAAGTTCAAGATGCTTACAGTCAGGCAGATTATATCTCAGATCAGGTCCGAGGACTGGTTTGTCTCGATAGATCTCAAAGATGCCTATTTCCATATATCCATCCTTCCCTCTCACAGGAAGTTCCTGAGGTTCGCTTTCGGGGGCAAAGCGTATCAGTATCGGGTTCTTCCTTTCGGCCTAGCACTCTCACCCCGCACTTTCACCAAGTGTGTGGATGCGGCACTGGTCCCGTTGCGACTGCAGGGCATCCGCATACTCAACTACATCGACGATTGGTTGATTCTCGCTCAGACAGAGCAGTTGGCGGTTCGGCATCGAGATGTCGTTCTCGCCCACATGAGAGAGTTGGGGTTGAGACTCAACGCCAAGAAAAGTGTGCTGTCTCCAGTTCAGAGAACCACTTATCTAGGCGTGGTGTGGGATTCGACCACGATGCAGGCGTGGCTGACCCCTGCTCGGATCGAGTCGATTCTCACGGCAGTCAAGAGAGTGCGTCAATGCCAGCCATTCACTGTCAAGCAGTTTCAGAGGCTGCTAGGGCTTATGGCAGCAGCGTCCAGCGTGATTCCTTCTGGCCTGCTGTACATGAGGCCCCTACAGTGGTGGCTCAAGAACAGGGGGGTCTCCTTGAGGGGAGACTCGCTCCGCGCTGTCAAAGTGTCACGCCGTGGTGTCCGTGCCTTAGACATGTGGAGAGATCCTCAGTTCTTGATTCAGGGCCCGGTGCTGGGAGCTCCGTGTTGCCGTGTCTCGCTAGCGACGGACGCATCCCTCACCGGTTGGGGTGCGGTCATGAGTGGCCACCCTGCCCGTGGTCTGTGGAGTCGACGCCACCAGTCGTGGCATATCAACCTGCTAGAGATCCTAGCTGTGTTCCGTGCACTCAAGCACTTCCTCCCGGACCTAAGAGACCGCCATGTGCTGGTGCGCACCGACAGCACGGCAGTAGTCTCTTATATCAACCACCAAGGAGGTCTGAGGTCGCGCCCCTTGTACAAGCTGGCGCGCCAGATCCTGGTGTGGGCCCAGGGCAAGCTCCTATCCTTGAGAGCTATTCACATCCCTGGGCATCTCAATGTGGGAGCAGACATTCTGTCGAGGCAGGGGCTGAGGCCCGGGGAATGGATGCTTCACCCAGAGGTGGTGAAGCAGATCTGGAAGGTCTTTGGCCAGGCACAGGTGGACCTCTTCGCCACTCGAGAGTCAGCGCAATGTCCCCTCTGGTTCTCTCTAGCTCCGCCAGCCCCCCTGGGTCTGGATGCTATGGTATGCGCCTTCCCCCCGATCGCTCTGCTCCCAGGAGTTCTGGAGAGAGTCTGCCGGGACGCGGTCAGTCTACTGCTAGTAGCACCGTTCTGGCCGGGCCGAGTATGGTTCTCGGACCTGATTGCTCTTCAGGCCCGGTTCTCCGCAGGGTTAACCCACTCCACGGTTAAGGTCTACGTGGCTGCTATTTCGTCATACCACGCCCTTATCGATGGCCAGTCAGTGGGCAGACAACCCCTGGTGATACGTTTCCTCCGCAGTGCGCTGAGGCTGAGGCCTCCGGTGCGACCACGAGTCCCTACGTGGGACTTGGCTGTGGTATTGGAGGCTCTGAGTAGGGCGCCGTTCGAGCCTCTTGAGGAGATAACTGATAGACTCCTCATTATTAAGACTGTCTTCCTGTTGGCCATCACCTCTCTGAGGAGGGTGGGGGACCTTCAGGCTCTTTCTTCGGCCCCTTCTCACTTTGACTTTGCGCCCGGCATGGCGAAAGTATTTCTCTACCCCCTTCCGGGGTATCTTCCTAAAGTCCCGACAGTCGTACCACAGCCGGTCGTACTGCAGGCCTTCTGTCCTCCTCCCTTCAGGGAGCCTGACCAGGAGAAGCACCACTGTGTGTGCCCAGTGCGAGCATACATCCACAGAGCTGCCCTGTGGAGAAAGACGGACCAGTTGCTGGTATGCTATGGTCCGCCTAAGAGGGGTCTTCCTGCTACGAAGCCCACTCTTAGTAGGTGGATTGTGGATGCTGTTAACCTTGCTTACGAGGCCTCTCCGCTGGGAGTTAGAGCGCACTCAACTAGAGGTATGGCGGCCTCAAAGGCCCTTTGGGCAGGTGTCCCAATACGGGACATCTGCGACGCTGCGGGATGGTCCACGCCCCTGACCTTTGCGAGGTTTTACAACCTTGATGTCCGAGCCACTCCGGGCTCCTCTGTCCTCTTGTCCTGACACAGACAGGGACTTGTCAGTATGGAGGCGTTGGTATAGCGTTCCCATAGCGTCTTCGGACGCAGCTCGACGTTCCTGAAAGGGAACGACCTAGGTTACGTATGTAACCCAGGTTCCCTAAGGGAACGAGAGCTGCGTCTCGCAGCCATACTTCCGGCATCCCTGCCAGCGCTTGGTTCATGACATGGAGCTAACGCGGGCGCCGCCTCATGTGCTTATATATTTCCTGGTCGTGACGTCACCCCGCCCGTGACGCTTCGCCCTTCTATTGGACTGATTGCATACGATATTCAGAGCGGAATGACGCTGAGAGCTTTCCCATAGCGTCTTCGGACGCAGCTCTCGTTCCCTTAGGGAACCTGGGTTACATACGTAACCTAGGTCGTTTTTCTCCAACTCAAATCAGGGTTTAATGAAAGCATTGTTGCTATTCAAGGTCAACAAACTAAAGTAGTTTCCACCCCTAAATGCCTAGGATTTTTAAATGATGACCGGATTTCCTCTAGGCCCCATATTCAGAATTTGTGTGTTTTGTGGTTTTCTGAAACATTCAGTAGTGCTGCCCATTTTGGCCTGGTTTGAGATTTTAAATCTCAGTGGGATTCATTGGAAATCTGTGGTGAAAATAAGATCATAAAACAGCCGTTAAAAACATAGGAATTTGCAATGGTATAATGACGAAAAGATTAATAAATTTTCAAGTAGGCTTTTTTTTTTTACTGTACTGTCACTGAAGTGTGTACTTTCTGTGCCACTAACATTACTAAACTGGAAAAATGTTTTACTATGCAAAACTCAACCTACTGTACAAATGACTTGCTTACAGTTGTCCCAGTCCTTAATATTATTTAACATAAATGTTTTTGATCATAACTGATCTTGAGGACCAGGTGTCTTGATTCTGTAATATATATGTATTGTATATGTCACAGTATATATTGGTTAAGCTTTTTGGCTTTTGGCCCTCTAGACATTTCACTCTGTTGTGGAATTCAACTTTTTAAATTTTTTGTGTGCTTGGGTACAGTCTGGTAGGAAAAAAGCAGGAATGCCATTTCTCACCACTCATTTGGAGAGGCTTCCTCAAGGACCCTTTGGGGAGTCATACCACTCTCATGACCTACCATGACTGTTCTTTGGACCTGATTGTTTCTCAAGAAATATATCAGTTGTTTGGCTACAGCATCCTGCTTCTCAGACATAAAGCTGTTGTTTATTTTATTTTATTTGTTGTCTACTGGTCTTTATGATGTTGCTTAATCATAAAGACCAGTGCACCCTTTAAATTATTTTTAAGGATGGATGTAGTTCCTGAGTTGATGTAATGTTTACCTATATGTTATGCAGCTGGTGCTAATTATAACCTGAATTCCGGAAATGTTGGGACGTTTTTTTAAATTTGAATAATAAAGAATACTAAAAGAATTCCAGATTACATGAGCAAATATTTTGTTCACAATAGAACATAGATAATATAACAAATGCTTAAACTGAGAAATTTTACAATTTTATAGCAATTTTAGAACTCATTTCAAATTTGATGCCAGCTGCAGATCTCAAAATAGTTGGGATGGGGGCATGTATAGCATCTCCTCTTCTTTTAAAAACGGTTTGAAGACATCTGGGCATTGAAGTTATGAGTTTCTGGAGTTTTGGTGTTGGAATTTGGTCCCATTCTTGCCTGATATAGGTTTCCAGCTGCTGAAGAGTTTGTGGTCGTCTTTGACATATTTTTCGTTTAATGATGCGCCAAATGTTCTCTATCTGAAAGATCTGGACTGCAGGGAGGCCAATTGAGCACCCGGACTCTTCTACTTCAAAGCCATGCTGTTGTAATAGCTGCATTATGTGGTTTTGCATTGTCCTGCTGAAAAACAAGGCCTTCCCTGAAATAGATGTCGTCTGGAGGGGAGCATATGTTGCTCTAAAACCTTTATATACCTTTCAGCATTCATAGTGCCTTCCAAAACATGCAAGCTGCCCATACCGTATACACTTATGCACCCCCATACCATCAGAGATGCTGCCATTTTAACTGAATGCTGATAACACGGTGGATGGTCTCCTCCTCTTTAGCCCGGAGGACACGGCGTCAGTGATTTCCAACAAGAATGTCAAATTTGGACTCGTCTGACCATAGAACACTTTGAAACAGTCCATATTAAATGAGCCTTGGCCCACAGGACACGACGACGCTTCTGGACTATGTTCACATATGGCTTACTTTTTGCATGATAGAGTTTTAGTTGGCATCTGTAGCTGGCACGGTGGATTGTGTTTACCGACAGAGGTTTCTGGAAGTATTCCTGGGCCCATTTAGTAATGTCAATGACAGAATCATGCCGATGAGTGATGCAGTGTCGTCTGAGGGCCTTGTTTTTTTTCCGTTTCCGGGTCGAGAACGCTGTGCGCGTCTGTGCTGCCGCTTCGTACCTGGACTGTTTGTATGTTTGTGTTACATGTTCTCCTCCAGCTTTATTTAGATTATTATTTTTATTTTATTTTTTAACTGGACTGTCACTATCAAACTCTGGCTGTATGTGAGTTTGCCACCGGGCTGCTGCGAGCCCTCTACCTTGTTAACGTATTCACCACGTTCTGCTCTTCTGATGGGTGAGTTACCGCTCTCTCAGTCGGTTGCGCTGTTCGTTTAATGCTTGCTATCTGGGTGCGCTGTCTCCTATTTAGTCTGCTGTTTTTGGTGAAGTGGCGTTTAGGGTTTGGCTAACGTAGTTTTTTCGCCTGTGACTGGCTTTCACTTGCTCAGTGCCAACATGTCTCGGATTTAAGTTTTTCTTTCTTCTTCGCTTATCTGCCTCATTTTTTGTCTCACTTCCGTAATGGATATTGGATATTTACCATCGCAGCTAAGGGCGTTGAATCATCATCCGCGTCTTGATTCTATGACGTATGAATGCTGCCGGAGTCTTGGGATTCTCCGGCGCCCACGATACATCCACCGCTCACGGCGTGTTTCTTCAGGAGTACCCTGTGCTCTAAGCCTGAAGCCCTTCCGTGTATCTGGACTAATCAGACTGTCATCCGTGTCCAAACAATTGCCTGCAGGCTCTACTATACATCGCTCTCTAATTTCTCTCACTGATGCCCAGCATTATACTGCTTATCTGAATTCCCTGCATCGTCATTTTGCGCTTTTGAACTGTCGATCATTATCGGACAAAGCCCCTTATCTCAATGAAATTATTATTGACAATAAGCTTGACATTTTTCTTCTCACTGAAACTTAGCAAGTTCTGGTTGATTTTCTGCAGTTAAATCTACTCGCACCTGATGGATATAAGTATCTGTCCCGACCTCGACTGCATGGCAAAGGGTGTGGTCTTGCTGTCATCTATCGGGACAATCTCCGAATCAAACAACTTGACTTTCATAATACCAATTCATTTGAATATATGGTTTTGAAGGCTGAATGTCTCATAATTATTTTGCTCTACCGTCCTCCTAAATCCTTGTCCAACTTTTTTTCTGAACTTAGTGAACTGTTAACACTTGCATGCTCAGTGTCATTTCCCATTCTTCTGCTTGGTGACTTCAATATTCATGTTGATACTGTTTGCTCTAACACTAACCAATTACTGTCTGTTTTTGAATGTTTTAATCTGACTCAGCATGTTAATTTTCCTACCCATACCCATGGTCATATCCTTGATCTGATTTGTACATCAAGGGTGGATATCACTTCCATCTCTTCTTTTGACACTGGTATCTCTGACCACAAACTTCTTGATTTTAGCTTAAATCTGCCTATGCATACAAAATGCCCTAAGACTGTTATTTCATACCGCAATCTGAAAGCTATTGATACAGCATCATTCTGTACTTCTATTGTTTCTTAAAACCTCTCTGATGTTATTGATATTTCCTCTCCATCCGTGATATTATCTAATTATCACTCCATAATCTCAGAAATCTTACAGCAGCATGCTCCTACTAAGACCAGAAATGTCCCTTCCACCCACTCTTCTCCTTGGTATACTCCTGAGCTTCGTATTCTTAAGGCTACTGGTAGACGGCTTGAGCGTCTTTACAGAAAAACCGGTCTTACTGTTCATTATTTGGCTTTTCTTGATCATCTCAAATCATATAAATCTGCTCTCATTTTAGCTCGCTCTAGTTATGTCTCTGCCACAATTAATAAATCAAATAACAGGCCGAAAGCATTATTTAGTACAATAAATAAGCTTACTAACCCCCCATCTCAGGACGACCTAGCTTCCAATGAGCTCTGCTGTTCATTCCTGGATTATTTGCTTGAAAAGACAGTTGCTGTTCACGAATGTTTCCCTACTGATACTGAGCTCAGCTATCCATTAAATCTATCTAGCCAGTCTCTTTCTTGTTTTTCTTTAACGTCCCCATACTCTGTCTCTAAGTTAATCTTGAAATCCAGCTCTTCATCCTGTCACCTTGATCCTGCTCCTACTTCTCTTTTGAATCTCTGCACCCATCTCTCACCTCATCAATGCATCACTTACCTCTGCTTCATTTCCTCTACCACTCAAAACTGCTGTTGTTACCCCTGTTCTCAAGAAGCCCAACCTTGACCCCTCGATTCTATCTAATTATCGTCCTATTTCAAATTTACCCTTCATAGCTAAATTACTGGAAAGCACTGTTGCTGGCCAACTCCAGTCTTTTCTAGTTGAAAATAATCTCTTTGATCCTTTTCAATCTGGTTTTCGCCCACTCCATAGTACTGAAACTGCACTTGTAAAGGTAGTGAATGATCTACTGCTTTCTGGTGACTCTGGTTCTCTGTCTATACTTCTGTTACTCGACCTCAGTTCTGCCTTCGATACCGTTTCCCATGAATTACTTATTTCTCGTCTCTCTGATCTGGGTATCTCTGGTACTGCTCTTTCCTGGTTTCTTCCCTATCTCTCTTACAGACAATTCTACATCTCCGTTAAGGATTTTCGATCGCCCGCTGTCCCCCTGAAGCGAGGTGTTCCCCAGGGGTCCGTTCTTGGCCCATTATTATTCACAATTTACATAATACCACTTGGTCAGATTTTACAACGTCATGGTCTTAATTATCATTTTTACGCTGATGCCATTCAACTTTACTCTATCTGTACACCTGCTCTACCTACCCAAATTGATAAAATCTCTGCTTGTGTGAAAGACAAAAAAAAATTGTTTCATCACGCCTTGATTACTGTAATGCCCTCTTCATTGGTTTACCTGCCAGCTCCATCTCTAGATTACAATACATTCAAAACTCTGCTGCTAGAATACTCACTCATACCAAACGTTCTGCTCACATCACCCCAATTTTGTATGATCTCCACTGGCTCCCAGTTGCCTACCGTATTAAATTCAAAATTCCTGCTCGCTTTTAAATCCTTGCATGGCTTAGCTCCCGCTTATCTGTGTAATTTGCTTGTCCCCTACACCCCGACTCGTTCACTACGTTCCTCTGACTCTGGCCTTCTCATTGTCCCTCGGCACCGCCTTTCTTCAATGGGGGGTAGATCATTCAAAATTATTGCACCCAAACTCTGGAATTCCCTCCCTCGCTCACTTTGCTGTATTAACAATATCTCAGAATTTAAATCACTACTCAAAACTCACTTGTTTTCTTAATGCTATACCTTTGATTACTGATACCATGCTTTGTCTAATGAACTTGTTTTTTTCAGGCTTTGTTGCTTCAGTCTGCTCTGTTTTGTATCTGTATTTTTGTTATGCTTGACTCTTTATCTGTATGTTGCCCTGTCCATATAATGCTCCTTTACTGTATCTATACTTATTGTTATCCATCTATGCTTACTTGAATTATCTCTTCTTTGTTAAATGTACATTGTGAAGTGTCCTTGATCACTGGAAAGGCGCTATATAAATACAACTTATTATTATTATTATTATTATTATTATTATTGTCCCTTACGCACAGAGATTTCTCCAGCTTCTCTGAATCTTTTGATGATGTTATGCACTGTAGATGATGAGATTTGCAAAGCCTTTGCAATTTTACATTGAGGAACGTTGTATTTAATGTATTCCACAATCATTTTACACTCTTTCACAGATTGGAGAGCCTCTGCCCATCTTTACTTCTGAGAGACTCTGCCTCTCTAAGACATTCCTTTCATAGCTAATCATGTTACAGACCTGATGTCAGTTAACTTAATTATTTGCTATATGTTCTCCCAGCAGAATCTTTTTAAAATGTCTTGCTTTTTCAGCCCTTTGTTGCCCCCTGCCAACTTTTTTGAGACCTGTAGCACTCATCAAATTTGAAATGAGCTCATTTAGTGGATAAAAGTGTAAAATTTCTCCATTTAAACATTTATGTTCTCTATGTTCTATTGTGAATAAAATATTGGCTCATGTGATTTAAAAGTCTTTTAGTTTTCAGTTTATTCAAATTTAAAAAACGTTCCAACATTTCCGGAATTCGGGTTGTACAATTAGTATATAATGTTAAACATTTATATGTATAATATCCAGATATTCTAACTGTGTCATATTTAGTCTAGAACTATAGATACATTATAATCGAGACATCAGTGTTTGCAGTTCAACCTAATATCATTGTTTTTTCATTGCACCTGCTGCAGAAAATATGTTTCTGTAAATGACCTTCAGTATCAGGTCTGTATCTTGTAGTTCACAAATTGATTGGATCTGCTTTTGCCTAAAGAGCACAGAACTCTAGAACCTGTGTAAGGCCTCTTATCAGTCATTGAAAAGTATTTTGAAATTGAGCAAGGCTGTGTAGGAAAAAAAGGGTCTTTGCGATGAAGAGATTATGAATTCTGCACTGCGTGAGTTATGAGCACAGATGAAGGATGGGCATGTTGGCATGAAGGGCAGTGATGTCGGCATCCTACATATGGAGGATGGTCACGAGTCACTGGTGTCTGTGCGGTTACTACTTGGGTCAAATGCCAGACAGTGTGTCATGCATAATGATGCTGGTGCGTGATGGAGAGTAACCCTCGTTTGCATCTAAAATGCAATTGCCCGTGATAAACTGCAGTTAAATATATTTTTATGTTAGTCATTTGTGGACTGAAAACAATGACATTCACTGTATGTCATTGTGCCCTGCAGGGGCATTTAGTTTTTTTGAGGCATCTTTGTATTTGTATCTGTATCTGTGTATCTTTATGTCTCTTTGTCTGTCTGAATCTTGTTTTAATTAGTATTTTTTGCCAGTAATTTTTTTTTTTACCTGTAAAAAATATATTGAGATCCATTATAGAACAAGACACTTTTACTTGTAAAGCAAAATTCTGAAATAATATTTATGCACAGCAAGTTTTTTTTTAATGTTGAATTACAGTAAGGGGATTTTTTCTCTTACCACATTGCCAAATTTTTCACTAAATTGTTAGATATATGTTAAAGATAAAAAATTACTTATGAAAAAAAAAAAAATCCATGATGTAATCCATATTATTTTACAGAGATTTGCCTAAATATAAACAAGAAAAAAATTACATATTAAGAAATTATAAACACACACGCACACACACAATGCTAATTTACATGCTTCAGTTATCTTTCACTTATTTATATATATATATATATATATATATACACAGTTGGGCAAAAAAGTATTTAGTCAGCCACCAATTGTGCAAGTTCTCCCACTTAAAAAGATGAGAGAGGCCTGTAATTTTCATCATAGGTACACTTCAACTATGAGAGACAGAATGGGGGGAAACAATCCAGGAAATCACATTGTAGGATTTTTAATGAATTAATTGGTAAATTCCTCTGTAAAATAAGTATTTGGTCACCTACAAACAAGCAAGATTTCTGGCTCTCACAGACCTGTAACTTCTTCTTTAAGAGGCTCCTCTGTCCTCCACTCGTTACCTGTATTAATGGAACCTGTTTGAACTCGTTATCAGTATAAAAGACACCTGTCCACAACCTCAAACAGTCACACTCCAAACTCCACTATGGTCAAGACCAAAGAGCTGTCGAAGGACACCAGAAACAAAATTGTAGACCTGCACCAGGCTGGGAAGACTGAATCTGCAATAGGCAAGCAGCTTGGTGTGAAGAAATCAACTGTGGGAGCAATTAGAAAATGGAAGATATACAAGACCACTGATAATCTCCCTCGATCTGGGGCTCCACGCAAGATCTCACCCCGTGGGGTCAAAATGATCACAAAATGATCAGCAAAAATCCCAGAACCAAACGGGGGGGACATAGTTTATGACCTGCAGAGAGCTGGGACCAAAGTAACAAAGGCTACCATCAGTAACACATTACGCCGCCAGGGACTCAAATCCTGCAGTGCCAGACGTGTCCCCCTGCTTAAATCAGTACATGTCCGGGCCCGTCTGAAGTTTTCTAGAGAGCATTTGGATGATCCAGAAGAGGATTGGGAGAATGTCATATGGTCAGATGAAACCAAAATAGAACTTTTTGGTAAAAACTCAACTCGTCGTGTTTGGAGGAGAAAGAATGCTGAGTTGCAGCCAAAGAAGACCATACCTACTGTGAAGCATGGGGGTGGAAACATCATGCTTTGGGGCTGTTTTTCTGCAAGGGGACCTGGACGACTGATCCGTGTAAAGGAAAGAATGAATGGGGCCATGTATCGTGAGATTTTGAGTGAAAACCTCCTTCCATCAGCAAGGGCATTGAAGATGAAACGTGGCTGGGTCTTTCAGCATGACAATGATCCCTAACACACCGCCCGGGCAACGAAGGAGTGGCTTCGTAAGAAGCATTTCAAGGTCCTGGAGTGGCCTATAGCCAGTCTCCAGATCTCAACCCCATAGAAAATCTTTGGAGGGAGTTGAAAGTCCGTGTTGCCCAGCGACAGCCCCAAAACATCACTGCTCTAGAGAAAATTTGCATGGAGGAATGGGCCAAAATACCAGCAACTGTGTGTGAAAACCTTGAAGACTTACAGAAGACGTTTGACCTCTGTCATTGCCACCAAAGGGTATATAACAAAGTATTGAGATGAACTTTTTTGTTATTGACCAAATACTTCCTTTCCACCATAACTTGCAAATAAATTCTTTAAAAATCAGACAGTGTGATTTCCTGGATTCTCCCCCCCCCCCCATTCTGTCTCTCATAGTTGAAGTGTACCTATGATGAAAATTACAGGCCTCTCTCATCTTTTTAAGTGGGAGAACTTGCACAATTGGTGGCTGACTAAATACCTTTTTTGCCCAACTCTCTCTCTCTCTCTCTCTCTCTCTCTCTCTCTATATATATATATATATATATATATATATAGGCTTGGATTCTCTGGCTAATTAAATTTTATTTTATTTTGAGTGGAACATCACAAATTCCGAAAAGTGCCATCTTACTTTGTGGTACCCGAGCATTAAAGCAGAACATGAGGGCAATGATGAATAACAGTCCTCTGCTTAATGATCTCTGAAAAGACATCCTTGACTCCCACTTCCCACAGAATTTAAATGAAGTGGTCTGCTGTTGACATGTCTCAATGTGGGGTTGTGAGGTCCACATTAGAGGATGTCTCACTGATAACAGCCTCAAAAGCCCTGGCCTCTGTCACTGTTGTTTCTGGGAACAACTCTCTGACCCACTGAGAACTGAGAATGGAATTTCTGTGAGACATAGGATCGATGTATTTTTTTGTTGTGGAAAACCAACATTACACAGACTTTGGAGCAAGTACATTGTAGTAAATACAAATACACAGGTACATCTCAAAAAATTACAATATCGTGAAAAACTGAATTTCTTTGTAACTTATTTCAAAAAGTGAAACTTTCATATTGTTTTTTTTTTTTTTAATGGATTGTTTTTCTTCAGTTATATTGTTTCACTGTTCTTTGATCGAGAGGGGAAAAAAACAACTGAAAACTGTGAACAATCTCTTAATCATTAAGGAATTATTCATAATGCAGGGTCTCCTAAGGTCTAAGGTCTCCTTAGTGTCTGGTACTTGCTCACACACATTGACAAATTAACTGCCGTCCAGTCTACTTAAGCTAGGTTACCACCATGACATTTCCCATACATTCAGTCCTGTTCTGCACTGCCAAAAAAAACTTTGCCTATCTTCCACTGACAACCCATGACAGTGGAAATTGTACTGTTTTAGAGCTAAATGGCACTCAGATCTAGACAGTGCCCATAGTTCCATTGTGTGTGTGTGTGTGTGTGTGTGTGTAGACTTCCTCTGGGAAACCTCGTGTATGAATTTCTCCAAAGATCAGAAGCACTTCCTGGACAGTAAGAGAGAACATTTTAAAGTACTGAATTGTACTCAGTGTTTTTCCCTTGATGAAGGTCTTTGCCTGTCTACTTGATCTAGAGTGTGTGGGCAGGACTTGTCGAGCCATATCAAATTGCATTTTATTTTACATAAAATGGCATAACCCACGTGATCATTACAAATGTCATTAAACAATGACATTTTCAGTGTTTCTAAAATGCCCAAAATCCCTTTTTTGGGATCTCATTAGAAAAAAGATGTTGTGGAAAACCAACATTACACAGACTTCGGAGCAAATACATTGTAGTAAACACAAATACACAGGTACATCTCAAAAAATTTGAATATCGTGAAAAACAGATTTTTTTTGTAACTTATTTCAAAACGTGAAACTTTCATATATATTTTAGATTCATTACATGTAAAGTAAGTTCAAAAGTTTTTTTGTTTTAATTTTCATTATTAGAGCTTACAGCTCATGAAAGTCAAAATCTAGTATCTCAAAATATTACAAGATTTCCTAAGATCAATCAAAAAAAAGGATTTGCAAAACAGAAAACTTCAAGTTCTTTAAAGTATGTTCATTTATGCACTCAATACTTTGTCAGGGCTCCTTTAGCACAAACTCCAGCAACTCCAGCAAACTCCAGGGGAAAATAAAATAAATATATCCAATAAATTGACTTTTTAAATGTAACTTTTTTTTTTTTGGACTGTGGGAGGTAATCTCTTGTAAATTTTGTCAGGTAGGAGGTCCCCAGTCTGAGACTTTGAAAACCTAGTAAACTGTTAGGCCTTAATCAAAATGACAGCGATGGAAAGCGGTGGCATGGAGACTTCCCTGAATGACAAAAGCGGCTAGGTACTAATTTGCAAGGTGATGAATGAATCGTCTGCAAACCCCAAATACAGGCAGAGAGGTTAATACAGCTCTACTGCATAGCATTAATCAGACATTGTCACTTAAAGATGCTTTCCAGACCTATATGGAACGGCTGTTTAAGATATGCAGCTTTATAGACGCAGTAAATAAGATGCTAGCTATCTGATCTTCTTGAGCTATCATTCAATAAATGTGGTTTGAATTATTTTGTTATGCTTATAGTAACTATGGTTGCACACACAGCTTTTGGCAGCTTTTCATATCTGTCATATAATGTAAAAAAAACTTGACAGCCACCTCAGGGCAATGACAACTGAAGTGGATAAATCAGATTTTCGTATGCAAAAATTTAAAAGCGCAAGCTATTACGCTTACAAGAACATTGAGCTGCTGTGAGTATGTTTAGTTTTATTCAAAAGTTAAGCCACATCTTACAACAACTTTAAGCTGTCAAATTTTAGCATTGCATTATTTTTAGCTTGAGCTCCACTTTTAAGTTTTATTTATTCCAAAACAGTCATGTTTTAGTTTCTCTTGATCATTTCACTCACCAATTTAAAAGATGCTGCTGATGCCTGAAGAAATGTAAATGCTCCTTTTACATGTGCAGTAGTCAAGTCACATTTATTTATATAGCGCTTTATATAATACAGATTTTTGCAAAGCGGCTTCATATTAATAGACAGTGTTAATGTTGTAAAAACCATCAAATGCAGTATGAAACAAATTTAATTAAAGCAGCTCTACAGAAGATATAGTGCCTTTATTCAGCTCAAGTAAGGTCAGTTTTCAATTCAGTTCTGTAACGGTCAGTGTTCCAAAATTCATCAATTATGAAACAAGTTAAATTCAGATATAAGCAGCTCTACAGAAAGCAAAAGTGTTATGTAGTGCAATTCACTTTAAAATTTTGTTTGTATATATAGTGCCAATTCAGTAACATTATTGAATATTAATTGTCTTTTTAAACCCAAACTGTGTAAGCCAAAGATAAACATACAGTACAGCACTTTATTAAATTCTGACATTTTCTGCTCAGATTGGTGAGGGTTGCTGGCTATGCTGGTAATGTAGGCATGGGTCTCCTTGGGTGGCAGTGTTTTAGGGTGGCACATGGTGCAGTGGTATCTGCACACATTTCTCTGTCACTCTGCAGCGGTTTCACAGGTTTGTGCCTGTCTGCTTTCCTCCTCAAGTCAAGTCAAGTCAAGTCTGCTTTATTGTCAATTCTGTATTCTGTATTCAATTCTCTGTATGTACAGCACATACATACAGAGAATTGAAATTGAGTTACTCTCAGACCCTTGGTGCATACAGTTAACATTAAACACTGACAGTAGACGTTCAAATACAGATAAATACAGTTTAAACATATGTACATACAACTATACAGATATACAAATGAGGACATTGTAGACAAATAAAGAAAGAGATAGATAAAGTGGCATAAGGCACATGGCAGAATAGATAGAGTGCAAACCAGTTAAATAAAACAAAACTGTGCAGATATATGTGTAGTGCAAGAAGAGCTTATCAGTCTGTTAAAGTGACAAGAGAACAGTCTTTTTATCAGACTATCCGAAGAGGTAGTTTGCAGTCAATGCTGGATGAGGTAGTGATCAGTCCAATGCATAGTTTTTAAGTGGGTGGGGGGAAGGTCCTGGGGATGTGGAGAGCTGGGGGGGTTCGTAGTATCAGAGTTCAGTGTTGCATGGGGTAAAAGAGGGGAGGGGGGGCAAGGACGGGTGGGAGTTCAGCTTCCTGACAGCCTGATGTATGAAGCTGTCCTTCAGTCTGCTGGTCCTCGCCTGGAGACTCCGCAGTCTCCTCCCTGATGGCAGCAGACTGAAGAAGCTGTGTGTCGGGTGGGTGGGATCACCTGCAATGCAGAGGGCTTTGCGGGTGAGACGGGTGCTGTAAATGTCCTGGATGGAGGGGAGAGAGACACCAACGATCTTCTCAGCTGCTCTCACTATGCGTTGAAGTGACCTGCGGCAGAATGCGTTGCAAGCGCCATACCACACAGTGATGCAGCTAGTTAGGATGCTCTCGATGGTGCCTCTGTAGAAGGTGCACATGATGGGGGCCGGGGCTCTGGCTCTGCTAAGTTTGCGGAGCAAGTAGAGACGCTCCTGCACTGACGTTGAGTCGTGACAGTTGGTAATGTTTCTGAGCAGCTTATGTTGAAAATTATCTTATCTGTGGCACCATGTGAGCAGACTGCCACTGCTGACTGCTCTGCTATTTGGAAATTGAATAAATAAAGGATAATTTGATTTATTTTGATATGATCCATTAATTACTTAAAATTATATAAATAAGTAACATAAGAGGGCATATGTCATGACAAAAACATTAGCCTATAAAAGGGAAAACCTATTAACTTAAGTTGTTTTCCTCTGTCTGCTATTACAGCCATTTCAGTTTTGTTTACAGCGATTCAATCTGTTAAGAATGGTATCGTAGTGAATCATGCTAAAATCAGCCTAACTTAGGGCAACAGAAACTTAAAACTTAAAAAAAAACTTAAGAAGGGAATCTTTGCCCACATGGAAGAAATCCCAAGCTGTTCTGAGCTCCTGAAGGAAACCATCTGTCATTAAAGTCCACAAACAGTAATAATCCAGAATGAGAAAAGTGACCAGTGTGGATTTGAAGGTGGTTAAGAGGTTCAATTTCTTGACTAAAACAGGAAAGATTAGTCGTCGTATTAGAGTCAGAGTTCCAACATGGTGTGAATTATCCAAATGTTGTCTGGAGAAAGGCCAGGATGTATGCTTCCTTAGATCAGATGTGTTCAGTACAAAACAATGTCTAATAAATGCAGTGGTGGTCAACATTGATCTGGGTCTAAATAAACTACATGGGAAGTGAAAGCACAAGTGGAAATGAGCAGTTTGCTTGTGGATAGGGCTTTAAAAAATGTAAACTATGCTGCCATCTCCTGGTGTATGTAGGTTGTAATTTTGTTAGCATATATGAAGGTAAAATTACCTTTATATTTGCCAAAAACTAGTTACATTTAAATAAAATATATAATTTAATACAAGACGTAGAAGGTGACACCTGGGGACAAAAACTCGGCCCTGGCATTTTGGCCCAGACCGGCCCACTACATACGATCAAAATACTACCCATCTTTGCATGCCCTTGAATATGTATACCAGCTCCTATTCCATAAAAGCACTAAAACCATATAATAATAGGTAGGAAACAGTGAGAGTTGACACATTAAAAACTTCTAAAAAGTTTAATTTATTAATATAATAAAACTATAATCCACACTGATGAATCCTAAAACTATAGTCCTATACAGTTATGACATCCATCTTGTGTGTGCCTGTGTGTTTGAGGGAGAAAGGGAAGAGACATGATAAATTGTTGATCAGATGATCACTGTTTCCCATAGTATAGCATTAAATTATCTGTAAACTTACTTAGTCAAATCTGTAAACTCCTTGGATGAACATTTAAAAGCATAAGAAGGCATCCTGTGTGTTTGTGTGTGTGTGTGTGTGTGCAGTGGGGTATAAAGTACCCGAAAGCCATACTCAAGTAAAAGTACAGGTATCTTACCAAAAATTTACTTTGGTAGAAGTTGAAGTCTTCGTTTAGAATATTACTTGAGTAAAAGTCTTAAAGTATATGATATTTATTGATATTTAAATGTACTTAAGTATTGAAAATAAAAGTACAAGTAAATAAAAGTACATGTATTTAAACTGCAGTTACAGATGCATAAATAGGCCTAATGTTGTGTTTTTAACATAAGACGTCGAATACTGGTATTTGAAATAATTTAAAACATCTGAAATTAAAACCGCTAGTAGGTGACAGCAAAGACTTTGGTGACAGAAAGTGACCATTAATGAGTGAGTCATTGAGATTCAACCGATTCATTCAAACAGCTGATTCATTCAGGAACAGAGCATGTGACTGTGTTAATGAGTGAATCACTGAATATTCAACCGATTCGTTCAAAAAGCTTATTCATTCAATAAGTACACCGTCCATTGCTCAGAGACGCAAAACAGTGCTGTGATCTTTGTTTGGAACTATTTTATTTGGCAAAATTGAGCAAAAACAAGCAATAAGTCTAAAATGTAAGTCACTTATTGCTTTACTGAACTTGTATGAAATGATTATTAAATGTGTTCATGCTGATATCTGCAGAAAAACGGTACCCTTTGTGTGATATAGATATAGAAGTTAACTATATTTTATAAATATAAAAAAACATACAGAAGCTTTTTTGCCGTCTAAAATGTAGAATGCCTGGAATTATGAGTTTTAATACATCAATAAATCAACGTGCGTGCACACTGTGCGTGATTTGATGATATAGCCTACTTGATGATGTCAGATCACACATCATTACAACAACACTTACCCTATTATTGCAGAAGATATACTGTATATCACACACCCCAGACTCCACTTTGAGTGGAAAATGAATCATCCGCGATTGTGCACGCACTTGTTTGTAGAGCCCTGCACGGGCCTCAAATTTAGGCCCTAGCCCGGCCCTGGCCCGAGACGCTCAGGCCCTGGCCCGGCCCACGTCCGACAGCTTATCAGAATTACCGGCCCGAGTCTGACCCGAGCCAGTCTTTTTTCCCCCTTCTCCTAAAAGAGTTTATACTACTGTTTCGGCTATTAAAATAGTTTGGTTTAGTGTGTAATGGCAAAATGATTATATTTCGTTTTGTTTTTTTATTAAGTTAAATTAGAAAAACGTTTGGAGCATTTTTGTTTGTTAAATAGCCTATAAGCTTTTGTTTTTTAAAGTAACGACCAAGCGGTCAGCTGCATGAGCTGATCATAGCCTATGTTTGATCAATTTAGCCTTCTCATATCATCACGACTTGCCTAAAATAAAATCTATAGCTATACTAAAATAGTTCAAGTATATAACAATGTTTAAACGTTAAACCTGCACTATAATAATAATGTGCGCTAGCGTATATCTCAGTTTGTGCGGAGAGAGGAAGCTAAAGCGCAACTGCTTTGGATTTTTTTCAGTGGAAACAAATTAAAATAGCCTACGCGGTCATTTATTTTTTTGATAAAGGTAATGCATAATTTGGACCTGTAAAGAGTCTACTTGTATTTGTGTGCACTCACAATACCAACAAAAGGTAGTTATTTTATAAAACAAAGAAAACAAACATGAGGCGCTTTCTGCCGTCTTAAACAGGAGCGCTTCACAAAAATGAACTGAAGCTGAGCAAATACATGCCTCACAGACATGATAATATATATCTACAGAAAGCTTTAAATTATTACTTAATGAAATAAAAAAATCGAAAACAATAACTCTTTTATTATAATCTTAATAATAATCAATAAAGATGCATTTCTCTCTAAAGGCGCGTCTAATGAGGAGATGGCGAGTCAGGATCAGCAACTTCATCCTTGCGACACAGACTCAGAAAACATTAGTTTATTAGTAAATAATTAGTGCTGTCAATCGATTAAAAAAATTAACTAATTAATCACACATTTTTCTCAAATTAATCGTGATTAATCACGCTTAACCCCACCTAACATTCAAGTTTCTAAATAAACAATCTTCAAATGTACAATGTACAAACAACATAAAGACAGTATATTTTTTATATTTCTTTAATGGTATCTTTTTCATGATTGAAGGCCAGCATCACTGATATCGATACTACTGATGTCTCTATAAAAAAAACTTTTTTGTCCCCTGAATATTTAACCATTGACTGTAGCCACTCAGCATTACAGTATAATTGAGAGCTATCAATTTTAACATTTATTAGACTTAACGTCTAATTTAAGTGAACTTAATCTTCACATGAACAATCTTCACATGAACCCATTATAATAAATGACATATTTAGCTACCTGTGCCCTTCAGCAGAAATATACAGAAAATTAATACTTACCAAACACTAAATTCTAAATTAAATATAGATGAACCCCTTAAAACTATAAAAGTTATTGATTTCCTCTTTTTTTCTTTTGTTCTTGGATTAATAGACATCACAGCAGCTGGTTATTAATTTATTTGCCTGCTATTGCTTTAAAAGCTGCTGCTGCTGAAGGTGATGGGCATCTGACATGCATCTTATTTTCTCACAAATCTCTTTACATTTTCTGACTCACTTCAGGTCTGAAAGTCTCAACTAATGAGCGGATGAGTTGAATTGGGTATTTTAGATGAGGGAGACAGTGCTAGGGTGCCTCAGGACAGTTTTTAAAACCATTTCAGAGACATGTACTTAAATGTGACGCATATATATCATATTGCATGCATGCACACAGCTTTAATCGCCTTTTTGGTAACTTCATGCCTGATATAGGCTACAGCGCGCACCGGCAGCTATGTGCGTGTATTTGAAGAGTGCGCGCTACGAGCACAGTATCTTTTACGCTTTTGACTCGCGTCTGGCGTGGAGGCGACGTATAGAGCACGTGTCTGAAACTTCTCCCGTTTGATGTGGTCATAAAGACATTCTGCATCTAAATAAACGCAATCCTTTACAAGAAAAAAAAGAGACAGAGGCAGCAGTTGTGAATGGGGTGGCCAACCCTAGCCCCGCCCCTGCGTTAATTGCGTTAAATATTTTTAACGCGTTAATCTGAAAATAATTAATAGCATGCGTTAACGCGCTAATTTTGACACCACTATAAATAATTCAAATATCTCCTTACTATTTCCTGCAGACACATTAATGGTTATGTTTGCTGGGGTTTTGCAGCAAGCTTTAGCCTATTGCATGCATTTGAACGCAGAACTATTCCGCTGCGCTGAAGTCACTTGCACTGGCTGTGTCACGAATCCTGGCTTGCACTTCCACTCATTCACCACCAGAGGTCACCCGTTCACCACATGGACTTTTCACACTACACAGCACACTGGACTCAATTTCCCACAATCCATTGCACTGACGACTTGCACAGCTGTTCACTATTTCGCCCGCACCTGATCACCATTTCACAATCACCATCACTCTATTTAAGCCTGGGACTTGCTCTTGCTCACCGCCGAGTATTGTTAGCCCGTCTACCTTACGAAGCGTTTTCTAGTCCTAGTTTTCTGAGTCTTGCCTTGTTTATCTTGCCGTGTCTGACCCTGCCCGTGTTTATTGGATTATCTCTCTGCCTTGCCCTGTCTGGATATTGTACGCCGATCGTCGACCCTCGCTTGTTCCACGGATTGCTCTGTCTTGCCTCTGCCATACCTGTTTGCTGTCTCCTGACCCTGCCTGTCTTGACCATGTTTTATAATAAAGCCTTGCGAATGGATCCGCACGTCTCACGTCTCGTCAACCCCGTAACAGAATACTCGGCCCTACAAGGATCCAGCGGCTTTTCAAGAGGACATTGGCCAGGTATGGACTGTGCACGACTGTTATTAACCCTCGAGCAGGGCTCGCGACCGCTCGAGGATTATATTCAGGAGTACTTAGACCTCGCCTATTTTTCAGATCTGCCGGACTATGCACTTATAGATTTTTTTTGCGAGGGCATTAATCAGCCGCTCCGGTCAAGGTTAATCCGCGAGGGTCCCCGCTCATCTCTCAGTCAATTTATGGACTATGCTTTACTGTGTGTGGGCTCCTCTTTTACTGTGGGTGTCGCGAAGGAACGCGACACCTCACTCACTCACAAAATGGCGGCAGCAACAGCACCCCTTCACGTCGTCGCCGTCAAGCCAGAGTCTGCTCACGTCAAGCCAGAGTCTGCTCACGTCAAGCCAGAGTCTGCTCACGTCAAGCCAGAGTCTGCTCACGTCAAGCCAGAGTCTGCTCACGTCAAGCCAGAGTCTGCTCACGTCAAGCCAGAGTCTGCTCACGTCAAGCCAGAGTCTGCTCACGTCAAGCCAGAGTCTGCTCACGTCAAGCCAGCCAAGCCAGAGTCACAGCACGTCTCAGTGCTCCAGCCAGAGTCACGTCACGCCTCAGCTCTTCAGCCAGAGTCTCTTCACGCCTCCGCCGAACTGCCAGAGGCTGTTACCACATATTCAAGGTCAGTCCTTCGAGTTATGATATCCAGTGTGATGGACCCACCACTGATGTCGGTGCGAGTAGCTGGCATTCCCAGGGCCTCAACCTTGGCTGTTACAGAGACTGTTCCCCTGATCTCAGTGCTTCCCGTTATGGCGGTTGCCATTTTGAGTGTGTGGGCTGCACACTGTGCTCCTGAGGCCTCTCCTGTCCACGAGTGTGCTGCTGAGGCCTCTTCTGTCCACGAGTTTGCTCCAGTGCCTCCAGAGGTGGCGGCTTCCGCTGCAGAACCTCTTGAAGTGGTGGCACCTACTCCTGACCTCATGGTCTGCCCTGTCACGGCCATGGAGGTCGTTCCTGAACTCCCTGTCTGCCCTGTCACGGCCACGGAGGCCGTTTCTGTACTCACTGTCTGCCTTGTCACGGCCACGGAGGCCGTCCCTGAACTCACTGTCTGCCCTGTCACGGCCAGGAGTGCCGTTCCCGAGCCTCAAGTGTCCGTGCTGCAAGAGCGCCCTCAAGTGTCCGCGCTGCAAGAGCGCCCTCAAGTGCCCGCTCCTCCAGAGCGCCCCAAAGAGGCCGCCTGTGAACTCACGCCCTGTCCTGTCACGGCCAAAGAGGCCGCCTGTGAACTCACACCCTGTCCTGTCACGGCCAAAGAGGCCGTCTGTGAACTCGCGCCCTGTCCTGTCACGGCCAAAGAGGCCGTCTGTGAACTCACGCCCTGCCCTGTCACGGCCAAGGAGGCCGTCTGTGAATCCTCGTCCTGGCCAATCACGGCCATGGAGGCCGTCTGTGAACCTTCGACCTGGCCGGTCACGGCTCCTGTGACCATGGGGACTCTCTCTGTGTTGTCTGTCTCTGTTCTCCCTGTGGTGTCTGTCTCTGTTCTCCCCAGATCCCTGATCCTGCCATGGCTTCCTGACCAGTCCGCTTTACCGTGGAGATACTATGCCCAGTCTACGCCACACTGGTGGGCTCCGGCTCCGTCTACTCTGCCGTGGTGGTCAGCTGTCTGGCTCTGGGGGTCTCCTGCTCCGCCCAGGTGGAATCTGGTCCCGTCCTGCCCTGCAACAAGGACTCTCTCAGTGTTGTCTGTCCCTGCTCTCTCGGTGTTGTCTGTCCTTATTCTGCCCAGATCCCAGTCTCCGTCACGGGTTCCTGCCCTGTCTGCCTCCCTGTGGTGGTCCTCTGCCCTGCCATGGTGGTCTTCTGCTCGGGTCTGGTGGTTGTCTGCCCCGCCGTGGTGGTCTTATGCTCGGGTCTGGTGGTCATCTGCTCCGCCCTGGTGGGCTCTGGTCTCGCCTGCTCCGCCCTGGTGGGCTCCCGTGCCGTCTGCTCCGCCCTGGTGGGCCTCTGCTCTGTCGGTCCTGACCTGTTCTCTGGCTCCGCCCTGGTTTTCTGCTCTGCCGGTTCTGCCTCTATCCCCGGTCTTCCCACGTCCTCAAGGACCTGGCCCTCCGTCCCTCCCCCTGCTCCGCCTCCGCGCCACCGCCCTCCTGGATTGTTTAGGAGCATCTGGAAGCCGCTCCTTGGGGGGGGGCTATGTCACGAATCCTGGCTTGCACTTCCACTCATTCACCACCAGAGGTCACCCGTTCACCACATGGACTTTTCACACTACACAGCACACTGGACTCAATTTCCCACAATCCATTGCACTGACGACTTGCACAGCTGTTCACTATTTCGCCCGCACCTGATCACCATTTCACAATCACCATCACTCTATTTAAGCCTGGGACTTGCTCTTGCTCACCGCCGAGTATTGTTAGCCCGTCTACCTTACGAAGCGTTTTCTAGTCCTAGTTTTCTGAGTCTTGCCTTGTTTATCTTGCCGTGTCTGACCCTGCCCGTGTTTATTGGATTATCTCTCTGCCTTGCCCTGTCTGGATATTGTACGCCGATCGTCGACCCTCGCTTGTTCCACGGATTGCTCTGTCTTGCCTCTGCCATACCTGTTTGCTGTCTCCTGACCCTGCCTGTCTTGACCATGTTTTATAATAAAGCCTTGCGAATGGATCCGCACGTCTCACGTCTCGTCAACCCCGTAACAGGCTGCTGCTGCGGGACACTAAACACCATCGAGCTGCTCTCAGTCGCGGCAGCACGGTCTTGTGTTGTTTTTTCATCACTAATCAATAGACGTCTACAATATTAAATAAGGAGAAACCCAAAACAGGCCCGATGCCCGGCCCGCCTCTGAACTATGACGTGGAAATTGGCCCGAAGCCCGGCCCTAGAGGCGTAAAAAAGTCGGGGCCCGTCGGGCCCGGGCCGAAATGCAGGGCTCTACTTGTTTGCATGTATCAGAGTAAAAGTATACATTTTAATTAGGAAATGTATCGGAGTAAAAGTAAAAGTTGGCTGAAATATAAAAACTCAAGTAGGCTACAGATGCTCCCAAAAAATACTTAAGTACTGTAACGAAGTACTGTATTATTACTTTGTTACAATACACCACTGTGTGTGTGTGTGTGTGTGAGAGAGAGAGAGAGAGCGAGAGCCCAAAAGGGGAGTTGTTTAAAGATGTGATTGGGTCAGCCCAATGTCAATTAAGAAAATAACCAATGGGCTGCTGATTACATGTCTCATGGGCCGGTCTGTCTGGGGGGAAAAATCCTAAACCCACTTTTTTTGACAAATCCATTAAACAGCTGCAAAGACCACAGCGCCGTCAACTAGGCAGAAAAACTATAGGCTGCTAAGAGTTTTATGGGCCGATCAGACAAACATGCTATGAGAAGATGTATAGGCCCGGCCCAAAAAGTATGTCGGCCCAGCGGGAAAATGCCCGGTCTGCCAGATGGCCAGTCCGCCCCGTCTATAGGTTATTCTTTATATCTCTTCTTCCATTTGCAGTCATCTGTGCTCTGGGTAGAGTGCCTTGAGGGTTAATATTTTACATGTACATGCTTATAAACACCCATGGTTGAAAAAAGAAAAGCTGACTTTTTCATTTTCCTCTGCTTCTGCACCATTTGCTTCATAATTTCTGCAGCAAGTGGAAGGGATTGCTTATTAGACGCCTCCACTAATCAGACCCTAATGGACACAAGGACACTTTGCCAGCAAGCTGCAACTTCAGGGAAGGGACATTGATTTTAATTGAACGCGGAAACCTTCCATTTGATTCTGCAGTTAATTTTCACAGCGGGAAACACAGAAGGGCATACACAGCGCTTAGTTAATTCAATTTGCTTCATAGATCCAGGATTCCGCTTTTTGGGCACTTTCAAAAAGGACAGAGAAAGTCATTCAACTCAGTGGTTTGAAAATTTTAAGAAAGGTGTATGTGGAAATGTATGTAGTGAAAAGCTGCCTCATAGGTGTTATTGGCCAATGTTTGAGGGGTGTGTGTTTTTTAATTTCAGATATTTAATGTGCATGCACATCTCACTTTTTGTTTTTGCATTGAAATTACCTGTACTATAAAGTTTGTGTCAAATTAATCTTTAGATCTATAATATATCACAAAATATAAATTTTCATACTGTGCATTATAGTGTAATGTATAATAATTTGATAAAATTCCCACGTAACATTTAAAACAATTGATTTAGAATTTTATCATGTCATATTAGGAAGAATTTAATATATACATTTCTAAAGAAATGCCATTGTTGCTATATATGTGGTGAGAACATTTTTCATGAAGTTTATTCAAAAAGTCAATTACAAACCGATTCATAATGTAAGCTAATCCTCGACATACCCATTAAACATAACTGTTCTGATTTATAATATTTACTCCACATGACAATGTTTATTCAGAATCCTTTGTGATATATCCACTGCTAATATGGAGAAGACAGTGAATAAATACATTTCTTCCTTCGTTCATTATTTACTTATTTATTTTTATTAGGTTTCCTCACCCCAAATGTATCTTACTGGTGGTGCTGTCATAGCAGCAGTTGTTTGAATTAGGCAATAATGTTGTCCGAAGATAAATGCTCATCTCGGGCGGGCAGCGACCCAGAAATCGTGATGTACCCTCATGCCCTGATGCCAGAAGAGCAGGAGGAGAGCTCATCTCCCTCCTGCTCACTCTTACGACCAGGTTTTGGTGCGGCACCAGCGCAAAGCTACGGTTGGCTTACCACCCTGTTTTTCCGGGGTTAAGGATTTGTCCGCTAACTCGTTGGCACATGCTGTGTGGTGTCTGATCAGCAATAGTCTGTGCCCAGTCATATTCAGGATTATTTTGTTCCACTGCATTATATCATCATAAGCGTTAGAGCTTTTGTACTGTATGGTATCATTATTATGAAAGTGGACCAGCCATCAGACAGCTTTTTGTGTTCAAAGAGCTGTAGTCTGAGTAAAGTAAGTTCGAACACTTTCATCAGCAAATGTGACGGCGATAGCATGCACCAGTAAATGCTTATTGGCTTTTTTTTCAATCCAAGTGGATTGTTACCTTGCTAAAGTTATTGCCATTGCGCCTGCACTGTCATATTACTTATTACAGCTCACAATAATCAAATTTAAAATGAAAGAGTGAGAGAGAGAAAGAGAAAGACAAATAGAAACTGGCTTCACCCATGAAGGGCATTTGCAGTTTACTGAATTGATTGTTTGTGAATAAATGGTGAGGTTGATTGAAAAATACTCATCTGTCGAGTCCAATAGCACTTGTTTACCTGCCAATTTGCTTTAGCACAAGCTGTGATGGGAGTTGCTGAATGTCCCTCTTGCACATTCATTTGTCTGTCAATTAGTATTAGTTTATTTGTCAAATTTGGACTTTTTTCCGAAGCAGTTTTACTTCTTTGTATTTGGGTCAAAGACATTTAAATGTCCACATCAAAATAAATTTTACAAAAGTGATTTTATATACATAGAAAGCACATAAAATGCAGGTTTTGGGAGAATAAAACGTCAAAATGTGGGTGAAATAATGTCCCATTGTCATTCAGTATAAAACTTTTATTTATGTAAAGATTTAAACAACATACTTATTCTGACCTGTACCTATTAAAATATATAAAAGAAAAAGTGAGAATACAATTTTTTTTGCATTTTAAATTACTAAAAAATTATTGTTGACAAATGGCCAAAATGGGATTGTGGCAAAGTTTAAAAATTACAAGTAAGTAGTATTTGGGTTAAAAACTAATTAGTCTTTTAATATGTCATAAACATGTGTCATGTGGTAAATACGCCTGACAATATTGTTACACTGAATTACATTTTAGTGGTTGTTTTCTGTAAATCATGGTAATGGTGTATATTTAGTTTTTGTTTTTGTGCAAAAAATATTTAAACAGGCCACTTTATAATGTATCGAAAAACAACATCAACAATTCAAATCTGCATTACACTCATTTTTTGGATGCTTGAAAACTCTTTATTTTTACTGTATGTCTTCTGAACGTAGTAAATTTCAAAAGCTAAAAGCAAAGGTGAAACTTTCGAGAGCTCTTTCAAAAGCAGAGCTATGATGCAAGGCTCTGGAGCCTGTTTGTTAAATGCTTGAACAGTGGAGAAAAGATGGCTCTCTCCAGCATCGGTCCATCCTGACGGGCGCTGTGGGAGCAGAAAAAATTGTTCTGCAGTGCGGATCCACCAGCACTGCCATAAGACTTGTAAAACAGGTCTGATCAGGCCCCTCTCTCCATCTCAACTCTCACGGCTTGACTGGCATGACATGGGAGGAGGCTGCTCAAAGGGTAGAACGTGTGTTCTTGTCAGGCCGTTCCGGTTTTCATGTGGGTATTTCCTAGCAATAAGAGGAAGAGGAAGAGGCGTTGCTGCCGTGTCCACCGAGTGAATATTCAATCCGCTTTCATCTACAGTGAAAGGTTTCATGATTTTGCTAAACTGCAAACTGACAAGCGTGACCGGATTGATCCGTCACGCATGTAGAAACTCAAGATGCACAGAGTGCGCAAGATCAGTTGCAGTGAGGAGGAGGGGGGGAATTAAGAGAGCAAATGTTGAAGCAGCTCAACACATACATTTCCTTTATACTGAAGACTGCAGGGTGTGGTTGTAAATGTACGTCTTGACAATCAAGTATGTAGTAGGCCTAGTTCTTACTTTAAAAATCACACAAATTTTTATTACATTCATTACTGGAATTAAAAATGCTCTAATTCATGCTATAATCAGTGCATTTCCATTTAATGTTTACAATGTTTTTGGGATAAAGGCATGTCGGAATAGCGTTGTTTTTTTTTTTTTATTACTTTTGATGTCACATGATTTTAATAATCAGTATCTTAAGGTGATTTTTTTTATGTTTTAGTAATTTTCTAACAGTTAAACAGTATTACATTAGAAAAATCAGAGGATTTCATGTTTTGTTATTGTGCTCAGATTTTCTGTTCAGAATTTTGAGGCAGCATACTGCAGTAGAATCCCTGAAAAAAAAAAAAAACCTGTATTGGCATCTTCAGAAAATTATGTGACCCACAGATTAAGCCCATAGGGGTTGTGCAGGTGGATCTAAAAGCTCCTAGTCACTGTATAAGAACTTTGCTGACACAATCATTAAACATCATCCCAATACAGCAAAGGTCACTGGGTGTGAAACAAGCCAAATAAACAGAATGTGGCTGTTGACAAAAGGTGACCATAGACTCATTTTTCAGACTTCTCATAAAATCCACCACATGCTCCCGTCTGCGGGGGGGAAAGGCCTGGTGTAATATGCATTATGCATGAGTGTCGCCTCTAAAGACAGCTCATTGTGTTCAGAGGGGAGCAGTGGACCTGTGCTTTATTGTGTGTTTATTGTAGAGACAGATTTGAGTGTAATAAAATAAAACACGTGGGCTGACGCACCCCAGGTGAAGGTGACAAAGTATGCAGATTAAATGTTCACGCTAACAGCATGTACTCGGATGTCACAATATTATTAAAGCATTTCAGATTATTAAATCAATGCCGTTTACATCCTGCTGTTGCTCCGTTTCCGCTTGCTCATATCTTTTATCCTTTATTTCATAGCTTTCAGTGTATATGCAAAAATAATCAGAGGGGAATCAAGACCTTATTAAATAATAGTGGTAGCTTGTAAATTTACATTTAAGCGCAGATGATTATAAGTGAGAACGAAGAGACATTTTCCGCTTGACTCTTCCTTTTGATGCCTGTGGTAGGTGGTAATAAGTGGCTGAAGACTGTAGCCCATGGACCATGTCTTCTCTGTCTTGTCATCCCAGCTCTAAATCTCTAGTATGTTGGCAGTCCAGGAGATGTGTATTCCCAAACATGCTCCCTAACTACCTCCCCCAATGGTAACCATCATCATGGCACACTCACTACACACACACATGCGCGCACACACAGCCTGTCGGCTATATTTAGTAAGACTAATTGGGTGTGTTAGAAATCACCGTCGACCACGAGTGACACAGATGAAGTTGAAGTGAATCTCAGGTGCATTGTTTTATTTTTGTTTTATTATCATGTTTTTTTTCTCGTTCTTTGTAGTGGATGTTTCGCTGCATGGGAAAGTTAGAGCAAATACAGCGGGGCCATTCCACCGAATGGGTGCCATTTGCTTCCAAAACTCTTCAAAAAACATTTTTTAAAGACTTTTTTAAAGACTGAATCTAGTAATACACACATTCAACTATTCAAAATCTGTACTGGTCCATTTCAGTTAACTTTATTTAATTTTTTACACAATTTTTAATTGGAAGGTGGATGCATTTTTCTCAGTTTTCTCTAAAATATGTCAACAAATTCCTTCATTTCTCCATCAGGCAGGTGTTTTCAAATTGATCTAGATTAATATGGATGTAGCCTAATATTTACATGAATAAATCTGATGACACTACTCACTCCTGTTACTTTTACTCAGTTACTATATATAAGTATAGGATATATTAGTATATGAGTAACAGGACTGAAAGTAACAGGATTGTGATTTTAGGATAAAATCAGCAAATACATATAATCTAGCCACATGGAGTACATGCTAATATTATGAGAATACTCAACAAATTATAGTGATTCACCAAAGATTTGTATTTTTAAAATAAACAAGTAACATAATTTAGGTAACAGGACAGTATATTTATAATAACGCACCCAGCCACCGTTACAATATCATCAAATATACAGAAAAGAAAATAAGACCACATGCTTCCGATCATTTCATTGCCTTCAGAAGATCCAGATGTTGCAATATTAAATTGAAAATGTGTCTTGTGGAATTTTCTCTTTTTTGGGGGGGGGGGGGGGGGGGGGGGGGGGGGGTTAGTGTGTGCTAGGGTAACAGGACTGAATGAAAACCTGGGGACACAAATAAAATGTGTATTTTATCCACAATATTATACATTTATTTTGAAATAAAGGTATTTAAAGCACAGATGGGATATGGAGGACACAGAAATGCAAAATAAAAATGTTTTCTGAAGGATTTTAAACATTTCAAGTTTAAATATAGCGTTAGACACTGGGGACATGTACAAATGCTATATTTTCAGTGTTTTAGGTAGTTTTTAATAACTTTTTAAATTATATATTTTAAATTTGCAGTTAGATTAATGTGCATGACACTTTGCTTAATAATAAAATATATTTTATAATAAATTTTTATGCATGTTTGTACCTATAATGTCCTGGGGACACAAATGGCACCCATTCAGTGGAATGGCCCAGCGGCGGTTTATGTGACAGCTCATTTAAAGGAAAAAAGGTGTGAGAGAATGAAGAAGAGATGAAACACTTTTTCTATCAATGACTTGCTTGTCCTTTTTTTTTTTTTTTGTCAAGAGGGCTCTGGGCAGCTTCAGTCCCGTAAGGTGTCAGACAGGAGCATCTCACTCTTGATGTCGGAAATAAGTGACTTTTCACCAGGGAGGTAAACAAGCGCAGCATCTCTCATGTGTGTGAGCCGCTGATTGTGTTGCGGGTCAACAGGCCGAGACAAAAGCGACTCCGATTGTGAGACCGTGATGTGTCATTGACAGCCATTTGCATGCAGGTCAACCCATTTATTGAGTTGCCCGTTTATCAAATAACTAGAGCGGGCATTGTCATGCCTGTGAAAAACAGATTAAGTTGTGTTATGGCGAATAAATTCAAATTCTAGCAATTTGTTCTCTAGGTGCTCACGGGAAGCTTCTGTGCGACTGTACAGATATTTCTTTGTTAAATCATGTTTTCTTATTGTGAGCAATCAGCAAAATGGCAATACACATAAAAAAAATTGTGGAGGGGTCAACTTCTATTACAATTTAATTTATTTTTTTTTTTAGCCAAGTTATTTCTATTTGATGTTGAATTGGAAAAATGGGAAAAACATGAATTTCAGAATATTATTATTATTAGTAGTAGTAGCACAACTTCTTGGTTGCAGGGTTATTATAGAACAAAATAAAACAAAAACCATAAAAAATGTTACTTGAATTAAATGTTAACTAATTAAATATATATATATTTTATAATGTTGCCAAGATCAATTGCTAATTTGAATTTAGTTTAACTTAAATAAAATAACTAAAACCAAAATAAAATAAATAAAAACTACATAGACATTTATAAAAACAAAATCTACTAAAAAATGACAAAAACACAACAAAATGACTTTAACATTAAAATGAAAATATAAAAACTGCTTTAAAATATTAATAAAAGCTATAGTAGTATCTTAATACTAAAATAACACTGGGTTGGTAGCTCCACAAGTTTGCGTAAAACCTGGTCATGTTATTTAGCATGATTTGAGAATTTTTCAAATAGCTTTCAGTACTTTAGTAAAAGCAAAAATATTTTATTTTTGTGAAGGTAACGTGGCCCTTGTCACAAATGTATTTATTTGGTTAATGACCTATAATACAACGAAGGCAGAGTCTTAAATATTTATATTTATTTTATAATTTTTAAATCCTAAAATTAATTTATTGCACACTTTCATTTAAATTTTAATATTTTATTTTTGGGGAATCTGGTGGTATGTTTGTAATTGTATTTCTGAATCCAATTCTTCTTATTATTTTTTTTTAATTGAGATCAAGTTGGAGAATTTTGCCTGTAGTGTTTTTTATGGCCTAGTCAGACAGCATTAATGAGTGTATGTGTATATACATGTTCACTTTAGTATGCGTTTGACTGTATGTGAACACGCAGGCCGCACACTGTTCTCCGTGTGTTAATTCCACAGTCCCCCCTGCATTTTGCATGCTGAGGTGTATGTAACCTTCCTCTATCAGGTCATGTGTCTGAGTCTCCTAATAAGTGCTGAGAGGCCTCTCTCCAGTCATCGTGGTGACAAGAGCAAACCTTACCCATCCACAGGGACTTACTCACACACTCTTTACCTGTCGTAATACCCACGACCTTTTCTGCAATAAGAGCAAATCATCCATGGTTTGGAATATGGTTTGCTGATTAGATGAGAGTCTGTTCCTCCAGGCTCCAGGAGAGGGCACGAGAGGACATTCAAAAGTTTGATAAGCATCAGCGGACTCAAGGAATCAAAAATGAACCTCGCATATCAATTCCAAGCACATCCATTGTTTGGCTTATGAAAGCAGTGTTAATGATTTTGCATTGCAATGATTAAGCAGTGTTAATGAATTTAATTTAATTATTTTATAACTTTATTGTCTAAAAAAAATCTGTATTTGTTTTGTTTTCCAGTTAAGCTAAACATCCTCAAACAAGATCAGTTTACTTGAGCTAAAATTGCATATAATATAATAATATAATAATTATTAGCATTTTTTTTAAGCACTGCCCTTACAATTTTATTGCATTTTTATGCTCAAACCTAAAAAAACTAGCAAATTGGGTATTAAAAATAAACTTAATTCAGAATTCTCTATCGAACATGGTTCATAATTTTGCACTCTCTTTTATGGAAATAGGTACTTTGTAATCATGTACGTACTCTGTCAAAGTCAACTTTTTACTATATGTCAAACAACAAATATCAGTGAGAGTTTCCATCAGTCCAGACACATATATGATGGGTGATGCACCCTTTCTCAAAACAGAAACTAATGTCGGCAGAGCAGAGATAGCTCATCTTGTCAGCCACTGAATCATAATAAGAAAATGTGAAGTATATTTTTATTTTTTACCTGTCCGTGCATTTCTCTAAATAAGCTCTTCTCATTTGGGAGGCAGCATTGGTGAAATCGAAGCCAAGAGATATGTAAAACTTTGTTTTTGTGGTGTATTGGATGTTCAGTGACAGGATATTGCTTGTAATCCACAGTATCGGAGAACAAGAATGTCATTGTCTTACCCCTCATTTCCCGTCCGGTTCAGATGGTCAGAGTGAGGCAAATATTAGATCAACAACATTTATGGAAATATATGATTACAAAGAGAAGCTGTTATGCCGCAGACACCTCTGCAAGATGTTAGTTCTCCTGTTTCATTATTCATCTCACAAATACAATTTTACATCATATTTTATTCACAAGTTCCTCTACACTTAAAAATGACACCATAAAAGTTAATTGCAGTGAAGTTTTTGAAGAACGCTCACAAGGGCAAACGTGTGTTTATGAAAAACATTTGCGGTCTATTTTTTGCCCATGTGGTCTATTTTACAATATTGATCAGAGCGAAAGATTATCAATGAAATGACCTGGCCTTTTAAAATATAGCCTCATCCATCATAAATGCCCTTTATAAGACATTCACCATGTTTCTCTTTCCTTTGTTCTTTGTGCGTCTCTCTTTCTCCGCTCTTCTTTTGAAAGTGTGTATTCTATCATCATTTGCCCCCCTTTTTTAATGCCCCTCCTCACCATTAGCAATACGCTTGACACATCCTGCGTTTGTTATAAGACTGTCTGCAGGCTGTGTAGATGCTAAAGACGATGTCGTTTCTCTCTAGTCCTGTGAGATTTGTGAACCGCAGCTGCAAAGAAAAGGACCTCTGGGGTCGAGGCGGACTAATGTTAACTTATTTGGAGCAATAAATATATTGTAAGTATAACTTTGAATTAGGTGAGCACGTGTCTCTTTTTCTCTCGCTCTCTCTCGCATACACAGGTGGCCGCACTTTCACATCAGGGCATGTTAAATAACATCGAGAGACATGCAACTTCTGCCGCTCTCTGCCGTCCTAATTACATTCGTCTTTCTGACTTCTATGAAAGCCTCTCTGAAACTCATTTCACTGGAGACAAGGAAACACGAGCTGGCAGTTTTGACGGAGCTCTCATTTTGTCTGTCTATAAAGGGCAGAGAGGCCTCTTGTTTGAAACAAAGAGCACTAAATTACAGCGTGTCATCACCTCTCTCCAGAAATTTTTGATTGTAGCCAGGGCGGCTGTGGACATCCAAGGCATTAATGGCAAAAATATATGCCATCAGCTCCCACTGACGAAGCACGGAAGCTACCTGAATAGCCATTTATTGGAATGAAAGGAACTCCATACCAATGACTTGTGATTGCTTCCATAATAATGGAAAGTTCCTGAATTGTTCTGATTGGCATGGCTATTGGATGCTCATTTAAGTGTGACCAATTACACCCATCATCCTGTCACATTATTTTTTATTTATTTATTTTCACTTTTTTTTTTCCCCAAACTGCCAGATTAATTGGAAAGTTGAGCTCCCTTTTCAAAGTTTCCAAACTTGTTGCGACTCGCAACAATAGCGGGAGTACTTTTGCAGACTTTGATAGCGGCACGCTTCTGCATGACGGCTGATACAGAGAAGTCATCATCCGTCCAGTTTGACACTCCACACCATAGCATTAAAAGCCACCTAAGCGTGGAAAGAGCTGCACACTTTGTGAATGTTTCCTGCGGACAATTGTAGGTCACGGCTCAAAGCTCTTACGACCTGTCGGTCTGATGAGGGGGAGTATGCGGTTCTTGTGTGCCATTTATAGAGCATTAGAACTGCTGGGCACTTGCCCGCTTACCTGACAACACCGACTGAGTCGCGACCACTGGGCGGTGGCTCTGCTGTGCTCAGTAGCACGGAAATAAAATCCGTGCCGAAATTCTGTCGCTTGTGGTGGCAGCGACCGAAGTCGCTTTGCTTTGTGTTTCTGAATTTCCTTCTTTCTTTAAAAAAAAAAAAAATTCAAGAATGTATTTTTGCTGTAGTGACATGAATGTTTATTAAATTTGATATCTAATAGAGTGAGGAGAGTGACTTCTTATCTCAAGAAAGTGAGGAGGATTAATTTTATCCTTCCCTTTGTCTTTTTTTCACCAAACGGTTCGCAACCGAAGTCTTTTGGATTCTTTGCAGCTTATTGTCGACTGTTTCCCCCCCGCACTTCAATTCGTCTTTAATTAAGAAAAAATGTTGAGGCTGAAGGTGAATTGCAGATAATGAGCGGCAAGGTTGGCCTGTTTTTTCCCCTTTCCCTCCGTGCGCCCTGTAAACCGCTCTTTATTTTCCCTGTCAACGGTGGCTGCTCCTCCAGGACAGCTAGAAGCCTAATGAGCTACAGGGGAGACAATAAAAGACTTTCCTCCCTCCCTATCTCTTTCTCTCTCTCTCCATATTTTCTTACTGTGTCTCTTGGTGTGACAATAGGCCTTTGCCAGTCACCGGCTAGGAATCTGTTTCTGTAAGGGGGAAGTTTAGAGTTATGAAATTAATCAAACCCCAATTAGATAAGAATTTAATCAACTTCCATATTTGGAGAATATTTTTATTTGTGTGGGTCCAAGAGCTGTCAAAAGGTGCAATGATTTTATAATTTTTCTAAGGAAAAATTGAGCTTAAGGGTAGTAGCTGGTTTCCAAGCTGGCAATTAGTTGGTCAAAAATGGATTTTTACTGGTGCAAGCCTGTCATTGGTTGAACAGTATTCATGGTTTAAAATCCAGTTTTACCATCTTAGCTAGCTGGGATTGATGAAGTTTAATGTAACTTCGTTGTGTTTTTCCATCATGCTTTTAAGAAGAAGGTTTCTTTCTTTCTTTCTTTTGAATTTTTGGTAACACTTTACAATAAGGGTACATGAATAATCATGTACTAATGCCTAAATTAATACTTAATTCAACACATACTAATGATTATTAAGGGAGTTAACTAATTATGAACTATCCTTAACTACGACTGAGTGAATCATTGGTACAACCCTCCCCACTCTCCAAGAACTGTACTTATCCAGAATGAGCAAAAAGGCTGGTAAAATCACTCTGGACCCCTCACATCCAGCACACTCCCTCTTTGAACTGCTGCCGTCTGGTCGACGCTACAGAGCTCTGAGCACCAGAACGACCAGACACAGGAACAGTTTCTTCCCTCAAGCAATCCATCTCATGAACACTCAACAATAAACATGGAACACACAACTATAATATATTATCCATTCACCACACTCACTTATTTTATTTTTATTTTCTCATTTCTAATTTGCACATACGTACTTGACCTGTACATACATAGTTGTCTATATTATATATTGTGTTTTTGCTGCTTTGTACATTGTATATTTGTATATTATTATTTTATTATCTGTGTCCTGTCCTGTTGCTGTCTTTCTGTTGCACTGTAGAGCTTCTGTCACTACAACAAATTCCTTGTATGTGTAAACATACTTGGCCAATAAAGCTCATTCTGATTCTGATTCTGACTGGAGTCATACGGATTCATGCATGAATAACGGCAGCCTTAACTACATGTTAGTACGTTTGATAGTTAATGCATTAATTAACATTTATGGGTAAACTAAAGCCCAAAATCAACTTTAACAAGCCATTAGTTGATGTTAGTTAGTGGGTAGTTAATAATGAGTTAGTTATTTTGGGGCCCTAAGTTGATTTTGACATGACTTTACTTGAGGAGGCCCAACATCACTAACTCATTATTAACTACCCATGAACTAACATCAACTAATGGCTTGTTAAAGTTGATTTTGACATGACTTTACTTGAGGGGGCCCAATCATAACGAATTCACTGTTAACTACTTACTGAATTCAGCTCATGATTTATGTTATACTTTCTATCAAGCACACATGTACTAACAGTGAGTATTCAGCCTGGTTAAGAGATGCTGGGTGGATTTTCAAGAAGTCAGAGAGCGAAGGTACAGGATCATCACGGCTGTGTCTGGATGGAGAACTCTTTCCAGTTTGAGCATTTCTTTAGGAATTGTTCTGCAAATGTTCTTTGTGGGTTGGTGTTTTTTATTTTGTATTAATCTGTGTATAAGTCACAATATGGTGAGTTTAAAGGGAATTAGTGTATTTAGTATTTTCTACACTTGATGAGGAGGATCAACTAATCATTTGCCACCTAATAATGTTTGGGGATGTGAAATGCTCTAATTATGATGTTATTAAATAATTTAAATTAATTTCAAAGTCAGAGTATTTCTTATTCCTTCTTAAAGAAGCTGTTTGATTTAGTTTACCCATAAATGTTAATTAATGCATTAACTATCAAACGTACTAACATGTAGTTAAGGCTGCCGTTATTCATGCATGAATCCGTATGACTCCAGTCGTAGGATACTTCATAGATAGTTCAAGGATAGTTCATAATTAGTTAACTCCCTTAATAATCATTAGTATGTGATGAATTAAGTATTAATTTAGGCATTAGTACATGATTATTTATGTACCCTTATTGTAAAGTGTTACCAAATTTTTCTTTACATTGAAGGTGAATATTGCTTAAGTTGAAGAACCAGCATTATCAAGGTGCCCTAAGGTCCATACCGCTGTATTTTTCAGAAGTGTATAATAAAGTTTGTAAAATATTCAACTTAATATTTGGTGCTGCAAGGATATTGCAGAACATAACCATCTCGTGAGCTGACTTAGCGGTCTAACACTGTTTGTCAATGTCAAAATGTTTGAGATGACCAATCAAATCAAAGTAGGACTAGGAGGGCTTTATGTTCACAAAAACTGCTGAGTGTGAATTTCAGCGTGATGATTCAGTTAACGGTCAAAAAGTTGTAAAGTTGTGTTAATATGTAAAGAGCTGTACATTTAATATTTGACAGCTGTTGAGAGAAATGTTAAACGGCTGACAGAAATAAACAGGGATGCAAACTAGAAAAAATTTCAACTTTTGTCTAATTTCACCATTTTGAATATGTCATTTATGTAATGTTATTCATAACAGTCAGTGTGACGAGACAAGAAACAGAAGCCATTTTCATCATGTCACACTGTAAATTAATTTAATAAACTTACCTTGCTTTCCTGCTAGCCTTCAGGAAATTCATTTGTCTAAGAAAATGATTCATAAAACATATAAAAATCAGTTGATCCTGTTTACTTCAGAAAGAAAAGACTGTATTAAACCCAACCCCTCCCCAACAAGCTCAATTTTGGGAACTTGTCATTTATAAAACCATGCATATGGCCCTGAGTCTGGGAATGTTATTTCTCTCCTTCACCTTTGAGAACTGTGTTTGCTAAATCCACTCAATTCATAGATATTAATGTGGTGGTAGCATATAGCAGTTAATATTTACATTCAGTTTCTGAAATGAACTATAAAGTGCTTAAAGCAAAATTTAATTGTAGTTTGACTAGGCCTCTATATCTAGATGTCCTTTGACTTTCCACATTACTGACTGAGTATCTTGTTACCCCTGCCCTTTATCTTAACGGGGAAAATCTCAGATCTCACCTTTTTCACAAGAACGTTTGTACTTTAGAGATCCTTGTGTTTGATACCTCAGAGCATGCTCCAGGCAAGGTTAGCGTCTTGTAAACCTGAATAAATGGACTAAATGCATCCTCAAGGATTAAATATTTTAATCTTTTTTTCCCCCCATGAATGTCATGAACATGTACACCAATTCTTAAATGATGTTTTGCAGTGGAAATTACATTTTAGTCATTTTTTGTAATAAAATGACTACTTTCTTTGCTAGAGTTGTATGAATCCCAAATACACACAATTAAATAACATTTGTATTTATTTTTAGTAACACTTTGGTTGAATTAACAAAATTGCAACTTGATGTAAATTCATGCACATACATTTTTTTCTTCATGCACCATGTTTCACATTTAATCTCAAGTTTGCTCTTCACTTATGTGTTTGTATTTTTTAATATTGTATTTTTTAATTTTTTATCTAGTACACTAGCTTTTGTGGTAGAGATGATGCCATAACTGTTGGAGAGTCATAATAGTTGAAAATGTGAAAAATCATTTTAACATAAATATTAAAATGTTTTAGTTTTATACATTAATACAATCAGTTGTGTAATATTTGTAATATACATTTTTCTTAGCAGTAGCTAAACTCAAGTTTGGTTGTTGTATTCGTTTAATTAGATTTTGTCAAAATGTTGGACCCATGAAAGCCTATGATTTATTGAAAATTAAATTTTTCCCAAATTCTGTATGCTTTCATCTTGAGTTTTGTTTTGATGGTTTAATGTCTAATCAGTTGAATTCATGAAACTTTAACAATTTAATAATTAATTACAATTTCAGCAATAATAGTGCCTTCTGAACTGTGTTTTAAATGTTCCAAAATTCTGTCATCTGTTTTAATTTGTTTTTTATTCTGAGCTTGTATATATATATATATATATATATATATATATATATATATATATATATATGTATATGTATATGTGTGTGTGTGAGTGTGTGTGTGTGAATGCACCTGACTTTTAAAATGTAGCCTAATCAAATGAAATTAGAACAATTTATTTCCTTTTTTTAGCCAAGTGCTACTTCACAACAGAGTTATACTCTTTACATTAAAATATGGGTGAAAACTATGATAGTGTTTTTTTCTTAAAATCTTATTCAATAAACTGTATTATTTATTGTTATTATTATTATTACTTTGAGAAGTTACTAAAACTACCAAAAGTGTTGAGTGCTTGTATAGACGAAACTGCACAGAACTAGCAGGCCTTGTATTTAAATAGCAGTCTTTTTGCAGTTTAATATTCACAGACACAAATCCATATCACAATTTCATTAGATGTAGCTACAGCTTTGCTTTAATTTTTTTTTTTTTAAATCTTTATCCAATTATTTTGCCAAATTCCACTACATTCTGTTTTATACAGTAAATTCCATTTTTATGATTGAGCTCCACAATTCCATCTGCATCATAGAACTCACAGGGCTCCAAAAAGTGTACAAAACCCTATTTGTTCCTGCTCTTGAGAAGACTGTGAAGCCGATCACTAACAGAATTGCTAACAATAGGATCAGGAGAGGTTGTGCCAGTTTTGACCTTTTTGGTGATTCAGATGTCATTCACACAAGTACGCATTCGAGCGGTTAGCTTGGCATGTCTCTCAGGGAGAGAGGCGTATGACACGCTGCAGCCAATGGTCTTAATAAGTGTACAGGCATGGAGATGAGGTCAGGTGTAAATGAGAATGGGTCTTTCTCCCTTTCTCTTGCTCTTTCTCACTTATGATGACTGGTAAATCTGGCAGGAGGCATGTGGCTGATTGGCTTCTTGTATCTGCCTTTGATAAGGACTAGCTGTGTCATATGTAAAATTCATCCAGCCACAGTGCTGTCCACATAATTTCTTTGGCTTCTTTATGCAGTTTAATTTGTAGGTTTGAAATAAGTGACAGAAAAAAGTGAGGTATACACATTCAGTCATTTCCCTTGGACTTTGGAGCATTATAATGGAGAAAAGAAGAGGAAAGGACTAGTTATAGTTCAATCAAAACATTAAATGTACACTCATATTTTCCCTAACCTATGCAATGTTTTTTTCCCCCTCTTTTGCAGCACAACATTTTACACAACTCCCAAGCCATTATAAAAAATGTGTTTGAATTACTCCTTTTGTTACATATATATAAAAAATAAACGTGAAGTGATGGATACAGATTAATCTTAGAATGTGAACTTCATTAAATTGCTCTTTGATAATGGTGGCATAGAATTAATTTCTCATGTTTATGTAATGCTAATAAGTTCACACCATATTATGACTGTCACAGCAAATTATCAGAAAGTTCCTGCGGTTGTTTGCAAATGTTCAAATGAATTCAGACTTAGAGTATTCAGAGGAAGTTAATGAGTTAAGATAATCATGCTGTGCATGATTTTAAAGATTTTAAAGCAGCGGTTTCCAACAGGGGGTCAGTGGCAGCGCTGCACGGGGTTCACCAATTATTGTTTGATCTCGTGCTAATTTCTATGGTAAATTGAAAATAAGGCCTTTAAAACTACTATATTAAGACAACTTCAAAACTAAAGTCAAGAAACTGAATTATCTATTTTACCTCCAATATTTAAAAGTAATATGTAAAAGGCTCATCTGCAGGATTTTGTACATTGGTATTGATTAATTCCTTAGTGGTTTGTAAAAATAATAATAATAATAATAATAGAAATACTATTGTGGATTGTTTCTTTTGCTATTGGACCAAGTGGGAGCACCAACATTCTATTAGTTATAGTTTCCATTCACTATACAGAAATATGACAACAGTTGTGTACCCTGGAAACCCACCCCTTGACTGTGCTTCTAGCAGGGCTGCAATGATCGTTTAGTTGATTTAGTCTGCTGGGAAATGGCATTTTATGAGGGTCTGGGGAACATGTATGAAATTCATTATCATTAATATTTTGAGAACCAGTGAGCAAAACTACTGTGTTGAGAAGTGTGCAAGCTCAGACAGTGATATAATTTGGCTGAATTTGTGCCAAAGCCGTGGGGATGTTGCATAAACAGCTATTTATTACAAAGTACCCAGTAATGATTAGTTGTATATAAATAATATAAATTATAATCAATTCATGCATAGAACAATTGATGATTGTAACTATAACAGATTTATAACTTTTTAAGAACCTATCATGCTATAAGTGTAGTTTTTACCTCCAATATGAAAAACGAAATCAGTGGAGTACAGCACTGTGCTTGTGTTTAGAAATATTAAACAGCTGAAAGGTCTTCTAAATATTGACCTGTGTCAAATATGGGTGAACACGTTCTCTCTCCGTGCTGCTCCATGGATATTCAGTGTTCTATATTCCTGTCCATATAGCACATATTTCCAGTTGTTGAGAATGATTTTCTTTTCCAGTCTCTCTACCTGTGCATTACAGAGCTTAAGGCTCTGACTTCATTTTATCTATATTCCTTTTTTTCTTTTTCTTTTTTCCGGAGAGCCCATGCTAATGTTTATCCTCAGCTTAACAGCACGGTAATGTGGTGCTGTCAAAAAAGGAGGGCGTGAAAGGGCTCCGTCTCAATGATTTGCTAGAAGAGAAATGCAATTAGCCTACCAGATCCACCACTAACTGCTTCCATCCAAATCTGCAATCCACGGCACACTATGACAACAGCATTATATGCCATGACTACAAATGTGTCCCATGCTCTTCTCCCAGGCTCCATTAGTAATTGTAATGAATGTAATGTATCACAAGTAAGTGCTGGAGGTTAAGACATAAATCCTCAAGCTTTAAAAAAAGAAAGGAAAGAGAAAAAAAGAACAGTAAACATATCGAAGAGAGTGTTGCATGAATAATGCAGCTGCCTGCACTGAAATCAAAGCAATATCCAGTTTGTAAATTAGTGTCAGTGCAAGTCCTTTTAGCCAAAGTTTAGATATCTGACATGCTACTCCATTTCTGCCTCCTTCACTTCTGAATAAAAAATACTCTCAGAATGGATAAAAAAAAACATAAATAAAATGTTAATGAAACTTCTTGAGTGGAAACTTTTTTTACATTCGGTTTGTCTCATACACTGCCTGCAGGCAGATGGCTTATTAAAATGACCCCCCACCTTCGCTCGTGACTTTGCCTGACTTGGTCATTGTGTGTGACTTGTCCTTCCCGACTTCATGCCTGTGGCAATGTCATTAATGAAAAGACAGACTTCGAAGAAGAAGAATTTATTATTCATGTGTGTTGTTTACCAGAAGATGAAAGGACATAAACTGTGGTGTGTGTGTATAGTGGTGACCGTCGGGCACTGCCTTGTAGCTCCTTTTGGCTGGTATGAGGTTTAATATCATTGCAGAGATGTTGTTCATAAACAGTGGGTTAGTGTTTTCGTTTATACCAATATTCAAATCAAACTGTGCTGCCCGGAGGCATACACAGTATCATAATGTGCACCCCAGGGCAACTTTGCATCTCCTACAAGGAAAGATCCATCTATAATTCATAAATTCACCAATATGACCTTAACAGAAGTGTAGTTGTTGGATAGGGACGGAGTTCACGACATGTAAGGCCTTCTAAAATTTGGCAATAGCGAGAGGAGGGCTCAGCATTGAGCATCACAGACATGTTCCTGCTCCAGTTCCTGATCGTGGAATCATTTCTAATGCTCAGTATTTAGGTAACAAGTGTTTGTTTTTCCTCTTCGGCATTCCTGGCATGCTCTTTTCTGTAAACCTCTGTGCTTGAGATGAAAAGAGGAACACTGGAGAACATGCGTAATCCTTTCAGAAGTCAGTGTTTGCAGGTTTTTGGTACCATCAACCCACAATACCCATGGACACGCCCTTCTGTGTGAGATCTCATATGACAGCATAATGAGCATGGAACATCATCCTGGTTGGGCAAACACCATTTCCAAACCTTGTAAAGCAAGGCAGATGTTTCTGGAACGTCCATGCGTGGCTGCTGATTTAATGACTGGACTCGTTCTGGAGGAGAGGTCCCAGTGTGGCTTCTCAGAACTCAGCCTTGGTGACATTTAAGAAAGGTTGATATAATTACTGGCATGAAAGCCTCCAAATCAGACAAATTTAACCCAGATGTTATAGAAAGGCTAAGTGGGAAATGCCAGCCCCTAATTAAGTGCTTAATCGGAGAGGTGTTGAAACAGATAGGCTAGTTTGATGTCTAAGCTGAAAAGCTCATTAAAGACATGTCATTTGACCCTTGTTCCTTAATCTCCCTTAAGAATTACACCCCACCGTCCAATGATGGAGGTAATAAAGTGTCCGGGCTGATAAAAGGTACATCAAAATACCACAGCTCATCAAATTAAGCTTCAAATGCTGTGAAGGGCGCTCTAGTACAAAATGTGTCGGAGAGAAACATTGCTAACTTGAAATCAATTCATAGGTGCAGACAAAAATTCAAGAGATAGTCATTTCACAGTTTCTTTTCAGTTACCTTGCTGTCTCAGGCTTCATGCACATTATATAGCTATTTCTGATAATTTGTGTATGTGCAAAAGCTGGACCAACATGAATATTTATGTACATCTGTACATGTACGTATTTATTTTTTAATTTTTTATTATTATGTATGTAATTGAAATATAATTTCAACAAACAAAGGTTTAAGTCTTTCTCCATTTGAATGCATAGGAGTTTGGTGAAGGTTACTGAAGTCAATTAATTCAAGTTTAATTTAAAAGTATAATTGTACGAGTCTCTCTTATTTTAATAGTGACATTTGTTAAAATACCTATTATTACTTTAAAATATAGGGGGTTGTTGTGTTATATAAGTAGGGTTTACATGAGAGGTGACATACATTCAGCCATTTTTTTAACTTTTCCTAAACTTGTCTGCTTGTCCTATGAAGGGTCAGGGTTGCTGTAGCCAAAATGAATGGATGACAGGTGCCACTTAAGCCACATATGACATCTGCTGACATGAACTCCACAGATCATGCATAGCTAAGGTTAAAGTCTGGCATACAGTATGCGTTTTTTTAAACCGTGGTCACAGTGACTATTCAACATTCAGCCTGGAGGTAAGTTTAACCATGTCTCCTACATTATTCCCCCATTCTCATTCTGTTTTCACGTCTCTGTCTTTCCTCTGTCTCTGAGCACGTATTGTTTTCCATATGCCATCCACATCCCCCTGCTGGGCACGGAGCATCTTTCCCTCTCAGCACATTCAGCGCAATCAGTTGCGTTTTCACCGCGCCACATGCAGTAAAACAAACAAGCAGGACAATGAAGAAGAGAGAGGGGAATGGGGGCCATAAATGGGACCAATTTGCCTTCTCCTTCTGTCTTTGTTTTTTAATGAGCACATTTTCCCACCAGCAGGTTAAAAATATCAAGCCCTCCCTAAATGATCATATTCACCAGTTCCAGCCCACTTTGCCAGACTGGTGACATTTTCTCTAGACGCAATGAGTGCTGTTGCCTTCCATACACATAGACACACACCCCCCCACACACACACACATGTAAAATGTTTATAAATGAGACATGTGTGCTGGCAGCTGTGTGCAGCTTTTCCTGTTTTGGAGAGGAGAAACTCTAGGATTGCTCCAATGGGTCTGCCCACCTGCTCCTCTGTGTTGACTTGCCCTTCCACATTCCCATTCTCTCTATTTCCTGTTTCTCTCACTCTTTTATCTAACTTCTCACAAAGTCTTTTCTTGTTCTGTTCCTAACTTCTGTTCAAGCCCAATCCCCAACCCCACAATCCCACAATAATCAAATATGTCCAAGTTGACCCCTATCTGACATTCTTGATGCTGTTTTTTCTTAAGAAAAAACCCTAAAAAAAAAGTTATAAAATTTGCAGTTTTAGGCTGGATTAACACTCTACTGCATAGCATTGCCCTCAGGCAACGGAAAGTTTTTCTTATGCCCCATGTTAAGTGCATGTTTTTTTAAATGATTGCAACCAATTAAAATGTTTGAAAAGTATCAAAGAACAGTCCAATAAGGTGTGGGAGTCACTATCAAACACCGAGCACATGGTGTGAGAAGAAGGCAAGATTATTAGCTTTAGTAATCTTATTTAAAATGACATGAACTGTACATAACAAATGTGTGTGTGTGTGTGTGTGTGTGTATGAAGGTGTAGAGAAGACTTTTGTCAGATTTTTTACTTTTTATGATTTTTATTTTATTTTGCATGTTCAGAAATTCAGTTTTTCTTTTCGTTGCCCCAGTGCAACATTGCGCAATAAGGGGTAAGAAAGTTGGGGTCCACAGCTCCCAGCCCTAACCAGGATTTCCCATTATGTGTGACAAAAGGGAAGATGCAAGGTTCCTGGGTGCAAAGGAACAAAGTGATGTGCAAAAAGTGTAATGTGCACCTCTGTTTCACAGCAGAGAAGAAGCACTTCCTGAAGTTTAACTCAGAGTAAAATCTCATTCCATGAAGTACATGATGTGGATTTGGATAAAAGCGTCAGCTAAATGAATAAATGTGACACGACACACTACATCCGGGCTGGGAAACTTCGGTCCTGGGGGCTGTTCCATAAACCAAGATTAGAGTATAAACCAGGCTTATTTCGGTTAGTCAGGCTTATTTTTGGTAGATTCGGTTTCATAAATCAAATTTAAAAAAGTTCAAACTCAGTTACCCCGGCAACTTATGCTGGCAAACTAACCTGGTTTACACCAGTTACAGCAGGCTAACTGTCAGGCTAAGCTGAGCTCCTCTAACTAACCAATAGGAACGCATCGATATTACCACTGACTCTCTCACATACAGTCAGTTGAATTTATTATCGGTCCAAAAATAAAAGTATACAGAAAATACACCTTAAATAATCAAATAAATAAAAAATAGGCTACAACCAACTGTATTTAATGTATTGTGCAGAAAATGTAGGCGAATGACATTTTAACATTGTGGCTACTTGTGCATTCAGTTGATCAGCAGTTTCTAGCCATGCAGCCTTTCTCTCTGAATATGACAGCTGTACCTTTTATGGTTATTACTAGAACATTAAAACATTACAATCTAAAATGGCTCTTTAAAGCATTAAAGCATAAAAACACAATCAAAAGTTAAAATCACTGAATTAAAAATGTAAATTTATAATAGAAATCAGAGTACATTTTAACTGATAAGAGGAACACACATTTAACTCATTTGAGCTAGTGATTAACAGTTGCTGCTATCATAAAAATACACTTATATGTAGGAAATTAAAATTCTATGTGTCAAATTTAATGTCCAACAACAAATATTTTAGCAGAATGTATATTTTATTCAGAATTCTTGCGCTAGTATTCTATTCTGCTCTGTCTGTGTAGCGCGCATGCGCACCGCAGCGCTCGTTCTCTCGCATAAGCCTCGCCCACTCCTGACAGCTAAATGGATATATTTGCATGGCTTTCTGACATTTACAGATGTAAAAAATATACCTGTGACGTATCAGTTATGCACTGAGGAAAACACAATGTTTCAAATGCATTAAACAGCACAAATATTCGCTGTTTGCTACGGTGGATCGATTTGATCCATGATCGACATTAAGGGCTGCTTCAGAATAAGCGTGTACGTCACATTATCCTGACTCACTGAACCTGGATAGCATTAGTCAGATTGCGTGAACTTGAATTGTCGTTTATGGAACCGTTTTAGTCCCGATTGATTTGTTAGGTTATTTCAAGTCAGGTTTTGGACTTTAATCCCCGCTTTTCTTAGCGTCTTTTATGGAACAGCCCCCTGGAGGGCCACTGTCCTGCAGAGTTAGCTCCAACCCTAATCAAACACATCAAAAAAAGCTAATGAATGTATTTTAAGATCACTAGAAAGCTACAGGCAGGTGTGTTTAATTAGGGTTGGAGCTAAACTCTGCAGGACAGTGGCCCTCCAGGACCGGAGTTTCCCAACCTCGCACCACGACACAAACCTACGTCTGAATCAAATGCAATATATCAATGTGTTTCAAGTGTTTTTCCCTTTTCACTTAATTTATTGACATTTTTTGACAATTTTTCAAAAAAAATTTTTTTCAATAAAATGTTCCCAAATAGACCAAAAAATGAAGTGGAATAATTTATCATGTACCATCAAAATTCATGCAGTAGAGGGTTAACTCAGCAGTCTAACAGTGCCAGTCAGTGTCAAAATACTTGAGATGGCCAATCAAATAAATGAAGGCGGGCTTTATTGTTAACAGAAGCTAAGTATATAACATCCAATGTGATGCACTGGTTTTAACGTGAAGTTCAAGGTAAAATGTAAGCAGATACACATTTAATATTGGACAAATGTTTTAAAGTAGAAATGCTAAATCTGGCAGTAAGATCTACTGAAGCAAACTAACTCAAAAAATGTTTGGCAAATTTTGCCATTTCGATTTGAAAATATAAGCTATTATTTATGGAATTCATGCAATTCATAATTGAATGTTAATAATGATACAATAAACATTAATGTAGCGTATAACGTAGACTATGTTTGCTCTTATCGGAACAAGAGCAAGGATGTGCAGTAAATTGTGAGGAACTGTCCTCTCGCTGAAGTGCATCTGACAGCCCATGATCACACACAAAGCCTGTGTATAATTCTGTTTGTCCTGATGCTCAGACATGATAATGCAGCGCTGATGTCTTTGCCAAGCTATTGGATTACTTAACAAGCAGATAGGATTTCTGACACGCAGGTTATAAAACAACACAATAAGAGACATGGTGCGGATAATTGATCTGGTTAAACCATTTGTTCCAGATGTCAAAAGTCTTGGGTGGACTTTCGCTGAAGAATACATCTTAATACTCCAAAGTAGATCTGGCTCAGACATTACACAATAAAAGCAATATAAAAACTGAGTAAAAGCCTTATAAACTCGGTCTGACTGAGCTACTCATATCAGGGTCATTACAGGGTATGAATGAAGTGCTGAATAGGTGCCTGTGCTGTTCTGCCACACGTCAGCAGCACTTATTTTTCCCTCGAGGCAGCAATATGACTCCTCTAAATCTATTCGCAACATCTGTTTTGATCAGCGTAAGAGATTTCACTGTAGCTCGCACTGAATATATCACAGCCTTCTATGAGGCAGCGTCATGGTTACAAGAAGCCCAATTAGAGTCACTAAAAGCCTTTTATGCCTGACGTATAGACGAGTCAGATAAATGACACAGTGCGTTTTAGATTTCTTTTATCACTATATCCATTCTGGAGTCACTTTCTGTCTCAAAGCGGGGTGCTGTGGTTCAGCGCCAACGTCGGGTCGTGTTGTCAGTCAGTGAAACGGCTCTTAGCTCAGGTGTGGTCTTATATATGCATTCTCACGGAGAGGTTGGTGTTATATCAACATACTGGGACTTTTCAGTCTATCTGCCTGCGTAGTTGTGAAGCCCCATGGTTGGCCAGAAAGAGCTTAGAGCCTTGTTACATTGAGCAAATAGTCATTACAAGCAAATGAAAAGCAACTGTGGATGCCAGGCTTGGACCTGTGCAGCAGTCATTGTGGGGGGTGACGAAAATGTTATACAAATACACAGGATGAGGAACTGAGGAATTGTCTTCAAGATGTATTTTCAGTCTTTAACAAATTAGTTTCAGACACAAACCAAACCAGGTCAGATCGTGCAAAATGCAGGATTTCGGTCTGTCAGATTTGAGCGTTATGGTTGTCATCATAATGAAAGTTTCTTTATTCTCACTAAGAATGAACTGCCGTTTATTGTGCCTGACTGATTATGTGTTTAATTTGTTGTTATTAGGATATTTTTTTAATTTATCGACTTTCATTTTCCTTTTACATTTAGGTTATCATCGTCCAACACTCACTTCAACTTAATCTTTAGAACACTAATAATTCAATATCGCAAAATTTAGTTTTTAACAAGTAATTTTCTGATGTCTAAATTCACTTGTAGTATTTAAAAAATGGAATTTAGTTTTTTAATTTTTAGTTTATTTAGATTAAATTGGTAAAAAATTGGAATATAGGTAATATAGAATATGGTGGATTACTTGATATTAGTTGCAGCAGACAAATAGCACTGTTTTTTGTCAATAAGGTATAATTTGTAATAAGCATGTTTATAGAAAGGAACCCTGTTTGCACTGAAACAAATTACAACAATTTAGCATTTAGTGCCTGGTTAAACTGAATCATGAGTGGTTGGAGAATAACATAATTAATTTTTTTAGTGATTGAAAGAGTGCATAAAAGTGCTGTTGAGGGAATTTCCTCGTATGCTTTGTTATCTTTGGATATAAATAATGCTATTGGCAGAAGCCTGTGTAAGAATTACAGTGACAGGGATTTTTGTATTGATTTCTTGTCGAAGGAGTAGCCACGTGCTTTTGATTACAGGTGCAAAAGCAAGAAGGCAGTGGAAACACTGCAGGTGTGTCTGTGCATAAGAAAGGAGAGTCTGAAGACAGTCCATCCCTACGGGTTGTGGTTTCTCCCTGTACTGGAGTTAATAGAGTTCACTGCAGTATGGTCAGGAGACTGAGCCTCCATTTTCTCCACCCACTGAAGAGAAATGATAGCCAACGCTGAAGTCACTAACCTTCTGGATATGAGCTCAGTCTCACCCACACATGCTTCAACATCATCGTTCTCATCCTCTTCACTCAGCATTTATTCATTTGTATTTCCCATTAAGAGTAATTAAAGCAATGGTTCATCAAAAAATTTTAACTCTATAATTTATCCACCCTTACCCATCTGTATGATGTCCATGTATATAAAAATGACACAAAAGCACATGAAAGTATTCTATATAATAGTCAGTGAGTTAATCAAACAACTGAATCAGTCCAATTTGTGAGCGAATCATTCTTTTGAGCTGGTTCTTCAGCAAGTTTCTTTATGGGAGTAACAAAATGAATGTTCATGAATCAGACTGTGGGTCTGGTTGTCAAGTTTAACCAACAGACTCACTGAAGGGGAAGATTATCAGTGATCATCAACCTTTTCTGCACACTACACTTTTTTAAGGCTTACAGTAAATGGACTTGGAATATAGAGCAGTGTTTTATGTTATTTTTTGTGGCTAACAGACACTTTGAATGGTTTTGGTTAAAAGAACAGTGTGAGGATCCTTAAATTCTCATTTTGTAAAAAAACAAAAACATATAGGTTTAGAACCTCATAAGGACCTAATAACATAATGATATGTTTCTTAACCTATAAGGTAAATTTGTTAAAATGCACAGCATGTGTTTGGCTTTATTTATTTTTTTCTCTTTGCATTGGTCTCTAGTACTTTCTCATTCAATAATTGGCTATGTCTAACCACACTGCTCCAGCTCTATCCCTGAATTAATTTTTAATTCAGAAAGTGTTTCTGGAGTTTGTCTGTTATCTCGACTGCAGCCCCCTACCTTGAGGGACTTGTTGAGAGCGTGCTCTTCAGTCAGAATATTTGATAATAGCACATTTCTTCTCCATTGTTTTGTTTCTTTTTTTTTTAATAATTCACATCCTCTTTGCAAATGAACCGTAACATAAGTCTCAGTTGTCTGGCATAATTAGTCCTGAATAGCCCTGCTGACATAAACTCATAATTGGTTTGAAACCATAGAACCAATTGGTCACCCATTTCATTAGTCACAGTATGGTTTTCAGGCGCTTATTGCTTAAGAAAAACAACTACAGTGGCAATAGAGAGTCTTTTAAAATCAATGCATATTAGTCTATTCAGTTGTTTTAAAATATAAAATCCATTTAAATAATATCAAATTGCTGTTGATAACCAAGGATTGAGTCATGGGTGCACAATTTGGAAGAAAATAAATTTTTTCAGACTTGATGGATTAAGCCACTGCCAACTTTTAAACTTTGCAGTTTCTTTTACAGATGGAATTTTTTTTAAAGACTTAAACAAACCGTCTTCACTCTGTAGCATCTGCCCTCATTAAACATAACAATTACATTTGTGTATCAAATCAACACCCAATTCATGCAGTGTGACATTATCATCTGTATGAGGCTCAGCGCTTTTACCGAGCAGGAAGCAAGTTAAGGAACAATTAGTGGCATGATGGGAGGAGATATTTAATGCCTAATCTTCCTCTTTTGCAAAACACAAAGAGATAACAGGGCCACCGATGGCAGCTGTGACAGCAGTTCTGCTGAGCTCGTAAAGCGATCACAGAGAGAAGGAAGGGGGTCGAGAATAAAAGATTAGTGTGCAAAACCATGAAGCTGGGCCCAGCCCGCCGACTTGGGATGAAATATATCACTGTGTCTGACAGATTTTGTTTACGGTAATTAACATTATTTCCTTTTCCCTTACAATTTCTTTTTGGGCATGAATGTGGGACGCCATCTGGGGAGTTCATTCAGACTGTTGTATCTGCCCATGCTTTCCCCATGTGAGCAGTACATGCATTTATGACTGTACAATATGGCCTGATTGAATGAAGGTGTATGAATGTGGTACAATGTTGATTATGAGTGATTACACCTGCCAGCTCTTACAATGGTAGCTTTAGAAAGCGTTGGAAATTACAGAAGAGACTTGGTGAGGAAGAATAAAACTAACTGGAGGTTTTTAAGAAACCTACACATCTGTTTCTGATTTCTAAACTGGGGTGTAGACAAATGCTACCTATAATTCATTTCGAGGTTTATAAGCAGCTGCGAACGTGCCATATACGAACACTGTTTTGAATTATTTAGTCCATCTAAACTTTAAATGGATATTGTCTTTATTTATACTCATGAATATTCACATTATGACTCATTCAAAGTTAATAGGTGGTTAGCGTAGACAAACACAGTGATCTCCCTCAAGGACACGGTGTAGAGCCTGGCACAGGTATCAGAGCAGCTTCTTCTGTTTTAGGTGTGCCATTGAATCATACTTTCAAAGGAGGAGCCTAGAAGGAAACACTTACTGCAGATGAGAGAACTGTTCTAACAACCGTCTTCAAAGCAGAATGGCCTCTTTCGGAGATTCTTTGGAAAATGTGTATTGAATATGGACTCTGAGACAGAGGCTTCCATACAGGATCAAAAATGAAGCTAAACTTTGATTGCAATTTTGAAGTTATTATGGCCTCCCTGAACAATGAATTGTTTGCCAGGTTTGTGCACCATTCACAAGTCACAACTGAATTGAAAATGTCTCTTTAAATGTTTTCAGAATGCAAATTTGAATTGAGGTAGCAACAGGATTCGAAATTTCACAATTTGAATTTCCATGTAAGGAAGTGGACAAATTAATTCCAAGTTTGTTGTGACAGAAAATCAATCCCTGCATTTTAGCATTTATTCAGTCACTCTGCAAAACAGCTTTAATCCATTTGTTGTGAAATATTGCGTTTATAGTTGTTTTGGTAGAAAAAAAAGTCTGAAATGGTAAATTCCCCTAAAATGGAAATTCTGTCATCTTTAACACACTTGTCATTTAAAGCAAGCTGCCAAAAAGTTGCTGAAAGGACTTTTTTGTTGTTGTTGTTGCTGAAAATCAGTCCTTCTGTCATAGACCTCAAATATTATTTAAACATAGTGCCTGTAAATGCATAGGGCCAGAACATCACTGGCTCTCTATTTTCACCATTTGTTTTCACTGTATGAAAAAGAACAACCCACAGTTCTACAAAACTTGTACTTTTTGTGTGGTTCATGGAAAGGAGAAAATAATAAGTGTTTTGATTGAACTATTCCTATAATGAAGCTATTGATCCTTTGACCCTTATGCTTGGCCTGTCAAATTCCCAAGAGTAAAGAACACGACCTTCAAAGTAATGTTATTTTGCTTCTGTCCTATATGAGTTTCAGCCATTTTTCATGGACAGAATTCTAAAGACGTGGGTAATATTCTGTAGGGTGATATAACTGGTTTAGGTTGGTGGTGAATTATTATTTGTGCAATAAAAAAAAAATCTTTTTTTTTTTTTTCTTTGAAAGACAACCAGCTGAAGTGACATTATCTCACTGACATTTACAGACATTTGTGCTACAATTTCAGGTGTCAAAAATGCAAGTCTAACTCAAAATTAGAAGACGTTGTCTGCCCTCATGACTTCCCAGATGTTCATGTGGTGCCCTTGGTATTTCAGTTAAAACTTTCTCTGAATATTTTTAAACCTTCTTGTCAGGTTGCTTACCATTAAGCGATCTTCAAGTTCATCCCAAGTATACTTGGGCAATACCCCTTTGTGCTTTTACACTGTGATAAATATACCCCCTTCACTTAAATTAATTGTTTTGCCTTTTCCCAAGCAATTCCAAGTGAATTCAACATGTTTTAGTTCTGATGCCATCTGTTCCTTAAAGACCACAGAGATGTTACTTTTTTGTAGCTCTTTGTTTCTGTCTCAGGTGTGTGCTTTAAAGAGGAACAGTGTCCTTTCTACTCAAGTTTTGAGAAAATTATGTTCCTACAGGAGGTTCTTGATGGCATTTGTACACTGATCAAGGGCACTGAGGACACAGAAGTTAATGGCAAGCTGCAATTATGAATCTTTTTTTATGATAGTTTCCCAGGTGATTGTCCTTTTGTATAAATGTGCTTATATGTACCTACTTAATCATATTTAGGGACAAATATGTACCCAAAAGTGAGGTAAAACTGACAAAATCACCTTTTGCAGATATTTGAAGTAACTTATTAAATGCTACTAGAAATGAATTTAAAGTATTTTTATTTTCATAATTTTCCTCAGTTGTGTGAAATGCAGTAAGAGCAGCACTGAAGAGAAACTAATTTTGCAGTTACCACAGGTAATAAATACATACAGATACAGAAATGTTATGTGTATTTTAAAATTAGTTGATGTTTTCTTTAAACAAAATATCCTGTTGTTGTCATCATTTCATTCCATTTCGTTTTGTAGCTTTTATATTTTAATATAAGCGATCTATAAAATAGATTAATTTATGTACCTTCATTGTCAACAATATAGAAATGACAAACTTTCTCTTTTAAGGATGTTTTCATTATTGAAGCTGCAAGAATGCTTGTTTTTTCAGGATAGGTGCTCAGAGTGCTGTGTATGGATGGAAATAATATGCTTTTCTATATAAATATATCCTTTTAAAATCATAATTGTATTGTCAGTCAGCAACGGCACATTCATTTTGAACTCCTATTTTACTCTGTCTGGCATTGCAGCTTTCATTCTTCTAAGAAGACTTTCTAGTTGGAACGTGACTGTGGAGATTTGCTTTTCCATTCAGTCACAAAAATCAGTGAGGTCAGGCACTGATATTGACCGATGGGCTCTGGCTTGCAGTCAGAGTTCCTGTTCATCCCAAAGGTGTTCAGAGGTGATCAGGTTTGGGTTTGGTGCAGGCCAGTCTAATTCTTCCAAACAGACTCCCTAAATCATTTAATTTAGGACTTGCTTTGTGCATGGGATTAAAGACATTCTGGGACAGAAAAGGTCCCTTGCCAAATTCCCGCCTGCAAACAATAGTACCATTTAGAGCAGGGGTGCCCAATGCTGCTCCTGGCGATCGACTGTCCTGCAAAGTTCAGCTCAACTCTAATCAAACACACCTGCTTTTAATTTTCAAACAATCCTGAAGGCCTTAATTAGTTGCTTCAGGTGTGTTTGATTAGAGCTGGAGCTGAACTTTGCAGGACAGTCGATCGCCAGGAGCAGGATTGGACAACCCTGATGTAAGAGTTTTAGGCACTTTTAGGAAAAAAATGCAGTACACCAAGGATGTTAGCAAAAATATTGACAGTTAACTTTTATTAATTCAATCAAAAGGATATTATGTGTAACATTTAGTTCACTTGCTCACAGGTAGATGTTCCAAGCATTTTGGGGAAAGTTGCAACAGTTCTCAACTGCTTTTGCCTTTTCATTAAATCCCAGATTGGGTCAATGATGCTGTGAATATTATTAGTATTAGATTTTCCTCTATTTCTTTAAGATATAAAATAAAGCATTTGTTTTAAGATTTCCAAAACGGTTTTAGCAAACATTATAATAATGAGTTCCCTTCCAGGAACATCGAGCTGCGTCCGGAGACGCTATGGGAACGCCATCAGCGTAACCGGCGCTCTGAATATTTTATACAACCAGTCTAATGGATGGGCGAGGCGTCAAGCGCTCTGTGTGTTGTCAGTCTGATTCTTTGTCTTGTGAGTCTTATTTGGTGTTGTCTGTCTCAGAAAACTTAGGAGAACATGCCTAAAGCTAAGGCAAAGACTAGGGGCGATCCCAGATCGCGTTTCAGGTTGTGTGTTAGTCCCTGCCCTCGTTACATCACGAGCGGGGACACACACAACCTGTGCGTGGTCTGTTTGGGTGCGGAGCATGCGGCATCAGCTCTCGAGGGAGCCGATTGCCTGCACTGTGAGCGGCTGCCGCTGCGCACACTCCGCACCCGGAAGGCTCTCTTCGAGAAGGGAGCCTTCGCGAGCCTCCCACGCGGTGCTGGCCCCGCTGCTGCCGAGGCAGAGCGGCTGCTACACTCGTGGGGCTCGCAGGCTGATCTGGCTGGCGGGAGTGAGACGGGTATGTCTCTATCTCCTCCCGTATCCGCCAGATCTGGTGTCCCGTCTCTCGGGGAAGCGGTTACTTCCCCCCCGAGATGAGGACTCAGCGCTTCGTCTATCTTCCTCCGAGGAGGTTGATGTGACGAGCGTTGAAGAGGTTGCGCCGCCTCTCTCGCCCCAATACGAGGAGCTATTAGAGGTGGCAACTCGGGCAGTGGCCAAGCTTGACATCAGTTGGCCCATCGAGAAAACAACTGTGCCGCAGTCCAGCCTGCTGGACTAGCGTTTCCTGCGCTGGCGGCCGCCACCTCTGCGCAGGAGCCTTCCTTTTTTCCCCGATCTCCACACCGAGGTGTCGAGATCCTGGGGGAAACCCTATTCTTCCCGCCCTTTCGTTCCCGCGTCAGATTACTACGGTAATGTGCGGGAATTGGACAGGCGTGGATACAGGGCGATGCCCCGGATTGAGCAGACGCTTGCGGGCTATCTGTCTCCTTCCACAGCATTTGAAGGATCCTTGAAGGCTCCTACCCAGCCTACTAGGCCTCTGCGCACCACATCATCCCTAGTGGGCAGGGGGTATGCGGCAGCAGGACAGGCTGGTGCGTGTCTGCACACGATGGCGGTGTTGCAGGCATACCAGGCCGAACTGCTGAAGGAGTTAGACGAGTTCGGGGATGTCAGAGCTGATGATATCTCAGAGCTCAGGAGAACCGCCGATTTGGCTCTCCGCGCCACCAAGGAGTCGGCCCGTGCTATCGGCCGCTCCATGGCAGCTATGGTGGCAGCGGAGAGGCACTTGTGGCTGACCCTGTCCGACATTAAAGAGAAGGACAGGGTTTGCCTCCTGGACGCACCGCTTCAGCCTTCTGGCCTGTTTGGCGACGCTGTGAGCACCGTCGTCGACAGGTTTCAGGAGGCCCGCAGGCAAGCGGAGGCGTTTCGGCGGTTCCTCCCCCGCCGCTCTCTAACTCTGGAGGCTGCTGGGCGGGAGCAGCCTCCTCCGCATACCAGCTCCTCGCACAGGGCTGCGCAGAAAGAGAGCATCGCCTCTCGTGCTCCCCCGAGACGGAGCCGAGGGCAGCGGCGCTCCGCGCCGGGGACTTCAAAGCCCAAGACAGACCTGAGGGATGTCTTGGCGGCCAAGAGGTCCGCGGCAAGGAAGTCCTGATGGGCGAGCCCCAGGACTTCGGAGGGCGACCCCTACTGGGGTGCAGCGGCTTACACCGCGGCTCACGGTGACCGTCTCCCCTCGGTGCCCTCCGGGGATTTGTCTGCCAACCCTGCAGTTCCAGGGCACAGCAGGTCCCAGCGAGTGTTATTCTCAGGTTCTACCACCTGTGACTTCAGCGGGCCTGAGAAACTCGCCTCAGCCGCCAGATTACGCGTCTCCTGTCGGTGCGCCGCAGCAAGACAGCGGTCTGGCCGCTTCTCTAACACCAGAGGTCAGTCTCGAGAGACTGATTCCCTTAGTAGATCGTTTGGCAGCCTGGCAACGGCTGCCGAACGTGTCTCTCTGGGTCCTGCGGATGGTAGAGGCTGGCTATTCCATCCAGTTCGATGGGCCGCCCCCGCGGTTCAACGGGGTCTGTGTGACTACGGTCCGCCCCGAGCAGGCTCTGGTCCTGGAACAGGAAGTCAACACTTTGCTGAAAAAGGAAGCCATAGAGTTGGTTCCACCTCACGAAGTGTACACCGGCTTCTACAGCCGGTACTTCATTGTTCCGAAGAGGGATGGAGGGCTGAGGCCCATACTGGACTTGCGTCTCTTGAACCTCTCAGTCAGACCGCTGAAGTTCAAGATGCTGACGGTCAAGCAGATCGTGTCTCAAATCAGGTCCGAGGACTGGTTTGTCACGATAGACCTCAAAGACGCTTATTTCCATGTGTCCATCCTTCCCTCTCACAGGAAGTTCCTGAGGTTCGCTTTAGGGGGCAAAGCGTACCAATATCGGGTTCTTCCCTTCGGCCTAGCACTCTCACCCCGTACTTTCACCAAGTGTGTGGATGCGGCCCTGGTCCCGTTGCGACTGCAAGGCATCCGCATACTAAATTATATCGACGATTGGTTGATTCTTGCTCAATCGGAGCAGTTGGCAGTTCGGCATCGAGATGTCGTTCTTGCCCACTTGAAAGATTTGGGGTTAAGACTAAACGCCAAAAAGAGTGTGCTTTCTCCAGCTCAGAGAACCACTTATCTAGGCGTGGTGTGGGATTCGACCACGATGCAGGCTCGTTTGACCCCTGCTCGGATCGAGTCGATCCTCACAGCAGTCAGGAGAGTGCGAGAGGGCCAGCCATTCACTGTCAAGCAGTTTCAGAGGCTGCTTGGGCTCATGGCAGCTGCGTCCAGCGTGATTCCTTCTGGCCTGCTGTACATGAGGCCCCTACAGTGGTGGCTCAAGACCAGGGGGGTCTCCCTGAGGGGAAACTCGCTCCGCGCTGTCAAGGTGTCACGGCGCTGCATCCGTGCCTTAGACATGTGGAGGAAACCCTGGTTCTTGTCCCAGGGCCCGGTGCTGGGAGCTCCTTGTCGCCGCGTCTCGCTAGTGACGGACGTTTCCCTCACCGGTTGGGGTGCGGTCATGAGTGGCCACCATGCCCGCGGTCTGTGGAGTGGTCGCCACCTGACGTGGCATATCAACTGGCTAGAGATCCTAGCTGTGTTCCATGCTCTCAAGCACTTCCTCCCAGACCTGAGAGATCGCCACGTGCTGGTCCGCTGGTCTGACCTTCCCCCGCCGCTGGGAGTCAGAGCGCACTCGACCCGAGGTGTGGCGGCCTCCAAGGCCTTCTGGGCAGGTGTCTCCATGCAAGACATCTGCAACGCTGCTGGGTGGTCCACGCCCCTGACATTCGCCAGGTTTTACAACCTCGACATCAGAGCCACTCCAGGCTCCTCCGTCCTTTCAGCCTGACACCAGGCAGGGACTTGTCAGTCTGGCGGCGTTGGTATAGCATTCCCATAGCGTCTCCGGACGCAGCTCGATGTTCCTGGAAGGATTTTCTCATGTATTATATATGCATGTTGCTGGCAAAATTTTATGTATTATAATATGATATATTAATATTATAATTTAATATAAATAAATGAATACAATTTATTAAGTATTGTAATCATGGCATTTGCATCAACTGAATCTTACAGTACCATAGATAACTGAAAATGTAGCGTCATGCTGTCTCCACTCTGCTATTTCAGTAGAATATTAAGACAGAAAACACAACATACACTTAGTAATATTTTGTTTATTTAAGATTAGTCTGCACTGAAATTAAGGGGCTTAGAAATTACAAGCTATTTGATCTGCCTGTATAGTGGCAAGGCTGTAGCAACTCTTTAGGAAATGAGCTCTGCATAGTTTCAGAGTTGATCTTTCCACACTGAGCCCCTCCACTCCCACCTCTGTTAAAGGTGCTGTGGGTGATTACAGCTCCTGGGGGTCTACTGCTGGATGGTTCCCCTGGGGACAGCTGTCCACATGGGAGCAGGCTCTCCAGAGAGCCCAAATTAGAGGGTGTGTGACAGGTGCGGTGAGGGGGGCATGACGGCCACCAAATTCCTATGTGCATTAGACAGATACAGAGAGAGAGAAAGAGAAAGTGAGTGTGAGAGAGGGCTGAAATATTTATGATCAACGACTTCACAGGGCAGTGCAGGGCTTCAGCACTGTCCCCCTGGGGAGCAAGTGGACTCAGTCAGTGTGCCCGCCGGTCCAAGCTGACAACCCCCCGATGGGTCATTAGTGAGCATTACCTGAATGTGCACACACACAGTTACACATTCTGTATATATATGCTGTATATATCTTTTTTCACTCACTCTCTTCTACAGTATTGCCGTTTGCCCTCCAGTTTGAGCGGCATGAATTTTATAAATGGCGTTTGATTTTTATTGTATCTGTCACATGTTCACAATGTGATGATGACAAGTGCACGGTCCAGTGGCCTGAATGGCCAGAGGAAACAGCGATAGCACCCTTATCTGACATGATTTAGCTGTACATCGCAAGATGACTGGTGCCAGAGATAAAATAACTGCCATGTTTATCCCATTAACCAGCTTGGATTTGTATTGAATAAACCTTTAATTCTTGTCCCCTCTCGCACCGCTTTGATCCAGGTATCTTTGCGCTGTGCCGTTGTGACCACGTTCCAAGAAATCCATTTACTCTTTTAAAATCCACACTGAAAGGGCTTGTTCACGCTAAACAACACATTCTCTGGACCACTCTAAAGATGAGGTGTGTGATCAGCCTTAAGAAAAACACACGTCCGCACATTCAAGCACAGATTTTGTCCCGGCTGCTTGAGACTCCCTGCCAGCACTTGGCTGCATACTGCACCATGTTATTTCCATCCAAAAGCTCATTCTCTTGCTGTGTATCAAACAACTTGGTGTGCAATTACACACAATTAAGTTCAAGATGCACTTGAGGCCATTATGACGCCTAGCTGAACACATTTGAATTGCCAGGTTGTGCCCACTACACCCGTTCTGCTCTGGATCCAGTGAAATGTTTCATTTGCCCAAAAACAATGGAGCAGCGACCTTTGGGTTATGCAATGAAGCAATTGTCTGTGAATGGTGTACCAGATATTGAGCGACCTTGAATTTTTCTGTTGACCACTGAATGCCACCTGAACACATTCACTGAAGGCTATTTCCTTCTTTTATCTATTATCATGACTTTCTATTTTGACAAACTTTTTTTGTTTCAGTTGTAAAGCTTAATCATCGATTGTTTTTGGATTTGTATAATGAAGTGAAGTGAAGTGACATTCAGCCAAGTATGGTGACCCATACTCGGAATTTGTGCTCTGCATTTAACCCATCCAACGTGCACACACACAGCAGTGAACACACACACACACCGTGAACACACACCCGGAGCAGTGGGCAGCCATTTTATGCTGCAGTGCCCGGGGAGCAGTTCGGGGTTCGGTGCCTTGCTCAAGAGCACCTCAGTCGTGGTATTGAAGGTGGAGAGAGCGCTGGACATTCACTCCCCCCACCTACAATTCCTGCCGGCCGGGGACTCGAACCCGCAACCTTTGGATTACAAGTCCGACTCTCTAACCATTAGGCCACGACTTCCCCGACAATAGTGATTTTATTATTTTTTTTCCACTTCAAAATTAAGTTAGACATAAGATACAGTGTCTCCCAGAATTGAGGCAGAGTGGCATGCCGTTGTTGTTGTTATTATTATTATTATTGGTTTAGTAATTATTATTTAACCTCTAGTAAATTACATGCTGTTTTAGTTTAGTTGTCTGTTTTGAATTGTGGGAGAATTGTGATCTCTATTTGAAACACTTTTAAAAAAAATAATAATAAATTTGCAATCATTTCAGAAGTGAGGAGCACAGAAATGTCAATTATAACTTTTGTCTAATTGACAGGTTTTATTATGATTATTTTTATTATTATTTATTAATTATTACCTCTTGCTTTTAATTGGCTGAAAAATCAAATACACTGCTGTACAATAACCAATAATTTATAATATTTTTCCTGTATTTTCCTAATGACAATTTTATGATTTGTTGAGCCTGTATACTAAATGTTTTCCCCATTTTTTTTAAATCACAGAATAAGGCAGAATATATATTTTATAGCCTAGTAGCCAATCTATTGCCAAGTGTAATAAATGCTATCAATTAGCACTGGATCATGCAGAATCAGATGCATTTTTATTTCCTTTAGATGACTTGAAAAACACACATAAACCATATATTGTCGCAATCATGTGGTTACTGTCTTCACATTTCTTTTTATTCAGCTTAGCTACAGTAGAAATATCTTTGGCTAGCGATAGCTGGATTCTTGCACGTCGTGACTCATTAGTTAATACTTCTATGAGGCCTTTTCGGACTTTATGCGTGAGAGCGCCATCCGGCTTCGAGTAGCCTATAAATGAAATGCACTGCATGAGAGTGTTCACGGCTCGTTTCTGACCGCATCACTGTCTTTACTGGATGTTTTTAGGGAATATTTGTATTTATTCACATGCGATTGGAATGGATTAGTTACTCATAACTGTCATGATTTGGCTGGTGCAGGACACTACTGAATGATGCGCATCAGAGGGGATTTAGAAGTGGGTATACAGAATGCCGACTGATAAAGAATTGGGTATACGCCACATGCGTATACCCTCCACTGGCTGTAGGCCAGTTGAGCAGATTCATTCAATCTGAATTCATAGCTGCTATAAAAATACCTTCAATTTAAAATTATTGCCTTTGTGATAGATTTTAGATTTTTTTCAAGATTAATTGAAATAGAGTATTTGATTTAGAATATGAATTAATTCTTTCTTTTTAAGATAATGATTAAAAATCCTGTCAGATGTATTTCTATTTATTCTGCAAAAATCAAATGATAGTCAAGAAGATTATGATCTTGCCCCGCTTTAGTGGTCATTTTACCCCAATGATAGCCCCCAGTCCTGATTTTTAATTACATAATGTGCAAGTAAATTAGCAAATATGTCCATTTATTTACTATTACTTTAGCATGTACATGATGATGATGCATCATAACCAATTAAGTATAGGTTAGAATTTAACATTACACTCTCATCTTGCCATATCATTAATCTCTGTCTCAAACAGGTATTACTTAGATTTTTTTTTTTTTTTTTTGTGAGGGCCACTGAATCCCTCTCCCTCTGGCCATGCCTGTGCGCCAGTTGCACTCTTTAGCAAGTGACCCATAAGTGTGCCAATCCCCATCAAATGCCCAGTCCCTCTCAGTGCTGCACTGCCAGTTGGCACGCCTGGATGGAGACAACATATTGCAGCACTGAATGTCCTCAAGTAGACTCGGTACATTGGACATTAATCAGATGGCTCTCTGCTTCCCTGTCCGTGTTTGGATGCCGAAGTGCCAAAAATCACAGCCAGTCAGTTTAAAGTGAGAAGAATTGCTCTTCGGGGAGCCAAGAGCAGGAAGCGTATTTTATCCTGGCGGGAACTTGGTCCTATTGTGTCTTGATTGAGTAGTCGCTGTCCTGTCCCTAAATGTCCCTTAAGTAGGCAAAGGTTACAATAATGTCAGCTTGTACATTTGAATGATTGATTCTTCTGATTGATGTCTCAAATTTGATTTTCAGTTTCCGTGTGTTGGATTTTTTGAGAGCAAAACAATCAAGTTAAGCGGGATGAGAGGAAACATCCATATTAATATTTCAACTTAAAGCGCTCGTAATGCGCTCTCCAAACACACCCCATTAAGTAATGTCAAATCGGAGGTGATCCCTAGCTCATTTCTTTGTTCCTTGTGGGAGGAGGGAGGAGTGACCGTTGTATGTACATGGATAATATGATTGATTCGCATCGTCTACACCAATTTCCCCTTCAGTCCATAGCGCAATTCGTTCAGTGTGACGCCCCCCCTTGCTGGCAAATGATAAGTGAAGCCATTAGAGTAAAGAAGGCAATCTGCTCACAGGGTTCGGTTAGCAGGGTCAAGTCATCTTCCGACTCATTCGTCAGCTTTATAATGTTTATTTCTTAAATTTATGATTAAATTTAAATAGGTTTTATTATCAATCTTTTCAACAATAATTGTTCTTTTGTAAATATGTAGACATTTTGGGCACTAATTTCCTGCACGCAAGAATGCATTGCCACTGGATAGCCTATAGACATCTTAAAAATTTGATCTGAAAAACATATATTCTCTGCGGGCCCGTTTTTATTGAAACCCTACTGAAATTAATCAGAAGCCGAAGATGAAACTGCAGCTGTCTTTGTTTACTGTTTTTCTAAAACATTAATGTGTGTTGAACCCTTCAACTTTGGAAAGACTTAGTCTGTACTATGCAAATCAAACAAAGACATGAAAACTGAGACAATAAACCCATCAAATTCCATCCAATGCCACATGGCTGTGTGTGTGTCCATGAAAGTGCTTGGCTTATTCTTGTGCGGGTTTTGTGCCGGGCCTCTCTAATCTAAGATTTATTGACCATTAGTGAACTCAGAAAGTCATTACAGTTCATTCTGCTTGGGGCCTGACGTTTTATTAGGACAAATTTCCCCACTGAGAACGCGCACCAGCGCTGAACTGCTCACGCTTCCCACCGCGTGAGGTCACGTGACCCGCGGCTCTCCTTTCCTCTCACCCCCCTTGCACGCTAAAAGCACAGTGTTACTGAACACCAGTCCATTACCAGGGTGCGGGACCCGCCATCGAGAGGGATGGTGGGAAGAGATGCCATCTCACGCCCCATGACTAATTATGTGAAGATGCAAATAGTTTTGCCACGCTCCCTTTCTCCCCAATCATTATGCACGCCTTTGATTTGTGTTCTTCAACCAGAGAGGTGACACACAAGTTGTGGAGTGTGCGAGACTGAAGTTCACTAAAACAGTTGAATAAATGACTCTATGAAGTGTTTTATCCTTTTTATAATACATCAGTGTGTAAATACGATTACAGAGACACTTTGTGTTTTTGTTTTTACTTTGATTTTGCATGATTTAGTTTCTAGCAAACCTTGTTTTGTCGTTAAGCCCAGCTTTAAAACAAAACAAGGTTTGCTAGAAACTAAATCATATGTGACATATGGGAGAGATAAAGTGACATAAAGTGACATATGGGAGAGATTGATTTTTGAGCTAACTAATTTTTTTCTTTGTTCAAAAGTTTTTCATTTTTTAGTTGCAGTGTTTAACAACTAGGGATGCACAATATACAGTATCTGTACACTATTGTTACCAATTAGTCACATTTTATATATATATATATATATATATATATATATATATATATATATATATATATATATGTCAGATGTAAAATAGAGAATTTACCTGTATCAACCAATTAGATATTTAATTGTGGATGATTATTTAACTTTTTAATTACATTTGCTGTCAGTTTACGCCCACTTAAAGTTAATCTAAAAAAAAGTAGTAAAACTGTTAAATGTTAAATCACATTCATATATTCCACAAAATAGCATAGAATTTTAACATATTTTATTTGGTCATTATCCATAACAAAAAAATAATTTTTGGCTTGCAACACTTTTTTCCCCCATCAACTTGTTTCAGCATTTTGAGCTTCTTACCTGCAAAAACAACCTTAATCATGCAGCAAGTGCATTTATATTGGACTCTTCTTTTCTCTTGGGTTAGGGTCTCTCTTTATTTTTTATATCTGGTTCCAAGGCTTTTTTTCATTGAAGACTGTTTGAAATATTATTAGATACTAGGTCAGTCTTTTATTTTGGACATGTCTACATACTGTGTGTACAGTACAGTAAAAGGGAAGCTTCGGTTTAAACCAGACTCTGTAAATTCACAATGAAAGCAATGCTCACAGTCTCGCTGGTCTTATTGGCATCGATCGGACGACACGGCTAAATCGCACTCTGCACTTTCATGTACAGAGAACAGACGTGAAAGAGGCAGGCAGGGTAACAGTGTTAAGAGTGTTCCGTTCAGCGATCGCAAACGAGGTCCTGCATCGTTAATGAAAATAGATGCCGAGGGGATTGGGCCCAATAGGGCTAAATGAGCAGCAACGCAGACTTTGCCCCCCCTTTTCTTTTTGCGTGTGTGTGTGAGGGGTGGATTGAGTTACTGTCAGTGTCAGCTTGACTTTATGCCATCCTTCCTTTCCATTTGGGCAGACAGTTCACTTTATGAAACCATCATTCTGCCTCCTACCCTCTGTCTTTAGTGCCATGGGGGGAAAAGGGAGAATTCCATTTTACTCATGTCACCCATTCCTCTTAGTGAAAGTGAGGGAGAGCTAGAGAGGATACAGAAGCACCAAATGGGACTCTTTTTCATTTGGAGTGATGCAGGGATGTTCTGGAAATATTACATGTGCATTTGCACTTGTATTTAGATGTTTACATGCACAGCACACAGCCTCTCATCGACCCTTTGCATGCGGTCGTGCACGTCTGTGCCTTTGACGGCCCCTTGCTTGCTTTTTGTTTTTACGCACAGTTTCCAGTGGCATCTTTGGGCCAATAAATTGGGATTTCCCTCCAATTAAAGGCCATCTGCCTGTGTGCCTCTGTAGAAGCATGGTGTGCCGTATCCTTCCACCCAGGGGCTAGTGTATCTGTCTTTTTTCCTTCTCACACCCTGTCACCGTCAGTCTGCTGTTTGCTCCTCTTAGGCAGCTTTAAACCAACATTTTGCCAGCATCCCCCTGATGTCTCCCACTCTCTCGCTTCCTGTTCACCACGCTTGGTTACTCTGGCCATGGCCTCTGCTTGAAGTCTGACCTTGCTAATTGCTCTGGACCCTGGTGTGTGTGTGCATGCGTGTGGCCACTGTCAGAGCCATGACTAATAAGAGAGAGCAGATCGGAGCTGGGGAGATGGGCCAGCAGCATGGTGTATGCCTGTTATGGGGGTAGAGAAGAACATGGAACGGAGGCAGAACTTGAAAGGCCACCAACTGCTCTTTTAGCCACATGCAAACTTGCAAAAAGGGCTTTGTTCAGTATGGTCTTGCAAATTCTGTCATCATTTACACACCATCTTGTTGTTTCGAAACTGTATGCTTTTATTTATTTATTTAGTTTTTCTTATGAAATGTAACAGGAGAAAATTTGGTTTCTGTGCTTGTTTGCATTAATTTCCAAAGGATCGGGGACACTGAAACTTTAAAAAGGACGTAAAGACAACATAAAACTTTAGTCCATGTACCACTGTTGTTTTGACTGATCTTTTCATTGATCCAATTTATCCAATTTATGAAACCATAATAAATATTTAATTCACAAATCAGACTGATCTGGTTCTCTGTGCTCACTGACTACTATATGATCTGGCCACACTGGAGGAAGTATGTTATTAGTGAATATCCAAAATTTGACTCTATTCCTGACACAAAGCTAATGCATGCCTTAATTCAGGCCAGTTTTATGATAGGGTTATGTTGCTTTTGAGTCCCTTTATTGAATCTTAAAACGTCCAGTCCCCATTCATTGCAAGGTTATTGTAGTTAATGAAACTAAAACCTTAAAAAATATTTTTTGATACTTGTAATAAATATTAACTGAAATAAAATATATAAAAACTTAAACTTTTTATTTCAGCTAGTTGCCAAAGCAATATTTCTCGTTTTCATTTAGTCTAACTTGATCTACCAAAATAACAAAAACTATAAAAAATAAATGAATACAAGTGAATAAAAAAGAAATTAAAAAACTAATAAAAATGACAAATTCACAACAGAATTACTAAAATTAAATAAAGGAAATTATAAAAATAAAAACTAATTCAAAATATTAATACAAACTATAATAGTATCCCAATGATACTAAAATAACAGATTCATTGTTATTGCTTTGAAAGTGTCTTCAGAATATCGTCTTTCAACATGGGGGCACATAAATAACGAATCATTTTTGGGTGAGCATTTGTTGACAGGTGTTGTGGTCATTTTAAATGTCAGACTAGGTTTCTTCAGGGATCTCCATACATTTTGCCTCGTTACGCTCATATCTACTCCAGCAACCCATAGTGCATAGTTTAATGATTACACAGATGGACTGGGATTGACAAATCTTAATGTGTTTTGTGGCTGACACCCCACACAATTAGAGCGGGAAGCACTGCTCTGGTGTTTATCATCACACGTTATGCTCAGCTTCTCTTCTGATGCTTAGTAATCGAGCATAAATCAGACTCGCAGCAGTTTGAACTCAAACAGTAAACAACTCTACCTCAGCTCATTTTCCTTCTCTCCCGGCCCCCACCATTCAGAAAAAGAGTTTTCAAAACCTCAGAAATGCTCCACTTTAGATAACTCGCCACTCTAGGTGGCCTTGCTCTCATTAACACCGATATACAGAAAGTGTGGATGTAAAAGAGAGACATGGTGAGAAAAAACCAAGCCAGACATGGAAGGATGACTTGTTTTGCTTTGGTTTTCAATTTTCTCATTATATGCAAGCTAAATCAATGGCAACTTTGCGAGTTTGGAGACCGTAACGAGGAGAAGAAGCTACCATCTGCGTTTCATCTCCGACGGCCACTTTTTCGATAATGAGCCACCCAGTATGTGTACCTCTGCTGCCAAGTGACGATATGTGGACGTCTTTTAGTAAGGCTACTGCTTTCTGGGTGGGCGAAACCATACCCGAGTTTCTCCAATTACTGAGACCCTCCAGCACCAGTGGCTTCACTGCCATACTGGAGCAGCTCTTATGACAGCACGTCAGTTATAATGCCACCCCATTTCACTGTCATTCCCATAACTAGGCCTGACACGCTCGCCTCGCCCAAACGGTTTTCCAATGTTCTCATCATCTAACATTCACCACAGCAGAAGCCTCAAATTGAACAGGTATATTCCATACCTTTATGGAGCATGCCTACCTGATTGGAGCATGGCAGCATGCAGTGACATGGGTATAATTGGCCGCATCTGTTCAGATAATGTTTTTACCCTCGGGCAGCATTCATATCGATTTAGATTGATTGAGCCATAGATTAACTTGTTATGACTCTTTGCCTATTACTGCGAATTGATTGCCAACCGAGGCTGTAACCGGTCAGAAAAGCATAATTGTGGAAGATGTGCATTGAGTAATTGTCCCGAATCCTTCGAATGCGTTTTGCAGAGTGTTGTTTTGTTGTGGCTCCGTCTCGCCGGCTTCCAAGGGGTATATTTTGATGCGTTAGCATGTATATGTGTCAGAAGTTCTGACTGTCAGAGATTAGTGCCCAACAACATTGAATATGAAATAAGATCATAAGCTGATGGACGGACATACTCGCCGATGTTGACTTGTGCATTGTCCGTTTCGAAAGCCATGCTATTGTGTGTAATCCCCCTCGTTCCGCCGCCATTGATCTAACCCACCCACTCGCACAGTGGGCATGACAATGTGACGAGAAGGTTCGCGCTCTCAGACGGTGTGGCTCTGATCCTGAGGAAACAATTCCATCTATCTTCAGTAAAACACAAATCCCCCATCACACACCAGTCAAATTATCATCCATATCAAGAGGCTTTCTGTCAGATAATGTCATTTTGTGAGGCCAGATGCCAGTGAGTGAAAAGACATGAAAGGCTTCTGGTCCCTGCAGACAAGGGCAGCAAAGGATGACTCTTTCTGATATCTTTAGATCTTTTCTTTCCCGCTCTCTTTCTTTCCATTCTTAAGGCGTTCAAGAGGATCATGCAAATGTATCATTCTGTCCTCATTAAGGGTGAGAATCCTGGCACTGTATCCATCTTTTTGAATAATGTTGATATAACTGTGCTGTTGGCGGCTCCTTCGATTCTTCATATTGAGCTTGATAAAGGACGCTGAAATAGTGCTTAACAATATTTTGGAAAAAATAGATACTTTTTATTTTCACTTTGATGATGCCGAAATCAAAACGGTCTGTTATTATTATAACTATAATAATATTTGCTTGTGCACACTGAAATATTAACAAAATTAACTTTTAGTAGATAAATAAATTTAAAATGTACAGTCTCTAGTCCTATTTATACAAATAACTTTTTTCTTTAGAAGGTCAGGTTACAGTAATGTACATGTTATACAGATTTGATTTTAAGATGTTTGAATCAAACATGCACAATGTTAACAATTTGGAGCTTTGTTAAATGCAATGAATGTGAAATTTCTTGCTGCCTGTTGCACCATAATTTGTTAGAGGATTTAGATTTAGAATTTAAAGCTTTTTGCTAACTTTCTGGATTAAAACTACAGTAATACGAAATGTCAACTGAAAACTGTACAGATTAAGTGATTTATTATTATAATTATTATTATTATTTTCTAAAAATGTCATGACAGAGATAATGATTTAATGTATATGAAGTTATGTTGGTGTAGGCTACATCTTGCACCAATTTTGCATTTACTGTAAGGAAACTGTGTATGCATTTATTTATTTTTGCAGTGAAATAGGCCATTTTGTTGTCGGACTGTGGTCCTTGCTCGGGAAAGGCTACTGTTTAAGGTCTCAATGTGGTTGCCTGCAAACGTGCAGAAATCTGCTTTTCAGTGCCAGTTACACAGTAGCACATTTGGAGACAGGAGAAATAGTTTTGTTAGTTTTCAAGTTCAGATATGTTTACTGCTAAACCTTATTCCCCAGCCATAAACTGTCACACGAGTAAGGTTTTTGTTTAAACTGACCCAGTATTTTTATGCCCTGTCTCTTTTTCTCGTGTCCTGTTTCTTTTTCACTGTATAAGAGGACACGATTCAATTTGTGTGCGTGTTTTGCTTTTCATATGTTATACCTCTTTTGAATCTTAAAATAGGAAAGGCACACTTTATGTAATGACTGATGCTACTGTCAAACCATTTTCTATTGTATGCTACAAAAATGAGGAAGAAAGTGAACAAAGCACTTTCTTTTTGAGTTTAGAAACATTCAGAGTCTGAGGCTGTGTGGCATAAGAACTGTGAATTAGTACACACTCCTGTTGCTTTGTCCTTACAGAAATTACCCTCTAATTAGTTATATTATTCTGTAATTGTTGCCTTAGTGCTGGTCAGCTAAGCTCAGACAGTATGAGGGCTAAAGCCAAAGTAAAAAGATTTTATCTCAGCCATTACTTGCACAGCTAATCTGCTTTTTTCTTTCCTCCCAAGGGTTCTTTTTGTACGCATGAAAGCAATTTTTCACCAAATCCCTTCTATTTTCAAATATTTCTCTTCCTCTGTTGCCAGTTGATTTCAATATGCGAAATCTATTTGTTGACTGAGAGCTGCTGCAAAGCTTTGAGTGACTTAAATATTCTGAATGCCTTTTGGAAGGCCCATACTTTTGGCAGAAATTGACACTCTGCAAGAAAAAAAGGTTTCAATCAAGTCCTTACAGCCAGATCAAAATAGTTATATAAACTGTTTAAATGCCTGTATCAGTGTATATCTATTAGGGGTAAAATCATTAAAAAATCTATTTAATTATTAAATGTTCCTTGGGTGATCTTATAGGCCTCTTAAGAAAATATATCACCGTCTCAAACTCTGCTCAGAGACCAACGTCTGCATTCAGTTCAAATACATTTGAATATTATGAATCTTCAGTTATTATGGTTATTTAAATATATATTTCAAGAAAAGAAATGTTTGCGATTTGTAAAAATCATCCCGGACCGCTCTAGTTGTCTCTCATTTTAGCTTTCTACTCTTATTATACATAAATAAATGTAATTTATGTTGATTTATTTATTTTTTTGTAAGTTTGAGGAATCTCTAAGAAAAACATTGAGGCAAATTTTATACCTAAATGTAGCATAACTGAAACTTCAATTACATCTCTTAAGTAATGATGAGAAACCTCTCAGCAAAATCATTTCTGTGGATACAAATAAATGAGCAGCTTTTACAAAAGGTCTCAACAATGGATCACAATGTACTTAGATTTACCAAGATAGTCTGCAATCAAATCAGTGATTTCAGTTAAAATCTTCTGAGCTCAAAGTACTTGAGCAGCGACAGTTTTAGACTTTAAGTGTGCATCAATAATTCATCCTAAGGGCTTTTAAGACTTTTTTTAGTTGGTAATTAAATGAAGTACAACTGAGATCTTTGTTAAGTGAACAGAGCAAGGAAAAGTAACCTCTGGGCAAACCTTTTTTTCTCGGTATGCATGGATGAGCGGGTCGGTTTCAGATCTGAGTGAGAGACAGAAACACCAAGTTCAAACTCCACACTTCTCACCCGTGAGTGTATGTGTGAAATATTTGTTTATGAATGCTTGTGTGTATTTTTGCATGCATGCAGAGTAATGCTGTGTCCATTCATGCTTGGATGACTTCCTCAGGTTCAGAGCAGCAGTCCATATTGGGAAGGGATTAATTGCTGTCTATTATGCAAAGGATGTGAATTATTTTGTATGAAATGAAATATGCCTATTTCTCACTTTTTCCACTCTGTTTCACAATGTGCCGCACGCAAAATTATTTATACTTTACAAGCCGAGTGAACGACATCCGCTTGCATGCTCAAAGCTTTATTTTTCTTTTTTTTTTTTTTTTTACCAAACTCGCAATTTTAAGCTTACTCTAAAACTCTCTGCAGCACTTTATTTAAAATACGAGGGCTTTTTGCAAACACATACTTTTTCCTCCTCCAAAGTGCAGTGTTTGTGTGGTCCCCGAATTTCTGGTTTTATTTACTTTCCTTACTCTTCCCCCCGGCCTCTTGCCTCCCCATGTGCCATCAGCTCTGTATATGAGCCGCCAGTTTTATCTGTCCATAATGACTCCTGCATCCAGCGTTTGTAGAGAGTTTCAAATGAACGCATCAGCGAGCCGGCGCGGGCTGCTGGCTGCGTACCATGCAAGGGACCAAATTAAAGCGCCTGCTCTCTGCGGGGCAAGTTTGTCACGTCAGCTGATTATAAAAATCTCACATCATACTCCTCACTTATTTCCTGGCCCTTAGGTCTCTGGCGCTCCAGGGGGGATGAAAGGAAACTGGGAGAGAGAGAGAGTTAGTGAAATGGCAGTGGTCCAAATCCAGAACGTTTTTCCATAGGACCCAGGCTGGTTGGGAAAGGTCACCAGGACTGAGATAAAGCAGGCTGTGGAGAGTGGGGTTGCTGGGTAATTGGAGCTCTCGGCACACTGGCACTAACCCATGTAGTACTGTTGTCAGAGAGGTCTCACCAGCGCACGCTCTGCAGAGTGGATTCGGGGGGGAATGTTTGTCAAAGTAAGAGCCCACTGACCATGACTGCTGTTTTTTAAGCATACCATACATGACTCGAACTCACAGCTCTGCCCTTGGCAATGTGTGGACTCCAGGAGCGGGCCGGGACATTGATATGCACTATGATTTTCCTATAGAGGCTGGCAGGAAAAATGTCGTAGCTCTAGTTTGAGCTACTGAACTAGATTATCCCATGTCTCGCACTGGATGCTGGGGTGTTGTCAAATCAAGACAGGGTTTTTTGCACAATAATATGAAATAGTTATAAGTGTGTGAAAGACGACTGTCGAAGAAAGACTGTCGGCTTGTTATTCTAAACAGAGCAGTGGCTGTCTGTGTGTAACGGTGAAGGGAGAAGGCGTCTGTTTAGACTGCATGTTAATTTCTCTCAGCCATGAATAATGCCCTCTGCCAGACTAGTCCTCTGCCCACACAGCGGTCAAAATAGAAACAAGATAAACTAAAAATTACCCTCACCATTGTGTGTCTGTCTGTCTGTGTGTGTGTATGCTCTGGTGCAGAAAATATGAGACAGCAGATGTACACATCAATAATATACATATACAGTATACACAGCCTTTTCCAGTCCATCTCCGAGATGACAAAAAAAAGACACATGTTAGCCTGAATTTTATAGGGGTAGATTTGTGATTGCATTTCAGCAAACATAAATATGATATCTACTTTAAAAAGGTCTGTCGGCAGAAGCCTATTAGTTGACATGATAAAGGTTAAAGAGTTCATTCACATAAAAATAAATGTGGTCATTATTTCCATGACCTCAAATTTCGTTCTGAACCAGGGCTGCTATTTTTTTCTGTGGAAAAAAGGAGATTTTTTGAGAACTTTACATGCACTATTGATATTAATATAATATAATATATTATATATATAAAAAATGCAGGGTATATTCCCATCACATACTCTAAATATATGTAATTCCTACTGTGTGTGGCTTATATGAAATTCCCATCCACGTTTCCTAAATATTACATTACAGATGACATCCTTTTGCTGTTATTCAGTGTTTCGAAGCACATATATTTTAACTACTACGTGTTTACAGTGTAGCCTACAGCAAACCATGTATTAAAGTCCTGTCAACAGAAATACAATACTCAGATTCATGTTTTGTTTAGAAAATGCCTCTAGGCTCATTAAGGACTTTAGATTTTTTTCACTCTGTGCCCAAACTGTACATGTCAAGCAGTAATGTAATTTTGTGTATAATTGGATGCAATTTGGATTGAAATTCAAAGATGATATAATGAATGAGATCAATGAAGATGTATGTTCCTAAATTACAGAATGTTAAATGGTCCTCCACCACAGGTATCCCAACGCTCTGATAAGCCCTTTACAGATGCAGAAAGCTATGCGGATGTCAATGAATTTTAAAACTGGAATGAGCTAGATGATGTTTAAAGTGTGCCAGAGAGATTTGTCTCTCTAATCTGTATATTTCAACATCCTCATTCATATTAAAAGATGCCTTAGGGATCCACACTAAGATTTATATTCATAAAGAAAGTGCCACCGGGCCAGTGTTGGTCAGATCATGTTTAAATCCGACTCTTCATCCAGATGTGAAATTATTAATCGCAGCTATTAGTCTCTTCTCATGTTATTTTGGTACACACCAAAATAACATTATTTTGGGCCTACTCTAAATAATGAGTGCATTTGGGGTGAAGTTCAAAAGAGGATGTATTTAACTAACTGACAGAGGAAAAGTTAGTAAACACTGAAGAAACAGAAGTCTCCTGTGGGAAAATACAGTTTTATTTAAAAAAAAAAAAAAATTCTTTGCTAATTGTTATGCGATTTAAAAAAAAAAGCCTGATACCACAGTTTCATTAAGACCCTAGCACTTCGTTTTTTATGTTTCGGTGCAATTATATCTGAGTTCTTAGCCTAATTATGCATACGTTTTTATTTATTTTATTTTGAGTAACATTTTCACAGAGAACGTGACGAGTTCCCTCGGAGAAAACTGAACTTTAGTTTGAATGACAGCAAGTCTCATGAGAACTGTTTCTTTTCTGCTTAAAGTTGCATGTAGCTCATTCACACACAATTTTTAGTGTTATTACTTGATATCCTGCTCAGAGACCCACGGATGAAGCATTTAAATAAGACCTGACAAAAATGCATCAGGGATTTTGTGGTAATATAAGGGAGGCGGGTAAAACTTCACTAGAGGGAGCTCTAAACAGTACCTGGTGATTAAAGGGTACAGACAAAACTTAAAAAATAATAGATAATTATGCTGCATAATTCTGGCTCTTGTTTGAAGCTCCATGAAATTGCAATTATCAGTAAATTATTCATGAATACAGATTTTTCTCTGAAATGACACACTAACACAAAATATGTCAATATAAACACACTCACACACCTACACACAGACAAAAGAGACAGGATTAAGGAATTAATGGTGTTCTGCACATATTGTGTTGCGTGGTAAAGTATTCTATTTCCTGGCAAGGCTAATATCTGCTCATTTGCAATAACTGAGAAAGGATGAATCGGTCATTCATTCATTTATAATAATTATCATTGTTTTGTTTTTCTTAGTTTTGGGTTTTTTCCCACTCTAAATTTCATTGAGACAATAATCAAAATGTTAAATTCAATAGCAGGGATAGTCATTTGTCTCTGGAATCATTACATCTGCTGAAAATCTTTCAGATTTTTCATTTTAGGACTGTGATCATTATCCATTATAAATTAAACTTTAAATTTCCACAGCATTCCCAGAATGCCTGAGGCAACCATTATTGTAAAATGCCCCCCCCCCCCCCCCCCTTCTGTCAGCAGTGCAAAGCAATAAAACAGATTATGTTTGTATTCTATTTTATATGTGTATTTGCTCCCCTAGCTGTAATGAACTGTTATATAGTACTAATGTGTTGCATTATGATGGGATACCCGGATTCACTTTAAAGAATGCGAAGTATAGGTTATTTATTTAATGCCATTGTGTGGCACATCATTCTAATTGCATGTGACCCTGACATACATGACAGCTAAAATCTACATGCTTTTGGGGAGAAAGAATGGAGTATATTCATTAGCAGAATATAGAATAAGATAGAGCATGCATTCAGATGAGTCTCCAGAATTCCAACATGGCTGTGCTTACTCTGCAAGTCAATAACGGCAAAAAATGAGTTTGACAGTTCAAAGAAAGCACCTGCATAAAGCAATGCAAATATTGTTCCAGCTTCTCAGTGAACCCTAAAATGTATTCAGTGCGATTTCATATTCAGGTGTGGAGAGTTATAATTAGCCATAGAGGAAGGCTTTCGGTGCTTTCTCGATATCGATGTAGTTCCTCATTGGAAAACACCTTTTTCCCTCCTCCGTTGTGGCGAGATGACACTTCAGTGTCACTTTATTTACCTCATCTGCAACATGAAGACAGCACATTTAAACAAAGATGGCATATGCACACAATTGGGAGAGAGTGATTAATAATGAATACGGAGATGATGGATGGAATGGGGTTTTCCGACCATCGCCTGGCCATCAGGTTAGGATAACTTCGGATCTCATAAATATTTATTGCACTTTATAAGTTAAGTGTTGTTTTCTCCACAAATCAATTCGATTCAGTGGCGGTCAGTTCGAGTCCATCACTGTATTTATTGGTAACAATTTTTAAATGTTTTACACCAGTTTCCAAACAAAAACACACTGTTTTATTTGGCCTGTTAGCATGGCTTAACAGGATGCCGTGCGGTTCGGGACTTGCTCCTTTAGCTTTCGTCCCTCCATCTGTGCGCTGTCTCGCCATTCTGAACACAATTGGATTAGCATATCTAACGCGCGATAAAGAAGACCTGCTCCGGCTGTGGAAACATTGATTTGATGTTGATTCACTGCTGACTGGCCTGCAGTTTTATGTCGACACCTTGTCCTGTGGTCTGTTTTCTTATATAAACAACACAGGAGTTCCCTCAAAGTCTTTTTTTCCCCATTGTGTTTGTTTTCCTCTATTTCTCCCTCCTGTTTTCTGTTTACACTCCTGAGTTTGAATTGTTCTCCCCCATGTCCGAATCAAAACTATTAAGATTAGCCATGTGGGAAGGCCAATCCAAAACTATTTATATTGATTAGACTGAGGTGCTGGGGTGCAAAAGATGTTTTGAATGCTTTAAATAATTCAGGACCACTATGCTGTAAATTTTAAACCAGTTGAGTTGGAGATGGGCAGCAATCGATAGAAAGACGTAAGATAAAAAAGCAATGTAATGAAGAATATTGGAGTGTGAAGACTCAGAACAGGCCATAAAACAATATTACAACTTCCAAATGTCTTCAGCTGTAGTATATGCAGGACAAGTGAGAGATATTGATTTGCAATCAGTCTCCGTTACTGAACGCTTTGCCTTCGGCATGGTCTGCAGGAGTTACCTCCCCATTATTATGTTTTTCCCTATTTATTTGATCTTTTTTTAAATCTTTTACTCATGAAGCGTCGATCATTGCTGCTCTCATCATTTCTTTTTATGCATTTTCTGGTGATTCCATGAATTATATTTGTTTAGATCACTGGTTTTCAACTGGTGTACATAATAAAAAGCAATTAACTATATAATTGCGCATAGTTAGGATAGAAACATCTATAGGCTTATGAATCTTTTTATTTTTATTTTTTTTTAAACTGACAAAAAATAAAATGTTTCAAATGTGTCCTATCAAACGCAAACGCTTTGATATTTTGGCACAATTTCATCTGTCACATAGTGAGTGCTAGCCAAAATTGTCAGATGCCAACAGGGACAGGTTGTGTGATTTTTCTCGTCATCATAAACCTCAAACGAAACTACATAAGGTAAAAGAAAATGCGACCCAGACTAGATTAAATGCAGGTTCCCTTGCAGCGAGGATAAACATGATTTGTGCTAAACTCAATTTGTTTTGTGTGGTGAATTATTGGCTGCAGAGAGCATGAAACCATCAAAATTCAACAGACACTTGAAACAAAATTTTCCTATTCAGTTGATGTCATGTTAATGTTTTTTTAAGGGAATGTAGTGTTTCTAGTGATATTCATAAATTACACTTTTTTATTTTATTTTGAAGGACATTTTTGTTTATTTTTGCATGATAAGCTAGTTAATGCAAAATTGGCCCTGAAGCCCAGTTTTACAATAGATGCTTGTCACAAATTAGTAGATCCAGCATTGAATAGACAGAGATTAAGTTTTCTTGTATGTTCTTTTCCCTCTGATTTCACATGTGTGTTGGTAACAGAGAAGCCAAACTCTCAGTGAGTGGTCAATCTGGGACAGACAGGCTGTTAGTAGAGAGAGGCTTGTCCTGATTGGGACCCCTGCAGCGGGAGAGAAAGGGCAAAGAAAAGAGCACCAGACTCGAGAGAACAAAGAAAAAGAGTGCCACAAATCAAAATCTGTTTTTCTTCTTCCTGTCACAGTGCTCACTATAGCCTACCCTATCTTTCATATTCCACATTTTCAGTGAAAGTGAAGTAGTATAATTCAGTTTATACAAGAATAGTTATTTTCGGAGTATTTATTTTTTGCATTGTACAGTTTATTCATATATTTCAATGAGAGACTGTTTCTTTCTTCATCTAAAGTAAATTAAGCTTACATTATTGTAATTCAAGCACCAAATTATGCCAAAAAAAAACATTGAAAGATGATTGCCTTAATGTGGATTTTGGCAAACACTTAAGCTTCATTGTTATAGATCTTGTGGTTGTAGAGAACATAAAACAAACGACCAGGAGAACGAAGTAGCTTCAACACACTATATCCATTTATTAAACATTACTTTACTTTGTGGCTGGACATAAAACTCAGGGAACAGAAGGTATATAAAGCATACGGAAACTGAGGAGCAAACGAGATGATTAATTAAACACAGGTGAAGAGACTAAAAGATGATAAACTAATTACAGGAAACAAGAACAGGAAATACCAAATATGGTCAAAACAGAAACTGAAAGGAAACTGACACGTGACAGATATCGCCCCCCTCCCGGAAGGTCCGACCCGCACCGTAACATACACACAGGGGAGGGGGGGGGACGGGCGCCCTGGAGGCTGGAGCAGAGCCAGGACAGGGAGGAGACACGGGAAGCCTACCGGGTGGGACAGGAGACTCGGGAGACCATGGCGGATCAGGGGACTCGGGAGTTCATGGCGTATCCGGGGACTCTGTGGCCTTGGCCCTTGGCCTGGCCACACAGGCTGTGACTATATGCCCCCCCCCCCCCCCCCCCCTCCCCAAAAAAAGTTATTTTCTATTTTTTATTTTCGGAGTATTTATTTTTTGCATTGTACAGTTTATTCATATATTTCAATGAGAGACTGTTTCTTTCTTCATCTAAAGTAAATTAAGCTTACATTATTGTAATTCAAGCACCAAATTATGCCAAAAAAAACATTGAAAGATGATTGCCTTAATGTGGATTTTGGCAAACACTTAAGCTTCATTGTTATAGATCTTGTGGTTGTAGAGAACATAAAACAAACGACCAGGAGAACGAAGTAGCTTCAACACACTATATCCATTTATTAAACATTACTTTACTTTGTGGCTGGACATAAAACTCAGGGAACAGAAGGTATATAAAGCATACGGAAACTGAGGAGCAAACGAGATGATTAATTAAACACAGGTGAAGAGACTAAAAGATGATAAACTAATTACAGGAAACAAGAACAGGAAATACCAAATATGGTCAAAACAGAAACTGAAAGGAAACTGACACGTGACAGATATCGCCCCCCTCCCGGAAGGTCCGACCCGCACCGTAACATACACACAGGGGAGGGGGGGGGGACGGGCGCCCTGGAGGCTGGAGCAGAGCCAGGACAGGGAGGAGACACGGGAAGCCTACCGGGTGGGACAGGAGACTCGGGAGACCATGGCGGATCAGGGGACTCGGGAGTTCATGGCGTATCCGGGGACTCTGTGGCCTTGGCCCTTGACGGGACCAGCGGAGACGAAGGAGGGAACTTGTGATGAGCAGGCACTGGAGGGCACTTGCGAGGAGTGGAGCTGGCCGACTTAGGGAACTCAGGAGACGAAGGGCTGGACGGGACCAGCTGAGGCGAAGGAGGGCTGGACGGGACCAGCGGAGACGAGAGAGATTCTGGGGTTAGAGTGGGCACATAAAACTCCATAGGTAGTGCCATGTCCAAGAGCGCAGGAACAAGTGTCGGTGGGCCTGCCATACTCTTTGCCGGCGGGCTTGCCATACTCTCTGTAGGCGGCGGCAGCACAGTCATCGCCGCGGGCGGAATCATCATCGTCGCAGGCGGCGGAATCATCATCGTCGCGGACTGCGGAAACAGGCTGAATATCCCCGGACCTCCCTTGCGGAGAACCAAAATCAACCGCCTCCTCATTTTCAGTGTAGGTCGTGTCTTCGGTTTTGGTCTCAGCTTCTGTTACGGATCTTGTGGTTGTAGAGAACATAAAACAAACGACCAGGAGAACGAAGTAGCTTCAACACACTATATCCATTTATTAAACATTACTTTACTTTGTGGCTGGACATACAACTCAGGGAAAAGAAGGTATATAAAGCATACGGAAACTGAAGAGCAAACGAGATGATTAAGTAAACACAGGTGAAGAGACTAAACGATGATAAACTAATTACAGGAAACAAGAACAGGAAATACCAAATATGGTCAAAACAGAAACTGAAAGGAAACCGACACATGACATTCATATTGTATAAATTAATAGAAACAACAATATACAAATGCAAATTGCTGAAACAGACTTTCTGAAATGAACTAATATATATATATATATATATATATATATATATATATATATATATAATTTTTTTTTTTTTACATTTTCAAAGATATCGTTCATAATTATGCTATTTGAATAAAACGCTCATTTTAGTTCTGTGACAGACACTTTACTCCGGAGGGGAGTAAAGGTGCAGTGGCCCAGGGAAAGACTCTTAGCCGCAACCTCAAGGTTGATAGAACGAGAGCAGGAAAGAGGAGTAGCTGTCAGTGGGTGGCATCAGAGGCAAGGCTAATGATTTGGGGGGCGAGAGTGACAGGCCCAGTTTTGGGGGAGAAAACGGGAGAAGAGTGAAAGCAGCGGAAAGATGACACGCCACCCCAGTGGCGCGCACACACAGGACGGCTCTGACAGGCGCTGGAGGTCTTCCGACTCCTCCGGGCTGCACGGGCCTGACATCCACTGCTGAGAGGGACTTTGGCGTTCATAAAACCCCCCACACACTTGCATCTCTCTCTCACTCACTCTCTCTCTCTCTCTTTCTCTCTCTATTTCTCTAGCCAGCAGTTCAGGTGCACATAGTATATGAGTGCATCGAAGACAGAGAAAGAGCATGTCTTGACAATGCTTGACTGCTAAGAAGCAGTTAAGTGTGTGCAGATTGACGACTGGCGTTTGGGTGAGTGCAGACAACTCTCGCGCAGGTGTGACAGCCAGGAGGAGTGGAACTGGCAAGAGTGACATATCAGAGGCAGTTCAGAGCACATCGTGTCACTAATAGGAAATCAACAAAGGCCGTGGGAAAGTCTTCCCCCAACTGGCTCTAAGTGACCAGCATAATTCAGCACAGGGACATGTAATTTTAATCATTAATCCCTAGGCAAGAGCTGGAAATGTCCAGTCAAATAAGTTGTGATGGGTACTTGGACTTGTCAGTAGGTTGTGGTATTTTTGGAGATTCTGCTGTGTGTGTAATTGCACAGCAGTGTTTTTAAACTTGTTTAGTGTATTAATGCAATGTAATTGATCATAATGTCAATAATTATCAATAATAAATGTAGTATTATAATATTAAACATGATGACTTAAAACTGTAAATATAATATTACATTCATTTTATTTTTTAAATAAATATTTTTGATACTTTAATATGCATTATTTCAATTGTTGCATTAATATTGCATTTATTTTATTTTTGATACTACTATAATACTATATTAATTTAATTCTTGCAATATTACATTAAATTTATAAAAAAAAAATATTTTTAATTTAAATCTATTTTTTAAACTAATACTATATTAATTGTATAGTGTTACGGTAATATTAACTTTTTTTTCTTCAATTCATTATTTTATGTACTTTAATGCTGCACTAATTAAACTGTTCCATTAAATATATTGGATTCATTTAATCTGTTATAGTATTAAAAATGCTGAATTAAAAAAATTAAAATAATATTAATTCAACACTATTTACACTATGTAGTTTTATAATTTTTAGTTATAGCATATTTTAGTATATTTATAGAAGTTATGAATTAAAAATAAATTAATAATGCAAAAATTCCAATAACTTAGTATACAAAATTTACGAAATAACAAAACATATAATATCCAGCATCATTATATTAAATTACTAAATAAAATCAATGTAATATAAAAGATTAGTATTTTATTATTTAAAAAAATGTTAATAGTTAAATCGAATAATCCAAAAATATTTTGATCATTTGAATGAATTACATTAAATCTACACAATTTTCTAATGCTTTTATATGTACCGACATCAACAGTTGAAATGGATCATTTAATTTGAGGGTTGGAACTTGACTTAAAACCACTTTCATTTTTATTTGTGTGTAAAACTAGTTATTAATTTAACATAGATTTATATAATAGTGCTGAATGCGTTTACAACTGTGAATTTCACCAGCTGATCTTACAAGAACTTCAACATTATTTTTTTTACCCCCTCACTTTATTTTATTACCACAAGAATTGATCTGCGGAAGGAGCCGCTATGCTGGTTGTAAATTATTCACATGGTGCATGGCTTTCAGTGAAAGAGAATGCACTATGGAAAATTCTGTCTTAGCCGGGCTTGGCTGAGCAGCACCAGCGAACGCCGTCAACCCTCCAGCCTCTACCCCCCACCTCTCTCCCTCTGACATCCACCCGGAGAGAGCAGCCATGATGTGGTCAAACAGCATAACATATGACCCTAAGGGAAGGCCAGAGGCAATGCTGCCTGCCTTCTCTATTTCACCCTCTCTTTCCTACACCTAGTGTACACACGCAGACAAGACGAGCACCGTTAGATAAACACAGACACACACACACACACACACACACACACACACAAATTGATATGCATATTCTTCGAGGCGACGTACAGACGGACGCGCTCAGAAACATATACCGCCTACGGTGATATCGATAACAAGCCATTAATAAATCAAATTGCCAGAATCAAACAATTTCCTTGACATGCCTAAGAGCAAAGCAAAACTGTTGTGCTGCGAGGCTTATGAACTGCAGAAAAAAAAAAAAAAAAAACTGTCAAGACAAATTTTCCTATACAACAGTGTAAATGTCTGCTTGTACAATCTGTTTACAAAACCCTGTATTATTGTGAGGTGTGTTGCTTGTCTCTTTATTTCCACTTTTTATTTAGATGACATCAGACATCACATCTCACTGGGTTTACTGCATCGGCTGTTTTAATTAGTTGTTATGAAGTGCTGGTCCAGGGTTATCTGCCAATTCCAAGTCAAGGGATGATTAGCATTCAGGTGAAATGAAATCTGTGCAGGATTTTATGGTCTCATTTTGAGTCTGAATTATATTGAAAGTATTTTGGCAGGAGCTTCAATGCAGTCTCTGAAAGTGCACATAATACAGACAGACCTGATATAGTTTTGTACCTTTACTTTTTTTTTTATTTTGTCTCCATGTAATTAGTCATTTCTAGGCAAGAACAGGAATATGAAAGTTATATAAATCCAATTAAACAATGTTTTTGTATGCACAGGAATGTCTGTATAATGTCTGTGTAGTTCTAATTTGTATAGGTTGTATTATTTTTGGAGAATATATTTACACACACACACATGCATACAGATGTCTTTTTAAAAAGTATTGCTTTGGATGGTTTTGCAACCCCATTGAGTAGGTCACTTTATAGGAAATATTAATTGCTCATAATTAATCATGATTAGTATGGCATATTAGACTCCCATGTACATGTATTTCTATGCAGATGAAAATGAGGTCAAGCATTCACACAGTTTAAATTCCTGCTCAGTCTGTCTGGAGCAGGTGAGCAGACCTGTATTAGGGATCCGCTGCATTTCTAAGCCCGGTTCAATTGTTAGTGCCGCAGGCAAGCTTATGGTTCACCTCAAGCCATATCCTAATGCTGATATATACCTTAATTTAAAGCCAACATTCAGGTTCCTCATCAGAGCTGGAGTACTGGAACCCCTCTAAAAAGCCCAACAAACAGAGGGAATAGAGATACAGTACAAATAAACCACATAATGGCTCTTTTTTTCCAATTAGAGTCTTAGAGTTTATGGGCAATTAGTTCAGTTCTTGTATTATTTTTTATTTATTTAGAGTCTTTAATATTTTTTTATTTAGAGTATTTAATTGTTAATGTTATTGATAAAGATTCAATATTTTTTTTGTATGACAATATTTCATATATTTATTATTTTATTAGTGATTTAATCATATTTTTTAAGATTTTAATGTAGATCATTATCTGAGTATACATATTTTTAGATATTTTTTCTTGCACGCCACAAACTGCATACCTGCAACAAATTAGTGAGGAAAATTCCACTCTGATTCGGCTGAGACATAAATCTATTTGGGTAGAGAAAAGGGCTTACAAGTCAGATTTAACCACAGGGCTATATCGCCATCTTCACTCCCCAATCAATGAATACAAATACCTAAATTTACAAAAGCCAATATGTTCAACTCTGCATGGCTCCTTTTTTCCCTTTCAAAGTATCTCAGTAATTCTCTTTTTTTCTACTGCTGTTTAATCATGTGGATTACTACTTCTCTCTGTCTACCTCCCAGACATTTTTTTTAAAGTCTCACCTGCAGTCGCTTAACATGTTGCAGTAATTGTCACCTTCTAAGCATGTTAGCAGGTGCAAGAAATTGTCTGTTTACTATCTATCATCTATATAATCTAGCACCTTTGCCAATTTAGGAATTTTGTTCAGCAGGGCTTTTCTCTCTTGAGACAGGGATACAGCATGTGAGGTCATGAAAACAGCTCCCTGATGAGGACCAACTGTAGCCATATGTTGGGTTACAACAGGGCAAAGACCTAGTTAATACGCTAACTCATTTCCATCTCGCATCTTGTTTGACCCAGCAACACATATTTATTCTTTATTGCAGTGACTTCCCTATTAATGAAAGTTACTGTTGACGTTTTGTTAGTGCACAGTGTGTGTTATGCGCATTCTGTGTTATGCCTATGAAAATAGCAATATGCTTTTTTGTTTGATTACTCCTTAGCAGGCTTTTAATCGGCACTCAGGTGAAAAATTAGTCTGGGGACAACAGACACATGTCTTAGATGCTGACCTATGCATTTTTCCGAATGATGAAAAGGTGTTTTACTGTGAACCAAGTTGCAAAGGAATTTTAAGCTGAAGGATTTGTAAAAATAATAATAAAAAAGGAAATAAATAATGGTTATGAATTCAGGAGCTTTAGGAAATGGAAATGGAACGTTTCAGCATTCTTTTTTGGGGGTGGGTGGGTGGGTTGCTTTATGTTCAGTGACTAAGAAAGAGTTTAAAGTTTGAAAGCTTGTTTAAATGTCTTCCACTAGGAACCTAATATGTTTGAAACTGTATAGACCAGTTGTTTTCAACCAAATAGGATGAATTTTAAAAAGTTAAGTTGCACTAAAGCTGTTGTTTAATTCTGAGTATCCTTTTATTACAGATGTCAAATTTATATTTCTTTCTGCTATTTACTTTTCTATTACTTTTTTTGTAACTTATTTTTGACCTTGTGGAATCTCTGACTTTATCTAGGATCATGAAATTTAAAGACTCTCTTTTGTTCTGCAGTAAGGTACTTTATGAATCTTGATTTGAATAATATAAGTAATATGATGGAGGATGCAGCCTACATTTTAAGTGCCATCTGTGCAGTAATCCCTTTTTTATTAGAGTGTATATGTAATATGTATAATTTAATTAAATACTAAAAGTAGTTTTTTTTTCTTTTTCCATTGACCACCTGATCATGAAGCACTTTTAGGTGTATAATATGTTTTATTGCAGTATATTATCGTGTTATAAATGTTTTCCCTATAGCTTTAGAAAGGTTTCTGACCAGCATATTGGTTAATAATTATTGTACTGGATACTTATCCATTGAAATGGTGGCATGAATCTGAAAGCATATCACCTTTTGTGTATGTGGTATTTTGTATAAAAGAGTATTAGTTTCAATTACAGGCTATATCTGATAAAAGTTATTACTTATGATTAGGATGTTCACACAACCTTTTGCTTGTAAAAGCAATGGCAGCTTAGAGAAACTTAGCATATGCTTAAAGATGTACTTATTCTTATTCAGTTATTAATCCTAAAAAATGATAAAAAATCATTAGTTCATGAAAAACATGATTTTGAAAAATCATGAAAAACAATGATTTTGGATTATTATCTGGCACTAGTCTATTATATTGTAATTTGTACATTATTATATGTCATCATAAAGTATATTGTATTTTTATTATTTGTTTTTTAAGGGTGTTTGAAGTTTTTATATATATTTTTAATCTGTTTATTACTTATTGACAATGTTTTCAGTTATTTCAGTTAGTTCAATATGTTGCTTTACGGTAGAAAACATACTTATTAATTGGGGATTGACAGGAGCATATTTGAATTGAGCTCATCATAAAAGCCCCATATTTAGAACCATTCATTGTAAATTCTTCTCACTCTTGTCATTCATTTGGAGAAAAAATTTATTAAATATTTTGAGATTAGCTTTTCATAACAATCAAAGTGCATTGTTTTTATGATTTGTCATTGTTGTAACAATGACAACACCGTAGAAGGCTATCTGGCTTTCTATCTGTCTGTCTGTCTGTCTATCTGCTGTATCTTTCTATCTAACTGTCTGGATATCTATCTTTCTGTCTGTCTATCCGTCTACAGTATCTATCTATACACTGCATTGAATCTGTTCCTCTGAAAGCATGCATGCTTCATCTTGGTGTAGCACAGTCTCTTCTAATGTCCGTATAAAAGGATATTGGTTGCTTAGAGAGACCTTTTTGTCTTCTGGCTTAGCTTTTGTGTACAAGTTCAGAGTTGTTAGATGGTGTGCGTGAGTAGTGGGAATAGCAATGGGAATGCTGTTACATGGTAACAGGGTTGCTATGGTTCTGATCAAATCTATAAATGTTGCAGCGATGTTAGCAGTACACATTTGGAATTACACTCACACATTCTACTCTTATGGATTCGAATCACGTTATTGATTCTGATGTTTTTCTGATGTGAAAAATCCAAAGAAACTGTGAAATCAGAAATTAGATGTCAAATTGACTATTGCCAAACTCTTCCACTTGTCCTTTACTATACCTGCACAGAGAGATGCAATGTTTTTTGTTTTTTGAAGAATATAATTTAATTTCAGTATTATAATTATTACTACTAGTTTTTGGTACATCACTTTATTCTGAAAACATTCTGTCTGTATGTAGGCAACCCCAACAAATCCCGAGAGTCTCGAGAGGCCTATAAGATTTATATATTTGAAATATTTGCAAAATACTGACAGAATTAAGCAAGTATTATTCTTATCAATCTCAGCCTCGTGACAGATTCCAATAAACCTGTGACCTTTCAATTTGCCGTTGATGTATAGCCCAGGATGTGAGTTATAACCTCTGATCTGGGTCAGTGATAGGTAGCGGCGTCTGATATTCATTCATCAAGTCTGAATATATTTATCATCAATCTGCGCAAATGATCTGTGGAATTTATTATTGCTCTCTGCCAAAGCACAGGAAGTGGGTTCCCTTCAACTTACTTATAAAGTCAATAAACGAAGAATGTGTTTCAACACATTGGTTTTTAGCTGTGTTTGGATATATGTTTGGATGGGATGTTTGGAGTTGACATTCCAGCACTGTGGGGGTCAGGTGAGGAAACATATTTAGGTTTATTCTTCCAGCAGAGCTCAATCAGTTTGACCCTCAGTGTTTACCAGTAGAACAAGCTTTTGATGTATCTCATTTTAGTTGGAGAAGGATACTCACTCTGCCACTGGCTGTGAGGCTCCATATGTGCCTCACGGCGGGAGATGAACTTTGTTTTCAAAGAGGTGATGATGGCAGAAAGGTAGAGGTGGTGGCATGTATTGCCTCTAACTTCTCTTTTGATTTTCTCTCCAGTTTTGCATTCTGCTCTCGTTTTCATTTTCTGTCCAACCTGTATGTTCATACACACAGGTTTGCTGCTCTGTAGTCAAAATGTAGAGAGCAGCCTAGAGGCTTTATTTGTTTTTGTTGCCTTTTTGTTTGCTTAGTGATGAAGCCAAATTTTTTTTTTTCCGAGACACTGAATCTGCAATTAAAGTTCCCTGTCGATACTACACTCGTACTGCCTTTTTCTCCGAGGACTGAAGACTTTTTCAATCACGCAGTGTGACTGCACGGCCATTGGTTCGTGCAGTAATAAAAAACGAACCAATGGCTCGTCAGTGGTACTGCACGAGCCTATGGCGGCAAAGCCCACCAGAGACCGCCAGAAGGGGCGGGGTCATCTGGCTATATAAGCGGGCGCTTCGCCATAGGAAAACAGATCAATTCTCCTTCAGCGACGACCTCTTTGCTGATCCAGGACTCCAGACGCTCGCCGTTGACACGCATCGCTGCGGATTGGAAGGCTGCCTTTTTTCCCCGCTCCCCGCTGATCCAGCCCGCTTCGCCGAGCCGCTTCAGCGATCAGAGCGGACGTCAGCTCGTCCCCTGCTGCCATCCGGCGAGCCTTCAAGAAGAGCAAATTTCTTCTAAAAGAGCAAGCGGCGTTGTTGCAAATGCTGCGCCGTCAGTGCGTCTCGTGCAAGCTTTCGCTGCACGATGCCGACAGCCACTCAGAGTGTGTTTCCTGCTTGGGTAAATCCCACGCAGAGGCCGCTCTGAGCGAGATGGAATGTTCATACTGCATGAACATGAGTCTCGTGACTCTGCGCGCTCGGATCGCTTTCTTTTCAGAGAGCGACTCCGCCCCTCGCGCTCTCCCGTTTTCTTCCTCCCAGGGACCTGGTGGGAAAAAACGGCGGGGTAAAGGGCTTAAGCGCTCAGCGGCGAGCGAGCTCACGCTGGCTCAGACCCCGCGTGCCTCGCCCCCGCTATGCAGAGTGGATTCTCCCGTCCTCTTTGAGCACGCGGATCAGCGTCCCTCGGTTGGCGCGAGTGACGTGATCTCGTTCGGTGCTTTTGAGGAGGAACTATTAGATGACAGCATGTCTCTAATAGCGTTAGACGTATCTAACGCTATTAGATATCTCGGGCTCTACCATTGACCCCGCCCCCTCCTCGTCTGCCGAGCCCAGCGAAGCAAAGCAAGGGATGGATGCCGAGCTCTTCCGCATCATCTCTAAGGCCGTTGATGAGCTGGATTTGGAGTGGTCTACGCCGGAGGAGCCCACTCGTAGTCGTCTGGACGAATGGTTCCTGCCGGGGCGCCGCACGGCCCCTCGTCAGCGAACTTCTCCGTTTTTTCCGGAGGTCCATGACGAACTCACGAAGTCGTGGCGTTCTCCGTATTCGGCCCGACTCCACTCTAACTCTTCTTCTGCTCTCTCCTCAGTGGATGGCGCCGAAGAGAAGGGCTACGAGAGGTTGCCCCCTCTTGACGAAACTGTGGCTGCGCACCTTTGCCCGCCCTCCGCCATCGGATGGAAAGCAAAGGCTGCTCATCCCTCCAAGCCGTGCAGGACGACTTCCGCCCTCGCTGGACGAGCATACTCCTCCGCCGGGCAGGCCGCCTCAGCGCTTCACTCCATGGCTGTGCTCCAGGTCTTTCAAGCCAAACTCCTCCGGTCCATGGATGAGCAAGGTCCCCTTCCTCGACGCACCGGTCTCCCCTGCTGGGCTCTTTGGACCTGCCGTCGAGGGCTTTGCAGAGCGATTCACCACGGCTCAGAAGTCGTCCCAGGCTATGCGACACTTCCTGCCTAAACGGTCCAGCTCTGCAACGGCCACCAGTCGCCCCAAGCCTGCTCCAGCGCAACAGCCAGCTAAACCTGCGCCGTCGCCCGCTCAGCCTACAAAGAAGCCTGAGCCTCGGCAGCACTCCCGCTCGGCCAAACGCTACCCCTATCCAAAGCGTCAAGGACCCCGGCCCAGGCTGACCCTGGACCCTGCGCCTCCGGCGTCGTCCTGATCTGATAGGAAGAAAGAGGAAGGGTCAAGGTCCCGCAGACGCTGGTCCAACCCCAAAACGCCCTCTGTTATGCCTTCAAGCACCCCGTTCAGTTCTGGGTGCCAAGGCAAACCGGTTTGTTTCAAATCCTGTTGTGAATCACAGGCCCTTTCCAGAAGTGCCTTCACATACAGCCGCTGTTATAGCGAGAAAAATAAAAAACAAACATTTTCAAAAAGAGAGCAAATTTCCTCTTCCAAATACCAGGTGCGTCGAGTTCCCGCAAGGCGACTCACCACCCGAGCTAATCCAACCCCTTTCCACACGGGCCAAGGCCTGGCGGGCCATCCCCGGAGTGTCACAGTGGGTTCTGGGGATTATAGAAAGAGGTACACTTCAATTTGCTCGAAGACCCCCGCGGTACAGCGGCAGGGTCCCCACCTTAGTGCGAAGCAGCAACGCTCACGTTCTGCGAGCCGAGGTGCAGAAAATGCTGGCAAAAGGAGCTATAGAAATAGTTCCCCCAGCTCAGAGCGAGTCAGGCTTCTACAGCCGTTATTTCCTCGTCCCCAAGAAGGATGGCGGCCTCCGGCCCATCCTCGATCTCAGACGTCTGAACCGCGCCCTCATGAGACGGCCATTCAGAATGACTACAGTGAAGCAGATCCTCTCGCAAATTCGCCCAGAGGACTGTTTCTTTTCGCTGGATCTGAAAGACGCTTATTTTCACATCCAGATAGCCCCCATCACAGACGATTCTTGAGATTCGCCTTCGAGGGTGTGGCTTATCAATACACGGTCCTGCCCTTCGGGCTGGCTCTAGCTCCCCACACTTTTACGAAGTGCATAGACACGGCTCTCTCCCCTCTGAGACAGATGGGAATCCGTGTCCTGAATTACCTCGACGACTGGCTCATTCTGGCACAGTCAGAGGCAGAGCTGGTAGCACACAGGTCCCTCCTCCTCGGGCACTTGGAGAACTTGGGACTCAAATGGGATCAATTTAGCCAAGAGCTCCCTGTCCCCCAGCCAACGAACGTCGTTCCTGGGGACAGTTTTCGACTCCGCCTGCATGGCGGCGAAAGTCGCACCAGATCGCGTTCTGGCCATACGGCAGCTCGCGGCTTCCTTCAAGATTGGAGCCTCCTACCCACTCAAATTGTTTCAAAGAATGCTGGGCCTCATGGCCTCCGCATCGCCAATTCTTCGGTTGGGCCTTCTCAAGATGAGACCCCTTCAGTACTGGCTGAAACCTCTAATTCCGCCTCATGCGTGGCGTCATGGACGCATTCGTGTCAGGGTGAACCGGGCCTGCGTGTCAGCCCTGGTCCCCTGGAGGAACCTACAATGGTTAGAACAAGGTGTGACAATGGGTTTGGTTTACAGAAGGAAGGTTGTTACAACAGATGCTTCCAACACAGGTTGGGGAGCTCTGTGCAACGGCAAACCGACCTTCGGCTTCTGGACGAACGCAGAAGGACAAATGCACATCAACTGCCTCGAAATGGAAGCAGTATGTCGAGCTCTTCAGTTCTTCCTGCCAGTCCTGAAAGGTCACCACGTGCTAGTCCGCTCGGACAGCATGACGGTGGTGTCGTACATAAATCGCCAGGGTGGGCTCACCTCGAAACGCCTTTTCGAGATGGCAGAGCGCCTCTTACTATGGGCTCATCTCAACCTGCGTTCACTGAGAGCAGCTCATGTGCCCGGCATTCTGAACCAAGGAGCAGACATGCTCTCTCGGAACAATGTCCCCTCAGAGGAGTGGATGCTCCATGCATCTATGGGCACTCGATGGGACTCAGTAGATCTCCCCGAGAATGTCCTGAACACCATTGAACAGGCTAGAGCCCCGTCCACGAGACGCCTCTACGCCTCTAAATGGTCGGTTTTCTCCGCCTGGTGTCAAGCCCGCGGTAAAGACCCGACAACATGTGACATATCAGTGATATTGTCATATCTACAGGAGCTGCTGGATAAGGGCCGCGCCCCTTCCACGCTCAAAGTCTACGTGGCAGCTATAGCAGCCTCTCACGCTCCTATAGCCGGACAGTCGGTGGGCCGGAACAACCTGGTTGTCCGTTTTCTGAAGGGATCTCGGAGGCTCAATCCGCCCCGACCCCTCACAGTCCCTGCATGGGACCTGCCCACGGTCCTGAGAGCCCTTAAGGGCCCTCCTTTTGAGCCACTACAATCTGCAAGCTTAAAAACACTGTCGCTCAAAACTGCTCTGCTACTAGCGCTAGCATCGGTAAAGAGAGTAGGTGACTTGCAGGCTCTCTCTGTAAACCCTGCCTGTCTTGAGTTTGGGCCTAACGACTCTAAGGTCGTCCTAAAACCAAAACACGGCTATGTTCCTAAGGCGCTCTACACTCCGTTTAGAGCCCAGGTTATTACGCTCTCTGCGCTCCCCTCTTCTGAGGAGGACCAAGAGCTCAACCTTCTCTGCCCAGTCAGGGCATTGAGAATGTACATCGAGCGTTCCACGCCATTTAGGCAGATGGAACAACTCTTTGTCTGCTTTGGCGGCCGCACCAAGGGGTCTCCGGTCACAAAGCACAGAATATCTCGATGGTTAGTTGACGCTATCGCACTAGCATACTCCTCCCTGGGCCTCCAGAGCCCCATTGGAGTGAGAGCTCATTCCACAAGAGGCGTGGCCTCTTCTTGGGCGTGGTCTAGTGGTGTGTCTATGGCAGACATTTGTGCGGCGGCCGGCTGGGCCTCGCCGTCCACATTTGCCAGGTTCTATAGCTTGGATGTCCCGGCCTTACAGGCTAGGGTTCTCTCTGCTTAGATGGCACACACCTGTCTTAAAGCGGTCCCCTCAGGCATTGCCTGATTCTCCAAGAACGCTCTTGGCCCCATTCCTGGTGCTGAGGCTGTACTTATGACCGTTGAAACGATTTCTAGGCTGGACTGACCTCTGAAGAGTTCGTTCCTCATGCCTCCTGCAGGATGCTTCCTGCTCATAATTGGTCCCTCTGAGCCTTACTGCTCAAGGCCAGTTTTACGGTTGTCGTTTCTCTTCATGGCATGGCGGGATTGTATTTGTTCCCCATAGCGTCTAGCGACGCAGTACGAGTGTAGTATCGACAGGGAACGTACTCGGTTACTAACGTAACCTCGGTTCCCTTAGATACGGGAACGAGTACTGCGTACTATGCCATGCCATGCAGCTGCACAACTCAGGTCGTCGCTTCAGTCGAATTGGCCTGTTTTCCTATGGCGAAGCGCCCGCTTATATAGCCAGATGACCCCGCCCCTTCTGGCGGGCTCTGGCAGGCTTTGCCGCCATAGGCTCGTGCAGTACCACTGACGAGCCATTGGTTCGTTTTTTATTACTGCACGAACCAATGGCCGTGCAGTCACACTGCGTGATTGAAAAAGTCTTCAGTCCTCGGAGAAAAAGGAGTTTTTCCCATAGCATCTAGCGACGCAGTACTCGTTCCCGTATCTAAGGGAACCGAGGTTACGTTAGTAACCGAGTACGTTTTCTTGTGCAAAAAAAGTAAATCGAAGATAAGTTTTAATGTTTACTCAGTTGATTAATCAAATTTATTTAATAATCAACACTAAACATTTACACTGCACAAGGCCATCTTATATCAACGTTTTATTGATGTAATTACTGTATATTTGTACTCCAATTTGTTCTTGAAATAGAATAATTTAAACATTCAACTTTAGCCTATGATTTTCATGCCTATGTTTCAGTTGCCAAAATATTGGTGCATCACTTTTGTTTTATTTATTTAATTTTTTTTATTTTTTTTTTAGTTTGCTTTGCTTTGTTATATTTTGTTTCTCTTTGCTATTGCTTTGTTTTAAGTTATTAAGTATAACTTTTTGTGGGGTTTTTTATATAAACTTTTTAATGTTGTAATACTGTATGTTTTTACTCCAGTTTGCTGTTGAAATTGTTATTTAAACATTCTCTATTAGCCTATGATTTTGACCCATTTCAGCTGCTGAAATTTTGGTCCAACTTTTTTTTTTTTTTTTTGGTTTGTATTCATTCATTCATTCGTTCGTTCATTCGTTCATTCATTCATTCATTCATTCATTCATTCATTCATTCATTCACTATAACTTGTTAGAATATTTATATTAACTTTTTAATGATGTAATTACTATATGTTTCTACTCCAATTTGTTGTTGAAATAGAATCATTTAAACATTCACTTTAGCCTATGATTTTGACCCATTTCTGTTGCCGAAATGTTGGTGCATCACTTTTGTTTTGTTTCATTTTATTTATTTATTTTTGCTTTGCTTTGTGGTTTTTTCTTTGCTTTTGCAAAGACATTTTATTTATTTATTTAATGTTATTGTTAAGTTTTATTTATTCATTTATTTAGTGTTATTATGCCGACATTTTGGTGCAGCACTTTTGTTTTGTTTCATTTTGTTTGTGGTTTTTGTTTTGCTTTGTGTTTTGTTGTTGCTTTTTATTTAGTTTTATGTCTATGCAAACGATAGAAAACTATTTTATTTATTTAGTGTTATATAACTTGTATATGGAGAAGAATGCTTTACTGTTTTTAATTTTTATGCTGATATCTCAGCTTAGCAACATGCTAACATCATAATCCTCTGAAAACAGTTACAAGTTGTTCAGAGCATAATTTTCTGCTCGAATCATTTATTTGTGATGTTACATGATTGTTAGGATGCTACACGTACCTTAGAAAGCAGCTACATATGGGAGCTCACTAGTTTTTGAACTGTCTGGCTTCAGAGCCAGAAGTGCCCTTTAAATACACTTGACCACCTCTCTGAGCACCACCTTCTCAAAAGCAGGACTCCTTTGTGTTGTGCTGATACCGAATGCATTAATTTGCGCAGACATGTGCGTTCGGATGTGAGAGGAATGGTTGAATATGTAAATTAAGATGAGTGTTGTGTTGGCTTGAATCATTGAAGTCCCAGTTCATTCTCATCTAATTTATAGCATCTCAGATTCAGTCTTGTCTTACACTCCTCTTCATCCACTCCTAGTTGTTCCATAGGAATAGTCTATTCCAGAAGGATCTGTGGAAAGCTTGTGCAGAAGTCTTTCAACCACAGTCGGTGTTATCATGAAACGGCAACCTGAGTAACATAATCACCATGCACAGAGAGAGAGACAGAGTGTAGAGTGAACGAAAAGGCTTTGAGCATCTGTCCTGTTCCCATGAGCGGGATGCCTATGTATGTTCAGTCTGGGCTTTTGTTCGCTTGTGTCAGAGTGATCTCTCCTGTCATGTAACACAGCCATGGCCCAGAGACCTGCCATCGCTGCCTCTGCTCACTCTCTCTTTCTCTCTCAGAGCGGTCTCACAGAGAAACAGGAGAGCTCTGACAGCTTCTTATGATTCATGTCTTCTTATCATAACCACAGGCCTCCGCCAATCAATCCCCACACCACTACCACGGCATATCTGCCAGACACACCAACCACGAGGATGCCAGGCTCTTTGTATTTCTCTTTCTTTTTTTTTAACCAAATTATTTCATTTTCAAGTCTACATGTAGCCACACAATCTCTTTTTTTTTCTTTTGACTGGTTTCACTGAATTTTTCAGGCTCCTTTTATATTCAAATGTACCTGTTAAAAAGTGCATGAAAGGACTAGGTGGCAATTACCAAGAAAGGAAGTTGCGCTCTACACATAGGCCTCATAAATTGAACTTGGAGAAAAAGCGCAAAATCACAAAATGTGATCATCAAACAATGAACAACTGAATAAGACAACTGAAATCCAGCCGCCAAATATTTTTACACAGGCATCCAATTGATTTTAATAAAATCACTGAACTGCCTCAGCGCTTTCTATGCAAAAACGTCCTGTGTTCAGAAGTGTACAGTTAGAAATACATGGTCCATATTCAGAGCAAAGTTTAGCCATGTTTAGCCATGCATATTCTGTGGTGTCTTATGTGATTAATTGCATTTATGTGAATAAGATTTCTTCTGACATAAAGAAGATATGCGGCAGGACATAGGCACGATGATATTATGTTTTATTCAACACAGAAAGAAATTTTGATTTTATTAATTTTGCTTAACGGCTTTAGCAGATCTTTTAAATGTCTTAAATGAAAATGGTCATAACATTTTTAAGTTTATCGAATCTTATTTGTTAGCTCAGATATCTGAAACACAGATCTTTCTAAAGAAAAAAAAATGGCCAGATATTGAAAACCTTTAATTGAATACCCCAAACTATTTACTGTAAATAATCACACCGAACTAGGAGTATTTATTTTCTAATAAAAGTGGTAAAATTTAATCAGGTAATTACATAAATGAATATGTTACTGTACATGATTGTGATACAATTGTAATACGTTTTCATAATCTGGCCTCTCAAAGAAAATAGCTTGAGAGCTCTGTAATAAACAATTAATTGAGTGTACATTTCAGGATATCAGGGAAATTGTTGAAGTCGTAAAGTTTTATTAAAACTATTATTGTTATTTGTAATGAAAATGTGGCTTTTACATCCCGTTATCACTGCACCTTGACTATTTCTATCCCCTATTATCTGCACTGTTCTGTTCTCTTGCCTTCTATACCCATAACGTTTGCACTTGCACTCTAATTTTATTTATTTAAATAATAAATTGCTATGCAATTTGGTTAGATGTAAACTGTATTTCATTGGATTTTTTTATTTGTATACACAATGACGAAGTTGACTCTAATCTAATTTAGAATAGCTTCATATGAGGTGAATGTGAGTCTGGATATAAACAGGATATTGGGATAGAGTTAGATGACTCATCATTGAGAGGCAATCTTGAGAGGACGTTGTTGAAAATGCATTGTTTCACGAATTAGAAAGAAACACAAAGGAGCCATTCTCTTTCCTTTCATTCATAGAAAAGGTTAACAAACTGAAAAATTATTACAATAAATAATCATTTGCCATATAATTGTTTTTTTTTATTATTATTAAAAAGCACACATTTTTTGTGTATCCTTACATTTAAGGTTGAATGTCTGAAGACTTGTTGTAAATTTGTTTTAAAATGGGAAATTGTTTAATTTTACATAAGGCAAAACTACTGTCTCTCTCCTCCAGTAATAATTCAGATATCAGCATTTATGCAAAACATATTAATTTATTTTATATGTAATATTTCCATTGATTCAAATATCAGTTTATGCTAGTTTCGAGGAAGCTCCAAAAATACGGCAATATCAATAAATGTTAATGCATTATTATAAGTAGTAGTAGTAGTACTAAAATATATTTTATCATCTAATTTGTATCTCATCTGACCTCAACAATGAATAATGGATGATGATGAACAGAAAAACTTTGAAAGTAATTTTTATCCCTTAGTGAATTATTATTTGGCAAGAAATACAACGAAACTGGTTTCATGTAGTTTGAGGGGGGAAAAAATCTAAATGTTGCCCGCTTCCCCACAACTTTCCTAGTCATGGTAGTGCTTTTCATTTAGTCGCTGTAGTCGTTTCTCAATTTGTCACACTTTATACTCTCATAGGGTTTTTGAACAGTATTGCTTTACATACCCAGCAATTCACCTTTTCAAATAAAGACTCATAGAGTTTGTCTTTTTTCATCTGATATGTGACAGAGCCCGGCAGAATCCTATCTCACCTGATCTGACAAAAACGGTGCCATGACATTTCCAAATTCAATCGATTAATCTCTGTCAACGAACTGTAGAGTGCATCACCTCTAATATCCGTTTTATGAGTGACTGGAATAGCTCATAGAGTTATTTGTCATTCAAGCAGTGTATAATTGCAAGGATGCAGATAAACAGCTACATTCCAAAGTTAAAATGTCCTTGAAATATAATTGCATTCAAGCATATATTGTTGAATGGCTTTCTTTGCTATCCAAGAACAAGGCCAGGCAGTAGAGCAAAGACAGACAGATTCGGTGTGGCTGTATAAATGCATATGTGTTTAAATTTCCTTTCTGAGCTATGTTAGGGATGTTGGTGTTTTACATTACTTTGGAATACTTCCTAAGTTATTTAGAAAAACAATTAAAGCTTGTGGGTACGTTTTGTACGTGGGAGATGAGAACCATCACAAAGTGTGCCATCGCAGCAAACAGATCAATATTTAATTAATCGTGGTGTTTGAACTATGTAGGCCTATTATTGAGGATTTGCAAAGTCGCCTACTGCAGTGTTTAGAACTTAGCTCTAGCTGTGATCTCTAACTGAGATGCAAGGCCGGATTATATAGATCAGTGATTTATATATAACTAAAATTTTTATGTTATTTGGAAATATGATATGCAATTTGGAATGGTTTCTAATTAGCCAGCTTTGTCCATGCGTTTGTAAAAAGGTTGGAGTATGTTGCATTTGATGGAATATCATTCCCAACCAGAATTGTTTATTTTTGTTTTGTGCCTTTTCTTTTACTTCCCTTCTCTGCTTTTGCATTTGCATATGATGCAATGACAACTGCATTATCATAAACCTTTCATAAATGTCACATTTTTGGAAAGCTGTTACAAATATCTACTCTCATTATTCAAATACAGCATTAGCATCTTGTCTCTCACTAATATGCGCTACACTTGCCAAGACAAGTGAATGAACTTGTCATTGTTGGGAGCTAATTTGTTGGAGAAAAAAAAAAAAAAAAAAAACATTGCCAGGTGAAGCAGTTCACAGCTGAAGGGCGATAATTCAATCGGCTGTTAAATCAACTATCATTGCTTGACATTGTGCCTGCGTACAATTAGGTTTAGTTGGGGATGTGATGTGCTTGCAGAAATGCTCACAGGATACGGCCATGCTGATAAAACAGAGTCGGCACAACAGGATGGGAGCTGCCAGTGAGAGCTTCACTTAGCATAGTAATCACATATCAGTTCCACAGTGTGGACTGTATGCTTATAATGTAAATAGCCTCTGCAGGGACACAACTGGAATGATGCTATGATATTAGCACGGTGGGGCAATCCCCCCCCCCCCCATTCTCTTATGTAAACACAGACAAGGTTAAAGCACATGAAATGTTCACATCTGATAAAAAGAAGCTCGAAATATCACAAGGTATATATATTTTTTTTGGGAGCATTACATTTGTGTGCTGACTTTTCTTGTTAAGTACATGCAGTGTACTTAATCGGTCTAAAAATCTTGAACAACATTGAAATGCATATTTTGGATTTGAAATCTAGTTTAAACCAGGGGGAAAAAAACCTTTAAATTTTTTAAAAAACTTTTAAACAAGAAATATGCATTACATGAAATTATGATGATACGTAGAAGTCAAAATTTCCTTCTATTCCATAAGTTTAATGTATATCATCTAAATAATAAACACACACACACAAAATATAATATTTTAGTATTATATTTTAATAAGTAAAAGTAAAAACAGCCTTCGATTTCACATTTGTTTACTGTGTAATCTAAATAATAAACACACACACAAAAAATAAATAAATAATATATTACAGATATATATTAAATAAGACGAGTGAAATAGTAAAACTAGCGATCACAAAATTTTAACTTTTGTTTATTCACTGAAGAATAATAATTTGTAAAACTACAGCAAGCAGTATACATCACTCCAGTTAAATCCTTTTTTTTTTCTTTTTTTTTCTTATCTTGCTTTGTGGCCCACACTTATCGCTACTTCTTTTTTAAATAATTTCACAATCAAACTTGATAACCTTCTTCAATGACAAGCACATCTTCCATGTCTTGCTGCTTGTTTGTGTGCACATTGTATCTTAAAGATTATTGATTGTTACATGCAACCCTGTCACATTTGAAGTGAAAGATCCCATCAATTACAGTTTCAGAATGTGTAGTTGAAAGTCAGATCCCAAATCTCCTTGGAGCCCGCACAAGTGGATGTGCCATACAGCTGGCATGATTTAAATTTAAAATCAGGTAGTTCAGGAGAATTAAAATTAAATTCAATGACTTTCCAGACCGGAAAAGTGTTGATTAGAATTAATTTCTTGCACTCGGTTCATACCCTAAAGTAGCGGAAGTCCATGCACCCCTGCCCTAAAAGTTACGTCGTTTATTGGTAATTTGGTAGTCTATATTAGATATTCAGGCTTTAAATAGCATATCTCTGGGCCTCTGCTGTGCGTCACTTGTATAGCCTGCCCTAACTCCTCACTGTGTCTGAGTATAGGCATTATAATGAATTAGACAGGTTCGCTACTGTCCCGTAGCCCTCATGCACTTGGGGAACAGGAGAGCCTGGAAGAGGGTCAGCATTTCACATTCGTTTCACATAAAAGGGAGCTCTAAAAAATGACCAAAAGCTCCATAAGGGCAACTGCCACCTGAATTTATGACATTTCAAAGATATGAGGACTGTTTGTAGGCAAGCTGACGCATGGCTTGGTCATCACTGAATATGTTGAAGTGTTAAAAGTTTCATGCGGAATTGCGCGGTGATAACAAAAGGATTGTCAAAGTGGGGTGGTAAGCTTTACGTGTATGTGTGTGGTGAATTATTTAGTGCTACCACAGGCTTTTTATGAATTATTGGTGTAAGAAACCAGCTGACAACACTGTCAACCACAGATAATCCAAATGCAGACACTGCTCTTAAACCCCCTCCCACAAAAACACCAACTATGTCATGGCAGGTGTTCTCATCCCACAGTTAACCCGCAACAGAGACTTCAGATGTTCTCTCACAAGCTCTCCGAGTTCTTCTGTATACCAAAGCACATTTAAACATTTTAAGGACAAATTGAATACTTCATACACTTTTAACAAAGTTCAAAGAAATGTCCTAGGGAGTGCTGAATCCTCACCAATATATATATGGAATATACTCACCAATATTGCTTGAAAATCCCAAAAGTTTATCGTGAAAGGGACTGTGGAAGAGAGAGAGAGAGAAAAAAATTCCTCTCAAATGCACTGCTGAAATAATTTATATGACTGCAATTTAATTAAGAGTAAAGACAAATTAAATACATTTAACTTAGTACCAAATATGCCTTTTTACTTCCCAAGGTGTCTTGGTTTGAGGCAGTTTTTGGTTGCTAAAAAATGGAGTAGATTTTTCTGATATTCCTCATGTCTGCCGCATTGATACTTTATTCCTTTAACATTGTCACCAGTGATTTGGATAGAATTCATTTGAGCAGTAGTAGATACATGTACTATGTGCAAGTTTTGTGGGGGCCCAGCATGATCCAAAAATATACTTTGCTGTGGTGTTGGACTCAACAGGCAAGAGAGAAATCCACGATGGATGATGCTGTTTTCAGCTGCGTGGGAGAGCAAAAGTTTGTTTGAGAACTGCCTGTGGCTGAGGCTTACTTGTCTCTCCAAACGTACAGTATTCCTCTAATGCTGTTACATATTTACCCACAAGGCACTGGGGCAGTGGCTGCTGAACAGCTCTGAGATACCCTTCTCTGTAAGCCTTGTGCTGCAAATGCCTTGGGGTAAATGTGTTGCTAGTTAAATAAATCTGGTATTAGTTGAATGAGTGGATGTATAATACTATTTTTTTAAAGGTGTGATTTTTGCCTTTTAAATTCTGGCAAAGAAAAACATAGAAATATTTTAATGATGGGATATGAAATTAAATTAGCACTATAATGTGTAACAGCCATTAAAACACATTTTATGACACCGTGTCTTGTGAAATTAGGTTTTGAATATTTGAGTGTAATTTTTCCAACTATTTAGCAGTTATGTCATCACTATTTGTGATAGACATAGAATGATATGGGCATTTATTTGCAAGATTTTTAGTTGCAATTTTTTGATTTTCTACATTTCTTCACTTTTAGCAGTGCAAAACTAATGCCATCAAAAAACCATCCAGCGTGTTGAATATAAATGTTTAATCTGACATTTATTTGCAGTCCAGTGGGTTTCATTTGAATGATGTAAATCTGCTGAAGTGTTTACCCTCAGTCCAAGTTGTCAACAGCCGCTGAATTTTACAATCCGTGAAGGAGAGCAAGCTCTCACCAAATTTTAGAGACAGTTCACATGTGCTTAATGCAGAGGAAAACTAGATGCATGCAAATACTGTAGTCTTAATATCTTATGGCAAATTATTATGCATAATAATAATCTAATTTGAAATACTATTTTTTAACCAAAATCTAAGTGAAGTAAGTATTAATTTAGAAAGCAATGTTAGTTATAAGATTTTATTAAATTGTTTATATTTTACCACTTAATTGACACTCTAGCAATTTCCCAGATGGAAAAAACTAAAAGTTGATCTTCAAAAAAAAACAAAAAACTTTTTTTTTTTTTTAAATGAACATTTAAAAAATGATCTCCTTTTTTGGATTTTTATAGCCACAAATATCACCAGGTCAAACTCAGCTGGCTGAAGAAAATGTTGTCTTCACTGTACACCACTGTCATGTGGCCAGCTGAGAATTTCACAAAGAACAGAGGTGGTTTGCCAAGCAGAACTAACGAAGGGCCTGTGGACGATGCCGACTCTTGAACACGAGAAAAGAGGAAGGGGTGAAGACATATAGATTCTTAAGTCTGCTGGAGTGTAATTCTCACATGTACTTTGGCAGAAGCCCAACCAGACATAAAGTTCATTTCTCCGTGATGAATAACCTTGATTTGAGCACAGAAAGAATTGGGAATTTCAATAAAGCTTAAGCTGTACTTTATTTTCACTGTTTGAAATGTGTTGACTTGCCAGTCCCTTGTGGGTGTTTTCACAGGCATGCAAGCAATCTTTGGAGTTATTATTTCTTCTTCTGTTTTCCTTGTTACTGTAAGTTTATGAGGATGGTGCCCATATATTCCCAAAATGCAATGCAGAAGGGAAAATAAAACTCACCCTGGTGTAATAAACAATTTGATTTTTAATAAGCGCAGCATGACTCGAACATTGGGATGCTTTTAAACACGTACTGTCACGGTAATGACTATGTTTCATACGGGACAGTTAAAAGGATATTACTGGGAGAGCTGGTGTGGGTTAGTCTCCTTCGTTTTATTTTTTGCTCATATGCAATCGTACTGCTCGCAAAGTTTAATCTAACTGCCCTGCAGTTTACTCCTCAGATGAGCAGGAAAATGAATGAAAGCTGATTAAAATACTCAACCACAGTTTTGTCCTTAGCCACATCCAGAAGATTAAAATACACAAAATACATGAGAGTGTGAGATTTTATGATTACTTCAGCAGACTAGAAAAACAATGTCTTACCTGTTAGTTGGACTCGGCTTATAGGCCAGGTTTAAAGCTGTACTAAAGAAACCTTTATATTTCCCAGAAGTTTTACCAAACCTTCTCTACAGTATATTCTGTAAATATTTATTTCATTTTTGGTATGCATTTATTTGTTTAAGCACTAAGCAACTATGAAATGCACTGCAATAAAACTGTATTTCATATTAAGATATCAAGATATTAAGATTAGGCAGTATTGCAACAATACGTTTTTTTCTTTTTTTTCCCTAAATATGTGTAAACACTGTAGAGTATATTACAGGAACACTCTGGAGTTTATCGCAGCAACAATTTTGCCAGGAGGAAAAAAAAAATCTCGTAATTCCAACAGTGTGATAGAAAATAATAATAATAATTCTATCCACCAAAAATATCTACATTAAATAAATCTTTTTAGTTTCAAATGCATCTGCACCATAGGCCTTCAAAATTTCAGGTCCTTTTCATTGGGTCAGTGGTGTGTAAAATATCCCAGGAACTAAAAACTTAAGAGGGCTGCTCTGGCATCATGGTCTCTTAATTTCAGGAAAGTTAAAGTGTATGTACACGTACACTTAAATGTAAAAGTTAATCATTAACATATTAAACAAAACAGGCTTAAAATCACTATTTGTATTACAATGGCTTCATAAAAACCATTTTGATGAGTTAAAGATGCATGGACATCTGATAATCCAGGGTTAACCTGTCACGAGACCCGTGTGTGATGTTCAGGGGTTAAAACAAAGATGCGCACGAGTGAGTCGCTGTTTCCCTCCACAGACACGATGCGCTCTTCCACACAGTGCACTCGCTCATCCTTGTAGGACCTCAGTCAGTGGTCAGTGTACACACACAGACACACACACACACACTTTGCATCCTCTCCCCGCGGAGGCTGCTCTTCAGCTCCCGGCGCGAGAACAACTCCCCAACTTCACTTCACGTGCGCTCAAGACGCCGCGCGCACACACTCACATTCTGTCACATTCATCGACGGTAAGCTCACGCAAGAAAACCTCTGTCTGACTGACTGTCTCTAAGAAGAAGAAGTAGAAAGAGAGAGAGAGAGGGCGAGAGAAATAGAAAAAGAAAGAGAAAGAGAAAGAGAGAATTTCTCTTCATCGAGCTGCTTATTTTCTCTGTCACGCGTGTATCATCCGCTGTGTGGTGAAAAGCGCAGACCTGCGTGGGACCGATTTCCCGTCGCTGCAAGGAAACACCAGCCGTCCTCTGAAAGGTAAAAGTTACCTCACGCCTCTTCAATATGATGTCTTTGTAGGTTATGCCTGTTTGTTCTTCTTTCTTTTTTCATTTGTTTACATTAATACATACATTTATGTGAAGTGACAAACTCATAAAAACGGGTGGTGGGTGTTTGTAATTCATGTTTTCAGTGGCTGTTCATGAACACCAACGTGAAATTTGTATTTACGTGCAGAACATACTGTTATTTTTGTTTAAATTATAAGTGAATATGATTAGATATAATTTATCAGTCTCATACGTATTGCTCAGCAGTAGCTCAATTAGTCGTGTGATACCTGTTGATGCCTCTCATAACACTCATTAAAGTATCTATAGCTACAGGTCTAATAATTACCTCCCTTGAAAGAAAGAAACACAAAAAAACCGTTGCACATTCCTGATAAAAAAACATTTCTAATCCATTGCAAGATTAATGGAAAAAAGAAAGCAAAATAATTAAATTGTCATTTATTTTTTTATAATTGACCACCTATGTAATTTAAGCTGCTATTATCCTTCTGATATACAGAAGTACAAAGATTTTGCCTGGAGAAACTGTGGAAGGAAGTTTAGAGTTTTGCTTGCAATCTAATTGGTCATTGTTAAGGTGTTTCATATTACATTTAAGACAGGACTTACAAATATGTTGAGCGCAGAATAATACAATAATTGGTTTTGGTTAGCATGCAGCCTACTTATTTTTTCAACAATATATCTGTCTGATAAAGAAAATGCAGATTATAAATTCTTATTGTCTTTCTACTTTGATAGTGATTCAAATCGACTACATGATAAAACATTATATTAATAATGGATATTCGTATGTCAGAAATATATTCATAACTCGATAGCAATAATTGTGCATATAGTATAAATTATGCAGTATAAATAGCTGTAGATCTTAATTTCTTTTACTGTAACGCTACGCATTTCTTACTTGCAAATAATTAATTGTGACGCAAAATGTTTGGTAATATACGCAAACAATACACTGGTTTTTCCTCAATCAAAAAACCTATTTACACCCAATATTGAACAAAAGCTAATAAACAATTCAGTACAAAATTCTGAATATCGGTTAAACTGATTATCATTCTTTCCAAATAGTTTTTATATGTTAAGCTATATACTGATAATGTTTTTATGAACTATACTGTACTATACAGTAGCTTTCAATCCTTCATTGTCCCTATTGACAAAAGTCTTGTACTTAGTTGGTCATGCTCGTAGAAATTAACATCTAAAGTAATTTACACTACGCATACCAATAAAGGAACATTTATCATGTGTCATCTATATATTGAATATAGGTTTGATTGTAGCTGTGTACAATCTTCATGTGGATATTCAAATAAAATTTCTGCTGCACTTCAGTGTAGCATTTTGAAATTATATATTCTAAGCAATGTTGGAGATTTACAGTAGACTTGAGACAATGATAAAAAGATCAATATTCAGTGTGTCTATCTCAAACCATAGTATTTCATTCATAATAAAGTGCAGTATGACTCAATCTTGAATCTACCATTCCTGGAAGGCAAGAATTGAAATGTTCCCCGCACATGCACCTCAGAAACTTAATAGCACTACTCAGAGACCATGTTTAAATTGAGTTGATCCAAGAAACGTGTTATTGAAATTGCTATACTTCACACTTGTAAATGTGTTATTTCTCAGTAATGGGTAATCATGAGCGCTGTTCCCGCATTCAGATGCATCTGATGTCCTTACAGAGGAGTTTTATTGCAGATGATAGTCTTTGCACTAGTTGAAATACCTGGAAATGGGCCCAGGAACAGGTGCCAAACAACACAATTAAGGGATCAATAGGGTGATGAGACAGCTGGAGAGAGAAAGTGAGAGAGAAAGATGGGGTGGGGGGATCAGGTGGTAGAGAGAGGCAGAGAAACCAAAAGAGATGTTGTAATTAAGGCTAAATGGGGGTGAAGAGACACCAGAGAATGCATCCAAGCGGTAATTTGTTTTTTATTGAATATATTTATCAACATTAAATGACTTTTTTATTTTGGAAACAGGAAAGTAACTTTAGCCCGGGCTGGCCGCATACATAAATCTGATGATTCAACGAAGCAGTGAGCAGCTGTTGTGCTCATGAGGACATTTTCCGAGCGCAGGGGTAGTTGATGGATCATGGCCGTATCGCACTCATTGAAATTGATTACCAATATGCATCATTTGTTTTCTTTATTGCACCTTTCCTCATTTAGAAAGAAACTCAAAAATTTAATAACATCAGTCACTCACTATGAGTTCTGGGATATATTACATCTTACAAATAATTACCACTGGAAATTATGTTTTATTATTATGTTGTTTGTTTAGAATCAGTTGCGCTTTACTTTTCAAGTAGAGCTCATCAGTGTGATTGCTCAACTGCTGCTAAAAGGCATTATGGCATGTTGGGAAAAATAGTGTTTATTGCTCGTGAAACATGGTAGTCAATATCTGCTGTATATGAAGACACCATGTACATTTAGAGTCAGGTCACACTATTTTGGATTGTACCTGTCAAACATTGAAGCCATGCAGCTTGCTGCATGTTACTACTGAATGTGTTCTATAGTAGCATTTGTATTCTGAGCGTGTGTGAGCAGAGACCCTTTCATGACCCTTGCAGTAGCCATATAAGTTCACAAGAGATAGTGGTCTGATCCCTTCCTCTGAAGTTACAGACAGTCGCACAAATCTCTTGAGTGTTGCTCAAGATTGAAGCTTTATCAACTGCTCAGGTGTGCCAGCCTGCAGGAGGACCTCTGAAATGTTTTATTGCTGCTGGAGATACCTATAAGGCAGCGACAGTGTATCACTTATTCGCACCAGCAGTGTGCTGATTTAGGGGTGTAATTTCTTAATTATACTTCTTTAATTAAGGCACGGAAGGAGGTTATTGCATTGTTCTACTTAATTCTCTGTTAGTCTTTTCATTCAAAATATAACTCAATAACTCAGGATGGTGCCTGTTTTAATGTTGTTGTTTTTTTTGGTCAAATTTGATATACTGATACAATAGACAATTTAGAATGAGGATAACAATGCATCAGTTTTCCCACAATCAAGCTGTCTGGATGAAAATGGCAGGTCTCTATCTGAACTGTACCTGGGAGGTTAGTTTTGACAAAGCAATTATGCCAGATGTATTTGACTTTGGTGACTTCACGTTTTTTACAGCCCTTTCATGTTCTTTCCTGGGTGTGTGTGACTTTTTTTTAATAACAAACTGAGATGTATTGATGGAATCCTTTTCTGTAGTCTAGCGTGTGGTTTAAGCCTTTAAAGTATGTTCTCTAAATGTGACTAATTTTTAGTATGTATGGCTGTAATAAGTATAACCAATGCTGGACAAAATAAGTGTATGGACACATTTTGCGCTGAACTAAAGAAACTAAAGCTAAAGCAGGTCTAAACTAATCAGAACAAGAGCAACAGTGTTAAATAGCATGTACAGTGGCTATGTTTAATCCATAATTTAAAATAAATTTAAAATATTTTATATTCTAGTTTTCTTAGTTTACACTCCTGAAAGTCACAGTCCAACATTCCAACTTGAATATTTCAGTTAATGAAAGTTCAGAGGTCCAGATGAATGGTTTATCTTGTAAAGGTTTGCAGTGATGTGAATGTTTTTTTCTTTTACACTGTGTGTAGCACACATCATTAAGCCATAGACTAATTATTAATACTAATTCTTGTATGTTTTCTATGTACTATACATTCACATAAATGCAAGTCAAGGAGAAGAGCCAAGCATGGCACTGGGAAAAAAGAAAACATTGCGGATTCATTTTCTGTAGTTGAGGTGAAGGGTCTGATATACAGTATGGTGCATAGGGTTCATAGGTGGCTGTCTGCATTATGAAGTTGTAATTTTTTTCTTTTTAAGGATCAAAAGAAATTGCAAGATACTGTTCTCTATGCAAGGTCAGACTTGTCAACAGACAAATATGGATATCACATACACATTGCATTTATTTAAAGGAATTGTTCTTGGAAATCCCGGGTTACATTTCTTGGAACCTTAATGGCTGAAAAAGAAGAAAATATTTGAATTTTCTTCTCAGCGGAGGCATCATATTGTCAAATTGGCAGTGCGTAGGTGGCTAACCTCGATAAACTGATAGAAAAGGGGGATTGAAAAATGAAATGAAAATGTAGGTGCCAAAATACTGATTATTCCTTATTCCATTAAGAGTCAAACATAGATATGAACCGTACTTGAGTGAAAGGTCGCGTGATAGTGTCTTGACATTTCTTGTGTGCCGGAGGTCACCTCAGCTTTAATATCAGTACAATGAAGTTGCCAATGTTTTCGCATGCTGCTTGTGACTCCAAAGTGACATTGCTAGGTCCCCAACAGGTGGCTGTGGCCAGTTTTGGAGGGCAAGGAGTAAAAAGAAAAAAAGGCGTGAGTAAAAATTGGCTTGGTCAGTAACTATATTGGAGACTGCAACAGAATACATTGTTTCATTTGAATCATGCGCATTACTTACATCAGCAAGGGTCAGGTCTTCATTCAGTTTAAATAAAAGTCATGCAATCCATTTCTTTCTGCTAAACAAGATGGAAATATGAGTGTTTTTCCTGTATCTCTAGTTTTTTGTGACGGGAACAGTTTTACCAGATACGGAAATAGTCTTATCTGTAGTATAATAGTCTAATCTTATAAATGCAGTAAATGCAGTAAATAATAATAATAATAATAAAAGCTAACAAATATAAGGACAACAATATAATTTTGTTAAAAGGACAAAAATATAATTTTGAAAAAAAAAAAAAAATGAATGGCTAGTAAGCAATACTTAAATATTTTCAATTCACTTGCCATTGCCAAACAATTTTGAACTTCTACACATTCAGAGGGCAGTGGTGACACCAGAATGAAAATATTTATGTTTCTGCTTAGCTAAAAATACAGAATTATATTAAAGACACATGCTTGCACTCTGTCCCTGACTACATACATTTAAATAGTAATTTATTATTAATAATCAAACAGCTTGAATGTCTAAGTTCCTTGGTTTACTGTATTTGATTTTCCATTCTAGTCTAATGCTATATTAAATTTGTTTAAACTTTCACAATACACAATGCATATAGTCGCTATCCATGATACATGGATGCTGCATTTTTGCATTGCGATATATTGTTACACAATATATTGTTACACCTATATAAAATAACTCAATAGTTAGAGTATATGAAAAAGTTTTTTTTTGTAATGCGAATGTCTTTGATTTTAGAAGTTCATATGCAGTAAACTGGGATTTTAATAAGGTCACTTTGACTGGATTTTCATGATAAAGGGTAATTTATCTCTGTGTTTTGCTGCCTGACCTCTATGCGTTAAGTAGAAACAACGGAGATGTTACGAGTGTTCTTATCATTCATTTATTGCTTTGGTTTTTCTCTCTCAGCATTCTATAGGTTTCTGTTGATTTGTAATTGCTCAGCTTCCTTTGTAATTACTAGTTGGTTGTACAAATCCAAAAGAGACGGAGAACATCCCGATTTCTGTGTGTGTGTTAATGTTATGCCTGCAAACTAAAATCAATACTGCAATGTATTGCACATCCCCTACTCTTCCCAGAATTTCTAATAGTGGATTTTCTGGCCATGCCCATGACTTTATTTTTAACAGCTGCAGAAAACTTCCTTAAAATTAAGGACACCAGAAAGAATAAAAGCTGTATAGCCAAAGAGTGGCATCTGTGATGGAACTGGGAAGTGAGAAATGAACAGGCGAGTGAACTGGGATTGACTAAAATGCTCAGAAAGACAGCAGTACTGATTTGACATGGTCTTTGTTGATGTTGAAGAACATATCTGTGTGTGTGGTAGCTTTCTGTTCATCTTCTCACTGATGCAGTTTTCTTTGTATCAAGAAACAGCATTGCACATTTTGATCATTTTCATTTTGATCATTTTAAATTACTCAAATATCCAACAGATAAATCTACCAAATCCTGTGGTGGCTTTTTTTGGGTCTTTATTTTAAGTGTACCAGGAATCATATCATATGGCTTCATTATAATGAAGCCATATAATATGATTTATGAAGTAAAGACATTCTAGGAAAATACACTTGATACACTTGATCATCTGTGCTCCTGCTTGCTCTTTATACTCTTTATATGTTTACACATTAGTCTGGCAGCACAACAGCAAGTGGGTATTGGCAATAAATTTATGTCATAGATATAATTAATTTTGGATTTTCTGCTGGCAGTATATTCTGCTGCCAGTGTTCATGTGGCAATGTGTATGTAGTGAATGTTGTATTATGCACGGTATTGCAACATTTAACCAGTATGAGTGCATCAGATTATCTGACACTGACACTGATAGTATTGGAATTTGACAATTTGTAGGGATGAACCAAATTTCTAGTTTTAATTAAATCTAAAATAATCTTTGTTGAATTGATTTTGCTGAGAAAAAATATCAGGTTCACTTTTGATGAGATGTGAGGTGATGGTGAAATGTACTTTTTGTTTGTGTCTTAGTTGTGCATTAAAGCCCCCATTCAAAGAAGCAAGTACAGATGAGCTTAAATTAGACACATGCTTTTGAAATGGTATCTATAGAGATTTGTAGTATTCCGTTGTCACACATAATAAGGTTTAGCAAAACCTCTATTTTGGTATATTGATTGTTTAAAATGAGTATTTCATTGCTTGATGACGTGCAATTGCACTGACTTAGCTCTTTACAGTTAGAATGTTTTTTTTTAAAGAAACGTATGCTAGAATCTTTATTTTTTTTATGTGCATTGAATGAACGACGTGTTGTAATAACTTTGATAAATATTATACAATGAAATTGTTATTTTCTAAGCAAAAGCTCATTTTAAATGTTCTATTTCAGTTTTCTGCCCAGAATTTTTGGATTAAGCTTCAGCCCAGAATTGTTCATTTCGGTGCATTGCTATTACAAATAAAAATAGTTAAAATGCCATATGTTGTAGAAGTGTCCTTTAGGTTGTAGTTTAAATTACATTCAAAGTGTGTTGCATCTCTTAGCAAGTTTCGTCGTGCTCTCGCAACCGCATTAAACCTCCCCAACAGCAATCTGTTGCCCATTCTGTGGGGACTACGGAGTTAGTAGGGGTGAAAATTGCCCTTTCTCTGGGTGATAATTTGCTGAAAGCCTCTCCATTTGACATTATAGGTGGATATGAAGTCAGTGCTGGCTCTTTGGGCCTCGTATATTTGTCTCCTGACCTGTGGTGGCAGTGCAGGGTGATGCTTTCTCCCCCCTAGACACAGTGGTTTTTGAGAGAGGTGAAAACCAGCTGTCTGTCACCATCTGCCTTTCTATAAAACCTCAGCCTCTCCCAGCTGTGTGCCATGTGACATTCAAAATGTTTTTGGCACCTTTTAATGGGAAGCAGCACAGGAACAATGTGTATGAATTGGAGCTGTGTTCTTTACTCGTTTTCAGGCATATGGGTTCAGAGGGACTTCTTCTAGAGGCTTTGATTGGCTCACACTTGTATTGCTCCAATAATCAGAACTGGAGAACAGAGAGATTTCTTATTAAGATGAGGGGATACCAAGCATGCTTTTAAACAATGAACAATTTCAAGACTCACAGACGTTTTGTATATTATTCTTTGGAATGAAGTGATTTGAAATGTAATAGGTTTTAATCTGACATGTCAGGCAGGAAATTGTGCAGTCAGGCTTCAACACTCCAACAGTATTGAGGTCAACAGAGTATTTGAAAATTTGAAATCAGAAACAATATAGGTGCGTTGTATATAGATACAGACTCTGGAGAAATATATTAACCTTCTTTGAAAGGCGTGATGACATCAGGATATTTGATGAGTGGGTGCTAAAATGAAAAACGTATATAGCTGGAAGCTTTTCTAGCTAACAGTTTCAATTCACTCAGAAGGCTTCCTTGTGGACTAGAATTGTAATTAAGTTTGGGACTTCAGTCAGATATCTCTAACTATAGAAGCTTGATTTAAATACAGTAGAAAACAGTTGAGCTCTCACATCAGTATATTTGTGAAATTCCAGACAAAGTTTGATCAGAACTCACTTTATTTCATCCTTGAACTTGTATATTTGATTGGACATGGACTTAAATGTATGCTGTGTTTGAAAGCTTTACTGTCTTGGATTACTGAAATTATATAAATAGCATTAATGGAATTGACTGTATTCTGTGTACTGTATTTATGTGTTTGTCAGTCCTTGAGTTGAAATATGCTTTTCTTAACGGCAATTTCTTGTCTTTGTCGGCAGACGTTTGAGGTAGATGTTTACCTACATAGCTTTATGTTTAAACAGACATAATTGTCAGAAATATATTTAATGTTGTTTGATGGGATTGAATGTTTACTCTGATTGGTGTTCATTCATAGGATACACAAAAAGCCCCCAGCGCAAATTTATACTTGAAACACAAAGTTTTTTCCAAGTTGCCCACAGACCTTGAAATTTATCTGCCATGCATATTTAAACACCTTTGCCTTATTAATCTGAAGACGCAAAGGTCAGATGTGCCTTTAAACACCAAATTTTAATGATATGCTATCATTGACAAGGCATTAGCTTACATGTTTAGCGTGGCTTGTAGTTATTAGCAGTGTATTAAAGCATTCCTGGTGTGAGTTTACACAAGCATCGGCAAGGTGGAGATGGCACTGCATCAAGATTACGGAACTGAGGAGCAAGCGACCATTGGCACTCTGACCCTTATCATAGTGTCCTCTCATCTTTCCGCTGTGCTTTCCTTTTCCCTTCATTTCTCTCTCCAGCCCACAGCCACTTGTAATTACATCATCTCTCACTTCACTCCCCAGCGGCACATCAGCAAAGTGTTCTTACAACAAGGCAGGACTCATCGTGCCATGGTTAAGAGCTGAAGCCTGTTTCTCACACTGTTTAGCAAAGACTGTCAAAATATCTCTTCACTGATGGTCTCAACCAGGGGCCCTGCTATTTCAGAGTTGTTATTGCTTTACGTTAAGCAGATTGACATTTGGCTGTTTCTAAATAGAAATTGGCAGGTAAAGATTAACATCAGATGGGAGTCAACCCAAGCTATGACAGATTTTATATTGATGATGAAAAGAGGTCTGATCGTGATGTAATCGTTATTATAGAAATGAGGAAAAATCCCATTAGTCATGATCGAGTATTTGCATCGGGGTGTTAATTCCAACTGGATTAAATGATGCCCTGCAGCTCTCTTGTGAAAGTGTCATTCATTATCAAGTTGAATTCTCATTGCCCTCTGACTGCCAGTTAAGTAAGAGGCTGTCTCATTCATATTAGCCATTGAGCCTAATGTTTATAGAGCCCTGCTAGCTTGCTGAATAAGTTGTGCCACTTCACTTTTCTTTTCTCTTTTTCCTGTTCTACATGTTGAACACATTGCTTGCTGATCTTGACCTTGGTAGAATGCATCATTGAAATGAAAAAATGTTCCAATGTTTTGGCATTGAAACATAAAGAAATTCGGAACGATGGAGCTGAAATAGCTGAAATGAGAGCCTATAGTATGGGTAGACAATGACTACCCTATTGTTATATATGTGGTTTCTCTTGACGGCATGTCGTTTTTCTAATTCAGACATGAGTAATTACAGCTGGACTTGCCTAGCTAATAGTGACCTACAAACAGCTGAAATTGGAGCAGTATAAATTAAGTGGCCATCTAACGGAGCCCTCAATTATGCTCTCCATCTATTTTTTTTAAGTGTCCTGAAAAGAAGCAGTGCATTGCTACGCAAAATGAATCAGCATCATCACAGAACTGTTTGAGATTGTTTTTGTAAAGTATAATTTATTTATTTTTTATAATATTTATTATTTCCCTTGGTTTCTAATGATAACTTGTGTTTCCTTTCTTCATATTATGTTTTTCACCGTCATTGTGTTTTGGGCAAAGAAGGTTAGGACCATTATTTCATGTGTGTCCCAAGACATTGCTATCTGATTCTTTGTAGATCCTCGTTTTAAACATTGCTCACAGTAACATATCCTCATTTATACACAGTATTGTGAAATTTCACAATTCTCAACACCACAGCAGAGTATAGGTAACTATTAATAACAAACAAACCATCCTCAAAATTATTTAAAATAATTAAATTGTCAGTAATAAAAAAAGCAAAGGACAAATACAATAGTATAAAAACATACAAATTAAGCAAACTGTGCTTCAAGGTTTTTTTATGCAAGTCTCAAGCAGTTAGCCAATGAATAATCAAATGTAAAATAAAACAGCATAGTCTTCACTGTAAGAATTAAACTTTCTTTGTTTCTTATTAATGCTACAAAAGTCCTTCACTCAAGAGCAGTGTGTGATTTTGAATTTGTCTTTTGTTGCTTGATTAATATTAAGATTATATTATAACATTAACAATCGCAGCAGGAATATTAGCCCGCTGCCACTTTAAGAGCAGCACAGATCTAATTTACTGTTACACTCGTATTTTCATTCTCAACTGTTTGTTCATTTATTAGATGACTGACGAAGGTGTACGTGAATAATAACTAAACACTGCGTTTTGACACATATTTGTGTGTATTTGACCATTTAAGCGCACAGCTTGAGCTAAAGATGACTTTACATGTCCGTGTTGTGTTCCGTCTCTGAGCACAGGCACAGATATCCTCATAAGGAAGCGCAAATTCTCTTTAACACTTTTAAAAACACAAATAAATCTAATATACTTCAATAAATCAAGCACGTCCAATTTTGCAAAAACCACGTTACATGATTTTACTGATTTGCACGTGAAATTGGGCTTTTATGGAGGAACAACAGCGCACCGCTGGAAAGGGGGTGGAATGGGGCACAATAATCATTTTATCTCGATTATTGTATTTTCATAATCGTTTGAGACCGAAATCGAAATTAAAACTGTTTTTCGATTAATTGCACAGCCCTACAAACAAGATCAAACTACACCACCGCCAACTGTATGACAATGAGATGTTCTAAAATATTCAAAACATTTCTACTACCATACATTTTAAACAATCACTTTTTTCACTTATGTTCTATTCATTACCTCTTCATGTTGATAGTAGCATGTGTGCCTAAGGTTTATGGCTTGCTGCAGTTTGTTTCCTAACCCCTCGCTTTCGAATATCTGTCATGTTTTCTTCTTTTTTCCCCCACAGTAATTTTACTCGATTTGTTATAAATCAGGGAAATAATCACATAATCAATCACCAGACATTTTGTATTAATTTTGTTGTGAAGAACACAGTATGCGCCTGGTAAAATCAGAGCACATTTTACTAAATGGGCCTTTGGGAATAGATTAGGTTAATATACTGTTCGTATAATGAGCAATAGTACAAATATGAAGTGCTATTCTTGCATGGACACTGTGGTTTGTTCTTTGTTTTGGATTAGTTAATAATTGCAGGGATAACACATTATTTATTATAAATTATGCTCACCTTTGACACAGAAACACTAAAATGTAAAATAGTATGACTAAAGTATAAAAAGTGTAAAAAATAAAATACGGCATTGATTACAAGAATTGCCAGAGCTTGCTTATTTAGCTAGAACTTGGCATGCAGAACAAGTTTTCTTGCCAATTTCGAAATTCTCTAAAAATGAATGTAGTGTTTGATTTGAATTTCAAAACTCTTTTTTTATTATTTGTCTGCACCTCTGATATTAAGAATACCTTGACGTTTTTCTGTGGTCCATCATCATGTTTCAAATGCATTCAGGCATGACACACTGCACGTGTCATAACCAGCCAGGAAGATTATTGTGCTAAATGAGCGGCATTAACGTCTTTGATAAATTGTTTTTAAATCTGCTTGTAATTTCATTGGCAGTAAATTTCCACAACTCAGAGAGCAGTCATCTATTCCTCAATATCAGCTTACATGACCCCTCCCAACTTGGCTTCTAACTGTGTTAGCTCCTAAACTAAAGTGGTCATTAGGTGCTTTTTTTTCTCTACGGCTCGGCAAGTAATGTTGGTAAAATGCTAATGCTTAATAATGATCCCTTCGTCCATTTCTGGATTACTTTTCAGCTGAATGGCAATGCATCAAAACATAAAGCATTTTGAGGCTCATTAAGGAGGCATTATACGATGAGGTCTGCGGAGCGGTCATACGGGCCTGGTGATGGATGTGAAAGCGATCCGCTGCTGAAACCCGGTTAGGTCAAATCTCTGCGGTAAAGAGGGCTGCTCTTTGACATGAGGAGGAGGAGGAGGAGGGCCCGCCACCGGACCCAGCCCATCAGAGCATCATTAGTGTCCACTTTGAGCCAGTGACAGGAATTCCATTCCAGACTGAACTTCAGACCTGAGTGTGGGGTGCTGATAGCTTGCAGAATCACACGCATAGGAGTAATAAAGGGCTTTATGCAGTGTTGATGCTGTCTTCCAGCATATATGCAGAAGTATTTATTTTCAAAATCGATTGGTTACCTGAATGCCTTTGTAAAATAGCTGATATGTGCACAGTGACTGCACAGCATATGCCATATTGATATGCCTAACAGTAACTGTAAAGAATCTACAGTTATACTGTGCTTAAACCTGACATGAGCGACAATCTGTGATGTGTGAAAACTAAACCGATCCCTGTATAATTAACAAAGCAGTCTATACTGGAAGCATGCTCTGCACAGTCTGCATAGTACATTATAGTTTGTAGCTTAGTGTCAGATTTCATGCTGCAGATATAACACTGTCTAAAAGGTACAGCAGAATCTCCAATGTATATACCATATTGCCAGCAATACTATAATTAATATATTTATTTTTGTTTTTTTTTACTCAATTTCCAGTATTATTCAAAATCCTCTTGTCTTGAAGAAGTCTTACCATCCTTCTCTAGAGATTTATTGTCTACTTAACAAACCTGTGTGCTAGTTTTATTGATCAATATTAGAGCCAAATCCTCCCATGGACTGCTGTAGGCTTAAAAAACTCTTTGCCGGACACACCATAATCAGTCCACATGCCTTTGACAATTGATTTTAGATACTCTTTCCCTAGACTTGTGATTATCTATCTGAGGTTAATGCAGTAACAAACATTAGCATGCTCTTCTGTCGAGTTAGGGTGGTTTGTTTTGCCACGGAAGAAACCCAAGACTGCTTTTTTAAGTTATCTGTCAGGGCTCCTCTTTAGTCAGTAGAGCACAGTAGCAGAAATATGCATAATTACCTCGACTCCTTTTTCTCTGACCTCTCAGAAGTCTGTGCTAAAAGCAGACAGTCTCTTCCTGGAGTGTCATACCCAGCACTTCCCCTCTCTTTTAATTTTCTATATCAGGGTCACATTGCAACAGTGACAGAATATGCTTTTTATTATGGCATGGCAGGCGTTTATGGTGCTAAAATTGGTCTTTTTATAGTATCTTAAGTTAGATTTTATCAACATTGTTGATCTGACAAGTTGTTCCACGTTGTCACATACGCCTCATTACCATAATTACTTAATTGATGAATACTCCCCTTATTAGGCATGAAAACCTTTGTTTTGACTTCAGTTCTGAAACAAATATCAGCTTTAGAAAATGTGTCTATGTCCATGTAGATATGGCTTTGCGACTAGTTTTGTTGTCAGTTTCTGAGTCGTGAATGCTGTATTTTTGTGTTCGCAAGTATCACAAAATACTGGCCAAAGCTGGCCAATATGGCTCCTTTCCCCATGTATTTGGATCCAACTTATGTCCCTTGTCTCTAATTTTAAGAGCCTGTTTGCTTGTTTATTTCTCCTGGTGTGGGCGCAGTAGTCTTCATTGTTGTCAGCTATGTCAGTTGAGTGTTAAAGAAAAGACTGGGCTTGGAAGCTGTGGTGAAGAAACACTCCTCTGAAACCCTGCTCACCCGCTTGTTTTACGATGCTTCATAAAAGTGTCATCATTGGTGTCAATGCAATGATGTCCTCTGCGTCCTCTTTCTGCAATTTGTGACAGCTTATATTGCTCAAAACCACACGGCTTCAATGAAAGCCTCAAGGCCGCTACCCCTTCTGCCCCGTAACTACTTGTCCTATTGGTTTGTTTTTGATTGGTGTGCTCAAAATGATTTAAACTTCCAAAATGCCCAGCTTGTAAGATAGGGAGTATTAAACCTTCTGTATTCATGGCTTACTACAAAAAGGCATGAATTCTTCCTGCCCAAGACCAAGAGAAAAGATGTGCACCTTACTTCCCTTCATTTGCTTGGAATTCTCCGGTCATCTTTTGATTTGAACCTAATATAAGCAAAGAGCTTTTTTGTGTGTGTGTGTGTGTGTGTGTGTGAGCAAAGCATGTGGATACAGTCCAAAATATTGATCTACATGATTTTTCATATATTATTAAGGATAGCAGACTGCCTCATTCTCGACCAGATGACACTGGCTTGTTATTTATGGATTAGATAGCTTATGAATGCAGTTATACTGTGCGTATGGACGAGAATTTGAGCCAAAAATTGATACCGTAAACCACACTATGCATCTTTAGATGCTTGAGGTAGAGTCTATATTTTCCTCTTAAAGATTTTGTATTTCTGTAAACCATGAAAGAAATTGAATAACAATAATTTTGTTTTACTGATAAGGCCTCTATTTCTTTTTAATACTATTGAAGACTGAATCATATTTAAGACAATCGGTGTCACTTTACAAGTACACATAGGCTCCAAATAAAAGTGTAGTGCAGTACATAGTTGTAGTATGCATATTTATCAATGTAATATTGACTTTTTTTAAACAAACTTTATGTGCAAAAGACAAAACAAAACATCATGAGGTGTGAAAAATTATTGAAAATAACTTTTTTTTTTTTTTGGTCTGTGTCTAACAGTGTTTTACATGAGATGTTAGTCTCTCACTGTCTGTATTATTCATAGAGCAGGCAATTCTGTACAATCTGTTTGAGAGTGTAGAGTGTTTTTCTCTTTTCACCCAGGACAAATTTCTTGGAAAATTTTATATTATGTTATAATAAATTGGATATATAAATTATAAATAAATACATGCATATATATGTATATACTGTATATTTATTTTATTGTGTGTGTATGTGTGTATCACATTTGTATTTTAGCTGCAATATGCTTAGCACACATTAGTTGCACTTGTTGTCTTCTGAATTTTTCCTTGTGCATCTCATTACACATCGACTGTAACAGACAAAGTTCTTTCTGGCAAGAGGCATCACTATCAAACAGTGTTTACATTTAAATATGATTAAGCCTGAATCATTTCATGTGCATGCTGCTTTTTTATTATGCCAAAGTATCTGACTCGGTCAAATTGTCATATTTCCAGAGTTTTTTTTTTGTTAACAACTTTTTATAAAATTTTCTTCCTGAAACAGCAGTAACAAACAAAATACAACTGTGCAAATTCAGAACCCACAATAAAATTATTTTCACATGGATTCCAGAAAATACGACACAACATCAAACGCTGAATGACACAAACTTACAGTTTCCATACTAGATCCATGCACACAAGAAGTTGAGGATTCCACCGAGACAATGTCCAACAAACACACAGTCCAGGTTCGTCCGTCCATTGTGTCAGCACTCCAACGGTTGACTAGCAATTTTTTGCTGCTGTGAGAGCAGCTAACAGTAAAGATCTTTGTTGGACGGACAAGGTGAAGTCCCAAAAGTCATTCATGAAAAAATGGCACGGAGTCAAACATATCTCAGTACCCAACAAATATAATATAATAATATAATATATATCCTGTGAGAGCTGAGACCAAAAGGATGAGAGAGAAGGGCGCTTCCCCCAAAAAAATAACGGAGTGTCTATTTACACTAAGTGCAAATAGCCCATCTTGTTGGCAAAGGCTATTTACACTAACTCCGCCCACTAACGTGTGATTGGGTTAGTCAACAATAATAAAAGAAGTTACTTCAACATCAGTTTCAGTGGTGTAGATGGTAAGGCACATGCTTTTTGACGCGATTGACCCGAGTTCGAGCCCACCTTTTGCCAAACATTTTTTTCTCCCTTTTCAAATCTCATATCGTATCAGAAAGGCATTTATTTTCAATAAAAATGAAGGAAATAATCAAAAAGTTGAAAATAAAGTATCGGGTAGGATTAGGGTAGGTGTAGGGAGGGCTTTATTGTCCCAATAAGGTGGCATCCATTTAATAAAAATTTGAATTAAAATGATAATTTACACTCAGTACGTTATTATTGCGTACTGTTTTATAATGTACTACAATACTGAGGTGCAGATAATTTCCACTATTTGCAATAAGTAGTATAAATAGCAGAAAATCTTGCTATTTTAACAGTGTAAATAGAATCTATAGCTATTTTCACTTAGTGTAAATAGCATATCGTTAAAAAATACTGCTATTTTCACTGTGTAAATAGAATACATTGCTATTTGCACTTAGTGTAAATAGAATCCATCGCTATTTGCACTTAGTGTAGATAGCATCTGTCACTAAAAAAATATGCTATTTGCACTTGGTGTAAATAGCATCTATTGCTATTTGCACTTAGAGTAAATAGCGTCTATCTCTATTTACACTTAGTGCAAATAGCCGCTGCCAAAAAATAATGCGAAAACGTGCCCTAAAGATCCTTGCGAACAGAGATTACTCTTAGGAGAAGATGACAGATTCATATTCAGAAAAAAAAAAATACTTTGAGAGTGTGATTCCTTTGGTCCAGATATATCTAGGATATGCGACATTACAGAATTCGTATCTGCACCCAATACAATTTCAAAATCTGAAAATTTCAAGAGATAGAAAAAGTAAGGTCAGGAGTACAAGGGGCATAAACTGAAAGAAATACAATATTCCTATTCTCCATTATTGTTTTTATATGTGTTATTCTACCATCTGTATCACAACCTTTGTCTAAAATAGTAATATTTAAAGTCTTCCGCAACAATATTAGGACACCCTTGGTTTTAGTATCCGAAGATGAGTGAGATACCACTTCATAAAATTATTATTACACCTGTGTATATCCTCCTCTTTCAAATGGGATTCTTGAACTAACACTATATCAGTCTTTCTTCTTCGCAAAAGATCCAGAAAACCTGTATGTTTGTGAGGGCCATTTAGGCCTATTACAACTCAGAATATTAAATGTCAGTCATAGGTATCGAACATAATTACTGCATAAAAACAAAATACAAGTTTGAGAATAAAACCAGTTGAGTCTACCATTAAACCACCCCCCACCCTTCCCATCACTATTCAAAAAATATATAAATACATTCCCATGAACTATGGCAGATCAAACCAAGAACAAACCTTGATCTGCCAGCACCCCTTAATATGGTCCGTGGCGTCAACAAAAACCTGCACATCACTGAAGCACCAACATTGGCCCCATAGTCACATATTGACTAGGTAGTATCTCTATTTAAAAAAAAATATATATAATAAAATAAAAAATATAAATAAATAAATAAATATATCAATAAATAAAAAATGGAGAGAGAGAGAAGGAATACAACTAGAAACATAAATAAAATAACATCATAATCAGTAAGCGATACTGCATGCACAATGAACTATGAATTAAATAGTGAACATTAAAGTGAACAGTGAAAGACACAGTCACCTAACTATTTAGAGCATCTCTTCTCCGATTAGACAGCAAATGGAGTTCACTGAGAGTCGGTGGATGAATGGGATCTGAGATAAACTCTTGCTTCTTCTGGGGAGTGTAGCATTTTAGGTTCACCTTGATTGTGAAAGACCTTCAGCGTTGCAGGATAAAGAAGAAAATTCTGGATGCCAGCTTCTCTCATTTCCTTCCTAATTGGTGCAAATGCACTTCTTCTTTTTGCGGTGACCAGATAAAAATCTGTAAAGAAAGACAGCGTTGATCCGTCGGAAGTTTTCACCAGGGTATGAAGTTTGGCAGCTCATATATATGAGCTCCCTGTCCGTGTACTGCAGCAGTTTAAAGATGAAACCCCGTGGTTTAGCGCAATCTGAGGAGAGCCTTGTGTACACGCGATGCGCTCGCTCCACTTCAATCTCTTTGCCCGCCAGAGACGGGAGCCACGTCAGTAGCGATCTTTTCAAAAAGCCCATAGGGTCGTTTTTTTCGGAACCTTCAGGCAATCCAACCAGACACAGATTGCTGCGCCTATTGCGATCCTGTAAGTCCACAACCTGTTGCTCGAGTGCGGCAACGTGTCTATCGTGATCTGTGACAACTTTCTTTTGTTCTCTCATCTCCCCTGTAAGAAGATCCAGTTTAGAGCATAGCGACTGAACAACTGACATGTGAGAAGCGAACTCGTTCCCGCATCGTTGTCAACTCGGTTCTTAGAATGTCCTCAAAATGTGTAACAGTGTTCGCCATCTTGTCCATCAAATCACTCGCGGCCGGTAACTTGGTTTTTCTTCTTAATCGGAGAAGCTGTTTGCGATTGTATTCCATCAGTGAAAGTATTATTAATGAATAAAACTTAAAATAAAACGAAAAAAAAAAAACCTGCAAAAAGGGCCAAACGTACTGAGCTCTACTCAAGTGCGACTTGGTTCATGAGCACGTCACGTGACTCCCTTTCCATATTTCCAGAATTTTAACTTATTTTCTCTGTCAGCTGAAACCTGACATTGATGTTTTATTTTGTGGCAAAAATTTTCAGGCAGATAAAAGAGTGCATCATTAGTGTTTTTATCTCTGGAGAAAAAGAGGAAAGGCACATTTAGTACAGTCGATTAGTTGCAGCATCAAGGTCTGATAATCTGCTTAGGCAAAAAGAAGTTGCTCATTTCCTTTGTATATATATTAAATATATATATACAATATGTATATATATATATATATATATAAAAAATCCATGATAGCAGTCACAGAGGTTTTAATTTACATCATAAAGTTTGGTAATTACATCATTAAAAAAATATTAAACATTACAATTGCCCCAATCTGGACAAAGTTACAGATGTGCTCTCTCACTTAAACAACTCTCAAAATAAAGTGCTCTTTGACTAGAAAAGAGGTAGAAATAACAATTAACTGAAAATGAGTTGCTGTATATAACAATACAGATGTCATTTCCCACTATGTTTCTTAAATTGTCGTTTTTTTCTCTAACCTTAATAAATGTGTCATCTTTCACATCAAATTCTTACATTGTTTTTAATTAATTTAATTTATTGGTATTTAAAAGCAGTATTTTGTATTTGAAAATATGCACTTTGTTAGTGCGTGTTGCTTGCACAGGAGATTGCCTGAATGATGGTCACAAAGATGCAGTTGAAAAACAAAAATGAATAAAAATCATTGATAACTATGTTAAATGAAAATATTTCTTGTGCGCAAAATGTTTGGTGCTTTGTCCATATTTATAATCTATCAATTTTGTCATTTAATACTTACATTATTGGAAGACTGTTGTATAAGAATACATGTAAAAGTTAGATTTCGGCGAGCTTAATGTGGTCACTTTCCCCAAATATGCCAGACGAAAGAGTTTTGTTGTGTAAATTATTTAAAAGAGGGTACTAAAAAGTTTTCACAGTATTTAAGTGTGACAGTTTCCACAAAAGCATGTGTAAAATACATTTTGCACAACAGACATTTTTTACTATGCGAGAAATACACAGTGACAACACAATGACGATGCACATGTGGCTTATTCAAACTGCTGTTTAATTGGTTGCCCTTGTCATGGAAACAACATCCTACTTTTCTGTGTGCTACACGAATACAGAGATTTACAGATGGTACAATGCTCTGTTTTGTGACATTGTGTCTTGCCTAGGCAATTTAGAAGTGTAACTGAAGTGACAGAACCAGTAAAAAGGTTCAACGGCAAGCACTCTCAGCCGTACTATATCACATCAGCATCTATTGAAGAGAATAAATCTAATCTTATTTACAGTCTTTATTTGCCTTGACAAATGTGCGATGCTTATCAGTATTATTCGAGACTTTAAGCTGTTTGCAAAAGCAATGCCTTCTTCCCTAAGGATACTGCCAGCCGTATAGATGTCAGGTCAGTTCAGTGAACACAAAAGGCAGTAAGTGCTTGTTGCAATCAGTGTCAGTAGGAAAACACACAAGACGCTGCTGCTCATGCAGTGTAATACAGCAGCCTTTGGGAAACTGGATTGATTCGTCATGAGGCCTACAGCAGAGTCTGGGCTTTTTTTTGGAACCTGTGCCTTTATCTCATCAGTTGAGAATTGATCAGAGGTCACGGCATTCATGTGGGTCACTGACAGACAGCTTGATCAATGCTGGTGGGTGTCTGAATGGAAGTTATCTGAGCTAACTTGTTGATGTTCCTAGTCTATGAGGACATTTGAATCATTACTAGTGAAAAGCGAGATGCTCTAACACTGCTTGCTTTCCCTTTAGATTGTGTGTTAGCCCATTTCTTTAATATTTATTTTTTATTTTTATAATAATTTTTTATTCATGTAATATTTAATTGAATGTATTTTTTTTCTCTACACGTTAATTATACTTTTTTGTTTGCTGCTAAATATACTTTTTTTCTGTAGATTTGTTAATCTTGTAGATTTATTACTACTTTTAGATTTTAACTTTCTTTCTATTTTTATAAGCTGACCTTTTCTAGATGTACTGTTAAAAAAGGAAGATTTTTTTTTAATCCAGAGGGGAAGAAGAGTTATTGGATGTTCATATGATACACATGTATTATGTATGATTTACTTAAATGATTTCCACTCAATATCAGAGGGCATATTCACTGGTTGCAATTTATTTTCAAATTTATACATTTTAATTATCTTAATTATTTGCATCAGAACTTCTTCATATAATTTAACACTTTATTTTGATAGTCCACTTTAGACATTCTACTAACTATAAGTAACTTTGCAACTACATGTCAACTACATGTGAACTACTTCTCATTAATTTGCAACTACATGTCTACTAACTCTCAGAATAGACTGTTAGGGTAGGTTTAGGGTTAGTAGAATAAGTTGACATATATTTGCAAAGTTTCTCATTGTCAGTATGTTGTATGTTGTGTATCCATCAAAATAAAGTGTTAGAAGTTATTAAGCAGACAGTCTACTAATACTCTAATGACTGCTAGTTGACATGTAGTTGCAAAGTTACTTATGTGTTAGTAGAACGACTAAAGTGGACTGTCGAAATAAAGTGTTACCATAAGTGTTTAGGAAAAAGGCATTTAGGTACAAGGCTCCAGTAGATTTGAATAATTTACCTTTAAATGTGCAATCTTTGACTTCATTTTATATGTTATGTATATTTTATATATATGAAACGTCTTGTAATTGCTTTAGATGAGATATTAAGGTTTATATTTATATGTGCTAGGTAAATATAAATGTATTTAAATATAATTATTAATACTTCATGTGTTAATATTGTAGTAAGGTATGTTGTTTTGATTGTTGTTGTTGTTGTTTGTTTTGTTTTGTGTTGTGTTATGTTTTTGATTTTTGTTTAATAGGACCCCCTTGAAAACGAGATGATACATTTCAAGGGGTTTATCCCAAAGAATAAAATTGTTGCAAGGAAGATTGCATGATATTAATACATTGTGGGTGCTTCCTGTACTTGCCTGTGTTAATTGAACATTTCTTTGTGGTTGTTGCTGTCTTGTATCATCTAATGTGTTATACATTACATGCAGGAAATGTGTGTCGAGAGAGAAGGTGAGAGAATAACAAAATGTTAAAAAACAGAACAATCCTAACCCTAATGCTTGTAAATAACTACATTATAGCACCGCTCTTTCATGTCTGTTTCATTTAATTGTAGATACTGTAGAGTAGCAAAACTGCAAATGCTGCTAAATTGGACAGTTGACAGTACATTAGTTGTAGGAAAATTACAATAATTTGACAAGGATGCAACACTTCTGTGGTGGTTCAGCAGAAAATAAAGTTAGTGGGTCATTATTATTATTATTATTTTTTTTTAATTGAGCAGCCTGTTTCTTTGGCTACCAAAATTGTGACTATGAATGCTGCCAATTAAAGCTCGGTGAAGCACACAAACTGTGCTTTACCATGGTGGTTACCATTTGAAGCTGTCAAGCTTCAAAAAGAAAAAAAAAAGTACCATGTATTCCTAGTCTTTTTTTTATTCAAGTCATTGCATTTAAGCTCATGGAAACTTCTCTCTGCTGCAACTGTTAAATGTCATTTTTTATTTAGCATTTTCAAACTGCGTGTCGCTTTTGATAATAACAGTCGGCACAGTAAAACTCTTTCAATGATGTATATGTAGATAAAGGTGAGTGCTTTTATTTAAAAGGACTGTATTATTCCAAAGTTTATTGCTGATTCTGAATGGTGGAATTCTTGATACTGGGTGTATGTTACATTAGAACTCTGGAATGGGCAACTGAATAAAACTCGTCATTCACACACAATAACTGGAATTTAAAACTTGGATGAGTTTTAGTCTATAAATTCATTTAAATTATGATTATGATTTTTTGTGAATCAATACAGCTTAGTTCTGAGAATGAAGAATGACTGTTGTCTAATCAATACAAGGATTAATGTGAAGATTGTCCAGGATTTGAGGAATGCTTTGGAAAAACTGATTTGGATGTTAACATTGATTCCAATAAGTGTAAAACAAAGAATGCTTTGTTTTCTCTTTGTCATTCTCTGTTTTATTGCATGCACCATCATCACCTTGGAATCATTTATCAAATATTTATATGTGCACATAGGCGGATCGTGTGTAAGGCTGTGGCCATGGGGAACTGGGACAAAATTGCATCAAATTGGACAAAAATGCACATACACAATTAAATCAAACCTATTATGGCAAAAAAGTATGTTTGTAGGCAAAATGTATGCAATGGCCAATCAGAGGCATTCAGACGAGTCATTACTGAAACTCCAGAGTTTTGTTCAATGCACACTCGCAAATTGTCTCATCATAAACAAAAAGTGCAGATGTGCGTACAATGTACAGTAAGTAAGAGATTCATTTCACAGTGTAGAATGATTAATGATTATAAAGATAGTTTTGTTTTTTTTGAGAGTGCTTAAACTCGTGATAGATTGAAGTTAATGATAATGTTCTTCACTCGCTTTCTGTATATAATTTATTTGCTGTTTAAATAACTGTGGAAATATGAAACATTATAATTAGCAACTTACAATGTTTTTATTAATTGTGATCGTGCCTTGCTCAAGGGCACCTCAGTCGTGGTATTGAGGGTGGAGAGAGTGCTGGACATTCACTCGCCCCCACCTACAATCCCTGCCAGCCCGAGACTCGAACCCACAACCTTTGGATTACGAGTCCGACTCTCTAACCATTAGGCCACGCCTTCCCCGTATTTGTTTGTTTTACACGTTACAGCACCTGTTTGCCCATCAGCCCTCTCAATAGGTAGTCTTTGCTGGCTAGACCTGAAAGCTGAGGCAGTGCTATAGTTTCTGAAGGGGATCTTGAATAGCAGGATACACGTGGACAGAGGACAGATCAGGTTATAGATAAAACATCAATTCCAGTTCTCTGAAGAATAGAACACAACATAACTCTGGTTGGTGATATTGCCAGAGCTTGCATAAGACAGAAGACTTTGCTAGAACTTTCTCTATCCTGGCTTCTTGACCAAAAAAAAAAAAAACCTCTCAGGGTTATTGTTAGGTAATGTGAATTTTGGCCATGTGTCCCTGAACGTGTTATTGTGGCATTTTTGGAGGGCTTGTTTGTGTGGCTCTTAGCACAGACTAATTAATGTTGTTGATATTTTGAATATATTTGAGCGAAGCTTTTGGGTTTTCTGTAATCCTCTTGATTCAGAAAACAATCACACTTGTCATGCTTTCCCGTGAGTCAGGTTTCTTAATGCTCTCACTGTCTCTTGTAAATTTAATTAAATGATTACATTTGTCTCTGTTGTGAATAAACTGACAAATTAGAGGTCGAGAGATAATGACATGAATAGATGTGCAACCAAAACATCACTCTTTCATTGAGTGAGAGCACTGGGTGTGTTGTAATTACACACTTGTCCATTTACTTGAGTTGACAAATCTGATTGTGTGTTTGTTGTCTTAAACTGAGTGTATTTAAGATGCCGCTGTGTGCAAGGACGTAAGTACTGTACAGCGTGAGTTGTGGTGTGTCTTTTGATGTTGTTAATTACATTTCAGTGTCATTCACTCAGGCTGGAGACAGGGCTCTCTGTATCTGTTTGGCAATCTGTGATTATCATGTTTGGTGCCATTTCTCTTTGCTCTCAGTGTGGTTTCTCTTCCTCACAGAGCATTTGATTCCTGTCTCTTTCCTCTTCCAGTATTCATTTGTGAGGCTTAGTCATTATGTGTGATAAATCCGACTTCTCTCACACTTCTTTTTCGTTTCATTTTAGCAGGCAATATTGGAACATGTATCTTCTCAGCTTTGCAGTCTTTGCTACTTCTATTATTAGGGATGCACAATGCACTTTTTTGAGTATTAATGACTTCTCTTTGGTCCTTCTTGCTGTGCTCTTTAGGGTTCCTATGTGAAAACGTATTCTAATATAGCTTACATAAACTTTCAAAATTTAGGAGCATAAAAAGTCTTAAATATCTTAAATAAATGTCTGTTTTATCATTACCAAAAGTTGTACATTTGTGGACGAACAGAGCAGGGATGATAAGGTTCATACTGTCCTAAGGGAGTTCTGAGCGTAGTATGGTGTGGAGCGACAGCAATTTCCCCTACCCACTTCAAGTAATCTGTAATCAATCCGTTCCAGTTTGGGATTTTCATTTACCGCTCTTCACTCACTCCCAACATGCCCCATATAGCAGAATATTCACCAAGCTATGCTCCATTTTAAAGGTTTTCTATGGTTTTAAAAAAAATTATATTTATAAATTGTTAAATTTTTATTTATTTTTAAATATCACAAACGTCTGTGTGCATGCAATGTGCAATGTATCAATTTAACAAATAATAATAATTGTTGTTAATGTGTGTTATGCTTGAGAAGGAGTGAGTGATAGGAAATATAAATGCCCCTTGCTCGGCTTCTACTCCACACTGTTCACATACTTGAGCTATTAGAGCAATCTATAAGTGGTCACGGACATCTCCACAAGGCAGTTTACATTAATTTGAATATTTTAATGTCATTTGTAGGCAAATATTGTTGTTTGTGTGTAAGTTCTGATACTAATTTTTTTACATGATTAAAAAAAAACATTTACATATTAGTGTAATGTTATTCTATAAAAGATGGGATGGAAATAGGAGGGGAAAAAAAATAATCATTGTAGTTTTGTAGATATTTCAAGCTGATAAGTAGTGTTCATAGGCTTTGCTGACTGTGTGTTCAGCCGGTTTGAGTAAAAGAATCGTTGGTACATTATGTGTTTTTAGATTTGTGTGTAACTTTTAATTTCTGATACCCACTTGTCACAGAGAATAATTGAAGCCACAAAGCATTTCCATGTATTCAAACAAACAATCAGGTTTTTTTTAACAGCCATTCAATCAAATTAATGTTTATCGCAACGGATTTTGTTTGTTGCTGTCACTTAACAATATCTAGCTGACTAACATAGAACAATTTGTGATAAGGTGGGAAGCATTAAGCTTCCATATGGAACACCGTATTTCTTTAAAGAAAATTATTTATGGATTTACTATATTACTATACTATACTACATTATAAGTAACTCAACCACCCCCCCCCCCCCCAAAAAAAAAAAAAAAAAAAACCATTAAAATGTGTTAAATGTATGTCAAATATTATTTCACTTGGCAGACTATTGTCACTATTATTTAGCCCTACAGTAGAGTGGCATGATGATCATTTTTAGCATCATGTAATTTTTCATAAACTGTTATTTATCCATTGTGCATTATTAAGAACATTAGATACAGCACATGTGTGTGATGAATAAGCACATAAAGTGCATGCAGTGGAGGCAGAGACGAGTATGTGTATTGCGCCCTCTCTATTGTGCATCCTTACTCCCAAGTACATTTTTTTTTTTAAATAACATCCAAATAAAATGTTATGCTATATTTAAGGTTGTGTATCTAATTTTATCAAATCTGATTCTGCTTATAGATTCTGATTCTTATAGATTCCTAGTTTTGATTCTAATAAGGTAAATAAATAAAACAAAGAAATCAAACATTTAGAACTTAAACAGTTCATCTTTATTCTTTGTCTTTTCACAAAGCATTCTGTTGCAGTTAAATAACATGAACAAAAGTCAGCAACCTGGAGAACACTTAGGCCTACAAGAGGTACTTTTGCCTTTGGTTTAAAAAATACCACACCAAAAATAACTAAACAAATATATTTTTCAAGCATTAAATTGTTAAAGCCAAGTAAAAAAATAGGAACAAACAAATCAATTAGCAATAGCATAAAAAGTACAACTGAACAAATTTCAGGTACAGAAATTAAAATCAAAAGTTTTTTTCATATATAAAATTCAGATTAATCCTCATTAAAGTTATGAAAGATATTTGTAACGGCACCGACGAGATGAGAGACGTGTGGATCCATTTGCAAGCTTTTATTAATAACCATAGAAAAATAACAGGCAGGATCAAAACACCAGCAAACGGGTATGGCACAGGCAAGACACGAGTAATCCTAGGACATGCGTGGGTCCTCGATCGGCGAACAATATCCAGAGGGCTTGAGAAGAGGGTTAGTCAGATAACCTGAGCAATAATCCAAACGAGGTATACACAGAGTCCGAAACGGTATGACAAAGGTTAATCCACGATACAAGGGCAGGAAACAGGAAACGAGACTACAAACAAAATAAACTAAACTTAGAGAACACAGAATGGCTCGGTAAGGCAGCTAAGACTTGGAGAGTGCTAAACGCAGAACCAGACTCGGAGCTAAACATAAACACAGAATTGCTTGGTAAGGCAGCTAAGACTTGGAGAGTGCTAAACGCAGAACAATACTCGGCAGAGAGGAAGAGGAAGTCCATGGTTTAAATAGGTTGTGTGATTGTGTGATAATTCTCAGGTGTGACCGTGATTAGTGCAATCAGCTGTATTTGTGTCGTCAGTGCAATGGATGATGGGAATTGTAGTCCGAGGGTGAAGTGCAACAGTAGTGTGGTGCAAGAGTCAATATGATGGAAGGGCAACCTCTGATGGTGAGTGTACGGAAAACCATGAACCGGATTCGTGACAATATTCAGTCAAGATCAGTGAATGATTTTCTCTTTCTTTGATTAACATTAATGACAGACAGCACATTTATTACACTGTTGTCTCTTACGCACCGAACGCACACGGATCTAAAAAATTGTTACTTACACTTGCATTTATTTCATTTAAGACAAAAAATTGCTGTCTTTACGAGGATATACTGATGTAAATTTTGTGCATGTTGGTCACAGTATTTGACAGAGAAGTCAGTTCAGGCCCGGAACCACCTTTTCTGCATTAGAAATGCACGGAACGGTTCGAGAACGGACACAGGCCAGGAACCCTCATGGGTACCGTGGCTCTCTGTGATCACACAGATGTGAGAGTGGCACGCAAAACTGTGTGCAAGTTATTTCCCTTCTTGTGCTTAAATTATTTAAAATTACATTAAAATGCAAACGCAGGAATCGCTAAGCAGAATGGAAATGTCGTATTGATAGAAATATGGAACCGGTTCTCGATACCCAACCACAGCTATATTTAATAAAATTTCTTGCAGGAGAGAGGACAGTTTATGAAAACGCACATATAGTCGCTTGTTTGGGGTTTTCCAGGGCTCTTCAGTCATATTTGTGAAAAATTACTGTTTACACCTGTGGGAAAAAAATACCTGGCCCAATCAAAGCTTCACACTGCAATTAGTTGCTTTTCATGCTTTCAGTCTACAGAGCAAGTGTGAAAGTTGTGTGTGATATCTACACTTCTGAGATTGAACACTATTTGTGTGTATTTTTATGGTATATATGTTTAAAAGGTGAAACAGGTTAGCATGAAATGCTGCTGTTTCTTTGCAGCCTGTCTAATGAAATTTGATTATCTGAAGCAGGATTGGAAATCAACAAGGGTTAGGGACAAAAATGCCACCAAAATTAGTGCCACAATCCTGCAGTGCAAAGATGGATTTTGTTTATACAGATTTATTTTGATTGATAACAGCCCAATTATGTCTTACTGTTCTAATTGTTACATTTTAAAACTAATTTTATACGTTAAATTTGAGAATTTTACATGACACATTTAACTTTACAAGTATGATGTAGCTGACCTACAAAGTTTGAGTTATCTATCAAGCTTTCCAATAACAGCTGAACTTGTGCATGCAGAAGCGTTGTTAATACACAAATGTCATTGTGAAAAGTCCACTCAAAGCCTTATCTTCTGTACAACAGTAGCTGCTGCTGAGGTATAAACAACAGCTCAGACAAAGCCTTTACATTTATCATTCACACACGCAGCCTGACAAGGTTAGCATGTCAGCCATTTGCCTACCCCATTCATCCCCACTTAAATATACAACTCAAATTGAACCATGTAAAATGGCAGCTTGACTGGAGGATGTATCATCACTAGTGGATTTGTTGTAGGTTTTAGGATTGTTCATCTGCAGCTGCATATGAATAAATGAGATAAGCGAACCAAACAGACAAGTGGTACACATGGAGGCCATGTCTGCTGAAAAAGGAGGGGAATCTCAGGTAGAGGGAAATACATTAAGGCTACACACTCAGACAAACAAAAGCAAAGAAATTGAAGTGGCCTTAAGGCCAAATTTATCAGGCTTCTACATTCCACATGCGTGTGTTGAGCGGTTATCCTCTCTAATGAATTCTCTACAAAAGAGGGATTATTTTCATCACCTGAACGATGTGCACTGCCTCAAGAGCAGCAATCAGCAGTTTAGTGTTAGGTGTGCCATTCTATGTTTGAAATGCCGTTTAGATTTAAAATATGAGTTGTATGTTTGCAGTAATGCAAAGAGTGAGGGAAGAATAAAGGGATTTATAAATGGATTTTATCACTTTTTGTTTATTATAATCATGGCATTTTAAAATTAACATTCATCCAAGCTTTGGAAGTCATTATTTCTCCTATTCATAGCTTTGCTGCAATTCATTGGACATGTTAGCTGACAAAAAGCTAAAAATAATTTACAGGAATTTAATTCATTCTCCTAGCAAAACTCCAGCTGAAACAAAATTAAAACTCTGAGCTGTTTTCTAAGACATGCGTTGAGGAAAATATGAAATAGCCAAGGGTATTCATTTTTATTAAGTAAAGAAAGAAGGAAAGAGAATGGGTCCCCACTAGAAATAGAAGAGCGAGTATAAGTGTATTTGAAGTAGTGAGATATATTGATATTCTGTAGAGAAGCTGTTTTACTCTCTATGAAGAAGTGTCCATTCACAGTGCATTGTGCTACCCCCCCCCCCCCCCCCCCCCCTCCTCCCAGCACACCCAATGAAAAATCGGCTTCATGTTGAATCCTAATGCTCGTTCACACAAGGCTATGCTTTGAATGCTGACCTTCTGAAACTGCGTTCCTCTCTCTCAAAGCCCAAAACAATTTATAAACAACACACTTAGAGGTCTAGACACACACCAGTCTCTAAACAGAAATCTTAAACTGAAGCAGAGACCACACTGAAACAGAGCTATCAGATGCGTAGAAAAAAAAAAAAATATATATATATATATATATATATACGGAAATTGACAATTACACTTTGTCTCATTAAATGATTTCCAAGTAATTGTCCCCATACAAAAATATGCATTGTGGCAATCATAGCTAAAAGTCTTCAGTTAAATTATAAAAAATATATATTCACTGAACATATTTAATTGTGCTCAGTCAGTCTATCAAGTTGAAGTGGAAAATCTGTGTTGGCAGAACAAGTACTACATCCAAAAAAATGTATGCGCATGTGCCTGAGAAAAAAATGCTTGGTTAATTCAAATATGGATGCACAGGAGAGCAAGCAGGGCTGAATCAGCCAATGCCGAAGAAAGAAACAAACATCATTCCCAAGAGAAGACAGATATTCATCATCATAAGTTTCATGTTATGGTGAGTAATGAGCACTGAAATCGTTCTCCAAAGGTTTTACATTAGAATTACAAGATCACATTCATTAGTTTAATGATTGTGTTTTTTTCCATTACCTCATACTTATATTAAATACGTCTCTTTCTTACAATCGACTTCAAGATTACATTCAGCCAATTTTCCTCTATGCAATCGACATCCGACTTATTGAACTTAAGTCCCCACCCTGCTTTTTTTTTTTTTTTTTTGGATAATCCGTTTCACTTGGATGCACATCATAATACTTAAAAAAAGATCTGTTACTAGTTTGGTTTCATTGCGACTTTAAGTGGTAGATTTTACTTCCGTAGACTTTATTTTTTTTTATCTTATCGTTTGCTTTTGTCCTTTTCTATTTTCCTTCCTCCTAAGTTGCTATTGTCAGTAGCACAAACCCATTATACATAGTCTTTATTGGTGAGCCTTATGATATGCACAATCCACACGGACCCTCTTTGTCCTTGTCAAGTGAAGTGTTTCTATACAATCAGCGATGACATTTGAATGGATACATTTGAAGAGTGACTCCTTGCAGTGGTTCAAATCAAATCTCCCAACAGCATATTACATGATTTCTCCTGTCTTACAAAAGTCTATTTTCACTTAAAGGAAGCTTTGAGCGCTCGCTGTTTGTGCAATACAACTTTAAATGAAAGTGAAGCCTAATTTATTATAGAATGAAAGCGCTTTGTTGTTTTTATAAAGGGTAATGTAATTACCTCGTACTTCAATTTAAGATTACAGATTGAGGGATAGACCAAAACACTAACATAATGGACCCTTCACAATAGAACCACCACTCCACCTGTCTGAGCTATCTTCTTTTCAACGAGCAACTGCTTTTTTCACATTTAAACAAATGACCTGACACTTAAACTGAACTAAGTAAAACACATTCAGATTTTTAGCAAGACTGGAGGAATAGTCATCTGCTGCTTGTTAAAAAAATAGTAGACTAATTTGTTAGGGACAAACCTTGTTAGAAGTGCCACATGAGTTTTCAGCTGCCTATATTATATCTCATTATATATTAAGAAGCATTTTTATCAGTAATATACAAAAGAGCACATGTAAGGTCCTCCAGCAATCTTGGCAATATTATAAAAACAATAAAAGACAGTTCATAATATTCTTGGGTGCACTTTGCATTGCTTTGGGGCCGTTTCTGTTTATGCACACATGCATGTAAATGACTGATTTTACCACAGGTAGAAAGCGCTCTAACACTCTCACCCTGCGCACATGGACCTGAGACAGGTGCCTGCATCAACACACGGGCCACTCTGCTGAGAGCTGTTTGGGGCGAGAGAGCACGATTGTTCATCCTCTTCTTGTTTATCCCGTAATCCTCTCTGGGGTTTCTGTTGCATTGATAAATTTTCTTGTTTCCACCAGCTTTGTGTCTCACTGCTCAATAGTGGTGCAGACAGCCGGGAACCCCACCTGCGTCGAGCCATCACAGACTTCGATCAATGCTCACACATGTACACACACACACACATCCCTCTCAGCCTCCAGAAGTAGCATGCATGTCAACTACCTTTTCTGTCCAAGATTTCACTCATCCTCCAGTGCTGTTAGTGCAGATTTCAGTAAACTATTGAAATGATTCTCTAAATGCGTAAAACATGCTATTCGGAAACTTTTTTTTTTCCTCTCTCCATCTGTCACCCAAAGAAAGGAGAATGGAGACTGTCATTGGTCCTGACCCCAGACTGAGGAGAAATGCTGATTAGGTTGATTTGTGCAGTGTTGTTCTGCTCCAGATGGGCTGTGTGTTATGCAGGGTAAACAGAAGCAGGCTGTGCTGATGAGAGTCAGAGAGACCTCGTAAGTGGCCGCTGAGGCCGTGCTAAAGAGCTTGGGCTTAGACACGCATGCTGACAGAGTGACTGCATGTCACACATGCTCAGCCCTCCCTGAAAGACACAGACCAAGGCTTATCTGCTGTAATTAGGAAAATCCAAAACTTCCTTCTGTGTGCACTAGAGAGGATTAGTGGGATTCCTTTATTTGTTGTTATTTTGTTTCACAGAATTTTATATGTCCGAGATAAAACGAGGCTAAGTTAGTGAGATGTTTGATTGTTTATGATTGTTAAAACAACACATTCATTGATGGTCTGTAATCTAGGGTGTAAGGTCTATTTCAACATATTGTTTTTTTTTAAATAATGAGTTTAATTCTCACCCCACAGTAATACTAATGCAGTGCATGTTTGATCATTACTATAAATAGGCAGATATTCATTTATTCATTTATTTATTTATTTTTAACTGATATTAACTTAAATTTTTTTTTTAAGTATGTTCCACCTTGTGAATCTCTCGGAAGAAAAAAAAAAAAAAAAAAAAAAAACCCCGCAGGCATATGCCAATTATTTAGTTATTATTCTGTTTGCTTTTGGCTAGGACACCTGTATCAGTAGTAAAAATATTGCTCAATCTTGTGAAAGTGCTTGTTGTCAGAGTACAGATAAAGCCATTTACATGTGAAGTAACAGCAATGTTACGTAAAGAAAGGTTTTGTTAAAAGGGCTTTGTACTTTTTGCTTTTGTTTTCTAATAAAAAAAAAAAACATGACAGGTTGCATAACTACAGTATATTGTCAGTTTATTAAGCGTAATCTGTTTACAATGTGAACATCCCTTTTATTGATTATTTATTCTTTACATCTTTTTTATTGCTTTGACAGATATGTATCTTAATACAGAGATTTTTGCTGAACTCTACCATCGAATTGATTTCTCTTAACAATTCTATTTCATTTAACCCACTCTGTATGTGTGTGTGTGTGTTTGTCCATTACTGCTTCCCAGCGGAACGCAGAAGAGAACTTATCATGGCAATTGATCAAACTCTCCTTGCCTAGCGCTGCAGTCATTAATCAAGTGAATGCTAATTGTGATCAGAGCAGGGGGTCCGAGATGGCCTCTCTGTCAGGCCCCACAGCTGGAGTGATGGAATAGTCTGGCCGCAGCTCACTGCAGGAAAGCCTGTTAGAGGAAGATGCATTATGCAACTCCTCCTAAGATTGATAGCCAGCATGAAACTCTAACATTTGTTGTTTTCTTTTGTTAGCAATAAAGGTCAATCAAATTATACAATGTGTTTCTTATGCCATTCAAAACAGCCTGATCTAGTCACATCAGTTTTTGATGGCTGTAACCCTCACGGGCTGACTCTTTAAGAAATGGTGCTTCTGACCTAATTTCTCTCTCTCTACAGCGGTCACACAGGGAGTGTGTACCTCTTGTGGATTACAATCCTGAATCTAGACAGATATTCATATCTTGAAGCCTGGAATCCGAAAAGTTCTCACTGTGCACCATAAAAATGCACTTTATATTTTAAAAATTCATTCTCTGTAATGCAGTGAATTTCAAGTCTGCAAAATGTATGTATTTGGTATTCTTTTTTTTTTTTTAAACATGGAAATCATATTAGTTTTATTGGTCCCACTTTTTTTTAGGTGACCTTAACTACTATGCACTTACATTTAAATTAATAATTTGATACAATGCACTTAATATGCACATATGTGTTTTTACATTGTTCTTATATTTTTAAAATTCCTGCACATAATTACATTTGTAATTCATTTCTGTAATTGCATTTATAATTACACTGTTGACCCATGCCTTACACCTTAAGCCACCCTTAAACCTACCCATACCACCAAACAGTGTGGGACTGTTTTTTTTTTTTGTTTTGTTTTTTCCTTTTACAATTAGGAAATGTTGCTACTTTTATAATATTACTAAAGAAAAACACAGTAAAACCAATATTACCATTTAAAACAATAACTAATATGGTTTCCATGGATTTCCTCAGCTCTTCTTTCTCAGTTAATATAAGGTTTCAAAAATCAAATCAAAATATTGTTTTAGTTGATAATCATTTCATTTACTTTCTGTGTCCTAAATTTTTATTCAGTAGTGTTGTAAAACTTTAAGTTAGAAATTTATATCATTTATCACAAACTTAATTTCTGTCAAGGATTTTGCAGCATTTTGATGTATTAGTTTGCAACAGGTTAGCCTTATGGTGATTGTGGAGTATATAATTTGATCTATGTGATACAGAGAACAGGAAGAGGGCCAATGTGATTGCGCATATTTTGATATATTTTCTGTAATGTTTGAGTAGATGTGTGTTTGTGACTCTGCTTTGGCAGTCATTAGAAGTACATCTTTTTTATTGATCAAGGGGAAGTCGTGGCCTAATGGTTAGAGAGTCGGACTCGTAATCCAAAGGTTGCGGGTTCGAGTCCCCGGCCAGCAGGAATTGTAGGTGGGGGGAGTGAATGTCCAGCGCTCTCTCCACCCTCAATACCACGACTGAGGTGCCCTTGAGCAAGGCACCGAACCCCCAACTGCTCCCCGGGCGCCGCAGCATAAATGGCTGCCCACTGCTCCGGGTGTGTGTTCACGGTGTGTGTGTGTTCACTGCTGTGTGTGTGCACGTTGGATGGGTTAAATGCAGAGCATGAATTCCGAGTATGGGTAACCATACTTGGCTGAATGTCACTTCACTTCACTTAGAAGCTGCTGTAGTCTCTACATGAAAACTAGAAAAACTTCTACATTTGGGAAGCACTATCCTCTTGACTTTCCACTTCCTCTCTTTTTCTCTCCACATGTCCCCATTTCCAGTAATAGTGCAGAGGTCTCAGGCTCTAATTGTTTGGCTGTAGTTTTCTTCTATGTGTGCCACACAGGAGCGCTAAGGGCAGACGCAGTGCTAGCATGCCATTTGCTAACTCTCCTGCTAATTCCTGGAACACTTGGCAGTGGTTGATTATCTGAGGCCCGTGGGTTCTGTGGCAGCAGAAACAATGCTGGTCATTACAAGCCAGACTCCGATCGTCTTGAGCTCACTCTGCTGCTCTAGGGGTGAACAGCTGTCCCATCTGTGGCCCAACTGCACTGCCTAAACAGCATTTTAAAGTAAGAGCCCAAACTTATTTATAAAGCCTAGTAGCTCTAGTTACACTTTTCTGAGCTTATTTATTTTTCATTTGTGACACTTCAACATGACAGAAATATGGATATTTTTGTTCAGTTCACAACATTATAGCATCAGTTTAAAGTTGGTAAAGGGGATTTTAGAAATGTAAAACTATAGTGTGCATACTCTGATACCAAATGTGGCACTTATGTGCAGGTGATCCGAGATCGAATTCAGCTCAGACAAGGCTCTACAGTGGGGGCACTACACTTGCATTTGCAAGTGAAAATTACTGTGTGCGAATGTGGAAAATTATTTGGGCTCACTGGTGCGAGTGACATCTGACACCCGATTGAGGTCATGAATTTCATACCTTCTGAATAAAAGCCCCCTAATGCTACTGACCTTAAGTACAAATCATGTTTCACGCTGTGATTAGATGATTTTAGTTGATTTATATCCAAATCAATAGAGATTGTGTAAAAATGGGCTGGCATTTTGTGGAGGTGTGCACATAAAACATGTTCTAGCATTCTGTGTGTGTTTTTAATTGACTGGACTGTGTCTTTGGTTGTTGCTTCACTTTTCACTTTTCAGTTTTTTTTTGTTTGTTTTTTTGACGCCATGTGCTGCATTTTTGAAAACTGTATAAAAAAAAAAATAATCTAATTAATTTCTTTTTTTTTTCTTTTTGTAATTGCACATATTTAATTGCAATTTTTTCCCTTTTTAATTATCTTTGTGTTTTAGCAGCCATTACGCCAGTCTTTAGTCACATATGCTCACCCTTATATGCTGATTTGGTACTCAAGAAATATTTATTCTTATTATTAATGGTAATAATGCTTAATATTGATTCATGTACAGTATTTGTGGAGACCAGGAGGTGAACAGAAATTTCAGAAGAACTGTATTAATTTGAGTTTTATTTATTTATTTAGCAAGAATTTCAAAGCATTTTGTAAGAATTTCAAAGCATTTACTGCCACATTAGAAGAATTTAATGAGGGGGGGGGGGGGTGATCCCAAATATGTGAACGGTAGTGTATTCCATGACATAAATGTCAACTTTAAAAGCTTTAGTGCTTTTTAAAGCTGCAGTCCATAAGTTTTGCCTCTTTGTTGCCATCTCTGTTTGAAAACCTGGAATTGCAGCTGTGTTATCTTGCTTGCGTGGTCTGTACTCCCGCATGGCATCAGCGCGGATGAATCTAGTGTTTTGAGGTGAATGTGTAGTTATGTTTACTGTACTTCGCAATCACAGATTCTAGCCTACGTCTTGGAATATATGACCAAAATAAGAATTTCCACCATATATTGCCATCTGAACAAGTAAGTAACAAGTCTGTCATGTTTGTTCTGCCCAACTGAGGAAAAAAGCATAAATCGTGCTACCAATGGTGATTTAATCTAAAGATCGGTTAGCTCATATCACATTAAACCGTGCAAATTATTATTATTGTTATACTTTATTCTCAGATTATTAATGTCAACAACATCTGCATTATGTGACTGAGTATAATGTGTATTAGCGTGTAGATTTCAATTTCTGTACACTCTAATATCTAATTGTCATACCGTTCAAATTTCATATTAAGAAATTCTTTTAACTCAAAAAGCAAACTATGCTCTCTTCGAACTGGTTTTCTTTAAAATACAAATCTTGTGTAATCCCAGGCTATCTGTAATCAGAAGCACATTTAAAACTGGAATATAATTTAATTTAATTCACATGTGTTTCATAAACATAATCCTTTCTGGATTACAATCCGCCATCAAAATGATACATTTAATTATTCCAGCTGCTGTGAGAAAAGGCTATAGATGATCCGGCACCAGCAGGATCCTCACATGCGATAGCCTACTAGCCGGGACAACTTCTTTAGGTTTACAAACGTGACGTAATGACGTAGTGCCGTGCTCGAATTTCCCGTGAAAACCTACTTGTACCACTCAAATTAGAAAACATTATTATAAGCTTACCGTTGTGAACCGGGCTAAAGTAACACTGAAAACTGGCTGGTTATGTACACTGAACAAAATTATAAACGCAAAACACTTTTATTTTTGCCCTCATTTTTAATGAGCTGAACTCAAAGATCTAAGACTTTTTCTATGTACACAAAAGGCCTATTTCTCTCAAAAATTGTTCACAAATCTGTCTAAATCTGTGTTAGTGAGCACTTCTCCTTTGCCGAGATAATCCATCCACCTCACATGTGTGGCATATCAAGATGCTGATTAGACAGCATGATTATTGCACAGGTGTGCCTTAGGCTGGCCACAACAAAAGGCCACTCTAAAATGTGCAGTTTTAATCACACAGCACAATGCCACAGATGTCGCAAATTTTGAGGGAGCTTGCAATTGGCATGATGACTGCAGGAATGTCCACCAGAGCTGTTGCCCGTGAATTGAATGTTAATTTCTCTACCATAAGCCATCTCCAAAGGCGTTTCAGAGAATTTGGCAGTACATCCGACCGGTCTCACAACCGCAGACCACATGTAACCACACCAGCCCAGGACCTCCACATCCAGCATCTTCACCTCCAAGATCATCTGAGACCAGCCACCCGGACAGCTGCTGCAACAATCGGTTTGCATAACCAAAGAATTTCTGCACAAACTGTCAGAAACCGTCTCAGGTAAGCTGATCTGCATGCTCGTCGTCCTCATCGGGGTCTCGACCTGATTGCAGTTCGTCGTCGTAACTGACTTGAGTGGGCAAATGCTCACATTCGATGGCATCTGGCACTTTGGAGAGGTGTTCTCTTCATGGATGAATCCCGGATTTCACTGTACAGGGCAGATGGCAAACAGTGTGTATGGCATCGTGTGGGTGAGCGGTTTGCTGATGTCAACATTGTGGATCGAGTGGCCCATGGTGGCGGTGGGGTTATGGTATGGGCAGGCGTATGTTATGGACAACGAACACAGGTGCATTTTATTGATGGCATTTTGAATGCACAGAGATACCGTGACGAGATCCTGAGGCCCATTGTTGTGCCATTCATCCATCACCTCATGTTGCAGCATGATAATGCACAATAATGCATGTCGCAAGGATCTGTACACAATTCCTGGAAGCTGAAAACATCTCAGTTCTTGCATGGCCAGCATACTCACCGGACATGTCACCAATTGAGCATGTTTGGGATGCTCTGGATCGGCGTATACGACAGCGTGTTCCAGTTCCTGCCAATATCCAGCAACTTCGTACAGCCATTTAAGAGGAGTGGACAACCTGATCAACTCAATGCGAAGGAGATGTGTTGCACTGCGTGAGGAAAATGGTGGTCACACCAGATACTGACTGTTCTCGGATCCCCCCCGGGCCCCCCAATACAGTAAAACTACATATTTTAGAGTGGCCTTTTATTGTTGCCAGCCTAAGCCACACCTGTGCAATAGTCATGCTGTCTTATTTTAGTGAGGTGGATGGGATTATCTCGGCAAAGGGGAAGTGCTCACTAATACAGATTTACGGCAGATTTGTGAACAATATTTGAGAGAAATAGGCCTTTTGTGTACATAGAAAAAGTCTTAGATCTTTGAGTTCAGCTCATGAAAAATGGGGGCAAAAACAAAAGTGTTGCGTTTATAATTTTGTTCAGTGTACTTGCTCAAATATTGATTTCGGATCATTTTTAACCCCCAAAAAATTACGGACTGCAGCATTAAGTAATAGATGTGGAACAAAACATCCGTAGTTTCCACAAATCAGCCTTAAGTTTGATATGAGGGCTCATCAGAAGGCTTTCTGGAATGGAACAGAATAAGCTTTCCAAAATACTTTTTTGAGCAGCTGATGTTGAATTAAATTTCATACACATTTTTTTGTTCATGTAAAATTACAAATACCAGACTTTTTCCCTCATCAGATTCTGTCCAGCAGATGTTAACATGTTATTTTTATAGAACTGAGCTCTAACAGTGTATTATTAAAGTGAAAGGTTTTTAACTTAGCTTGATGCTGCAAAGGTGAATGTACTGTAGCAGAACACCTTTCCCCCCGCGGCCCCACCACCCTCAGTCAATCCTTCATCAGTGTTGCTCTGAGCTGCGGAGGATCCCTGATCCTGCCTGCATTCCGAGAGGATGTGGCCATGTTTGGCGTCTCCGCTGTCATGTTTCATAATTTCACGCTTGCCTGAACAAAAGGCTCTCACAGTTCAGCTGGAGCGTGTCAACTGCACTCTGACAAGAGAATCTCACTTCTGCCTGTCTGATTGGTCACTTCAACAAGCAACAAAAAAAAAGTCCAAAAAAGAGTGTGGAAAAAAGAGTGGACCTTTCTGTGTTTCTCGCCACTAAATTTGCCCGTGTGCCCCTCTTTCTTGGCTTTCCATCAGTGAAGGTTAATGAAAGGGAGCGGGACAGTTTGGAGCGAAAACATTGGAAATCTTTGTCTGAGTTCATTGCTTTTTGACAAGGTACGGCAAGCCACTTTATGGTCACATAGTTATGAGACCTGTTATTTACAGAGGCCTTCAGCAGGTTATGCCTGAGCAACTTTTACACTGGTCTGGATTTGTCCATCCAAACTTCTTTGGGGAGTGTATTGTTGTGAGCGAATAGTGTGACTCCCTGCAAATGAGTTTGGGACAAGGCCGACAGACTCTGTTAAATTAACTAAATCTTCGGAGTGCACAGTGATTTCAAGTATTTTAAATGTGACGCCCTGAAGTCAGCTTTGCAATATGAAATCCAAGAAGTTATATAATACATTTTTGCAGCAGTGCCATTGTAGCTTCTTTTTTTTTCTTACGCAAGGGTAGGGCAGCAAGGGTAACATTCAAAATTTAAATCCCTGAAAAATATAAACAACAACAACCAAAAACATTAATAATGAGCAGTTGGATATTATTATTATTATTATTATAGTTGTTGTATTTTCACATATTACATACTATACACACACTGTTAACAGCTTAATTTTGTGCAGTTTAAAGTAAACTTCAATAATACACATGGTGAGCATATTTTGATTTTAAAACATAAGATTTTCCTATGCCTCCATATTCCAATGTAGCTTATCCTTACCCCTCAGATTCTCCTTCGGAGTAAACATGCCTTCAAAAACAAGCCCTCTTTTGTCCCATTAAATGTCACCCAATTGTGAGGTCCAGGCTTCATCTGTCTATCTGATATTAGCATCATTCTTCTGCTGACCCCATCTTGCTGAGTCAATTATATCAAATTAGCTGGCATTAAAAATAGTGTATTTGATAGTGTGCCTTTCAGTTCTGTTCTGCTGTTTCTATGGGAACCACATGAAAAATCTGGCTGAGGTGAACTACTAGCTTCCTGTTTCATTGTATGTGTGTTATAGCAAAATGTGAGCTGGGTTTATTGGGCCGTGTGCATATCTACAGGGAGTTTGACCCTATCTGCATGAAGCAGGCTGTTTTTCTCATCAGAGTTTCAAGTCATTTCACTTTTGATTCAGTCCAATTTCCTCTTCCCTCTAATGTTTAAACTTAAATCAGCCTATTTACTATAAGTAGGTGTCTGAGTGAAACAATGGAGTTCAGAGCATGACATGCATGCATAGTGTTTTATGTTATCTGTGTACACTTTAAAAGGAAAAGCTGTAGCCCCCCATTAATTATTTACTTGTTTTCTTCACACTTCGTGCACTTTCTCTCTCTAACTTTTCTTTCTCCCACTCTGCACTATAAATTTAATTGAACCTAATCAAGCAAGTAAATGATGATTGCACCCCTGTACCTGGCCTTCAGCCTAAAGCAGAGATCACACTTTCGTCAGCGCTTTAGCGCCCGGCCATCATCACTAAGGGACACCTGGCGTGATCCAAACCACGGCAAGCATCTGTGCCCATGGCATAATTTCAAAGACTTAGAGCTGCAGAATGTGAGTGCACCACTGCATTGGCGCTTTAACTTGAGCCAGTGGGTTGCATCACCCCTAGAATCAAATCTCACTTTACTATCAGAACATTGTTTATGCACTTACATTTATCAGATTTTTTTTTTAAAGATTATTTTTGACATTTTTCCTTTTAGTGTGACAGGATAGTTTAGAGTTGACAGGAAGCAAATTGGGAGAGAGAGAGAGAGAGAGGGGGGCGGGATCGGGAAAGGTCCTCGTGCCGGGATTTGAACTCGGGATGCCCGTAGCACAACAGTGCTATATGTCGGCAAACTGCCCACATTTTTTTTAATCAGAACATACTTTAAATTATTAGGCATCATATGCCAACCAAAAATGGGCATCATACACTAAACTGAGGATTACACACTTTTCAGTTTGTTTCCTGAAAACAACAAACTTGTGCAGAAACGAACAGCTTGTTGCAAGCAAATGCATATCAAATGAAAACAATAGGTGTGTCCGAAATTGCATTAAAGGGGACATAGCACACACAGTTTCTGCTGATCTCTTGTTAATGTACAGCTTTACACTTCTCTCTGAAAACAGTCGAGCTCCTGGAGACGTGCCGTGGGTGGAGCTAAAAGTCACGAGCACGCAAAGCTTTTGCGTGGAGATCGTCTGTAAACTGTGACACATCGGCATTAATAAAACAGGAACAAAAATTGTATTGACTTTTGACATTATTGAATTTGTTTATAAAACATTCAACACTGAAATGCAGAGAACAAACAAACACACTTGCACCACACCATTGCTGCCCTGGAGAAACAAACTGCATCAACTGTTCCCTTAACACTGGGTTCTTTGGGAAGCTGAACAAGGTTATCTTTCTGCCACAATCAAAAATACACTTCTTTGGTGAAACTGTGGATTTCATGGTCTAAAATCAAAACAACAAATCCTTTTCGAGCAAGTCTTGTGCAGCACTCAGACGAAATCCATAACCTGAATGAAGCATGTTGATTATCGCTCTTCTAGTAGAAGTGCCCATACAATCAATTCTGCCCTTTATGACGTCATACAGGGCCATACTCAAAAAAACATTCCGAAACTTATACGAACACTGATTGGAGTGTATTTGGCACAGAAATACTCCATCATATATCCAACTTGTTTTTTTTTTACTTTGGCCATGTTTAGAATCCAACTCATTAACAGTGTAAATAAGTAAGAATGCATGAAATAGCATTAGAACCTCCCCTTTAAAAAAGAATGTTATATATAGTATGAATATGGGTATGAATGGGTTTGAATATGGGTACTGAATCCACCTTGTTGTCGCTGACATGTGACAAACCAGTGTCAGCTCTGTTGCTTCGCTGCCATTCACAACTCTTCTCCTGTGGCTTCATGGGATAGTAAAGTGTCGATTGAATGTGAACTCCATAATCTTGGCATAAGTAGTAGGTCGTCTGGGAACTTTTCACCTACTGGTTTTGAATATTATGAATTTTGACATGCTGCTCTTTTCACATAGTGTTTTATGCATACTATATAGTATGGAAGTAGCCATATTTGGACACAGCGAATGTGTTCTGAAATTGTCTCAAAATATCATGTTTGATGTGCACTGATTGGATGGAATCAAAGTCGGAAGCTAAAAAATCATAGTCTGAGCCTGTCATATACTATGCAGTTTTCTGGGAAATCTGTCCACTCTGACTGCTCAAAACCTGCAGACTGGCTCTAAATTTTGGAATCTAGCATTGACTCATCTAGACTGCAGATTGGGTAAAAAAAGTCCCCTTATCCAAAGTGTGATGGCTGCAGTAAGGAGTGTTGCACTATACTGGACAACACTGCACTATACGTTTAAGCAATATTACACTCGCTATCATGCTGTTCTATTGAATAACAGCATGCTGTGATTTGGCAGCAAGAAATAAGTGATTTTTACATGAATACAGCAGATATATAGAACAACTATTTGGTGTTGACCTTTGACCTTTCAAGGTGTGTAACTTGCACATTTGTATGAGGTGTCCTGGCATGAATACTACATTGCTTAAAATATTTCAAACAGTTGGGCATTAGCATCGTCCTGCCCTCTTGTGCCCTTGGCTTTCCCAGAGGCCCTGCTCTATCAGCTGTAATCTGAGATGCATTACATGTTTGGTTATGGAAGAACAGTTTTATACTCTTGACAGTTTTATATGAATTGTCCTCAGGCATTTCATAAGTGAGCTGAGTGGGTGGCAAGTCTTAACGGTCAACAGTCTGTATCAGGACTGCACGCTTCAGAAGGAGCACTTATCTTTTATTAATATCACTTCATTAAAAGTTTTGCTGTTCTGCATTTATTCTGCTTCATTCCTTATTTTCCTTCTAAAAAGACATTGTTAATTAATCAACAGAAAAACAAAAACACCATGAGCCAAATGGGAAAAAGTCAGATGGCAAGGTTCAGTGCTCTAAGACTGTTGCAACAGCTAGTGTGAGACAATTAATGCATGCAGAAAACAGCAGGCACTGAACACACCCCAATGTGCTAATTGTAACTCCAGCTGAGGGGCCTTGTGGGTGCGATTGAGTGGGACCTTTTAAGTATTGTCATCCTCCCTCAACATAGCTTGACTGCCCCCTCTCAATGCCAGTCTGCCCCCATTCCAATTATCAAACTTTATTAAGACATTTGTTTTCCAGAGATGGCCTTTGCACTTTTTGTTAAGGGTAGGATGTTATTTTGTATTTGGTTAATTGAATACTGCTTATGTTAGTGATTAGAACGTTTTCCTTGTAGTGAAATGAAGTTCCTCTTCAGGAACTCGAGCTGCGTCTGGAGACGCTTTGGGGAATGCTTTCAGAGTAACCGGCTCTGAATACAAGTGAAATCTGTCCAAAGGATGGACGAGACGTCACGGGCGAGGTGACGTAATGACCAGCTGGTATAAAAGCATGTGCGGTGAAACCATCGTCAGCTTTCTGTCATTCAGCTAGCGCTCTGTGTCTCTGTGAGTCTTATTTAGTGTTGTCTGTCTGTCTAAAAACATGCCAAAAAGCGAGAGCAAATCAAAGCAGTACAAGCAGTGTGTTCCTCCCTGCAAACGCTTTTTGTGTGCAGGTGATACACACAGCTTGTGTGTGGTTTGCTTGGGAGCGAGGCATGCGGAGGCGGCTGTTGAGGGGGCTGACTGCCCGCACTGCGAGAGCCTCCCTCTGCGTGTGCTTCGCTCCCGAAAAGCCCTCTTCTCCAGCGATGGTTCTTTCATTAGCGTTCCCCGCGGCACTGGCCCCGCTTCCGCTGAGGCGGAGCGGCGGCAATGTTCGTGGGGTTCGCAATGGGATCTGATGGAGGGATCGGAGACGAGCGAGCCTCTATCTCCGTCCTCACCCGTCAGATCCCATGACCGCTCCCCGAGATCGGAAGCCCGCCAGGTGGATACTTCCCCTCGGGCAGCGGCAGCGGCGTTTCTCCGGTCTTCCTCCGAGGAGGTTGACATGGAGAACGTCGAGTACGTTGCGCCCCCTCTTTCACCCCAATATGAGGAGCTTGTGGAGGTGGTCACTCGTGCCGCGGCCAAGTTGAGTCTCGACTGACCGGCCGAGTGTGCTGTCGAACCGCAGAGAGGCAAATTAGATTTTCCCCGATCTCCACAATGAGGTGTCGAGGTCGTGGGGGAAACCTTTCTCGGCCCGCCTCTTCGTCCCCTCATCGGATTACTACGGTAATGTGATGGGGACGAGTGAGCGCAGTTACAGAGCGATACCGCGTGTGGAACAGACACTTGCGAGCTATCTGTCCCCTGACACTGCGTCATCTCTGAAGGCTCCGACCCAAGCCGCTGCGCTGGTGGGCAAGGGGTATGCGGCGGCATACCAGGCTGACCTGCTCATGGAGTTGGATGAGGGCGAGGGATTTAATGCGGAGGACATTTGTGAACTCCGCAAAACCGCTGATTTGTCTCTCCGCGCCACCAAGGAGACCGCCCATGCCATTGGGCGATCTATGGCAGATGGCAGCTCTGGTGGCGGCAGAGAGGCATCTCTGGTTGACCCTGTCGGATATCAAAGACCGCGACAGGGTCTTCCTTCTGGACGCCCCACTATCGCATTCTGGCCTTTTCGGTGACGCTGTTGACTCCGTTGTCGACAGGCACCAGGAGGACGTGAGGCAGGCGGCGGCATTCCAGTGGTTTCTCCCTCGCCGCTTTCCAGCTCAGGGGGCTGCTGGGCGAGAGCAGCCCCTGCCGCGTACTGGCTCCTCGTATAGGGAGGCTCAAAAAGAGAGTGTCGCCGCCCTTGCTCCCCCGAAATAAAAATCGGGGCCGGGGCGTTAAGAAGGGGCGGTCGAGGACCTCGCAGCCTAAGCCGGATCTGCGGACCATTCTTCAGGCGAAGAGGTCTTCAACCAAGAAGGGTATGAGGGTAGCCCCCACTGGGGAAGAGCAGCGATCACCGCAGCGCACGGTGCCCGTCTCGCCCCAGTGTCCTCAGGAGATCGATATGCTAACCCTGCTACGTACGGTGTTCCAGGGCGCAGCGATCTCCAGCGAGCACATATCTCAGTCTCTTCCGCCCGGAAGTGTAGCAGAGCTGAGATGCTCGCCACCCCTTCAGGGGTCTCTGGAGCAGCTAGTTTGGCCGTTCCCTGCCGGTGTGCCATTCCAGGGCACCGAACTAGCCGCTCTGATTACACCAGAGGTCAGTCTCGAGAGACTGGTTCCCTTAGTAGACTATTTTGCAGCGTGGAAACTACTGCCAAATATGTCTCAGTGGGTCCTGCGTACTGTAGAGAGAGGCTACAGAATCCAGTTCGGTTCTCGTCCACCTCAATTCAACGGGGTGAGTTCCACTCTGGTGGGCCCCGAGCAGGCTCTGGTAATGGAACAAGAGGTAGATACTCCATCGAGGTTGTTCCTCCTCACGAAAGAGAGTCCGGGTTCTACAGCCGGTACGTCATAGTTCCAAAGAAGGATGGAGGGTTGCGTCCCATTTTAGATCTGCGTCAGTTGAACCGCTCAGTTCAAGTGCTTACACTCAAGCAGGTCGTGTCTCAAATCAGATCCAAGGACTGGTTTGTCGCAATCAGTCTAAAAGACGTATTTTCCATGTCTCCATCCTTCCCACTCACAGGAAGTTCCTGAGGTTTGCTTTCAGGGGCAAAGCTTACCAGTATTGGGTTCTTCCCTTCGGCCTAGCACTCTCACCCCGTACTTTCACGAAATGTGTGGATGCCACGTTAGCTCCGCTGCGGCTACAGTGCGTTCGCATACTCAATTACATTGACGATTGGTTGATTCTCGCTCAATCAGAGCGGATGGCGGCTCAACATCGAGATGTTGTTCTCGCTCACATGAAAGTGTTGGGGTTAAGACTGAACGCCAAGAAGAGTGTTCTTTCTCCATTACAGAGAACCACTTATCTTGGTGTGGTGTGGGATTCGACCACGATGCAGGCACGTATGTCCCCTGCTCGGATCAAGTCGATCCTCACGGAGGTCAGGAGAGTGAAAGAAGGCCAGTCACTCACTGTCAAGCAGTTTCAGAGACTGCTGGGTCTGATGGCAGCTGCGTCCAATGTGATACCTATTGGCCTGCTGTACATGAGACCCCTACAGTGGTGGCTCAAGACCAAGGGATTCTCCCCGAGGGGAAACCCGCTTCGCATGATCAAGGTCACGCGGCGGTGCCTACGTGCCTTAGACATGTGGAGACAACCTTGGTTCTTGTCTCAGGGCCCAGTGCTGGGAGCATGGTGTCGCCGTGTAACATTAGCGATGGACGCGTCCCTCACCGGTTGGGGAGCAGTCATGAGTGGCCACCCTGCCCGCGGTCTGTGGAGGTGTCACAATCTCGCTTGGCACATCAACCGGCTGGAGATGCTGGCCATGTTTCAGGCTCTGAAACACTTTCTCCCAGACCTAAGAGATCACCATGTATTGGTGCGCACCGACAACACAGCGGTGGTCTCTTATATCAGCCACCAAGGAGGTCTGTGGTCGCGCCCCCTGTACAGGCTGGCGCACCAGATCCTTGTGTGGTCCCAGAGCAAACTTCTCTCATTAAGAGCAGTTTACATCCCTGGGTATCTCAATGTGTGAACAGACATCCTGTCGAGACAGGGGCTGTGGCCCGGGGAATGGATGCTTCACACCGAGGTGGTGAAGCAGATCTGGAGAGTGTTTGGCCAGGCTCAGTTGGACCTCTTCGCCACTCAGGAGACAGCGCAATGTCCCCTCTGGTACTCTCTAGTTCATCCAACTCCACTGGGGCTGGATGCCATGGTACAGACGTGGCCGAGGCTTCGTCTGTACGCCTTCCCCCCGATTGCTCTGCTCCCCGGAGTTCTGGAGAGAGTGCGCCGGGACAGGGTCCGGCTGCTGCTAGTAGCCCCATTCTGGCCGGGCCGAGTGTGGTTCTCGGACCTGATTTCCCTGCTCGACGGCTCTCCATGGGAGATTCCCGTGAGGAGGGATCTCCTCTCACAGGCAGGAGGCACCCTTGTGCACCACTGCCTGGAGTTATGGAGGTTGTGGGTGTGGCCCTTGAGGCGGCATGGCTCATAGCTTCCGGTCTCTCAACCGAGATTGTTGAGACCATCCTCCAATCCAGAGCTCCCTCATTGAGGAAACTGTACACCCTGAAGTGGAGACTCGTCACTTCATGGTGCGGAGATCGCCAGCTCGACCCAGTTAACTGCCCAGTTGGTACAGTGCTGAAGTTCCTGCAGGCTCGACTCTCCGCAGGGATAACCCACTCCACCTTGAAGGTCTTTGTGGCGGCGATTTCGGCCTATCACGCCTCTCTTGGTGGACAGTCATTGGGTAGACACCCCCTAGTTACACGTTTCCTCCGTGGTGCACTGAGGTTAAGGCCTCCAGTACGGTCCCGGATTCCTCCTTGGGACCTGGCTGTGGTGTTGGATGCTCTCTGTAGGCCTCCCTTCGAGCATATTGAGGACCAGTTTTATCTGTTGGTATATGATAGAATCCATGATGCCATGTGTCTAAACAAGATGTCCAGGACCTCCAGCAGAAATATAGGCCCACAACATCAAAAATACAGCAGTATATTTTATTGTACACATGGGGTACTTTTTTATCCCTGTGTTCACCAAACCCATCTTGAGTGTTTACTGCTAAAAAGCTCATTTTTTAGTTTCATCTGACCATAGAAGCCAGTCCCATTTGAAGTTCCAGTCGTGTCTGATAACCGAATATGCTGGAGTTTGTTTTTGGATGAGCTAGGATAATTTTTCTTGAAACCCTCCAAAACAACATGTGGTGATGTAGGTGCTGTTTGACAATTTTTTTTTTTAAGGTTTTCTGACCCAGAGACTCAACTATTTTCTGCAATTCTTCAGCTGTGGTCCTTGGAGAGTCTTTAGCCACTCAAACTCTCCTCCTCACCGTGCATTAGGACGATATAGACACACGTCCTCTTCCAGGCAGTTTCGTAACATTTTCTGTTGATTGGAAATTCTTAATTATTGCCCTGATGTTGGAAATGGGAATTTGGTCTCAAAATCTCCATCACAATTCACTGACGTTATAAAGCTCGGAAGAGCAAGGACACTTTTAAATATAACTCTGATTGTATCCGTCTGAAAGAAGAAAGTTATACACACCTAGGATGGCTTAAGGGTGAGTAAATCATGGGGTAATTTTCATTTTTGGGTGAACTACCCTTCAATACATAATCAACTATGTTTACGTGAATACTCGCCAAGAGGCTTGCAAGCTGTTTGAGAAGCAGCTTCATGTGCACATGCTTTGGATATGAGTGCACAGAAACCCTTTCTGCAATTAATAAATTCCATCAACTGTCCCAAACATCTTTCATGCTGAAATTCTTGCAGGAATTTTCTGCACTATTATTATGGTACCTATAGAAAAAATTATGCAATATCCGCAATCCCATGCTGAAATTCATGAGTAAAGAAAAATGCCCTTAACATTACTTTTTTTTTTCTTTTTGGTTAAATTACTTTGAACTTCAAAGGCCAATAACTTGCTAAATTAATAACATAACTGTATGCATAAACAACAGTAAACATTAGTGTTATTTACCAGACCAGCCTAATACATAAAACCAAATCCTTGAACTCATGGCCTTAGCAGTGGACATTAGCAAATGTTATGGGTAGTATTTTCTATTCCATCCAAGTTGAGAAGCCAGCTTATTTTGTTATCCTATCTATGCACAATTATATTATCAGTTGCATTTTATTATTGGGATATAGCATTGTTGTGTTTTTTTCCACCCACCTGCTGTCTTGCGCCCTATCAGAACAGACCTGTGACCCAGTTGATAACCTCTGGTATACATCCGTCTTTTCTGCTTTTAAGAAAAGAAAAATCAAAGACACTCAGTTTAAAATGTCTCGTCACAGCCCGAAGATCATATTTTAAACTATTTAAAACCTTGTTTCCAAATTGCAGTCAGCTCTGCCATCAAAGCCATGCGTCAGGCTGCAGTCTGAGACTCCCTGCCTCGCCTCAGTATCTCTAAGCTCTCGGCGAGCCATTGCCTTTAATGTCTCACAGTGTTAAATGGAGAAGTGTAAGAATACAGGCAGAAGGAGTGCAAGCCGTAGCCTGCAGCCACGCTTTACAGGTTACCTCCCTAATGGAGCTCCCAGGCCTTGAAGTGCAGTTGGGGAGCGTGTGGGGAAAAAAAATGTCAAACGCTCATCTGAGACCCATCATTAAGGACTTTCTCTGACTGGAGATGAGGAAAGTGGATGGGTAGCACAAAAGAAGAGACAGCAGTAATTGACTACTTTTGCTGCAATGGGACTAATTCACAATGAAGCACACAGCACCTAGTCATGTGGATGAGACCTGAGTGATCTTCTAAATAATGGGAGTTCGAGAGTTGGTGCTGTTATCCAGGTGACTGAGGATAGTGTACAGAGAGTTGGATTTGTCAAATGGCAGACATGCATCACCAACAGATTTGGACTGGCTTCTTATTATCAGTGGTTGGGCAAAAGTGTAATATTATCTTGTGCATGTTGTGGCTGTAATATCATAAGCCCAGTTTTTAACCAGCTAAGACCTTGGAGTTTGCATTTTAAGCTGAAGCTCCAGTTCTCATCTTTCCATTCCTTGTTGGCTCACTGCAGTGACCTTGGTGTAGCTAGAATTAATCTGCCACGCTCTATTTTCACATGTGAAGATGGCCATCATGGCAAATAATCTCTTTTCATATTTGATTGCAGTATCCACTTCCCCAAGGCCACTCTGTACTGCGTTAATTGAATTTCAGAGACCGTCCTCAGTTGGTCAGCAAAGATTGAAGTGCATGTAATCATAATTTTGGCAAGCACTGCTCTTGTGCGCTTCGTCAAATGAATGGTGACTCACTTTTATATATATATTAGGGGTGTAACGATACCCGTCTTCGTATTGAACCGTTCGGTACAAGGCTTTCGGTTCGGCACGTATTACAAACCGAACAATTCGTTGGACTAATCCTACTACATTTAGAAAATAAAAGAGCTTAAAGTGTGTGAAATATCAGTGCCAACAACGCAGCCCAAACAACGTAACAGGCAACGTGCTGTCTGCCCTGCGCTAACCTTCCCTTGCTGGGGTGCGTTGAAAGACGATGATCTTGTATCGACGATAGCCAGAGATATTGTCAAAAACATAAATTATTGGCAATATTAAGAGGATTTGGCATTTCCAATTAACGTAGGCCTGTTGCATTCTTATTTTTATTAGGCCTATTATTATTATTATGAAGTTACTTTTATTATTAAATTAAAAGTAAAATAAATTTGCCACACAATTATTACCGCATAACTGACACACTGCGAGGATAAGATTAGGCTATTTACTCCTCAATTAAAATGTTTTTTTTAAAAAGGTCTCTTAAAACAGGTCTATTAGGCTATAGGCTACGGATACCTACAATGAATTATAGTCCTATAATTAAAATATTAACACTGCAGTCATCAATAAAAAATCAATGAAATATAAGCTTTTATTTCGAGCACCGACTTTCAAAAACAACCTGTTTAACACGAAATACGTTTCTTCTAATTTTTTTATTTTTTTTTTACTATGTACGGGCCACAAGAGAAATATTAAGGAAATAAATGAAAACAGCTATAGGCAATACCATTATCAGCATGCTGAAGTAGATTCATCTCTCTTTGTCGCGTGCTTGTGTGATATCCATTGGCTCGCCTTCATGGTTTAAAACAGAAATACTCAACTGTTTGCAAAATGGAGCTTTGTGCTCATGTATCCTACCTCTCTCATTCGGCACAAATCCAAATATTATATTCCATAATATTTCCATATTTGCGATGTAACGTTTCTGAATGCTAAACTATTATTTATGTACAGTACTTAAGTCGCGTTCTCCTACGGTGACACAGATGCGGGCGCGTTGATGTTTGTATTTTATTTTGATAAAGTACCAACTTTATGCTGGAACTGGTGTGTGTGTGTGTGTGTGTGTGTGTGTGTGTGTGTGCGCGTGTGATGCGATGACTTCAACTGATTCCTTACACCAGCAGAATCAACTTTAAACACTTATCGTCTTTATAATGCATCTCTGTATAAAGGTCTGCTTTTATTTGTGTACACTCACAATGAAAACAAAACCATTTGAGTTTCATTTCTGTGAACAAATTAAGCCTGTCACAAAAATGAACTGAAACTCAGCATATATAGGCTATGTTACTGACAGAAGCAATCAATCAGATTCCAAATTCTCCATCATGGCCAAGACCAAAGAGCTGTCCAAGGATGTCAGGGACAAGATTGTAGACCTACACAAGGCTAGAATGGGCTACAAGACCATTGCCAAGCAGCTTGGTGAGAAGGTGACAACAGTTGGTGCGATTACACACCAACAGCGCCTACACTTTCTCTGCCTGCTGAAAAGAGCAAGTCTCCCTCCACCCATCCTCACCGCATTCTTCAGAGGCACCATTGAGAGTGTGCTGACCAGCTGCATCACTGTCTGGTACGGGAACTGCAGTGCTGCTGACCGCAAGACCCTCCAGCGGACAGTGAACACAGCTGCAAAGATCATCGGTGCCCCTCTCCCCTCCATCCTGGACATTTTCCTTACACGATGCTCCAGCAAAACCAACAGCATCGTGAAGGACTCCACCCATCCCTCCCACAGTCTCTTCCAGCTCCTACCATCAGGAAGACGGTACCGGAGCATCAGAGCCCACTCCGCCAGACTGCTCAACAGCTTTTTCCCCCAGGCTGTGAGAGCCCTGAACTCAAACCACCCCGCCCCCCTCTGAAACCCCATGCAAACCCCTACCTGCTGAAACATGGACCACCCCCACCCCCAGAAATACACGGGAGGATCTTGTCAATGATCTCAAGGCAGCTGGGACCATAGTCCCCAAGAAAACAATTGGTAACACACTATACCGTGAAGGACTGAAATCCTGCAGCGCCCGCAAGGTCCCCCTGCTCAAGAAAGCACATGTACAGTTTGTGCTGTGCATTAGTACTAAGAGCACAGCTGAGTGGTGAAGAGCCTAAAGTAAACATAAGATGAAAATTTACACTATTAACTTTTTAAATGCAACTTGCCATCACTTGGCCACTGTCACGTTCCCTTTCGGGACACAAGGAGCGAGGAGACGTAGGAGTACCAATAATCCGTTTATTGATGACACACACAATGAGACGAGGAGCTTGGGGACAGACGAACATCAATGACGTTAAGACTGGACACAGGGGCTAGGAAACACAGGGCTTATAAACACAGGGAAATTAACGAGGAAGAACAGAAACAGGTGAGGGCTAATCAAACGCAGGGCTGGGGACACATGAACTACTAATAAACTAATCAACAGGAACGAGGATGGCCAAATAGAGACACGAGAGGAGGGGAAACACAAGACAAGGACTGACATTACGCCCCCCTCCGGAAGGCGTGTCCTCACGCCTAACACCATCCAATGGGGAGGGGCGGTGGGCGCTCTGGAGGCCTCTAGGGCGGTGCCTGTTCCAGGGGCCATGGCGGGTCAGGGGACTCGGGAGGCCAGGGCGGGTCAGGGGACTCGGGAGGCCACGGCCTATTTTTTTCGGGCCCGAGGGGTTCTGTGGCCTTGGCCCTTGGCCCGGCCACACAGGCTGTGACCCTCTTACCCCCCCCAAAAATTTTCTTGGGGAAGCTCCCCCCTGGGAGCCACAGAGGAGCGGGCTCTGTCGGGCGCTCTCGCAGCGCGGACTCTGTCGGGCGCTCTCGCAGCGCGGGGCTGGATGGAGCCAGCGGGAACCCAGGAGGGCTGGACGGAGCCCGCGGGAACTCAGGAGGGCTGGACGGAGCCAGCGGGAACTCAGGAGGGCATGTGCGTGGAGCCGGCACGGGAGGGCACTTGCGAGGAGCCGGCACGGGAGGGCACTTGCGAGGAGCCGGCACGGGAGGGCACGTGCGAGGAGCCGGCACGGGAGGGCGCTCTTGAAGCGCGGACACTTGGGGGCGCTCGGGAAGCGCGGACACTTGGGGGCGCTCGGGAGGAGCTGAGCTGGACAAGACCAGCGGAGACGCAGGAGAGCTGGGCGGGACCAGCGGAGATGCAGGAGAGCACCTGCGTGGAGCAGGCACAGGAGGGCGCTCTGGAAGCGCGAGTGGCGGCGGGCTTGGGAGAGCCACGAACGGCGGCAGACTCGGGGGAGTCACGGATGACGGCGAGCTGGCTCCGGCTCGGGCCCGGATGTCTCCCAGACACCGGTATATCCCCAGCCTTCAGGTCAATCCAGCGGTGTCTGGGAGGTCGATGAGGAAGTGGAAACCGGCTCCTCGCCGCATCATGGAGCTCCGGACTCCTCGCGAGCCCGCAGAACTCCTCTGCGTACTCCATGAAGGGCAGCTCGCGGAGTATCAGGGCGCGGAGGCGGGCGGCGAACTCCATCGCCGTGGAGGGGGGGAAAAAACTGGAACAAACAAAAACTTTCCTCAAAACGGAAAACAAAACGGGGGAAAAGGAGCGCCGCTTACTTTGTGGGTCCGGTCTTCTGTCACGTTCCCTCTCGGGACACAAGGAGCGAGGAGACGTAGGAGTACCAATAATCCGTTTATCGATGACACACACAATGAGACAAGGAGCTTGGGGAGAGACGAACATCAATGACATTAAGACCGGACACAGGGGCTAGGAAACACAGGGCTTATAAACACAGGGAAATTAACGAGGAATAACAGAAACAGGTGAGGGCTAATCAAACGCAGGGTTGGGGACACATGAACTACTAATAAACTAATCAACAGGAACGAGGATGGCCAAATAGAGACACCTCTATTTGGAGGGGAAACACAAGACAAGGACTAACAGCCACTTCATGTGTTTCTTTGATTGAATAGCTATCAGATTACGAAAAGACCAGGTGTAAATGGCCTTTGATGTGCATTCAAGACAGATTGCAGTTGGAACACACAAACAACTTAAGGAGGTGGTTTGAGATCCTAGACGCAAATGGACAAGTGTAAATTAATCTGATTATTGTAGCCACATATGTAAAAATTACTCCTCCCAAATTGGCAAAAAAGAATAAAAATAAAATAAATTGGTGTGAGACCGTGTTGTAGCCATACCACAGAGCTACTGCAACATGCATCTCCACATGTATGTGGTCCGTCAGACATCTCGCTTCAGCAAGCATGCAGTAACTGACAGTTTGGCAGTTTGACATCTTCAGTCTGCAACATCTTTGCATGTTCAAAACAGTCATCTCCGTTAAAAGTAATGAATGCTAAATTATTTCACCAGTGCTGATGACACTCTCTCAACAGCTTGCAGTCTTTAAATCAGCTGATGATAAACAAAATTACACACATATCTGTTGATTTTGGTGACATTATCTCCACTTAAATTGCATAAAGTAGTCAACATTTGAAGTGGATCAAAAAAGTTAATCAAAGTTGTCCTAAGACTAGAACACATTTTGGTTTTATGTTTTAGGGCAACTTTGATGAAAGGTTTTGATCCACTTCAAATGTTGACGAGTGTATAGCACTGGATTTCAAGATTTGATTTATAATACTTTTGTGGAGACACATTAATATGGTCAAGTGTAAATGGAACAGTTTTAACCAATCAGATCTGTTTTTGATAAAACACATGAAGTGACAAGTGTAAATACTTCCTCAGACAGTGAGGTCTATTGAATAATGTAGGCACTGTTTGGGCATTTGGTCACACTCAGTTCTGGTACACAATGCACTTTTCTTTCACCCTTTTTTTGGTATTGAATATGCAGTTTAAGTCTGAAAAATGTCACATTACATCAGAGACTATTTTACAATTTGTCACACTGAATCTCTTTATATTTCTCTATCATCTCTCTACTTGCGCTCACACACACGAAAGCAATGTTGTATCTTGCTTGTTTTTTTTGGATGGCATGTCAAGTTTAATACAGTTTAACTTTTCAAAACACATTTGAGACCCCTGTGTTCTTTTCTATTTTGTTCTGTTTTTGAGCAGGAAAATGTCCTATGGGGAGATGGTCACAGAGGCCATAGTAAGACAAATTCAGGGAATTTATAAAATCCCTGTTTTTTCATTATTTCAATATCTGTTTTCACATTGTGCTTTTGATTATCAAATGTTGAAATACAGATGTTCCCTTTAAGCTAATGCTATGGCGTGACATGAATCACCAAAATCCAGAAATGAGTACTGTTTTGATTTCTTTTTTGCCTCAGGCCACAAATCATCAGCACTGATTGCTTTGCTAAATATAGTATACACTTGTTGGTGTTACCTTCCACACATGTGCCATACATTATGTGCTAAATAGAAAATAACTTGAAGTGGAAAGCTGAAATCATTTATGAATCATCTGGTAGTCATACATCTTCCTAAGCATTAACTACAATGGTCTCCACACACTACAGATGAATTGTACACCATAATTTCTCAAATTGTGAATAAGAGTATGTTCTTGGGTTAATAATATTCCTCCCTCTATGCCTGTGTTGAGAAGGAATAGATAAATTCAGGAGTGGAATAAATGTCTTATGTCTGGTGTAATACGCAAGCTGAGGATTTCATTATGGCAAACCCCTCATGGGATTCTCCGGTCCAGGCTTAACATGCCTCTCACTCTCAACATTTAACCCAGCCATGTATAATGCATTAGAACAGACCATGAGCCTCTTGCTTTTTTAACAAATGGGCTTCTAGCTAGATTTAATATTATTAATTTTTTTATACATCTGTATTCTTTTTAATTTAAGCTAGAAAGCTATTAATTATGTTTTTGCTTCATGCCTAAGAAAGATAACTAGGTACAGCACACAGGGTGTTTAATAACATTATTACTTCTGTTTAGGAATGAGAGCAGAAACTAATAAAGAACTGATACTAGCCTATATTATTATCTCAAAACATGAAGACAGTGGACCACAGAGTTACACAAGTTAGCAGTTAATAAAATTTAATATATTTTCAATAGCACTGGTATTTGAAAGTAATAACTGACACCTGGCCGGGTCTTGTCAAGTGCTATTTTCCTCAGAGGTTTTACATAAACTTCTGACTTCCACTTGAATCACAATTGCACATTGTGTTTTGTCATAGATATATATATACTGACTAGATGTCGCCTCTGACGCTGCTGTCCATAGGAACGATGCGTCAGCGCGGCCGCCATCTTGGGTCGGGGGAAGCCGCGTCTACTCTGCATTAGTTAACATTGGCAGAGAACTATCAACGATTAAAATCACCTTAATTTGCTTAATTTTCAACCGATTTTCAAGCCGTTTGGTTTATTATAAATGTCAGACATATATTTATGATAGAACATAGATTCATTAATTATTTTACTTATATGATATAAGTAAAATAATTAATTAATCTATGTTCTATCATAAATATGTGATATATCATATACAATACAATACTTAGACACACCTACATAACTAATTAATTTGTTCTACAATACACAAAACAATTACAAGGATGCTGATAGTGATATGAAAAAAATATGAATAATATAAAGTATATATAATATATAAATAAATAATAGAGCAAAATTTAAATTAATAAAGGCACGAGTTAAACAAACAAAGCGGGAAAAAAAACAATTATGGACTTCCTGACCAACAGACCTCAGAATGTTAGTATGGGGAACCTAACATCTGCATCTAGGCAGAAATTAAATCATCATAAATCGTCCAAATCTCAAATGATTTTTCTTAGTTTTTTGGTTTGTTCCAACTGACAGACATGTATTTATGATCGAGTCCAGAGAAAATTGAAGCTTTTGATATTAATCTACTTCAAAATTAAGTGTAAGTTTATTATTCTTCCACTTCAGTGAACTTAAAATTACCTATTGTTACTTACCTTAGCCTAGTCTACTGCACACAAAATGGATACAATGGTGTGATATCCATACTTAAAAATACATGTTAATTAAAACATTTGAATTGTACTGGTTTATTTTGTACATCAGCAAGCCTGCAATACAATGACCCAGCGTAAAATGGTTATATAACACAAAAACAAACATAACGTGCGTACGTAGTGTGAAAACATCTTCCAGTATTTACAACAGCTTATTAAATGATTAGGCTACAGTATATAACAGGTTAACCATTCTTTGAAAACATCCAGTTCATGAAAATATCTACTACAGCACAAAAGTCCGGCATCTTCAGAGTTGATCTGAATGCCGGGAAACTTTGGCGCTTCCTTCAGATCCCCGACCCAAGATGGCGGCGATGTTGACGTATGCTTAGAGGCCCAAGGCGACATCTAGTCAGTATATATATCTATGGTGTTTTGTCTGCATCAAGTGGCTGATGTAAAACACTAACATCCAGGGCCTCCTTTGAAAAGTTTGCTCACTCGAGAGGTGAATGGTAGACCCACCACATCCTCCTCCATCTCTACTCAGCTTGTTTTAGTCAAGGATGGACAGAATTCAATATCTCCACTAGACCAAGGACTCACTGTTCTCTGTACTCAAGCACTGTAGATTTTTTGAGCCAACTAAAGCTGCTATTCAAAGCAGTGGAGTTACATTTTTGCACCTATTGATTGGCACCTTACAGCTCCCACTTCAAACCAATTTTTTTTTGCGAGACGTGAGGCACGGTATTATATTTGCACTTTATAGAGCACCTGCTTTTTATGATATATAGCTGAAGTATCATTACAGCATAAAAACAGACAGGTATTCAAACTATAGTATGCAAAGAAATTATTATTAGTTATACAGTATATATAAATGGTGTTTGTTTGCATTGAATGTCGAAATTGCATATGTGAAAGGAAAGAAAACAAAAAGGTTTCCAGCATATATCGCAATTTTGGAATACCTGTGGATATTGGTTGTGAAACAGTTAGACATTATGAGCTTTACTGATTACAAACTAGTTGTCCACTCTAGAAATTTCATCATTTCTGTTCATTGTAGCGAGAAACACAAATGGAACAATATCAAGATATTTCACAACCACATGCTCGCCGTTAGGGCAGAAATGTGTGCAATGAATAAAAAGTAGCTCCTCACACTAGGAAGCTAGTCTTTGCAGTCTTGCATGATTTAAGTAATGGGATTCGATTTCATCCTATTTTTTGGGATGCATGTAGTTGTTGATCTGTGCAGTCATCTCTTGTTAGTACGTGTCTGATTATTTTTCAGTGTGAAAATGATTGTAAATGTATGCACTTCATTCTCAAATGGAACCGAATATCAAGCAATATAATGTGAATGTTTGTGTATCTCAAGCCATTTACCAAAACACATTTAGTTCCACAAACTATGTTATGATCCCCATAGGATTATGAAATGTTTATTATTAGCTAAATGTTCATAATATTTTCAGAAAGCTTTGCTTAAGGCCCTTTGTTATCATACGCTTAATTATTATTTTGTCATTTGCTCCCCTCAATGTTCATACCTAATCTATTAATTACAATCTCCATTAGCATTTTAATGAGAATAGGGCCAATAATTAAATCAGTCTATTTAAAGCTATAATTGAATGACCCCTGGCTCTGCTTTGATGGCTAAAAGTAAGTAGTGTCATGCCTGTGATTGAGAACCAGAGAAAGAGAAAAAAAAAATGGAAAACTTGGAAAGAAAACAACAAAGCTTGCTATTTTGATGACTGAAACAGAATTCAGAAGTCACTATTTATTTTACAGTTCTCTGATGGCCACAGTTAAGGAGTGTGATTACATGAGCCGTGTAATTATAAGATCACAGCTGAATATAGAGGTTGAAGTAATTAATTGCAATAACCTATGTGCTACATATGCTTTCCACATTTTTGCTTATTATAATAGCTAGCGGCTTGAAGCTTGATCCTGGTGGCAGGCTGTCTAACTTGCATTCATTTTTCTTAAAGAATATCTGCACAGAAGCGCTCCAGTACCTGTGCAATGGAGCCTCACTGACTGTACTCGTAACTGTTGCTCTGTGAGCATTGCTGATCTCAACCCTGCAGCTCAGAGGCGAGCAGGGAGGCATGTGAGGCCATAATGAGAAAAGACAAGCTCTCCCTCTAATAGCTTTTCTCAAACAAAAAAATGACTCTGACCTCTACTGCTCCTCGGCTGATGGGAGACTTGGAGCTGTCCACTCTCGGCCGCATATGCAGGCGTAAGGGCTGACCTGGGACCAGAGACTCAGGGCCAGCCCAGGGCGGCAATAATAGCCAGGTTAGTGCTCTCCACTGGCCGTTAATGGCAGCGCAGTGTAAACAGCATCATGAGAGTGGGACGGGATGATGGGGTCGTGCTCTATCGCAACTTGGCCATATGAACATATACAGCGAGTGAATGTGCCTCTAAGGGGGCTCTGATTGAAACAGCCCTTACTTTTTTCATTGTTTCTTTCTCTTCAGTAAATTAACCTTTAACAATGAGACATTATTTACTATAAATTATTTGTTTTGTGCTGGGGATACTCATGTATCTTGGTTTTATGTGTACAAACATATATTTAAGCACACACACTGAGAGAAAAAGTACAAAACTGTCACTGGGGTGGTATTTTTTGAAGTACTAATATGTACCTTTAAGTAATGACTATCTAATAACTTTAGCTTTTGTATGTTAGGGTACTTTGAACCTTACTTTCTGAGAGAGAAAGTAATTTACAAACATAAATAAATAAATGTTAATTTTTTTATAGATGTAATGCTTTTAGGTTTTAGTAATAGTTTTATTTGTTTACTTTATTAAAATATCGTTTTAATCTAAATTTGCTCTGCACATTATCATATGAGCAACCAGTCAGTAATGATGATTATAAATAATCATTTGCAGTTTAGAGATCGAGTCAGATTTATTCAGTTACCACTCAAAAATATTCAGTAAGTAAAATAATTGTCTGATATGAACTGATAACCTGTGATTTCATGTGTCTTTCTGAGTGATTAATTTTGCTTTTGTCACGCTATGTGTTTGTTTTTGAGTGCAGCCAGTGAAGCGAGGACAATAGTAAGCTGGTTCTGTTTCACGTAACATGGTCTTTTTTATCTCATTGCATTAAATTCTAACTGCAAGCTCGTGATTCGGGTAAAATATAGTTTATTTTGGTAGATTCAGCAGTGGAGTACCAGAATAGCGATGCATGAATGAGAACTAGATTGTTATACAGGCAGAATGGCAGTACAGTGCGGTGGCGCATTTTCTGGTATGAAAACAGACGCATGTAATTAATGAGCTACAGTCTGATTTGCCACACAGTAACACAGTGACAGACTGGCAGTTCTCTATCCTACTCACCGCAGCTTGGTTTCTCTAACTGCCACTGGCAGCTGTAAATCATACAGTCTCTTACAAGTACTCACACACATGCACCTTCATCTTAAGCAGTTGATGCCGAGCAATCCAATTAACATGTATAATGCACCTGAAGAAAAAAAGAACGAGCGCGAGAGAGAAAAGAAAACCTGCTCTGCAGATAAGCCCACAACGATCATTTATTTATAGGGGCTTGTTTACACAAATGGAGGATGCGCTCAGTCTTAGCCAGGTTTGGTTGATTCATTGCCTCGACCTCTCCGGTTCAGGTGAGGGTGAGCAGCGCATTAGCCTGCTAGTCATGAGGATATTATTGCACCTGTGGCTGCGCAGTTTCATTTTATGCACCCGTGGGCAATTTGTGCCCCCCTCACAACACCTTCTTTGTGTTCATCACATTAATGCTGCTGTTTTCCCTCTATGGAAGCAGGTCATTGTAAATGAGGATTGCACTGGTCGCGCCCCACAGCTCTCGGCTCCGACAAGGGAAGAGAACACATGCTGCCTGGTGCAATGGGGTTATTACTGTAGTCTGTTTGCTCTCCCATTGCTCTTGCATTCCCTGTCACACTCTGTCTTTCTTTTTATTTCTGTCTTTCTCTCGTAGCGTTATTGTGCGCCACATCACATGTTTGGGTGATGCCTAATGTGGTTCGGTATCCCTCCTGTAGATTTCATCCTTGCTGCTTCCTCGTTTCTTAGCTCATGATGTTGTTGGGAAGGGAAAGCATTCCGCCTGACCCCGGCATGATTGCATTTGCAATCTAATACCCAGTAGCATCTCTCATTGTCTTCTTCCATCTCCCCTATTGGGATGGTTTGACAATAGGAATATAGGCTCCCTGGTTCTGCGAGGGTTAGAGGAAATTCACAAGCTGCAGACCCAAGCCACTTTGACATTCAAGGCGTCCTCGGCCTTTCAAGGTCAAGTTGACTTGCTCTGTTTGGTAACAGGGGGAAAAAGTCAAACTGTGCTTGAAAGCAAAAGCAGACACAGATACGGGCTCAAACATCCAGCCTTCATCCTATTTTACCCCCAGTACAATGTCAAGATGAATCTTGTCAGTAAGTAATTCACTTTGTAGTTATGACTGATGATTTATACGGGTGAAAGCAGTTCCTTCAGAAATGTCACTGCTTTTACAGGCAGCAATATAACTGTAAAAGCCATCAGCCTAAATGTTGTTGGGGTAGTAACTTAGGCCTATATGTAGTATTGATAGGGGGAAAACCTCCCAATAATTCACAAGGCAGTTAGTAATGAGTTTTTGTATGATTCATCTCCCTTTTTTCCATTTCTCCCCTGCATTTCCTAGGCTAAGTATTAACAGATGATCCTTTTCGATTGAGAAAGGCTTTGGCTGCTCAGAAACCTTTTGTAACACAGCTTCCACAGCTGACTCAACCTATATTTATCTAAACTGAGTGAGACAAAAAATTGTAGTCTAGTTCTCAGTTGAACTTCTTTACAAATTAAAAGCAGTAGTTGTCATCACCTTTGTAATGATTTGTGTTTTGAATGAATGGATGAATAAAAATAAATAAATAATGTAGTAAAAGTTCCATTAAACTCAAAGTGAATTCAAATACTGGCCTTGCAATCTAAACAACAGTGTCAGACTTCCAGTATAGGAATTAACCTTTCTGTTAATTCCTTAACCAAGTTCTACAGTGATTTCCCCAGGTGTTTTTTTTTCTCTCCTTTTTTATTTGATTTGATTTATTTTTTCCCCACATACCTACACAAACACACACACAAAAACCAGAGAGCCAAGCAAATGCAGGAGTAATTAAAATCATCGTGCTGGTGTTAAGTGCCAAATCAGAGGAACAATGGCTTTGACTCTGTGACATCTGTGTTTACTACAGGCCTCACACGTGTGCCCTCAGCAATGTCTCAATGCAGAACTGCCCTCTGAGCGTATGTGTCCACTGGCATGGAGTGCACAGGTGTTTCCACTTCATTCTTTGTTGGAACTAGGTGCCAGGTTTTTGCCGGGGATTGTGGGATTGATAACGGAGAGGTGCAAGTGGTGTGCGTCAAAAATCTGGGAAATGCATATGCAAATGAGAAGTGAAAATTGGCGAGTGGCAGCAGTGCCACATCACAGTGAGGTGAAGACAAGCGAAGGTTGTGACATCTGTCACAAATTACCAGCTTAGGTTTTTGGTAGATTCATTGTTTAAATTGCATTATATTATTGCTATATTTAAATCAGATTTCAAATGCAGCTTGCATTTTATATGTAGCTAGGCTGCATTAAAAATAATATACTACCAGACTTTTTACTAGCAGAATTTTATTTTTAAATAACCGACTTGCATTCCGCAAGCATGGTTTAAACTGATCGGTTATAGTTTTTGTTAATATTTTGAGGTAGATTATTTAAAATTTTAATGTTAAAGTTTTAGTAATTTTCTTGGGGGTTTTTTGTCTTTTTTTAGTTTTATTTGTTTACTGTATCATTGTTAATTTCGTCAACGAAGACGATAACGAAAAATACTCGTTAACGAACTTATCATGTTAAGTCGATCAGTTATATATTCATAATGAAGTGTCATCTAAGCACATTGCAACATCTATATTAGTCCACGTTCAGCTAAGTAACATTTAAAAATCAAAATAAAACAAACCAATAAAGCATTTAATTCATGGGGATGAACACAGAAACTAGCCTCATTATGAAACCTCTTGTTTAAAGGATGGAGAACACTACATGATTTTTATCCCGGTTTTCCACAGATTTACAGTCTGGAGAAGTTGATGCTAGTTGCATGCCAAAGATCAGAGCCAGTCTGCAGATTTGAGTTGACAGAATCCATAGAAAATCGATTAACTTAACTTAGTGACAACTCATCAGTTAATATTTAAAGTCTGTTTATAAAGTATTTACATAGACGTTCAATGTGGAAGAGCTTAAAGAGAGCACACTGAGCTTAATTGGAGCAGCAACAATTTTTACATTTATGCATTTAGCAGACGCTTTTATCCAAAGCGACTTACATTCCATTCAAATTACAGTTTTTACAGCTCTTGCTTTCCCTGGGAATCGAACCCATGACCTTGGTGTTGCTAGCGCCATGCGTTACTATTTGAGCTACAGGAAAGCCATCAGTTTTTAAATAAATTTCATGTATTATTTATTAAAATGACAGGATTTGTGCTAAATAAATAGTCAATTGGGGAAAGGGTGTGTAGCCAAGTATGGTGACCCATACTCGGAATTTGTGCTCTGCATTTAACCCATCCAAGTGTACACAAAGTTGTGAACATACACCCAGAGCAGTGAGAAGCCATTGCTGCGGCACCCAGGGAGCAGTTGGGGGTTCGGTGCCTTGCTCAAGGGTCTCACCTCAGTCGTGGTATTGAGGGTGGTTATTCACTCCCCTACCTACAATCCCTGCTGGACCTGAGACTCAAACCCACAACCTTTGGGTTACAAGTCCAACTCTCTATCCATTAGGCTATGACTGCCGTGGTGTACATGACCTAGACTAAATAAATAGTCTAGGTCATGTATTAAGTTCATACATATTTTAATATGAACAACTATTATTAAAATATACTTTTTAATTGAAATATACTTTTTCTTATTCATGTCGCACTGAAGCTGTGGTTTTCATAGTAGTGTGCCCTTTAAGCTCACCTTAAAATAATATGAAATCTTAAAAAATTACAGCACTGTAAAACGACAGACCAGCAATAAATTGCCAATTTATAATATTATGGATGTAAAAGTACAAGCCAGTAAAGCCTGTTAAGTAATATATTCTTCACAATAATATAATTATTGATTCTGTATTGAAAGCAATCATAAACCCTTCTAAAGACCACCATGCCTGCTGTACATTTCACAGGCACACTCATAAAGCGGTAGACCTCTGGGGCCGTATTCATGAAGAATTTTAATGCAAAAAGTAGCTCCTAGTGACAAAATTCTAAGAAAATTCTTAGAAATGTGGGCGTTTACTCTTAAAATTAAAGAAAAAATCCTAGTAAAGAAAAAAGTAATTCAGAAAGCATCTTAACCCTTAAAAGAGGTCTTAAGGTCAAACTTCTTAGGAGTACGGACGAGGACTTTTAAGGGGCTTAAGAGTTTCTTTAACAGCGGAGAAAATGGACGAAAATTAAGAGGGAGAAGAAATGTGTTGCATACAATGCATGACAGTGAGTTAATAAGACACTACACATTAGTTCGTGCAGGGATCATGTTTGTGACTGATCTTATTAAAGACATGCTAACATCTCAGACACCGCGCAGAATTGCCATAGTGCCAGAAATCACTACATTAACATATTTGGCAACAGCACTTATTAGGCTTATATGTCTCTGTTCATTTCCTATAAAACACAGTAAATATGCAGGGCCGGCTCCAAGGTGCGTCGCGGGCCGTGTGCCCCCCCCCCAAATGAGTTACTATGCCCCCCCACTTTCCATCCTCTCCCCTCCTTGCTGAACGCGATCAATTTTGAAAGCGAAAGTACCGATAAAACAGCGCACATAATGCGATTGCACGCTTTAGCGAGCGTCAGCAACTGCACGAGATCACAGATTGCAAACCCCCAACCCCCCGACATACACACACACACACAACGTGATTTGTGCACCCCCTAGAAATTTAAATGCCCCCCGATGGAGGTGCCCTGGCGCCGGCTCTGTAAGTATGACAGCATGGTAAATAAAAAATAAAGAATATATATATATATATACATATATAATGTGTGTGTGTGTGTGTGTGAGAAAGAGCGAGAGGAAAAATTCCGCCTGTAATTTCAAAGTGAAGGCTTATAATATACCCTACTCTTAAATACCCTAGCACTATTTTATTTCCTTCTTGACAACCAACCAATCACAGTCTTCAAAAGATTGTGTCATACATAGCAACGGGGTCAACCCCGCCTCCTCACTAAGATGAAAGTTTTTGTCTTTTCCTTACTCAGAGTTGCTCTCAGGTCGGTCCCGAATCGCTCTTAAGCTAAGACTCCTACGTAAAAGTTTTTAAGCTAAATTAAGAGTTTTCTGAGAGGATTCTTAGAATCTTTATGAATACGGGCCCTGATGTTTTGGCCGGTGAACATGAACACTTGGTCTCTTTGGATCTTTGCACACCATGCACTGCAAACCGATCGAAAAGACAGTGCTTTCCTGTAGCTCAAATAGTAAAGCATGGAGCTAGCAACGCCAAGATCATGGGTTCGAATCCCAGGGAAAGCAAGTGCTGATCAACTGTAACTTGAATGCAATGTAAGTCGTCTGCTAAATGTAAATGTAAACACCCATGTGTGTAGATGAGAGAGGAGCATGTGTAGCAATTTTGTTTGCCCTATGTTGTAAACAGCGCTTCTAAAGACTGCTGTGTCAATTTACATTCAGATAGACACAATATTTGCCACTCATATGTAATGTATATTCTCAGCATTGCGACTGTTAACACAGTTCAATCTGGTCAAGGCCAGATGTCCCTGAATCTGCCCTAAAGAAACCCACACTATTTGTAGTGCCACCACCCACATCCCATGATTCCATCTGCTGTACTTCTCCAGGACTTTAGGGAGCAAGTGTGTCCAGCTGCTGCAGCAGGCTGTGTTTAAGTAGCGGCATGATTGTGTGTGCTTTACCTAATCTGCTCCATTAGTTTAAATAATGCAGGAACGCTAATGAGCCAGCGAGAGAGAGGGAGGGTTATTGCAATCCATGTCTAATTACTCCTGCTTCTTAACAACTGAACTCAAATCAACCAGGGCAGTTAGAACATGAGGGATTCAGTATTCCAGCTGGCTTCAGAAAGGCCACTGATTTATGAAAATATAACCAGAGCCACTCAAGGGCCTGAAACAATAGCTACTCTCTGTCACACACACAAAATTATAATTTTTTTCTGTAGAAGGAATGTCAGAAGTACTCAAGAATTGAGTTGGCTGACTATATCTTCTCACTTCCAGTCACTGTAAAGAGGAACCTAGCTGTCAAAGGAATAGTTCACCTAAAAAAAAATTATAGCAGAGGTGCCCAAACTATTTTATACTGTATTTTTTATACAGTTTTGCCATTTACTGCACAGATCTCTGGAATGGACACACCGCTAGACCATGCCCAAGACGAGGCGATGCCTCTGGTGGAATGGGCTCGTACTCCGATGGGCCATTGCAGGCCCAATGAAGAGTACGTTAGCGTAATGGCGTCTACTATCCACTTAGAAAGCCTCTGCTTCGTGACCGGATGTCCTTTGGTGCGAGTGTTCCGACCGCCTAAACGGGGCGGAACACTCAATGTAAATCCTCAGAGCTCTGACAGGGCAGAGCAAGGATAACTCTCGGTGCTCTTCAGAGGGAGGAAGCGCAGAGAGCACGATGACCTGCGCTCTGAATGGAGTGGAGAGCACGTTGTGTGTATAACCATGCCTTGGTTTCAAGACGACCTTGGAGTCATTGGGCCTGAATTCCAGGCGGGCAGGGCTAATGGAAAGTGCCCGCAGGTCTCCTACTCGCTTTACCGATGCTAGTGCTAGAAGCAGAGCAATCTTTAGCGACAGTGACCAAAGGTTAGTAGACTGTAGCTCAGGGGTAGGCAATGTCGGTCCTGGAGTGCCGCTGTCCTGTAGAGTTTAGCTCCAACCCTAATCAAACACACCTGAACAAGCTAATCAAGGTCTTCAGAATTACTAGGGCTACAGGCAGGTAGGATTGGGTACGGTTCACATTTGAACCGGTACGGTACCGGTATCGGTACCTGAAATTTGGTATCCAACAGTACCTTTTTTCTGTACTTTACTCTCTGTGTAATAACAAAAACATTTATTTCAGTGAAAAAATAAGTCCAAAACTCTCAATTTCAACATTTTGAACAACAGGGCCATACAATTGTTTGTTGTTTTTTTTTCTTCTAGAAATTCTTGTTTTATTTTTTTTGGTAATCAAATGAAGGCATGAATTTATTAGAGAGATTGTGAGATTTATTTATTTTCAATCAAATGAAAATGAAACTACGGTGGCCGAGAGAGCTCAACGCGCTGCAACTTCAGAAAGCACATGCAAATAGACAAAACACCAGCAAATCAAGAAAACATCGTCATCATTTTGACAACACATGCGCTGCAAATGCTCACAACACATGCAAATTGAGAAACGCTGCAAATGCACACAACACATGCAAATTGAGAAACGCTGCAAATCCTCACAACACATGCAAATTAAGAAACACTGCAAATTCTCACAACACATGCAAATTAAGAAACGCTGCAAATCCTCACAACACATGCAAATGTCCTTTCTTTCATTAGCCTACTAAAAGCGCCTGTATAAATTGTAAAATATTATTCTTACTGACATTTTTATTTTGACCTGGTTTTAACAATTAATGAAGCATTGCGAATTTATTTTCATTAACCTTGAAATTATATTTAGTTCAGGATAAGTTAGCCATCTTACATAATAACGTTAATCGTGTAATTTGTCATTATTAATCTAATAATATCCAAAAGACAAAGAAATCATGCAATCAGGGTGTTAAAATAAACAACAACAACAAAAAAACACTCACCTTTCAGTTCACCAACAACTCAACCAATAGACACTGCACAATAAGCAAATCCCAGCTGGTCCATCACTTTTTTTGGGTCCCCTTGAAACATTTCCATTGTGGTCCATGCAGCGCGTTTTTGTGAGGATTTGCAGCGTTTCTTAATTTGCATGTGTTTGAGGATTTGCAGTGTTTCTCAATTTGCATGTGTTTCATAATTTGCATGTGTTGTGAGCATTTGCAGCGTTTCTCAATTTGCATGTGTTGTGAGCATTTGCAGCGTTTCTCAATTTGCATGTGTTGTGAGGATTTGCAGCGTTTCTCAATTTGCATGTGTTGTGAGGATTTGCAGCGTTTCTCAATTTGCATGTGTTGTGAGCATTTGCAGCGTTTCTCAATTTGCATGTGTTGTGAGGATTTGCAGCGTTTCTTAATTTGCATGTGTTGTGAGGATTTGCAGCGTTTCTCAATTTGCATGTGTTTCTTAATTTGCATGTGTTGTGAGCATTTGCAGCGTTTCTCAATTTGCATGTGTTGTGAGCATTTGCAGCACATGTGTTGTCAAAATGATGAAGATGTTTTCTTGATTTGCTGGTGTTTTGTCTATTTGCATGTGTTTTCTGAAGTTGCAGCGCGTTGAGCTCTCTCGGCCACTGTATGAAACCCTTTTTTTCTGTTCAAATTAATACATGGCATAAAAATTGTGTGAATATTCCTTTTAAAAAGTTTTAATAATAATTGTATTTTTTCTACAATTAAGTGGTTAATCAGAATCAGAATCAGAATGAGCTTTATTGGCCAAGTATGTTTACACATACAAGGAATTTGTTGTAGTGACAGAAGCTCCACAGTGCAACAGAAAGACAGCAACAGAACAGGACACAGATAATAAAATAATAATATATAACTCACCAAATAGGCAATGTACAAAGCAGCAAAAACACAATATATAATATAGACAACTATGTATGTACAGGTCAAGTATGTGCAAATTATAAATGAGAAAAATAGAAATAAAGTAAGTGAGTGTGGTGAATGAATAATGTATTATAATTGTGTGTTCCACGTTTATTGTTGAGTGTTCACGAGATGGATTGCCTGAGGGAAGAAACTGTTCCTGTGTCTGGTCGTTCTGGTGCTCAGAGCTCTGTAGCATTGACCAGACGGTAACATTTCAAAGAGGGAGTGTGCTGGGGTCCAGAGTGATTTTACCAGCCCTTTTGCTCACTCTGGATAAGTACAGTTCTTGGAGAGTGGGGAGGGTTGTTCCAATGATTTGCTCAGCAGAACGGACTACTCTCCGTAGTCTTCTGAATTCAGATTTGGTAGCTGAGCTGAACCAGACAGTTATTGAATTGCAGAGGATGGATTCAGTGATGGCGTAGTAGAACTGTTTCAGCAGCTCCTGTGGCAGGTTGTACTTCCTCAGCTGGCGAAGAAAGTACAACCTCTGCTGGGCCTTTCTGACAATGGAGTCTATGTGAATATCCCACTTCAGGTCCTGAGAGATGGTGGTGCCCAGCAATCTGAATGACTCCACTGCAGTCACAGTGCACACTGCAGTGATCATCTCCACAGTTTTAAGCATATTAAGCACCAGGTTGTTAAGACTGCACCAGACAGCCAGCTTCTTAACCTCCTGTCTGTAAGCAGACTCGTCACCGTCATGGATGAGGCCGATCAGTGTGGTGTCGTCTGCAAAATTCAGGAGCTTGACAGAGGGGTCTTTAGATGTGCAGTCATTGGTGTAGAGGGAGAAGAGCAGTGGGGAAAGTACGCAGCCCTGAGGAGCTCCAGTGCTGATGGTACGAGTGGTACCAGTGATGTCCTTCAGATAAGCCAAAACCAGTCTTTCAAATGATTTCATGGCTATAGACGTTAGAGCCACAGGTCTGTAGTCATTAAATCCATTAATTTTGGGTTTCTTTGGGACGGGGATGATGGTGGAGCATTTGAAGCATGAGGGGACTTCACATAACTCCAGTGATCTGTTGAAGATCTGTGTGAAGATGGGGGCCAGCTGGTCAGCACAGGATTTCAGACAGGCTGGTGACACACCGTCTGGGCCTGGTGCTTTCCTTCTTTTGTTCTTTCTGAAGACCTGGCACACATCTTCTTCTCTGATTTGAATTGTAGGTGTGGGGGAGAGGGGGGTTATTGGAGGTGTTAATGGTTGTGTGGAGAGGTGTTCAGGGCGGGTGTGGGGTGTTTTTTCAAAACGACAATAAAACTCATTCAAGTCGTCTGCCAGTTGTTGATTCTCCAGAGTGCTGGGGGATGGTGTCTTGTAACGTGTCTTGTAATGTGGTTGTAATTATTTTTTATCATTTAATTGTTTTATTTAAATTTGACAGTAAATTGAATATATAAAGATGTTCATTAGGCTATACTGTACAGAAGTAATACAAGAATAATATATTTATGTTACCGCACTTTTATTTTGACAGGTTGCCGTGAAGTGTTGCTAGTTTTCTCAAATGAAACAGTAAAATTCTCATGAAGTGACTCTCACAGCCTGTAAGTTCATGTGTTCATGTCGACATGTAGTGAGATGCAGAGGCTGAAAATCACAGCGAGTTCACACGTGCTTCAGTATTTGTGTAGTAAACAAAACCGCGTCTCCGCCATTCATACATACTGAGGCTAACATTCACATACACTAGTTCATATCGCAATTCGACTTCAGTGACAGACCTTCTTTTATTCATCCAAAAATTGACGAATTCCGTGGCAACGCGCCACAGAGTACGTTCTGTTTTTATGAATGGACTCCGCCATCCTGTCCACGTTTTTGCAGAAACCATATGACCCTAGAAATGTAAGCGCACTTCAGAACATTTCAGTGTGCCCTGTGTGATGTGTTTTAAAGAGTTCCAGGGGTGACATCATGTCACAGGGTCTCTCTCTCTCTCTCTCTCTCTCTCTCTCTCTCGTATGCGCCCAAATTCCCAGGTACCGAAATTTGGTACCGAATGATTTAATGTGAATCGGTACTCGGTAGTCCCGACGCAATTCGGTCGGTACCCTTAAAAGTACCGAGCTCGGTACCCAACCCTACATGCAGGTGAGGTTTTTTTCAGGGTTGGAGCTAAACTCTGCAGGACATTGGCACTCCAGGACTGACGTTGCCTACCCCTGCTGTAGCGGCCCCTTCAGGGCCCTCAGCACAGTGGGCAGATCCCATGTAGGGACAGTGAGGGGGCGAGGTGGGCTCAGCCTCCTGGCCCCCCTCAAGAAGCGGACAACCGAGTTGATCCTGCCCTCCAATTGGCCCGCTATAGGGGCATGGGAGGCCGCTATAGCTGCTACGTACACTTTGAGCGTGGATGGGGAGCGTACCTTATCCAGCAGCTCTTGCATGAAGGACAAAACCACTGATAGGTCAGAGGTAGATGGGTCTTCACCGCGGTTTAGGCACCACGCGGAGAAAACAGACCACTTAAGGGCGTAGAGGCATCTTGTAGACGGGGCTCTAGCCTCTGAAATAGTGTTTAGCATGCACTCTGGGAGGCTTGTAGGCTCCCGTCGAGCGGCCATTGGTGCAGAGCTCACAGCTCGGGCCGGGGTGCCATATTGTCCTGTTCTCTTGAGAGAGGAGATCTCGTCTCAGAGGAATGGGCCAGGGGGAGTCCGCTCTGACAACCAAAGTTGGTTCTTTCAGAGGGGGTCCACCAACAGAACCTTGTGCCCCTGTTCCCTGATTTGCCTGACAGGGTAAATACGTAAAGTAGGAGGTTGGGCCAGTCGTGGGCCAACGCATCTCTGACCTTCGAATAATAAATTGGGCAATGAGAGTTGTCTTCTGAGGCTAAGAGTTCTACCTTGGCCTCGCCAAAGATCTCCCAAATTCTCTGAACCGTCTGCGGATGGAGCATCCACTCTTCTGAGGGAACATTGCTCCAAGATAACATGTACGCTCAACGGTTCAATTTCCCCGGTATATGTGCTGCCCTCAGCGAGCGCAGGTTGAGCTGAGCCCATTTCAGAAGGTGCTCTACCAGAATGAAGAGACACTTCGAGGAGAGGCCTCCTTGGCGATTCCACGCCACAGACATGTTGTCTGAGCAGATTAGCACATGGTGTCCCCTTAGGTCTGGCATGAAGAACTGACAGGCTCGGAACACTGCTAGCATTTCCAAGCAGTTGATGTGAAACCCTTTTTCCACTTTCGACCAATGGCCGAAAGTTGGTTTGCCCTCGCACTGCACCCCCCAATCCGTCTTGGAGGCATCTGTCGTGACTATTTTTCTCCTGCAAACCATTCCCATGGCCACGCCCTGTTCCATCCAGCGAGAGTTCTTCCAAGGGTCCAGGGCTGTTACACAGGCCTGGCTCACCCTGATATGTAGGCATCCTTGACGCCACACATGGGATGAAACCCACAGTTTCAGCCAGCACTGAAGGGGCCGCATACGAAGCAGGCCCAGCTGTAGTGCTGGTCACGCTGTGGCCATGAGGCCCAGCATCCTCTGAAACGTTTTGAGAGGGTGAGTGGCACCGATCTCGAAGGAGGTCGCAAGTTTCTGCATGGCCAGAGCATGTTCTGGAGCTACTACGGCTCTCATCTGAGATGAGTCGAAAACTGTTCCCTATGGCGTTATTTGACTGCCAAATGTCGAGAGCGCATTTTTGTAGCGTGAAAGTAGATTAATATAACGCGCAAGCGCGGAGATTTCCTTTGCTCTCGCACAAAACCCGGACGCACACTCTCGGATATACGCTGCTCTCGCGCAGAGAGAGTGTGCGCACTTAAAACGTGTCTCTCCTCTCGCTCAAGTGTGCGTGTGCACTCGCACATCTCTCCGTGCTCTTGCGCTAGATATTTATTCTTTTCACACCTGGATTAAACGTCAAAAGTTTTCAACCAATCAGATTTTTCTATGACTGACCCGATGAAAATACTAGGCCTACGTGAAGAGGGAACTGATCCTGGAATATCTCTACAATTTACATCGGGTGCTTGGATAATTTATAAAAAAAACAAAAAAAAAACTAGTTTGTCTAATCGTTTGGTCAAACCCCTCTGAGCGATTTATCTAAACAAACAAAAAAGTATATGATTCTTAAAGTTCATATGGCCATACATGTATTGTGTACTTGGGCTGAAAAAAATAAATACAAATATATGTGTGTATATATATATATATATATATATATATATATATATATATATATATATATATATATATATATATATATTAGGGCCGGGACTTTAACGCGTTAATTTAGATTAATTAATTACACAAAAATAACGCGTTCATTTTTTTTAACGCATTTTAATCGCACTTATTTTTGCACCGCGGAACGTTTCTCACTGGATGAGTTTCGGCGGACCGATTATACTGGAGCACCAACTAGCGTCAGAACGGACTTGCGTTCGTGGAGACCGGTCTTGGCTAGGGCTGGGTATCGAGTTCGATACTTTTTAGGCACCGACCGAATTGCCTCGATACCACCGAGTATCGAAAAACGTCTTGTCGTTCGGTACCAAATTTCGATACCTAAGGGGTTAATCTCATCACATCAGTGAGCCAATAAGCCTGCATCACTAGCTGTGTTTGACTAGAAACGGCGACGTGCAGATTGATCAGTGTTTGACCTCCGCGAGAGCGTTTCGAAAGCGCACGGAGCAGTCAGCTCTTTAAATCGCGCGGTTTGTTTATTATACACAGACTAAGCGTGCGTGACGCTCGCGGTCATTTCAGCGTCTGCCGCCTCACTAAATGAGGACATGAACAACATCTCCAGACCTGCTCTGAAAGTCACTTCATGAGCATTTTACCGTTTGATTAGAGTAAAACTAACTCATCTCATATACACACAGAACTGTAAAGGTATTCCAGGCAACCCGTCAAAATAAAAGTTCGGTTTTAATATTAACGGTATTAATATTGTTCAGCAGACAGTACATACTGCTACTACTAGGCTACTATTAAAATTAAAACTTTTTTTTTTTTTAGTAATGATCACACAACAGTTATTCCATGTTTTAATTTTAATAGTAACCTCCCTTTGTTTGCCAAAATAAATAAACTTAGATTTTCAATAATTTAAAGATAAATTAAAGGAATGTTTTATGTCTTCATTTGAAAACAAGATACAGAACACAGAATTTCTGAGGAAAAATAAAACATTTCATTAGGCTATTTTAAGAATAAATTTAAATAAACTAAGTTGTTTTTATGCATTCAAATATTAGACATACTACACCAGAATTTAATAACAATAAAACATATGGTGAAAGAAAATAAAACACCCACTTATGAAAGTGGATGAAGGTTTTACATTTCTTGAAGTCTTTAACAACCTAGAAATGATGATTCTGTCTGAGCTTTGTGTTTTAAAATGAACACGCACTAATGTAAACGTAGCCTAACAGATGTGTAAACTGAAAACTATTTGAACTTTATTAAAATTATTTATTTATTGTGTTGGATATATTTTGTTCCTTTGTGCAGTGGCTCAGGAGATGAGGCTTTGAGTCTGTATAAATATCAACAAGCTAAAAAAAATAGTTTTTTCAGATAATGTAATCTTATTAAAACTGATTTTATAAAACTGGTATCGAAAAAAGTATCGTTCAGGAACCGGTATCGAACTCAAGGTATCGGTATCGATATCGAAATTTTTTGAACGATACCCAGCCCTAGTCTTGGCAAGCTTCCTTGGAAGAATGAACTCGGAAGGACGCGAGAACACAGAACGCACACTTATGAGAATTGAGATGTAACTTACTGCATTCCTGCTTAACTGACCGCATAGTCTCAGCATAAGAAATGGCCAATGAACAATAAATATTACAAAATGTCATATCATAACTTATTAAAACATTTCATACTATTATAGATATTACTTTCATATAATTGTATTGTTTTATTTTACAGCGTTATATGTTTTACTGTTAAGATTCATTTTAATATGCCAATAAAAATGCAGACTTTCTCCGGGTCTTATAACTTTATTAAAATTAACCAAAACAAAACGATAAATGTTTACTTTCAACTTGAAGAGCCGTTAAGTATTTGTGAGAGCGACTTTAAAGCTTACAGGCTTCCGTACACCGACCACCCACAGCGTTTTCTGGGATTTCTAACGGCTCGATTCTCTCAAGTCTACACTCGATGCATCCTCAGTTTCAAGAACATATCCGGGCACTTTCATGCATCCTCTGTACTTGCGTTCTTGAGAATTGGAACTGAACTTCGGCGGTTAATGATGACGTAGAACGAGAACACAAGGACGCAAGATCGCTGAAGAACGCATATTGAGAAACAGACAAAAACAAACCACAGTGAACATGGACAAAGAAGCTGATGAGACCGCTTTGGTTGGCCCTGTGGATGGGAAATTTAAAAATCCATATAAAAAAACTTACTTCTCACTGTTCTCAGGTCAAATATTTATATGCGATTAAAATGCGATTAATTTCGATTAATTAATTACAAAGCCTCTAATTAATTAGATTAATTTTTTTAATCGAGTCCCGGCCCTAATATATATATATATATATATATATATATAGTGCTTGAAGTGGAAAAAAAGAAGCGCCAGTACTCACCCCTATTTATTTATTTATATTAAATAAATAGGTAATTTTTAATAATTCACAATGTATGTATAGTGCCACAATCAATCAATCGATAATTAAATAAAAGTTTTCAATACAAATTAGCACAAGTCAAGCTGCAATAACAAACAGGACCACAGGGAGACGCCAAAGACCACTAAATTGCCTGCCTTTAATATACGGATCCATTCAGAATCGCTAAATCTCTGACCACCGAATAATCAGCGTTCATTATGAAACACTCTTGCTTTTAAGCCAAATACACGCTGAAAATAATAATTTTACTGACATCTGGACGTAAGTCACTATTCTCTCCGTAATCGCTGATGAAATCGGCCGTGTTTTCTCTGCATTAGCGCTTTTTTGGAAAAAAATGGATTTAAAAAAATAAATATATAATTAAATAAAACTCCCAATATATGTCCAAACATCAGAGCATTTAGTGTGTTATGATGTCATTGTTTACAACTATTTTTGCATTTGATGTTGCTTGATAGGAATTGTTACTTACTATTGCCAACAACTGAGAATTTATTGCAATGATTTTAAATTCAGTTGAGATATCTGACAAAATATGACATGACATTTACCTTTTATATGAAGTCTTTAGAGCCATGGGCTGTTTTTAGATAAATCGAGGGGTTTGTCTAACCATAGTTGGACAGATGTTATTTATATGTACAAATCATCCAAGCACCTAATTTCTAGCCATTTCAAATATACATTTGATTAACATTGCTAAATATTATTAAACTGGAAAGAAATGAAAGATCCTTCTTTGATTGTCAAAATATTTCACGGAAAAGAACAAAATAGAAACATAAAAGATATAAAGTGAAACAAAGTAGCCTACAACAACCAGTGTGTTAAAACAAAAATGCAACAGTAAAAAAATCAAGGAAAGGCCCTAATGAAGAAATCTAAAAAGATATTTTTTAAAAGTGCATAATGATAACTTTTAACAACGTTTAATTCAGGTGCGAAAATAATTAATCTTCATATATATATATATATATATATATATTTCATCCCAAGTACACACTACATGTATGGCCACATGAACTTTAAGAACCTGAGCGAGAGGAGAGACACGTTTTAAGTGCGCACACTCGCTCTGCGCGAGAGCAGCGTATATCCAAGAGTGCGCGTCCGGTTTTGTGCGAGAGCAAATGAAATCCGCGTGCGAGCGGGGAGATTCGCGCTCGCGCATTATATTAATCTACTTTCGCGCTACAAAAATGTGCTCTCGACATTTAGCAGTAAAATAACACCATAGTTCCCAGGAACGGTATTCGCTGGCTGGGGGACAGCGTGCTTTTGACGAAATTCACCCTGAGTCCCAGGTGCTCTAAGTGGCTGAGGAGGAGAGTCCTGTGTAATATTAGTTCTGCCTCCGACTGGGCCAAAATGAGCCAGTCGTCGATGTAGTTGAGAAAGCGGATTTCCATCTGCTTTAGAGGGGAAAGAGCTGCGGCACTTCGTAAAAGTGCGGGGAGCCAGAGACTGTCCGAAGTGAAGGACCGTGTGCTGATAAGCCACTCCCTCGAAGGCGAATCACAAATATCGTCTGTGAAGGGGGGCTATCTGGATGTGAAAGTATGCATCTTTCAGGTCCAGAGAAAAGAATCAGTACCCTGTGCAAATCTGCGAGAGGATCTGCTTCAACGTAGTCATACTGAACAACCTTTTCATGAGGGCGTGATTCATGCGTCTGAGATCGAGGATGGGCCGGAGGCCACCATCTTTTTTAGGGACAATGAAGTAATGGCTGTAGAAGCTTGACTCGCTCTGAGCTGGAGGAACCATTTCTACAGCTCTCTTTGCCATCACCTCTGAGCGCAGAACATGAGCGTCCTTGCTTTGCACCGAGGTGGAGACCATGGCGCTGAAGCGTGGGGGTCTTAGAGTGAATTGGAGTGAATAACCTCGTTTTATTGTCCACATAACCCATTCCGACACTCCGGGGATGGCCTGCCAGGCCTCGGCCCGCGTGGCAAGGGGTTGGATTAGTTTGAGTGACTAGCTGCATGGGGGCAGGTCACCCGTGAGAAAATTTGCTCTCTTTTTGAAAATGTTTGTTTTATTTTTCCCACTATAACAGTGGGTGGTTGTTTGGGCACTTAAATGGGCCCAGAATTTGCAACAAACACATTTCCCTCTGCACCCAGCGTTGAACGGGGTGATAGGAGACTTAATAGAGGCTGCTTGGGGGTGGTCCAGCTGTTGCGTGACTTGGCCCACTCTTCTTCCTGTCCTGCAGACCAGGAAGATGCCTGAGGCGCCGGGACCAACGCTTAGGAAAGGGGTAGCGTCTGGATGAACGGGAACACCCTCGGCTGAGCGGCGGGGAAGGTGTAGGCTTCACGGGTTGCTGAGTCGGCTTAGGGCAACTAGGAGCAACTTCGGAGCAGGAGCGCTTTGGCAGGAAGTGTCACATGGCCTGGGATGACCTCTGAACTTCCGTGAAGCGCTCAATGAACCCTTCAACCGCCGATCCGAAGAGGCTTTTCGTACCCCTTTTCTTCAGCGCCGTCAACCGTAGTGAGGGCGAATGAAGCGGAAGTACACAGGCAAGTGGGGTAGGGAGCGGGGAGGACGGGAGAAACCAATGGCTGTGCAGTTTCACTGCGTGATTGAAAAAATACTTTTTCCCATAGCGTCTTATGGTAAGAAGCAGTACGAGTGAAGTATCGACAGAGAACAAGAGGAGTTAAGAGTGCAAAAAAAATAAAATACTGTGAAAAGTGTAATTGACTTATAGTATTGTTCCTTTTTGGTCCCCATCCACTTGTGTTGCATGGAAAAGAGCAGTGAGACATTCTTCATAAAGTCTCATTTTGCTTTCTACAGAAGGGAGAAACTCATGAGTTTGGAATGACATGATATTGAGAAAATCATGACGGGATTGCCATTTTGTGGTGAACTAAAACTAAGTTCTCAAGTTTTAATACGTTTAATTAATGCGTAGCATGTGGGGAAGCTTCAGTGGCTTCTCAGGACCAGTGCTGTTTCTGCAGAGATTATGTGCAACATCAGAACCAGAGCCAAGCTGTCACCTTTCTTGTGCTGGCACTGTTGGTAGGATTCTTATGATATTTGCTGTTTACCAAACAGTCTCGATAAACTGATATGCCACTAGTTTGTATGCAAGTATACTTCAGTAGGCGTGTGTGTGTGCGTGTGCGCGCACGTGTGTGTGTGTGCTGCGCTCCTCCTCACACTCCATCATTCCTCTCTTCCCTTTCCTTGTCTATTTGGACAAGTTTAACCACTTCAATCATGCAAAAGGTGATGATGAGTGAGTGCACACTCCGCCACGGCAGACTACTGTGTGCAGATGGCTGCTCAAATGAAGTCAGTAAACCATCCTGACAAGCACAAACGTTGCCCATGCAAATAAAACACTCAAGGAAGTTTATAGCCCCTCACTCTCAAATTGAATATCTCTCCTTTTGCTCTTTACAGCTCTCTTTATTTTTTTATCTTCCTTTTCTCTAGACTTCTCATCCTGTAGAAATAACTGGCTGATTTGGGAGTCTATTGACCTCCGTCTGAGCACCAGGAATGGGGCAAAGCCCTCTCAAAGCCGCCACGTCCTTGAGACGGCGCTTCTCGGATCCTCATCTCGGCTGCCTCTTGGGGGCGTCTTTTTGATTTCTTTCAGGTTCTTTCCGTTGGGTGTTTTACATCAGATTTGACATGGAGATTTGTTCAAAAAAAGTGTTAAAACACATACATGCATGTACGTGCCGTTGAAATTATACTTTAGTGCTTTCTGAAGTGCTCTCATTTCCTGTTGAAGAGGTCGTGCTGCTGTTTATTAATTACTTTGAGTGGTCATTGCAGCATGGTTGTGACCTGCACTTTCATAGAGGAAGCTAGTAATTATGCTGCCTCTAGGAGGTAGATTAAAGATAATGTTATTCTCCATGCATCTCTGGCTCACAGCACATTGTTCACACCTCCATTAGCATTGGGTAAAAGGTTGAAATGGACATGCTACAGGTGTAATGCGCTTAGACCGACCCCTGTATTTGCTCAAGTGGAAGGCCAGAATTGAAGGCAACATTAAAAATAATTGGGCAAGAGGATGACCTGGACCTGCGTTCGCCCTAATAAGCCTGAAGCTGGACCATGGAAGCACATGAAATTCATCATGGCAGGACAGATTTAGATCTGACATGAATCACTGAGTGACTTTGAGCCTGTATAATGGTCTGTGTTGTCATTCAAACTGGCATTGATTGATGTCTCGGTTTGCACTTTTTTCATAGTACATCAATCGATCCTTTGACCTCTTCTTTGTTTCTGGTCTCCGCATATTCTGAAATATATTTATTTCATTTGTACTTGCACTTTTACATACAGGCAGTTTTAAAATGTGCATTTAAAATCTGAAATTACTTCACCTGGAGCTCTTTTCAAATCTTTGAATATACAGTATTAATAACATTTAAATGTTTATACATGCACACATTTTTTACAATTCAAGAACTTTCATTGTTCACATATTCATTAAAAGTTTTTAAATGCCAGATCTACATTATGGTTATAAGAAGAGTGAGTAATCTCATAGGTTCACTCAGCATCTGCCATGTGTTCGTACACCATGTTGCCACGTCAAAATAAAATTGTTCCTGTTAAAATCAGCAAGGCTGTCTATACAGGAAGCATTCATTATGTGGAGAATGGTGTGATGTGCCTTGAGTTTTTTTTTTTTCTTCCATGTTTTGTACAGCTTCTCCAGCCATTTTCACCATCTGTGGAAATAAATAAAATTTGGGTAGCCTAACATTTTACAATATGAATCCATTTGTTAACATTAGGTAGTTACATTAGTTACCACAAAAAAAAAAAACAATAAAATAGTTTTAAACATTTGTTAATCTTAATGTTAATTTTACCATTTACTTGCATTATTAAAATCAAAAGTTGTATATGTTAATATTATTTATTGGACCTAAGTGAACATGAACCAACAATGAACAGTTTTTTTTTTTTGTTTTTTATATTTAACGTTAACAAATATTAAGCGATACTGTCACAGATGTATTGGTTTATTATTGTTACGGGGCTGACGAGACGCGAGACGTGCGGATCCATGTGCAAAGCTTTATTATAAAACATGGTCATACAGGCAGGGTCGGGAGACAGCAAACAGGTATGGCAGAGGCAAGACAGAGCAATCCGTGGAACAAGCGAGGGTCGACGATCGGCGTACAATATCCAGACAGGGCAAGGCAGAGAGATAATCCAATAAACACGGGCAGGGTCAGACACGGAAAGGAAAACAAGGCAAGGCAAGACTATGAAAACTAAGAACGCTTTGTAAGGTAGCAGGCTAACAATACTCGGCGGTGAAACAGAGAAAGTCCAAGGCTTATAAAGTGTGTGTGTGAGATGGGTGATAGTTCACAGCTGTGAGTGATTAGTGAGTGCAATCAGGGTAATGAGAGATTGGTGCCAGCTGTGTGTCGTAAGTGCAATGTATGATGGGAAATGGAGTTCGATGTGTTGTGAGTGAAAAGGTCAATGTGGTGAACGGGACCTCTAGTGGTGGATGAGTGGAAGTGCATGGCCAGGATTCGTGACAATTATTAGTTAAGGTTAGTTATTGCATTAATTCATGTTAACTAATTGGATGTTAACTAATTCATGTTGATATTATTGTACTGTTTTACCACATTTTTATTTGTTTATTTAAAAATATTGCTAACACTTTATAGTGAGATTCAATCAGTCAGTATTAAATTAATACATGTATCATATCCTAACAATGATCAATACTCTTACATCATCTTCATTAATTTAGATTTGTTCATTTTTACATACACAAATATTTTCACTTACAATTAACATTAGTGTATCATCACAGAACAAATTAACATTGATCAAAAGTAACTTAAATTAGCATTCAACCTATAATTAATATATAATAAATGCAAAGAAATGCTATGAAAAATTGTTAATTGTTAACTCATGATACTGTACATGAATGCATGAACTAATGTTATCAAATTGAATCTTACTGTAAAATGTTAGCAAAATATTAAATGTAAATGGATTGGTATGAATTACTGTATATTCATAATGACTGTTATACCAAAGCCGGTATCATCATTTGTCTTGTTCATGCAGAATATTATTATTAGCATAATGTGTAATATTATGTAGCATAATATGTAATATGCAATATAATGTAGCATAATAATAGCATAATACAGTATGTAACTAAAATAACCCTCACACTTTGAACATTCTGATCATGATCTGATTCTGATTATGCTTTTTTGTTGTTTTAAGACAAGGTTATATGCTATTATGCTGTTTCAGCAATTACGTGCAGTATGTATCTTCTCACATGGTGTGCTTACTAAATTATATATGAAATTATATACACAACTGCTCCTCAGCACCTTCAGTTAAAAAAAATTAAAAATAAATTGCTTCAGTGGAGGTACTTAAGCGGTCTTTCAGCATATCAGTGGCTTGTGGGTAAATGGTAATACTCTTCACTAAGAAGTAAGCGGATATGTTCTTTTAGGCGTTTAAGCTAATCATTATTGCTTGCCCTGATCCGTTCAAGCTTCATCATGCATTTAGTTAATTTGAGAATACTCTGTGGCATCTGACACCTTTTTTTTTTTTTTGGATCTGACCATCTTCCACCTCACTTGAAGAGAAAGTTGAACCATCTCGTCCACCGATTAGCTCACATAAATCCTACATCGATACAAATAAAACGGCAAACTTGTCTCCAATTTGCTTAAATTGCTTAACAGGACAACCTTTGCTGCAACCCCTTTTCCCCATTAAATCCCAGGATTACTACTGAGGTTTTGGTGTCTGCCATGAGACCAAATAAAACTCACCTCGAGGTTACTAATGCAATTAATGTTGTCTGTGCTCAAAGGGCTTTCAGTGCGGCTACCAATAGCATGAGATTAATTAGACCCGTTCTGGAGCAGTCCTATTAAACAGTCCTGTTTACATGGAAGTGTTTCACATAAAGCTGTGTTTTTAAGGAACTGCTAATGAAGACTGAAGTGAGTGGTGGCAATGCCTCATTTCTAATGTTTACCTGCAGGTAATATTGCCAAACGGTTTGCTCTGTCAATGCACCTGTTTTAATTAACCTAGCACCAGTCATCTACAGTTTTTTCACTTCTCAGGAAATAACACAGCCTGAACGGGGGTGCGTTGGAGTAAAGTGTTGAAGACAACTCTAAAATCAATGAAACTCTGCAGGGTTCAACATTAAAGGAATAGTTCACCCAAAAATGGAAATTCTGTCAATGTTTGCTCACACTTATGCCGTTCCAACCAAGTATTATTTTCTTTCTTCTGTGAATCACTAAAGGAAATCTAAGGCAGGATATCCTTAGGCAGCTTATCCATGCAATGAAAGTGAATGGTGATTATTAAATGCCAAGCTTGAAATATGATGAGAAATTTGTCCAAACAACTGATGAGCAATATTGCGAGTCTTCTGAAGACATACAGTTTAATATGTACATAATGTATAATATATTTATGTCAGGAGCAGACTGAAATTTAAGTCATTTTTCAGTGAGACTGAAAATGTCTCATATATGATTTGTGGTCTTGTTCCATTAAATAATGGGGCCTTTTGCATACATTTCTTGGATTGTGCTTCAACACAAATATGTATATGTATATAAGACAAAACCACACACACATGTTTGTTTCTGTGAATTGTGGGGACTTTCCATAGACTTCTGTTACTTTTATGCTGACCAAAAATATTTTTTATCCCCCTAACCCTAAACCTAACCCTTACAAAAAACCTGTCTGCATTGTTACACTTTCAGATAAACATAATTTACAATTTTTTATATATGTCTCCCCCCTCATGCATGGGGACCACAGGCAAGTCCCCACAATGTCAAACATTTCAGATTTTACTATCCTTGTGGGGACATTTGGTCACACAATGTCCCACAATGAAGCATAAACAAGTACACACACACACACACACACACACACTTTTATGCAGTTTTACTTGCATTGCAAGCATGTTCATTGGCCACACCAAAAAACATAGACATTAATGTACAGTATTTGCTATTTTTATGTGTGTCAGTGTAAATTAATATAATTATTTAATAGTAATAATAATAATAATTATTATTATTCACTTAATGGTAATAACAGTAATGTAATAACAATTATTTAATATTTGTTTAATTTTTAATAATAATGGCATTTTATAAAGCAATAATACATTTATAACTAAGTATAGTATAAAGCATAAATTCTTACACACTGCTGGGAAATCATGCAAAATATTACTGATCTCTTAGTTTCAGGTCATTTTAACTGATGTTTACGACCATCACAAATCAGTCTTGCATTCTAACATTACACGCATCCAACATTACATTGATGTATAGTATTTAAATAATCTGAATTTGTAATAACGTTGTTCAACAGACCACAGAAATCCAAAAGTTTGCAAAGCATAAAGTAAAAACACGTGACCAATGAACATAAGATGTAGTGACAACGCAGTAGCAGCCAAGTGATAATTTCGTCAGCTGGCCCGAATATCTTTAACATGGCCAACGGACCACTAAGCAGTCCTTATTGTTGAGCGCTGCTTTGTTCCAAACAGTTTTCTCACCCGTACTGTAATAAAACAATGAATCAGGCAGCGAGGAGAGAAGCGTGTGTTCTCACTGAACACTTGGCCAAATTATCATAAAGACTTTTCTCAGGAGCCCATCTGCCTGGGCAGCCAGCTCTCAAACCAGAGATTCATTACTCTCGCTTTACAGCGGGTTAATCGTTCAGGAAATATCTGTGAAGCGTCTCGCTTTGACTCAATTAATCGCAGAGCCAGCTCTGTCAAGCAGCATTCTCATGATGCTCTAATCAGCCTTTGATCTGCATTTCTCTGTCACCGTCTCGCTCTCTCTCTTTCAGCACAAGCAGACTGCACGAGGTGTTGACAAGTTTGTGGCTCAGATATGTCTCTTTACACATTTATTAAATGATGCAGAGCCGGTGGAATCATAATAATATGAGCCATTCATCCAGCAAATACTTTTTTGGATGTGTTGTTTCAGTTTTATGCAAATTTACACAGTATGTTGTTTCTGTGTATGTCAATTGTATTTGAACCACAGTTTGTAAAGCTGAGTGTAGAACATGCACTTTAGAGTCAGTTACCCCCTCTAGTGGCCAGAGGGGCACAGTGCAGATGCCACAGGGCCTGGTCAGAACTAGGACCGTATCAGTAGCCTCATTGGAACTGAGAGCATTCGTACATAGACCTACAGTGTCGAGAAAACCAAATAGTGAATGAAGTATGCCAGTTATCCATGCAAAAACACAAGTTCTTTTGTTGTGCATGTGTTAAATGCGGCAGTGAGTCAATATTGTTTTGTCACTCTAATTATATTCTTTGTGGTGGAGTCCATTATATTCTTGAATATGCTGTATTGATGGAAGTTTTATGCAGTATAAAAGCGAATAACAATACAAAGCAATTTTGTATTATTGACTTTGAGCCTGACCCTTACAAAATCACTGAATTTGAAGATGTGCTTGCGTGTGTCCTTTGCACACACGCATTGCTCAGTGAATATAAATGGACTTAAAACATTTCTTGAATTTTCACCCATGCTAATGTTTGTCGTTACTGGAGCTTTTTGACCTCAAACTCATGCTGTCTGGGAGGATATTCATTCTGAACAGATCATTAACTTTGTAATCAGGCCATGTTATTTTATCACACCACGGTTGCAGCCTCTGCACTGTGTGGAGGTTGATGGGGTTCAATGTCTAATAGAAAAATGTCTATTACATGGTTCTCTTATTGGCTTTTATTGTTTAAACCAGTGTTTTCCAACCTTTTTGTCTTATTTATAAGGCTAAAGTACAGCATTATCGAGAACAAACCGACAATGTGTTCTTTTAATTAATTCATATTGGATAATGGATGTCATTTAGAATGATCCTAACACATAATGCCATTAAAATGGACATTGCAGGGAATCCATAAACAGTTTATATGGGTGCAAATAGTCTCACTTTCTTAAACTGAAGCACCTTGAATAACAAGAATACATTTTTAATTTGTTATTTTAGAATTACATTTATTTTATTATTAGTTATATTTCAGTATTAGTGATGTTCTGTGAAGTTTTAACACAAATTGTTGAACAAAACACTTGGACATATTATTTTTCTATTTCTTTAAAAAGATCGCTGTTAAAAGCTGTTAATTAAAAAGTATATTTGTAATGTTTTTAATTATTTAAATAATTTAACAGCTTTAATATTTTACATTTTATATTGAGTATTAAAAACTAGGTTTTAATATTAAATTTCACTCACTAATTTTTTCTAAGTTAAATCAATTAGATCAAATAACCAGTGGAATGCATTTAGCTTTTCTGCTTCATTAATCAATTTTATGTTAAATTCATTAGTAAAATAGGCTCTTAAGTTTCCAGTAACTATGAGAACATTAAATGTTATGCTTTAATGATAATTAGACATAGCATAGATGTAGGTTTTTCAGTGTTTTTCATAAAGGCTGTTTTTTTTTTTTCTAATTTAATTTGAAAAAAAAAAAACTAAAAAACTTGCCACTTCATGAAAAGAATGCCTGCTGCATTCTTTCTCCTCCATCGCCCTCTTCCTCCTTGAAATTCTCCTGCTCTTTCACCCACACATTCTGGCTTGTGCTCCTGGGATAGGGGAAGGCACGGATAATGGTGTCCACAGATGCAGCTCGGGCTTTGACAGGGTCGGCTTGGAGTGTCCCAACTCTCCTGTGGGGGAGACCATAAAGCAAGTGACCAGTATCTGCCTGACACCTGAGCGCGGACCCCCATGAAACATGACTCACACAAGACTTCCTATGAATTGTACTTAAGGCATTTATTCTCAGATGCTTCATTACCCCTCAGCCCTCAGTGTCAGCTGGCCTGACAGTAGTGTGCGAGGCCAGGAATGCTGGACTAATCTCAGGGGCTGAGAACAATGCGTGTGTGAGTGTGTTTGCAGTCTCTCAAATGTGCAAACTCATACAGATACAGTTTAGAACTGTATACAGAAATGGCCTATTGACATTTGACCGCATAAAATTGTTCTACTATTCTCATGTTATATGCAAATACAGATCGGTTTGCAATCCGTGCAGATGTGTATGGGGACCGAGTATAACTACCCGCAACAAAAACTGTCTCTTTTTCTCTCCTTTGTCTTTTTAGCTCCTACCTGACACACACACTTTCTGCCACCTGATGTGCTCACTGTGTGTGTAGTCAGAGGTCACTCTCTAGTTACAGGCATGCATTTAGCATCATTGCAGGCTGCTAATGAGTTTCAGAGACTGGCATCAGCAGATATAGCTGCTATCTGACCACTGTATATTCAGAAAGCACCATGGTCATTGTTTGAGCATGGTTATACACAGACATTACTTGTGTAGTTGAAATGTTCTGTATAACACCAAAGACAAGGGAATGAATCAGCATTTCAATAGGCCTCAATGTGACCATGGCATTTGTGATGATTGCCTCTCCCTCTCTCTTTCTCTCTCTCTCTGTGTGTGTGTGTTTCTTTTTGCCCCAATCACAGAGTAATTGTAGACTAGTGAAAGTGGCTTTCAGTGATCATCAAATGCAGGATACTCAAAAATGACTTGAATGATTGAGAGAGATTGAAAACATGCATAATGCATGTGGAATCACTTTGGGTGGTCAGTTAGTGCAGATTTACATATTGAGACATTTTAAAGTTTGGAAGTCTCAGTACTGGGAGTCATGTTATTGGTAGCCTTCTGTATTTCTAACTAGTTGGAATTATATTTCAAATAAATACAGTTCTTTTTAACTTGTTATTCACCATAATCCTGAAAAAAGTGTCAGTTTTGAAAAATATATTTATGCCAGCACATTTCATTTTTACAACATTTGATAAAAATGAAATGTTTCTAAAGCAGCAAATCAGCATATCAGAATGATTTCTGAAGGTGATGTGACACTGAAGACTGGAAGTACTGCAAATTCAGCTTTGCCATCACAGGGATGGATAGATAGATAGATAGATAGATAGATAGATAGATAGATAGATAGATAGATAGATAGATAGATAGATAGATAGATAGATAGATAGATAGATAGATAGATAGATAGATAGATAGATAGATAGATTTATGTCTTATTTTTTTGGCAAACAAACTGTTAACAGACAGTGCTAGCAGTAGTTGCGTTTACACACAGTTTGGTTATAAATGAGAATCACAACTGCATTCTATAATCAAACTGGCTTACTTCAGTTTTTAGGACAAACATCGTCATTTTAAAAGTGTGTTCTTTAAGTTCATGGTTTTGTGCTGTGATCCCCTGTGTGCCATATCATACAGTGTATGTGTGTTGTGTGTTTTCCAGTTGCTGTCTTTCCTCTAGATCTGCTTCCATCAGTTTTGTGGTCTGGCTGCGAACCAAATGCTGCACTTTTACACTCGCTTAAAAATAAACACATGGAAAGCCTCTGTCAAATTTGATTTATGAACTTCGATTGAACTCGTTTACTAAATTGTGACAAGACTTTCCAGTGTTATGAAAGTTGCTATATTTGTCAATTCCCCAAAAACGTACTGTAGATATCTAAAACTCAAATTAGATATAAATGTGACTTAAATGATGAGGGCAATCTCAGAAATGTTAAACCTGTTCACACTTTGATGTCACAAGACCCATGCTCAGCGTGGGAGTTACATACCTCGAGGTGTGAATTGATGCTAAACTGCCACCTCAAAGATGATATGACAGCATTATAAGTAGCTGATAGATGGTGTTAGAGACCTTCCTCCCCCACGCAGGAATGGCTGTTCCCATGCGATAAAGTTGAACGGGTTACTTCACTGTCCAAAATATGTACATTTAACACCCAAGTACCTCCCTGTACATCTTCACCCTCAGTAGAACACCAATGTAGCCATCTATTGTCGATAGTTCTCCATTAGACAGCCGGCCTTGACACTGATGCCTGTGGCTAACAGCAGTATTTACTCTATTCCCAATCCATCATAAGACAGAAATGGGCAAACTTTGCTGTGATGTTCGTAATTTCCAGCGCTCTACCAATGATCAAACCCATTGTATGGCCCATTCCATCACGCAGTACATATATAGCCATACACACCAGCCACTAGCTTTTTTTTATTTCATCGCTGATAATGGACTCGTGAGCTGGATAAAGAGAGCGAGAAAGAGAGAAAAGATCATTTTGCCAGACCTGAAGCGCAACGCAAGCTCTAGGCTGCCCAAATTCAATAAAGAAACAATCAAGCACGGTAGCACGGCATAATGGCTTTTTAAAAAAGATAAATGTTTAGTAAATGACTCTTTTATGTCCAGGAGGGAAGGGAGAGAATGGCTTTCTGCATTAGGTGAAGAAATGCAGCCTCCTGACCCAGCTGATGCTTTCTGATTACCAGCCAAATTGCAGGAGAAACCCCCTTTGTCTCGTAGGTAGCAGGTAGCCATTCTTTACCCTCCTCCTCATTTCCTGTGTGTGTGGAAGAGAGGGAGTGAGGCTGAGAGAAAGGTAGAAGATGCAAGATAAAATGTGCGCCTGCATGGGAGCACCCTTTGCGGTCTCGCTGAGGTGTATTTTTCTTCCTTATCTTACTGCCAGCATCACGGCTGCCATTAGAGCAGTTTGCTGATGTGGAGGAAGAACCACGGCCAGATATTGAGCTAGACAGCAGTGGAGAATAGATAATGCTCCTTCATCACCCAGATGTAGCATATGATGACTCTGATCTTCATGTAAAACACATTCAGATGTGAGAGTAAACAGAACCACCCTTGAGCTGTTAGCTTTTTTGACAGCACCAAGGTCCACACGTAAGGTGATGTAGCATATTTGCATTAGTCTGTTTGTGTTATCCACATCTATGTCATAAATCACAAACTCTTCTCTCCGCCCAGTCCTCCACAATGAAATATTCATCATTCAGTTTAGCAGAGACACCGCTTTTCAGTGCCGCTTAATTCTGTCTGAGAATAATAATAATAATTAATAATAATTAATAATAATCTGTGGAGGCCAGGTTATTAGTACACACTTCTCTGTATATTAATAATGTATTAAGTATTTTCTATAAATCAGTGTGGAAGACAGTGCAGAGTGGAGTCGTAAGTGCTGAAGGATTAGCGATTGTGTTTGTTACGCACAGATTTAAGCTGTCAGAAAAAAACGTCTTTGAGGTTTGCCTTGGTGTAGGCCTATGAGTCTGAAATTTTTGTTGATTTAGCATGCTAGCTGTTTAGAGAATGATTCAAAAAAACATTAGTAATCTCCAGACGCATGCAATATGTGGACCTGTGTGCCCAGACGCTCTATGGATGGCATCCAAACGGGCATCTGGTCTAAACAGATTGTTCTTCATTTGGAGGCACAACTAAAATATTAACTCAGTAATGCATTTGCAAATTTTTTAAATAAACTCAGTTTATTTCAGCCACTTCAGGTGTTTCCCTGCAATACATTTCAGGAATGTTTTATTCAAGTCAAACGCAGCTGCACGTTCATGTCGAATTGATCTGTGAATTAAATAAAGCGCTTGCAAGCTGATACTGTATTGATATTCTTCACACATTTCGATTTAGGGTTTGTTCTAAATCAACCTCTGCCAGTTTTGAAGTACAGACTTAAAGTTTTGTTCTGTAGATAACTTTAGCTTGAGGTATGTGCAGATGTAAATTGTTTGAAAATTTGGTAGTGCTTTATATTAAGAACCAATTCTCACTATTAAGTTTATTAGCATGCATATTACTAGCATATTGGCTGTTTATTAGTAGTTACAAGCACATATTAACACCTTATTCTGCATGATCATATTAGATGCTAGTTAGTTCCTGTTAGCTCAGGTCCATTAAATAATGTTAATAGATACACTTGACCCTCTAACACTAGCACTCTATATTATATTTCAATTTTATCAACTTGTTTTCTTTTTATTAAAAAAAACAAAAAAAAAAAAAACAACTTGGCCCTCTAACGCTTGCACTCTCTATTATATTTTCATTTTATCTACTTGTTTTCTTTTTATTTATTAAAAAATCCTTGACCCTCTAACACTAGCGTTCTCTATTCTTTTTCTAATCCATCTGCTTGTTTTCTTTTTATAAAAAAACCCCTCTAACACTAGCGTTCTCTCATAGCGTTCTCTCTCGTTTTCTTTTTATTTATTAAAAAAAAATGACCCTCTAAGACTAGCATTCTCTATTCTTTTTCTATTCTATACTTGTTTTCATTTTATTTATTATAAAAAAAAAAAAAAAAAAAAAAAACCCTTGCTATTTGTACTGCGTTAGATTAGCTCTTACATATTGTTCTTTTGTTGATTTTGATTGCTTCCATTTGTAAGTTTCTTTGGCATCTGCTGAATGACTAAATGCAAATGCATTTTGATTTTAATTATATATTAGTAAATGTTGAAGTTAACATTACCTAAGATTAATAAATGCTTTAGAAATATGTTCCATTGCTGGTTAACTATTGCTAACAAATTGATTATTAGTGTAAAGTTTTTGACTGCCAGCTAAATACTGATTGATTTTATAGAACAGTTTGCAGCTCTGTGGTTTATAAGCAGGTAGTTGATTATTGGCTGTTTTCCTTTTTACGACAAATAAATTATTACGCAAATTCAATCAAGCAATGAGCAATAAATTGAGTTAAGTTTGAAGCATCACAATTCGAGTCAGGTTCATGGTATCCTGCTACTCTGTGGACACAGACAGCAGAAGTCCCTTAAACACTGATTACACTGAGCAGATAGAGCCTAGAACAAACACTACTCCCACAGGATGGGCTCATCACATCCTTACACAGCGGCCAGTTATCTCAAGGGTAATCAAGAACAAGAAAGAACGTGTGTCCGCACATCGTCCCTCTCATCTGGTGCATTGTCAGACAGAACACGGCTAGGGTCTAGCCATCATTACAGCACAGCATTGTGACAGCCCGTTTTATTACCCTACACTGAAATCATTTTACTGATGTTATCAGCCTAGTGAGTACATGATCCTTCTATAGATTTTGGTGAAAAGACAAAATGGTTTTATTTAGCGCTTTGCATTGGCCTCTCGGTCCTTGTTTCTTTGTGCAGTTCTTTGTCACTGTGTTACTGGCTGTAATTAGAGAAAATGGTATCCACATTCATAAACCTCTCTTTCCTAGAGGCAAAGAAAAGGTTAAACTTTGTGGGGGTATTTGATTCTGGATGAGAAAATTGGCACAAAAGAGTCTGCAATCTGACATTAATTACTCTGCCAATCTGGGGCGAGGCGGGGGGTGTCAATCATGGGCAGGTGTGCAATAATTCTGCAGCTGAATCACACACCCACAAGCTCTTCAGCCGAGTTTGTTGTTCTGAAACTAAACTGAAGGCTTCCCATCAGCGTGAGGGAGTTCAGAGACCTCTCGAACCATTCTGGAAATTCTTTATAATTTTATGAGTTTATATAATTGATTACATGAAGGAAACAAAGGAAGTGTAAAGTACTTTTTTTTGTTATTGTAATAGCTAATTATAATTCTGCTGTTTTTAGGGGTAGGAGATATAACCTAAATTTTTATATCACAGTATGAGTAATTTTAGGTCATGGTAATGGCAAATTTTATCTTGGAACCTCAAGTAAGATTTTTATTTATTTTTTAATCTGGAATCACATTAAATCTCAGTCTTATTTGAATTTTTGTCAGTTCATTTATTTATTTATTTTACTTCATGCGCACACACACACATACACCATTCATATCAAATTAATGTTGCAGCCCTTGAGTTTATAATAAAATTCTCCCATTGGAAGCTTGGGATGCGCAATTAATCAAAATAAAACTGAAATCAAGATATGGCTTAGTGCAATTATTAAATCACAAAGGCTGCAATTTAATTAAATAAATATATGCGCTGTGTTCCAGAGTAAAGCGTGGCTCTGTGTTTTCCTACGTGAACAGCTTATTATCCGTCAGTGTTTGCAACATCTCAGAGAAACTCGATTTACAGTAAATTCTGCTCATACAAACTCCATCTCTACATTTGCTCTGAGTTTGCATCGCTTTCCATTCTTGTAATGAGAAATGAGGAGCTTTAAGAATTTCCTAGGGTTTCTAGTCAAAATATTTTTTTTACGAAATTAAGACGAAATGTAATTTTACATTTGTAATGAAAAATAAAAGTATTAATATTTTTCTCAAATACTTTTTTTTAATGAAATTACAACTTTTAAAACTGAAGGTTGTTCTTAGAGTTACAGGGCTCGGTCTTTGACAGCTCTCAAGTCCCTTTTGCACAGTTCGGTCCAGTTTATTGCCAGTGTATTGTTAACCATTACTGAGTATAGATTCTCATGGAGAACCTCAGATATTCTTCTTTTCTCCAGGCCCACTGTACTGCTCTATAATTGGCATACCACTGTCCCCAACATAAGTTTATATCTTGAAAGTTAAGAGTAGCGCAGCTACTTTTCCCCGCAGTGGATCCTCTGTTTGTTATCTACCCATTGGTTTGGAACGGAGCTCTGTCTCCTCTGGGCCTACGGTTGCTCACCTACAGCTCTGAGCCCTGGCTGAGCCAGCTCCCTACAGCCTGATCCACGGATGAGGTGGATGGGGCGAGTCCTCATTGTTAACCCAAAGTTTGAGTGAGAGCTCTGGTGGGAGGGGTGATTCACTCTTCCCCCTGGTGGGTCCTCAAAACTAAGGAAGCCTCCAGTGGGGGTTATGTGCCAAGCAAGGCATGAAGAAGCTTCGGAAAGGGGTCTGTTTGAGTTAGGGCAGCTTTGGTCTCTGCAGAATTCAGAGTAGAGTTCCTGGCGCCTCACCGGTCCCTTAGCAGTCCAGCTCGAGCTGTCAGCCCGCTCCCTGTGCTGGAGATCTCTGGAGATAGTCCTTCACCTTGCCGAAGAACTCCCCCTTCCTGTCACCTCTCTCCTCATCAGAGCTCTCTTTCTCTTTCACTCACCTGATCCGCTGTGTCTGAGACATTGCTTAACCTTCACCTGAGGTTCTCACGGCTGGCTGGCTTCTTGCCTCCCTGCTGCGTTCCCGCTGAGACCTAATTCATTTTTGTCTCACTGTTTTCTGTCACAAAAGCACAGTTTAAACTCCAATAAGAAGAACATTTGCTATTAGAGAACTTTTTGCCGTGATCATGGTGGCACTGTACGCAAGAGAGCAGATAACACTTTTTATTTTTCTCTTAGATGTCTTAGGTCTTTTGAATTTGCTCTGGCACACTTATTATTTCAGTTATCGTCAGTTCATTGTTAATGCTTCACAGCGTTCTCTTGTATTGTGTAAAAGTGGAAACGTCTCCTGTTTGAACAGTGATTGTGTGGACTACTAGTAAAAATAGTTCCGTTTAGCATTTTTGTAAACAATTTCACATTATTCTACAGTATGTATTCGCAGCATAACATTTTGAGTCAAACACTGAACTGAATAATGTGCGTTAATTTCAGTAGTCCAAAGAACATTGTATTATTCAGTGGAAACACAGCAATCTGACCTTTTGGTCAAATGGTTTAACATGGTCAGTGAGTTCATTTAAATGCACAATATTACCCCTATTATGCTTAATAAGCCAACAGTGGGGAAGGTCATGTGGAGTCCTTAAACTGTTATGCAAATGTCTGTTTAGGTTTCAACGTCAAGAGCAGAGAAAAAGCTGTTGATTTTAAAATCTCATATCATTTAAAATCTCATTTCTTTTTTTGCACCTGTAAGTTCTATTTCTCTCTCACTCTCAGCAATTGTCTTTATATTATTGCAATTATTTTTAAATTGATTCATGTATATATATATATATATATATATATATATATATATATATATATATATATATATATATATATATATATATATATATATATATATATACATATTATTAATATTATATTTTTAGTCTATTGTGATTTCTGGTTGATTGGTTTTCATCAGTAATTATAAATTATTTCAATAATTACAAGTAATATAAATCAATAAAAAAATTACATTTTAATTGTAGTAAACACAGTCACATTTTGTTTTCTTAGTAACCTTAAAATAGATTATTATATGAAATCCTAATAAATACTTTTTAGTTCCAGGTTTAAATTAAAGAAAATATTATTATTATTATTCAAATAAAAATGCAATGTGTGTATTCTTGTTTAAATTCCACATCTTCCACATTATTTACTTATTTGGAATGTGTGCAAAATTTCAAAAAATCTGGTTTGTCCTCAATTTATTGTCACCTTAGTGAATACGATATGCAAACATCCCAAATTCTCAATTTCACCTTATTCTATAAGGTCAGCCAACTTTTCTTCATACGCACAAGCAATTTACCTTGATTATCTGCAGCATTTTTGACTTTCCATCTTGAAGTCAAATTGTTTGACCCTTAATTTCCCTTCCTTTCATGATCCAACACTCATTCTTCAGCAACATTTCCAGGAGCTCTGAGTGTAATTCCCCTCTCATGTGTTTGTGTTGTCCTCACCTCTAGAGAGGGCACCTTGGCAGGCTTCCCTCTTAGCCCAGAGGTGAGGAGGTTCTCTCCACTTTTCGGCAGGGTGAGAGGGAGTCCAGGCCCAGTAGATGGGGCTGAAGAGCCACTCCTGACAGAAATAAGTGCCCCATTCACAGCCATTTGATCCTCAAGCAGGGCCAATATGTGCAATTAGAGTACTAATGATAAGCAGCAATTTAGCTGACATTTTGCATATAAATTACACATTTGCGTGAAATAGCTTCTTATATTCTTAATTGATAGAATATGAATTGTGTTCAGTGTCCTTCGGATACAAGAGAAAGCGGTCCGGTGTTACGACTGAAGCTTCAGCCTTCAGAGCACGCTTTCCGAGGAATCAAATGCAGACATTAAACATCTCTCTCACTCTTTGGTGTGAGAGTGGCTTGTCCTCCAGTGGCATGCAGTACGTATGTGTGTTTTTGTGCCTCTCTGTGTGATGAAACTGAAGTTGCAGAGCTGTATTTGGGCATTGATATGCAAGTCTTTATCTTTGAATATTTGTTTTATTTCTCTCTCTTTCTGTTCGTAGGCCTCTGCATCCTCACCCTGGAGCATGACGATTTGTGCATGTAAGTGACTTCTTATATTTACTCAAAGTATAGCAGTTGTACAATAACACATTAAGATAATGACATTTATTAAAATAATTTTAGTCAAGAAATAGGCACTAATTAATTTATATTACACTATATATTACACTATGTTGCAAAAAAAGGCCTTGATCTGTTGATTCAGCTACATTAGTTCATTTTTCATTTTTTTTTCTTTTTTAAAATATAATTTATTGTTTCATATTGACACAGATTATATCCCACTTTGAGAGAATTGCATCAGCCTAATAAAATTTAAAATTTAATTTAATTGCTAGTCGGGTAGCCAGTGGCTACAGTTTCTAAACAGCGAGAAGAGATATGAAAGCTGCCAAAAGACCTTCTGGATGGTACTGTCAATCTCCACCTGATGTGCACACACACATCTACCCCCCACACATCATTGCACCTTCTACACGCAGTGTGGAGTTGTCTCTCTATTTTAGATGTATTGGGACCACCCTAGTCTGGCCTCTCTCTGTCTACCTGCACGCCCATCGATTGACTGATGACCCCTCACATCAACTCATTGTACGCTTCCAGCCTCTAGCAAAGCCCTGTGAATTCACTATTCTCCCTTTGTCATGCCCCCTCACACACACTCCCTCTCTCTTTTTCTTGCTTTCTTGTGTATGCAGACTCACGAACACACACTCTTTTGCCTCTCATCTCACCCTTCCCCCCACTCTTTTTTCTTGAATCCTACTGTTCGCTTTGGTGTAACTGTGCATCTGCACCATGCTGCTTTCCCACAGTTGCTCCACATTGGAGGCCTCCACTTTACCCAGGAGAACTCTCTCTGACTGGCCCAACTCTGAATGCTGGCTATTATACCACATAAGCACAAAATAAGGCTTTAGGAGAAGGGTGGGGAGGCGTGTATGCATGCATGCATGCTTATATGCGTGTGTGAATGTCAGGGTCTAAGAAACTAACCCAAGGTGGATGGATTAAAATTTAGCCAATGCAGAGGAGTTTGTTTGCACATTTGAAAAGAGCATGTAATTGATGCTATCAGTTGACACTAAGCTCTTAGTATCAGTTAGGAACCATAAAGGCCTGTGTTGCAAAGACAGACACCACATAAAGTTGCAAGAGAATCACTGGATAACAAAATGTGTAGTTTGAACACATTTAGTGGTTTATATAGTGTTTTTCTTTTTTTTTTAAGAACACTCAAGATTTTTTGAAAGGATAGACTTGCACAAAATTGAGGATTACGGTTGCTGTAAGGAAGCAGTTGAAGGTACAGTATGTCTGATGCAAATAAAAATAATAGTATTAAATAGGTTGTTAATTACCTTTATTGTGTTGTAGAACCCCTTTAGAAATACATTAATCATTTTTTTTAATGTAAAATTTCCTATCTTGATGTATTATTGATGGCATATTTATTTACCTGTAATATTTATTTATAATAACACCACCCCAGAAATATTACATTGACGTAAAAATCCAGGTTTTTCATTTTGCCCTTTTTCTCAGATAGATCATCAATGTCGATGTAAGTTGTTTGAAATATAGGAGTCATTACCCGAATATAAATTCTTCAGCAGTCTTACAGGCAATTTTAATAAAACACTGTATATGTAATTTGGGGAATTGAAATCTTGTTAAACTGAGATCTTTAATTTCATTATCTGTCTAATATAAGGCTTATGGACATATTCTTGATTGTCTATAAATGAAACACTAAAATATTAATTTAATTGAACTTTGCTTAATTCTTTGAAGCACCATCCACATTACTGTTACTGAAGGAGTATGAAATTTACACCAGCGCTGCTCTTTCTAATCTAAAAATTGACAAAGAAAAACCAATTACACTTAATTCCCTTTAAACAACTTTAGGCAACAATTAGAGTTGCTCCATTTGAGAGAGTCCAAAGAAGACAACGCAAGAGGAAAATACCCTTCACTGTCAGATTAATTGCCACTTGATTATTACTAGTTGTGAGTGGACGTGAAGGTTGAGTAGCTTACTATGAATGTTTTTAATTAAAATGGATTTACTTTGATTTAAATTAAGTATAATACCTTGTTCAGTTGCTTATCATCTTTTACAGGCCTTTGGAGAAATTACGCATGTATTAAGGGATTTTGTTTTTCCGCTTTAAATCCTTGATCGCCAGTGTTAGAAAGTTAAAGTTTTAAAGAATTACGGCAAATGCATATGCAGCATTCATATCCTATGCCTATTTTATATCTTATCGATGACTTTCCAAATTTCAGCAGGTAAATCTGCTTTTCTGTCCTCCTCTTTGTCCTCTCAGGCCTACATCTTGCTTTCCCTTTATTCTGAGGCCTTTGAATATCAGCATGTTCAAAGACGCTGCAACGGTCGATCCACTCAAAGTTGTTTCGGCGATCTCTAGCGTCAGGCTAATGGAGAGAGAAGGCTTTTGTGTGGGCGTGAGCCGCAGCACGATGCCTAATGCCTGCGACACTCTCCAATCCTTCTAACTGCCCTTCTGCTCTGCGGAGATAAGGCCTGAGTGGAGTGAGTACACCTGCAGTCTTTACAGGCAGCCACGGCTGATGCTATCGTCCAGAGAATATTTACTTCTGGCTGTGTAATGTGAGCAGATGCTCAGTGGGTGTGCGCTTCTCCTGACGGCAAGCCACAATGTCTCTCAGGCCAAACCTTGTCATGTCTGCACTTTACTGCTATGCTACAGCTTTAATGATTGCACTTTTTGCCAAACTCAGTTGTGAGATTGCGTTAAAGATATTTCACACTGCCGCTGCCATAGATAGCGCTTGGCCTTTTTGGTCCCATCAGGGTGCCACGGCTAAGCGATCATCCACCTACCAGTCATGTGCTGGTACGCTTGCCTACTGTACGTAACTGTGCTGCCGCTGCTCATTAGAGGCTAACTGTACTAGCTTCTGGAGCATGCATTGTTGTATTTGTGTGCGAAACTAGAGCAAATACGGCTCAACAGAGTTTTCTTTTTGAGTGCCATCTCCTAGTTGGACCAGAGTTCATTTAAGCTACACAGATCCCAGAGTGTCTACAACTCTTCTATTCCCTTTCAAGCCACTGTCAGGCAGGCAGCAGCGAACGCTGTATCCCTCTAACCCAATTACAGATCTGAGCGCAGCTGGGTGGCTCAGCGTGTGGCGCTCGTGCGTTCTGTGCTACACGGCCCTGGGTATACAGAACCCCACTGTTGCTGAGTTATCAGAACCCTCTCTCCTCGATCCTTCCACTGATCATGTGAGGTCAAGCATTATGCAAGATGGCGCACAAGACAGATGTCAAGCGAAACATTCATTGTGTCAGAAGAGCGATGCATGTACTGTATGTAATGCATGCGAGTCTGTATGCTGCTGATTGCTTGCTGCATCTGTCCCAGAATGGGTTACGTGTAAAACAATGGAATGATTCTCAAGCAGACATAAATTACGAGAGCCAAATGCAGATGGTTTTTAGTTTTCCATCACTTTATTGCTGCTAAACAATCGAGATGAGAGGAGATGAAGAGGCAGGCGGTGGTATAATGGCTGTGGATGGGGAGATTGTTTTGCAGTGTTAGCAGTCGGCAGCTGTCTGCCTTATGAGGCGGATGCAGTTCCGCATATACGTGGAAGCAGGTTGGGGCTTTACAGATGTGCTGATTAAAATTCATGAAAACAAACAAACTTTGAGAGCTCTGCACACAACACAACACCAAGACATCTCCCAATGCCTTAATATCACAAGGAATGATAGAGTAGGTTAATGTGCTACACGTGTTTTTAGAGCAGATTTAACAAGAGTATTTTTAATTTCTTTTTTAATTTATTTTTAAGTGCCGTTGTGTCTCTTAGCATTCAGCTTAAACCCAAAGTTTAAACCAGCTAGATAAAATGAATATACTGTAAGATAAACTCTGGGTTCCTGCTGTTTGATAAAAAAACAGTGCATTGTGGCACTAAATGAGGAAATCTGTTTGGCTCTCACCTTTCTGGTCTGCTGGTTAAACCCACTTATGGAAGTGGTTTGTGAGGGTGGCAGCATCAGTGTGTGTATTTAAGCTTGTGAAGTTTAAATCAAACTCTATCAATCACTCAGATCATTTGAAGATTACCTCATTTGCAGCCGAAATGGGTGCCTGCAAGGGTGTGAAAATCACAATCTTGGCTCACTTTGATTAACCATATTTGCCTCATACACGCTGTAATTACTCATATCCTTAATCTTTCTGTGATCTCATAATTGCAATATTATGTGCCAGTTTCACCAACTAATGCGGCAGGGTAACTTTACAAAAAAATATTAATTTAAAGATTTATTTTTTGCCTAACTCTGCTCAGTGAAGTTTAGTTTTGGTTTTTACAGTCATCTGTTTTGAGATGGTTCCTCTTAAAGGGATAGTTCACCCAGAAATTGAAGTTTTGTCATCATTTACTCGCCTTCCTGCTGTTCCAAAAATCAATCAATCAATCAATCAATCAATCTATCTATCTATCTATCTATCTATCTATCTATCTATCTATCTATCTATCTATCTATCTATCTATCTATCTATCTATCTATCTATCTATCTATCTATCTATCTATCTATCTATCTATCTATCTATCTAATATATTTGCTAACACATTGCTGAAGCAAAACACTGAACGTGAAGCATTTTACCTTTTAAGAATATATATTAGGATTTTAGGGAGTGAGTCTTTAGCTAATTTTCTTCGCTACTAATATGTTGGCAGAACATACAGGAAATTGTTTGCACACAATTTACACTGAATAAGAAGCTGATGTAATGTCAGTGCAACATCGAATGCATGATTTAATAGTGTTTTGATTTATGTCATTTTTTTCTGGCTTTTCGCACAACAACAAATTTGCACAGGTTTCAAGACAGGTCTTAAGACCTTGAGCATACCTGTAGCCATTGTTGGATACATGTCCATCCATCCATCTTCTTCTGCTTATCCGGGGCCGGGTCGCGGGGGCAGCAGTCTAAGCAGAGATGCCCAGACTTCCCTCTCCCTAGACACTTCCTCCAGCTCTTCCAGGGGGACACCGAGGCGTTCCCAGGCCAGCCGGGAGACATAGTCTCTCCAGCGTGTCCTAGGTCTTCCCCGGGGTCTCCTCCCAGTGGGACGCACCCGGAACACCTTCCCGGGAAGGCGTCCAGGAGGCATCCGGAACAGATGCCCGAGCCACCTCAGCTGACCTCTCTCAATGTGAAGGAGCAGCGGCTCTACTCTGAGCTCCTCCCGAGTGACCGAGCTTCTCACCCTATCTCTAAGGGATCGCCCAGCCACCCTGCGGAGAAAGCTAATTTCTGCCGCCTGTATCCGGGATCTTGTCCTTTCGGTCATGACCCAAAGCTCATGACCATAGGTGAGAGTAGGAACGTAGATTGACCGGTAAATCGAGAGCTTCGCCTTGCAGCTCAGCTCTTTCTTCACCTCGACAGACCGGTACATCGACCGCATTACTGCAGAAGATGCACCGATCCGTCTGTCAATCTCCCGTTCCATCCTTCCCTCACTCGTGAACAAAACCCCAAGATACTTAAACTCCTCCACTTGAGGCAGGAACTCTCCACCAACCTGAAGTGGGCAAACCACCCTTTTCCGACTGAGGACCATGGCCTCGGATTTGGAGGTGCTGATTCTCATCCCAGCCGCTTCACACTCGGCTGCAAACCGTCCCAGTGCCTGCTGAAGGTCCTGGCTTGATGAAGCCAACACGACAACGTCATCTGCAAAAAGCAGAGACGAAATCGTGTGGTCACCAAACCTGACACCCTCCGGCCCCTGGCTGCGCCTAGAAATTCTGTCCATAAAACTTATGAACAGAACCGGCGACAAAGGGCAGCCCTGCCAGAGTCCAACATGCACCGGGAACAAGTCTGACTTACTGCCGGCAATGCGAACCAAGCTCCTGCTTCAGTCATACAGGGACCGGACAGCCCTTAGTAAAGGACCCCGTACCCCATACTCCCGGAGCACCCTCCACAGGCCGCCGCGAGGGACACAGTCAAATGCCTTCTCCAAATCCACAAAACACATGTGGACTGGTTGGGCAAACTCCCATGAACCCTCCAGCACCCTGTAGAGGGTATAGAGCTGGTCCAGTGTTCCACGGCCCGGACGAAAACCACACTGTTCCTCCTGAATCCGAGGTTCTACTATCGGCCGTATTCTCCTCTCCAGTATCCTGGCATAGACTTTCCCAGGGAGGCTGAGAAGTGTGATCCCCCTGTAGTTGGAACACACCCTCCGGTCCCCCTTCTTAAAAAGAGGGACCACCACCCTGGTCTGCCACCCCAGAGGCACTGTCCCTGACCGCCATGCGATGCTGCAGAGGCGTGTCAGCCAAGACAGCCCCACAACATCCAGAGACTTGAGGTACTCAGGGCGGATCTCATCCACCCCCGGTGCCCTGCCTCCGAGGAGTTTCTTGACTACCTCGGTGACTTCAGCTTGGGTGATGGACAAGTCCACCTCTGAGCCCTCAGCCTCTGCTTCCTCAATGGAAGACGTGACGGCGGGATTGAGGAGCTCCTCGAAGTATTCCTTCCACCGTCCAACGATATCCCCAGTCGAGGTCAGCAGCTCCCCACCACTACTGTAAACAGCGTTGGTAGGGCACTGCTTCCCTCTCCTGAGGCGCCGGACGGTTTGCCAGAATCTTTTCGAGGCCAGCCGATAGTCCTTCTCCATGGCCTCACCGAACTCCTCCCAGGCCCGAGTTTTTGCCTCCACAACCACCCGGGCTGCAGTTCGCTTGGCCTGTCGGTACCCGTCAGCTGCCTCAGGAGTCCCACAAGCCAGCCAGGCCCGATAGGACTCCTTCTTCAGCTTGACGGCATCCCTTACTTCCGGTGTCCACCACCTGGTTCGGGGATTGCCGCCTCGACAGGCACCGGAGACCTTACGGCCACAGCTCCGAGCGGCCGCTTCGACAATGGAGGTGGAGAACATGATCCACTCGGACTCAATATCTCCAGCCTCCCTCGGGATCCGGTCGAAGCTCCGCCGGAGGTGGGAGTTGAAGATCTCTCTGACAGGAGACTCGGCCAAACGTTCCCAGCAGACCCTCACAGTAAGCTTGGGTCTGCCGAGTCTGTCCAGCTTCCTCCCCCGCCATCGGATCCAACTCACCACCAGGTGGTGATCAGTTGACAGCTCCGCCCCTCTCTTTACCCGAGTGTCCAAGATACATGTTGGATACATGTATGTTTTTATATTGCAGACAGCATCCAAAATTTACTTTTTGCCACACCATTCATTCATTCACTCACTCGCTCATTTATTCGTTCGTTCGTTCGTTCATTCATTCATTCCTTCTTTCATTCATTTTGTAGTTTTGTCACCATTCAACTTTTTTATTTCAAATTTTATTCTTTTGAATTTTATGTTTTATTGCTTGTTAGTGACACACAGCAGAAGTCACAAGTGTGTCGCAAAAAAAGAAAACTAGATTAACTTATGTTCAATTTTCTACTGATCTATAAGTTGTTAGAAGTCGCAATATGTTTGTAGATGTGTAGCCATTTGTATGGCTTTAAAATAGATCACTTATTTTCCACTTTTTCCAATTAATTTAGAAAGGCATTGCATAAAAGTAGAAGAAATGAAATAATTTAGAAACAATTGTCTTTCCATAATCTCTGTAATTTGATTGCTTTCACTGCTTTACACATTAGAAACTTTGTAGACCTGGTTTGCAAAAACTCTGTATCATCAATAAAGACTGTCTGTCTCTTCCCATGGTGTTGTTGAAAGTTTGAGAAGAGAATATTAATGGCTAACTGCTGCTGACTGATGGGTATTGGGAGAATGGTGGTGCTGAGATATGGAATTAAGAGGATGCTGACTTAAAATTGCATGACGGAGCTCTGGACTGATCCAAACTCAGTCTCAGATCCGAGATGTGCCAGCGCGTCTACCCCTGCCCTTCTCTGCAATTTGTCATCTGCACCGACAGGCCTTAAGTTTTTAAAATGCCGCATGATGTGTATTATCTGACAGCCCATCTTTTCAGCCCCACTCAGGCGCATAACATTAAATGTTGAAACGTTGCCCATAAAATCAGGATAGACTTGCACAAACCTAAAAGAGAGAAATATATATTTCCCCACTGCATTTCATGTGGTGCCATTTTTTTTTTTTACACTTTCTGCTTCCTTTTACAAAAAAATAAAAATAAAATTAAAAGAATTATACTGTAAATTTTCCTTATGGCAGATTCTTTTTTTTTTTACACATTTGTTTTTCCTTTTACAAAAAACAACAAATACATTTGCTTTATGCACATTTCTTTCAGTTCATCAATTATTTTTTAGCAGTCTTGAGCAAGTTTTTAATATCATCAATATGCACTTTTTATCTTATCTTATTTTTTATTTTTTTACTGTAAGTTAGATAAATAGAGCAATGATATTTACTACTACATAGGTGAACATCTCCTTTCCATCACTTTTTATTATTCCCAGTCTGCTGATTGTTCTGGCACTTTTACACTTATAAAATCCGCAAAATGGAGCGTACACTCAAAGTGAAGGAGTTGAGCATGGTAATCAAAGGCAGTTTTATGTGCTGATGTGACATTTTCCAAAATGGCAAAACCTTATAAAACAAATGGAAGACAATTTGACAGTCTGGTAATAAGATGATTTTACCTCTCTAAATCTCTGGTCTTTGCCAATGGAACTGTAAATCACTGGCCTGAGCCTCACAGAATGTGCACTGTATTAACCCTTATTCTAAAGCATTCAGGGGTGACCAGGGGGTTCGGGTCTCAGCTTATACATGGCTAAAGCTCCCATTTGGACAAGGTCGTCAGTCACAGTGATTTAGCCGTAATTTAGTGTTAAAAGGAGCTTGTGAAATATCCCCTCTAATTCCTCTGACACGTTATAAAAATCCCATTCAAAGGCTTGCCCAATTGATATGGAATAAAAAAGCATTTTTCCCCTTCTCAGTCAATCGATGGAGAGGCAGGAGCTGACATTTACTGAAACTAGGCTGAGAGACTCATCATACTGGACGGATCTTTCCTTCTACATTTAAAGAGACACTCCACCTCTTTAAAGAGACACTTAACATCAGATTCATTAGATCCATTATGATGCTCTTATTTGAAAAAGCTATATTTTTCATGGTCTGTGGTTAAAAAAAATCTAAAGAAAAGACCTTTTGGTTAATTTCTTTGAAAGGATTTTATAAAAAAAAGAAGAAGGAAAAGAGTGAGTGTACTCCAAAGAGAAGAAAATGTCAGACAAAAAGCCTCTTAAAACTGCGTTTTTTGTGCTGGTGTAGTATTTATTTTATCTACCATTCTACCATCCTTAATGCCGTTGGGAGTAAATTTTGAAGCTGCTTCAAGACCCATTCTTTTTTTTTCTAATTTGCAGACATATGACAAATGTTGCATGACAAAACTATTGCATTTACAAGACAAAATTTACATAATTTAAAAAAAGAAAGTAATCCCATATTCAAAGTGATAAATAAACAGTTCTTTTCAAATTCTTTACACTTTTTTTCTGGTTTCTAAGTGACACCATCCCAAGAGCTTTGATAGTATTCTAGAATCTGACATCTGTGAATTCTTTTATGTTTCTATCCCCACAAGTGTACAAGTTAAAGGAGAAACTTCTGTTATTGATATTTCCCTTCTCTACAGCTTTGCAATATATGAAACATCATGTTAACCAGGCCTCGAAAACACACACACACACAAAAATGTTAAAGAAAGAATGCCGCAGAGAGTGTGTTGTAGACCAAGGCCGTGTGATAGGCAAGAGAAAGGGCATGCATCCAGGAGCAGATCCACAATAGGAAATCAATGCTCCTGTGAAAGCATTGCCCGAGTTGGTAAAAAGAGGTTAAATGGGCTTGTGCTACAGAGAAGCCAATTCCCCTGCTGTGACCTTTGGGTTACACCATTAGTTACATACACAAAAGGATGGGAATTAATGGAAGCTCCCTCATTCTGTCCTTTTCTACCTGTGCAAGTTATTTATCAGACTTGACCAAAACCCCCAAACTTCAGCAAGCTTTACAAGATTGATGTACCGCAAAGTTTAATGCTTCTCATGGCTGCGAATGTGTTTCTACCAGACAGCTAATAAGTTACATGCCGTTACTCCAACTGACTGCCTTTTTTGCAGGAAAGGGAGATTTCATCTGACTTTGGTTCATTCACTGAGCAAATTATTTCAACTAGACTGAACTTGCTGCGTCTGCATCTATGCAGTTGACAAGATATAGCTTCTCTGTAACTTTATATACTGACAAAACCTCACATCTTGTACTGTAAGTTACCCACGATCAAACAACTTTTACTGAAAGCTGTAAAACCTGCGATTATGGACATGGTGTGAAATACAATTGATTACAGCTGGATTTTCTAATTTGCAAGCAATACACAAATAATCTGAATTAAGGAATTGTGAGCGATGAGATAAATAGATTCTACCAGATCTGTAAACAGTCCGCTGTACTTGCAGCAACTTGGGATAGCTTTTCTCCCCAGCCTCTCGGCAGCCATCAGATGAGCTTTTTGTTTGTGTTGTCAGGTACAGCTCCGAGGGAATGCTTCACTTTGTCAATTAGTGAGAGAATTTTTTTAATTTTGTCTTCCCACCTCAAATGTTGTCCACAAGGGAAATGTGCGGCTTTAAAGGGTGTATCTAGTACATTAATGCGAAAACTTAATTAAGAGAACAGTAGAAACCCATTATAGGTACACTGGAATTAGCCAGTCAATCTCCAGATCTAAATTGAATTTTTTAGCGGGCAATAGTTCCCAATGAGTCTCGTCGGGAGATCCAACCATGACCTCCTGGGTTCAATTTAGGATGTGGTGAACACACACAAAGATGTACACTTATATTAGCACGATAGAGAAGTCAATTAAGAAACTGCTTCTAGAATCCAATTAAAAGTCTTTAGACAATTTCATCCCCCCAACCCCTCACCTAGATACCCCACCTCCACAACCCTTAGTAATGAAGACGGGAAGAAGCACGAGGGGGCTCTAAATGGGCTTTCTAAAGGATTGTTTGTCTTTTTTATTGTCTTAAGAGCATGGAACAAGTATTATTGACTTTTGATTTAAATGAAAAGTTTTTTGTTTTCCCCTTTTTTCCCACATTTCTATGGGGTGTCAAGACATCGGCTAGAGGGGGGAAAAAAAACTGAGTGGGGCTGTTAGATTAAGCCTGGTAATGAACAGCCTAATGGACACCTTGTTAAATCTTATTGTTCTGTATTATTGCGGTCACCAGAGACAAAATCTACAGCGGGACCTGCGGAACGAAGTCCTCAATTCAATTTCCAAAAAGTATTACAAGCTGCTCCATAGCAAGGTGCACTATTTCATAATTACTTGTAAGGTAATATGTAATTTAAAGGGAAACAGTTTAATTTAGCTCAAAAGGAATCATTTATGATTTGAACAGACTCGCTGTTTCACGGCTGATCACTGAGTCGGCAGCGATTTCACTGAACAAGCATATAACATCAACTTTGCACTGGATATTAAAATCCAAAATATAGTGAAAACATATTAAACATTAAATAGCACAGTAACAAGATCAGCAGTTTAAGACATTAACTTGTAAGCACAAAACACAAGATACTTCTCTTTTCAATATAAATAAGACTTTATTTATATAAACCTAAGACATAAACTAATCTAACACATGAACACACACATTCACACTTTACAGAAAGAGAGAGAGTGAGGAAAGGATGAGTTTAAGAGAATGAAAATGTGAAATCTGCAATATGTGCTATTGCATAGACCTGAACAACCATCAATCACTTAATTAACCCTAGCATTGAGTTTCTCAATGAGGCTAAAATTTGTATTAAATGCACCAGCTCAGCAAAAATCTGGAAGTTACTTGCTTGCGTTGCCTCTGTGTTAAGGGATTCCCTTTTGTTGTCATCGTTGCAGAAAGAGGTTGCTGATTTGCTGACAGTTCAGTGGTCGTTTATGGTGATGTCTTGGGAAGCCAATCATTGGGCGTTGGCTGGAGATGGTTCCAGAGTCAGTTGCTAGTTGAAGTTTGAAGCGGTTGCAGTCGAACTGGACTTTGCGGCAAACATAACTTTTGAACACGAAACTCAACAGAAAGAAAAGAAACTAAAGTAAAAGAATAAAATGATTTAACGAGACTAGGTGGTTCATCTCATCATGGTAGCAGCTGGCGTGCAGGTCAAAGCATGCTGGAATGGCACTCAAAGAGCAGCGTCAAAACACTGTGGCAAAAGCAAAACAGAGAAGAGGGAGATGAAAGAGATTTGATGGTGTCCTGAGTTTTTAACCTCGGCTTTTGGAACCCTTCCCAACTGGTGTGTTGACCAATTAGACTTTATCTTAGCTAGGGGTGTTGCTCTGTTTCTCCACCCAATCAATAAATCAACATGTCGTGGTCAGTCACATTGTCTGAATTTTCAAGTATTGCAAAATATACTTTTGGATGTGATTTCTATAAACAGAATATGATACATTTGACAAAGAATTGATTGGAAGAAACGTTTGAAGCCTGATTTTTCAAACTCCTGCATACCAAACACGAATATGAACTCTTAGGCCGTTCAATTAAAAAGACATACATAATATGTGATTAAGACATGATAGTCTAATGTGTGGGTTACATACAATGGTGTGAAAAAGTGTTGGCCCCATTCCTGATTTTTTTGCATGTTTGTCACACTTTAATGTTTCAGATCATCAAACAAATTTAAATATTAATCAAAGATAACACAAGTAAACACAACATGCAGTTTCTGAATTAAGTTTTTTATTATGAAGGGAAAACAAAATCCAAACCCACATGCCCCTGTGTGAAAAAGTGCTTGCCCCCTAAACCTAATAACTGGTTGGGCCACCCTTAGCAGCAACAGCTGCAATCAAGTGTTTGCGATAACATGCAATGAGTCTGTTACAGCGCTTGGAGGAATTTTGGCCCACTCATCTTGGCAGAATTGTTGTAATTCAGCCACATTGGAGGGTTTGAGCATGAACCACCTTTTTAAGGTCATGCCACAGCATCTCAATAGGATTCAGGTCAGGACTTTGACTAGGCCACTCCAAAGTCTTCATTTTGTTTTTCTTCAGCCATTCAGAGGTGGATTTGCTGGTGTGCTTTGGATCATTGTCCTGTTGCAGAAGTTCACTTCAGCTTGAGGTCACGAACAGATGGCCGGACATTGTCCTACAGGATTTTTTTGGTAGACAGCTGAATTCATGGTTTCATTTATCACAGCAAGTCTTCCAGGTCCTGAAGCAGCCAAACAGCCCCAGACCATCACACTACCACCACCATATTTTACTGTTGGTATGATGTTCTTTTTCTGAAATGCTGTGTTACTTTTACGCCAGATGTAATGGGACACACCCCTTCCAAAAAGTTCAACTTTTGTGTCGTCAGTCCACAGAGTATTTTCCCAAAAGTCTTGGGGATCATCAAGATGTTTTCTGGCAAAACTGAGACGAGTCTTTATGTTCTTTTTGCTTAGCAGTGGTTTTCATCTTGGAAATCTGCCATGCAGGCCATTTTTGCCCAGTCTCTTTCTTATGGTGGAGTCATGAACACTGACCTTAACTGAGGCAAGTGAGGCCTGCAGTTCTTTAGATGTTGTTGTGGGGTCTTTTGTGACCTCTTGGATGAGTCGTCGCTGTGCTCTTGGGGTAATTTTGGTCGGCCGGCCACTCCTGGGAAGGTTCACCACTGTTCCATGTTTTCGCCAATTGTGGGTAATGGCTCTCACTGTGGTTCGCTGGAGTCCCAAAGCTTTAGAAATGGCTTTATAACCTTTTTCAGACTGATAGATCTCAATTACTTTCTTTCTCATTTGTTCCTGAATTTATTTGGATCGCAACATGATGTGTAGCTTTTGAGGATCTTTTGGTCTACTTCACTTTGTCAGGCAGGTCCTATTTAAGTGATTTCTTGATTGCGAACAGGTGTGGCAGTAATCAGGCCTGGGTGTGGCTAGAGAAACTGAACTCAGGTGTGATAAACCACAGTTATGTTTTAACAGGTGGGGCAAACACTTTTTCACACAGGGCCATGTGGGTTTGGATTTTGTTTTCCCTTCATAAAAAAAAACCCTTCATTTAAAAACTGCATTTTGTGTTTACTTGTGTTATCTTTGATTAATATTTAAATTTGTTTGATGATCTGAAACATTAATGTGTGACAAACATGCAAAAAAATAAAAAATCAGGAAGGGGGCCAACACTTTTTCACACCACTGTACATAAAATGGAGTTATGCATAGAAATCATTAGTTGCTCATAAGTCCTTTTAAGATAATTTTAGGTGCATATGGAAAAGACAGTCTCTGTGAGGTTCTGTGTAAGACATAGGGACATATTCTGTGAACAAAGGAATTTCAGTCTGGTCTGTGTCTTCTATGTTGGGAAAAGTCAATCTAAGGAAACTCGTGATTTCTATCGTGGAACACATGTGATGGCCATCTCTTTGACCATCAGTCTTGATTACTTGCCCCAAATTTCACAGTCTCCTCCCTGAGTTGGAATTATCAATAAGTGTTCATTTTGTTTTAATGTTGCAAGCTGCTCACTGACAGAGTTGGTTGGTTCGCTTGCTTCAGACGAACTGAAGCTAGGGATCCGATTTATGACGTCCTGTTGCCCTGTGGCCTCTCTGTGGAATTTGCTCTTTTAGTGGTTCTAACACCAATCTGATCGATTCTTCGATTCTTAAATGGTCTGATTGGCTCTGATATCCTACATACTGCTGGTCTCAGTAGATGTAAATGCCAGTACACTACACAGACAAGATATCTCACTTACTGGCTATGGACGACATGGCCGGGTCGTCATTATTACAATCGATCAGAGCCTGAACAAACTTAATTAGACAAGGCTGTCAAGATATTAGCTTAATTTGAAGAGCAGGTAATTCGCTCTGACAGTGCCGAGTGTTGTCTGGGGGCTTTCGAGCTGCAGAATGCAGGTGCATTGAAGGCAGCATGTTTGGCTTTGGCTGCACATACACAAAGAGGCCCAGCTAAAGGTGCCATGATGAATCTCCGCAAACAAATCTTGTGCTGCCGTTGAGGGGGTTGTGTGATAGAGACCTGATTGAGTTAATTTGTCCATGTATTCCCCCTGTGTAGGTTCCTGGAATCTGACCAGCATTATGAGTGGGGAATATTTAATTAGACCTTTTCAAGGCATGAAAGACTGCCTACGTGTTTGGTCAGGGAGAAAAATGCAAGGTATCTAAACATGGCTTATTTTCTACCACTTGCATGGTATGTGCATCATTCAAGCTTTTTCTACTGTAGTACTGCTAGTTTTCCATTTGCATTTTAATAAAAGTATATTAAGGTTGTAAAAGTATATAAAACTACTTATTTTGACAAAATAAGTTACAGTAAAAAGGTATTGATGCTTAATGTGCTCTTGCTTCATTTTTCTATAATTTAGCGCTTCTATTCTGTATGTTATATGGGTGTGATGAAAAATATAATAGTGTGTTAAACAGTTTTTTTGTTTTTTGTTTTTTAGTATGAGTAGCAATATCTTGGGTGGTTTGATACTGAAGAAGCTGAATTAGAGTGGCATGGTAATGTTTCCTTTATGGAAGAAGAGAACATTTAAATTCTATATTTTGACAAGAAGAAATTTTAATTAAGGAGACCTAAATTTTTTATTTTATTTATTTATTATTTTGGGGGGGATTAGCTTTATTGATAGCACAGAAACAGACTGTAATATTTTACAGCAAGTTACACGGATTCTGCATGTTGTGTGTCTATATTTTTTTTTATTTTGAAAGAAAACAAAACCATTGCAAAATGGTTTACAAAAAATATGTTATGCAGATAGCTAAATAATGAAAAAACAAAAAGTGGATCCCAAAAAAAATAAAAAATAAATCCACAAGCAAAGAAAAAGCCTTTAATTATAAGACAGGGCTACATATTAAAAAACCAACAACACATTTTTTTTTTCTCTGAATATTAGCTAAATAATGAATTTGGTCTGAAGTAACTACATTAAAGGCTCATTAGCATATATTTTGTCCTAGTCTGGCTAGGACACTTCACATGTGTGCTGACATTCATTCATTCATTCATTCATTCGTTAATATATTTGATTTTTTAGTAATAACATTTATGTGCCAAAAAAAGTGCAGTAATTTATCACATAAATTCAGTAATTTGTCATATTTTAATGTTTTCAGTTTGAACAGTTTGAAACCTCAAATATATTTAATTTAAACACTTTTGCAGGGAATATGATGATATATAGCTAAAACGTCATAATTTGGCAAAAACAAAATAGAGAGATATGTGTCTGAAACTAGACTGTCTGTTGTTGTAGAGAGAGCACTTTAAGTTAATCCTTTGCTTTAAAACAACCAGTCCCACAGTAAAGTGATGTCAAAAAGCCCTTCTTACCTAAAGTTCAAGCCACAATCTTTGAGAAGGCAGTCTGTTGAGCTTACTGATGGAAATCTCATTGCTTACTGTACAAAATCACTGATATGTAAATATATGTAAATATATAAATATATTTCTTAAATAGTGGGAAAGTAAATGGAATGCATGCGAAAGTACTGGCAGGGAGAGAGTGTTTGGGGTTATTTAACACGATGCTACCCCTCCTCTCCTCAAGCTTTGATTTGTTCGCTGAGGCAGTGAAATTACACATTACAGTATTTGATTGGAGGGAGAAGGGTGCACAGTCAGATAAGATCCACCCAGAAGAGAAGGGCCCAATCAATAGCGCTGGCTTTTATATGGTAATGTGTCACTGCAGGAAGCAATAGGTGAATATATTCCCATTCGATAGCGGCCAATTTGCCAAGCCATGAGACACCCCATCAAATGTATACCAGGAAGATGAAATTGTTGTTTGCATAACAAAGCAGCTTTGGTGTGTGAGAGTTTTTTAAACAAATATGTCCCTCTGCGCTTGCAAAATGTAATAACAGAGAGGTAAGAGGTCAGTATAACAGGAAAACATTACCTCTGCAAAAACACGCTGCGAGTTGAGAGTCGTTAAATCTTGGGCTGTGCGATCGGTAGATTTACGGCACTAGTCGCGCATAGTTATTCCATTATTTTGTGAGATCGATGAATGATCTCGTCTTTTAAATGTATCACATTTGTGTGGAAATTTGTACAGTGCTGAGGCATAGGAACTGGATTGTAATTAATGGGTATTACAAACCCCACGAGGGGAAGACAGTAATACAGGAATAGAGTACAGGGATGAAAGTGAAACCCACACTGTCAAGCTAGAGAAATGTGGTTATTTTTATAATTTTTTTAACTTTATGCACAGGCTGCGCACTTTCAAGTCCCATTTGTCACAATATTTTGTTAATCTTCTTTGATTCTCCCCTTTTCCCTCTGTCTCCCCAAAATAAAGAGCCAAACGAATTCCAATTAGATTGTATTAGATAATAAAGACGCTGTAGGCATCCTCAATCTACAGCATGCTTTTTTTTCTTATTGCACCTCATTGTATTATCAAAATGGGTGCTTAAAAAAAGAAGAAAAAAAAACTTCCCACCACAAGGAGAGGCTGAGGAGATTGGGTGATGAATTTAATTCTGCAAGTTCAGAGAGATTTTTTAGTTTGACATGCGCAGCAGGGGTTCTTTGAGAGCTTGGCGATGTCTCCAGCACTGCAGGCTTTGAAAATCTCTCCCCACAGTCGAGCTCCTATCAAAAGCCAAGGATAATATTCCCTTCGAGGTAAAAGCATCCTGGTGAAAGAACTTCTAGACCCTTTTATTTATTCATCATGGTTATATCTGAATATATCAGAAGGCTTTGCGATAATGCATGAAAGGGTAATCACAGAAGTAGAAAGAGGGAAAGAGTGAAGATAGATTGGTGTGCTTTTTTAGGTTTCTTTAATTCCACACAATATAATTACAGACAGTTATATTTGTCCATTGAGCTCACTTAGTAATTTTACATGCAATCCTGTCCACCCGTTTACAATTAGAGATGTAAATCGGATGGATCTTCACGATACGACATCGATTCTCATACCCAGAGATACGATATTTGCCGATACCTCAAAAAATCGTATTCTACGATACGATTACGATTCGATATAGGAGTATATCGATCGATATTTCAATTGTATGATATCTTATACCTATTTTAAACAACCACTTAGCCTACATTTTTATTAACTCACAAATGCAACCAAAATATAACATGAACATTTATCTGAAATTTTCACATCCTGGACGTCAACTGGGACATTCACAACAACAACAAAAAATAGGCCTATACCCTTTTTTTCCCTTTTTTTTTATAAAAAAGAAAATAAACAATTGGAAAAACTATTCTGGCTGCTACTATGGGCTCAGTACTAACCATATTTTCTACAGATAACCAAATTACAAACAATAGCAGAAAAGAAATACAATAGAACAAAGACACAAGTTCAATAAACAGTGCTTTTCAGGTTTTTCAGCACAGGCTAAAATACATTTTCAAGTACGCAATCTAATGTAAAATAACTGCATAGTCTTCACTGTATAAATTAAATATAGATTAATAATTTTTGATGTAAAAAGCTTATTTAGTCAGGAGCAGTGAGAACTTGTATTTTTCTTTGACAGCATTAGATTTATTATTAGTTTGCTTTCTCTTTAAGAACGAAAGCACGGATGTAATATACTGATACACATGCGCTTTCTTTCTCAACTCTTTACATTAAGACATATGCCTAACCGACTGTGTTTACTATGATATTCTCAAAAATGCGCATTTTGATATCATTTTGTCTGTATTCATTCATCCATGCACAAAAAAGCGGAAGAGATTTCAATTTATTATTCGCTAAACTTCTCACACAGCGCTCGACTGTTCCGCCAACAATCCTGAGCGTCTTTTATGCTTGCCTTGTGCCTTCGGGCAGTCCTTATATCGAGTTCTGATACGTGAGTTTGAACAAGAATGCAGGCGTTGGCGATAATGCATAGACGGACATTATGTGAAAATGTAGACGGTGCCAAAATAAAGGTGCCTATTTATACTACAGATATCGATATTTTACGCATGGCATCGATGCATCGTATCGTCAGACATCATATTGATGTATCTCTCCATATCGATTAATCTATACACCCCTATTTACAATTAGTCATTGACATTTTTGTTTTATTAAACAAACAGAGGTTCTCCATTATTTTTTTTATTTTTTTTTTTCTCCTGGACCTCAATTTTACATTTAATATTAAGTCATAACCAAAAACATTACAGTTTTTGGCTAGCTTCTTCCAACAGTGTTGCATCAGCAACAGAAGATATGAGGAGCGTTTCTTCTCCCTTTTAAAATTTGATGAGCCTTTTTATTTTGCTGTCTGAGCTGTTTTATGGATTGTATTTCATTATTTGCATTTAGCATTGTTTTTTTTTTCTCCCTGTTGTGTGTCATAGTTTATATTTGTGTCACATTGTTCATATTTGGGTCAGTTGAGAACTACTGCTGTATGTCATATATAGTCATAGTTTTATTCTTTCAATGAGACATATCACACTTTGTATGAATAATGCAATAACACTCAAAGTGGCTTCTTTCAGCACAAACAAACAAGCACCAGAACGTCCAAAAAGAGCAAGTTGTTTCTGTCAATATAATGTGTACAGTCAATGAATGCTGAGTGTGATGGATTGTCCTTGTTGCCTCTGGACGCAAAGTATTGACTCATTGAGTTATTTACCCGCTCTGTGGTGGTTGCTATCTAAATTTGTGAGTAATATTCATTCAACTCCAAACAGATATAGATTTTTACACATCAAGTCACAGTCATGATTTATTCAGATTGAAGATGTTATGTTTAGGGTTATTTTTTATAGTATAATATAGGGTAAACGTACCTATTAAGCTCACCAAAATCTACATGGTGTGCACAAGATATTGGTTTTAGTACAAAAATGTATGTTAAAATAAATCTCTTTAAAATATTAATCTCTCACACAAAAATGTTTTATTTTATTGTAAATGACTAAAGCATTTCAATTAAGATATACATCATTAAATTAAAAAAGTCTGGCTGTGCATAATGGGTACATTTTTGCACCCTTTAATCACACCCCTGTTCCCATTAAGCTCACATCATGTTTTATTAAAAATTCTTGTTTATTTTAAGGAATGTTTTTAAAGAATAATTGTAAAAAAAAAAATTGAAGGTACAAAGTCAATCACAAAAAAACAGAACACTAAAATCAAGCAACAAGACGTTCAAGTCGATCAGTTATATATTCATAATGAAGTGTCATTTAAGCACATTGCAACATGAGGGCTCGCAACATTTCTAAATCCCTGGTAGCCCTTCGGGCAGGTAGCCCGAAAATTAATTTAACTAGCCCAAATAAAATAAAGACCATACATGTCAATCAAAAACATTTTCAATACACAAATGTCAACGAATATCAAGGAAAGAGTTTTATTTTACTATTTACAAGGTATCTGCAGAATTATTAAAAATCTATTTAAGGCAATTTGAAAAATTATTTCTTATACCATTTAATGTATTTAAAACTGGCCTTAAAAAAGGCCTTAAAGACTCTTCAATTTAGTTGTATCTAATTTAAGGACCCGTGGGAGCAATGTTCCCTCTAATTTTTTTTCTTGCTGAGCAAAACTTTTCTCTATTGGGCACACATTCTTTATACCAGACCTGTACAGCATGCACACAAAAAGTGTGTAACTTTTAACTTTAATGTGCTATTTATATTTGATTTGACCCTTGATGTAACTAAATGATGTACATTTTAAGTTACCTGAGAAAACATTTTTACTGTACAATACACTACAGTTCAAAGGTTTGGATCAATAAAGTTTTTTAAAGATGTTTCTTATGCTCATCAAGGCTGTATCTATTTGATAAAAAATACTGAATATTATTTTACAAAATAATATTGTGAAATATTATTGCAATTTAAAACAAATGTTTTCTATTTTAATATACTTAAAAATGTAATTAATTCATGTGAAGAAAAGCAGTATTTTCAGAGTCACTTGATCCTTTAGAAGTCATTCTAATATGCAGATTTTTAATCAGTGTTGGAAACAGTTGTACTGCTTTTTTATTTTATTTTATTTTTTATACTGTATTTTTTGGGACCTGTGATATTTTTAAAAAAATAAAAAGTTAAAAAGAACAGTGTTTAGTCAAAATAGAGATTTTGTTACAATATAAATTATTCAAAAGTTTGGGGTCAAATTTTTTTTTTTTTTCTTTCTTTTTTAAAGATACTTTAAAAAAGTTTAAAGAAAGTTAAATAAACTTTATTCAGCAAGGATGTGTTAAATGGATAAAACTGATAGTAAAGACTTCTATTGTTAGAAAATATTTCTATTTTGAATAAATGCTGTTCTTTTAAACTTTTTATTAATCAAAGAAAAAAGTAACACAGGTTCCAAAAAAATATGAAGCAGCACAACAGTTTCAACACTGATAATAAATCAGCATATTAGAATGATTTCTGAAGGATCATGGGACACTGAAGACTGGAGTAATGATGCTGAAAATTCAGCTTTGATCACAGGAATAAATGTTATTTTATAGTATAGGTATTAAAATAGGAAACCAATATTAGAAATTGCAATAATATTTCACTATATCACTGTTTTTTTTCTGTATTTTTTAAATGAATACAGCCTTGATGAGCAAGAGACTCAAAGTCAAAGACTCAAAAACAAGGTCAATTATTTATCAGGTTTATAATAAAGCCCTAACATAATATATTATCAAAACAAACTATTTAAAATGATAGAATAGAATAGAATAGAATAGAATAGAATAGAATAGAATAGAATAGAAACTGAAGCAAAACTTAAGCTGAGATCTGTAAGTTAAATATAAAAAAACGTGAACATATGAATTCTTCCATAGCTGTCTAAACATCATTATGTCTATCTATCTATATATATGATTATATATATATATATATATATATATATATATATATATATATATATATATATATATATATATATGATTTATTAATATTAATTTATTTCCATTCAATAAAAACATAGGTGAAGTGTTGTCCCATACCATGTTCTGGGTTTCTTCACACATCAGTCAATTTGTGAGTCATCCTGCATGTGCTCATGAACACACAGGCATCCAGCAGTGGTGTGTGTTATCAAACCCAGACAGCCTCCCACTCCTTTGTCATGCCTCTAACCAATTTACTTCTTTTTACTTGACACTTGTGCTAATGATATTATATGTAAGTCGCTGCTCATGAAGGGAGATTAACACCATATTTGAGCAACTGAGGAAATCACTGGGCCAGTGTTTTAATAGTTGATGCAAGAGTTTGTATTAAGGTAGAATTATACTCATAAATCTCATAACATTATTAAGCCCATAGATTAGTGTGGAGCAGTCAGTATACATAAAAAACCTTGCTATGTTTTCCTCCTGCTCTTCAGATACTCTTATTAGTCTTAAACTGCCAGGGCTGTAATACCGCTAGATATAATCATCTACTTTGCCTTACAAAACTGCATGCCGGCCGCTTGAATTCTTGAGAACTTCCATCCAAACTCATAAACATTAAAAGGCTGTTACTATTTCAGAGCTCATCCCTTAGCATTGTTGTAAAGCACCTGCAGTATTTCTTTACACCCAACCCCCCCCCCCCCCCCACACACCTTTTAAATTCTTGCTTTGTGCTTGGGTCTTTTGCCTTAGGGCTTTGGGACATCAGACACATTAAAAGACAGGCGGTGGTGGCAGGCGGGCAAAACAAAAGCGCACTGGCTCTCCTGCCAGTAATCGCGCTGGCCCTTTAACAAGTTAATCTCTCTGTGTGAGCCCTTTCATTGAAGGAGTTTCTTACTTTTGCCCAAAGGGCAAGCCATCAATGGCAGCCATCTTGCACTTACTTATTTACTAGCGCTGCCCTCCCCCTTCTGTTAGCATCAAACAGTCCTCTGCTTCATTGCAATGCTGTCTCTTGTAATATAATGATATCAGCGCTATTAGAAGCCAGTTGTCAGTTTGCTTGCTTGTATAAAAATGGGAGGTCGTTCTCACACTTACAGCAGATCAAACCTACAAAAAAGGCTAATCGGCAAGACTTTGAACCAAGATATGTGATGCATTAAATCTTTTTACTCTGCCTCATTACAGTGGTATTGCAGCATTTCAGGCCCCTTTAATTTATATACATTTTTAGACTGTAGCAGCCAGCTGGCAATGTGAACATGAAGTGTCTTATTTCCTTTGCTTTTTACCTCCTTTTCTCAGCTGACATATGTTCAAATTAAGATGGACACAGAGAACATCAGGCAGAAAGAAAGTTGTTTATGATTAAGAATCCTTCCGTTAGGTTGGGCCAATCATATTACTGCTGTTCCAAGAAATGAGGTATGTTTTTGCCAGACATGTGGTGGACATGTAGCTTGTTTCCCAGAATCAACCATAAGGTTCATGGGCTGGAATGGTTCTCTTTCGCTTGGCAATTTTGATGTGAAATGATACACAGATGGAACAGTTCTGAATTTGGTTATGAATGTTGTGACGCACATTTTAAGTGCAGAAAACAATCAGCTCCTTTAGAATATCAGACATATTAAGTACATTATAAGATGTATTAAATTAATCAAAAGTGACAGTAAAGGCATACATTTGTTACTAAAGATTTTGAGTTCAAATAAATGCTATTCTTTTAAACTTTTTATTCATTAAAGTATCCTAAAATAACACTGTTTACACAAATATATTGAGCTGCACAACTGTTTTCAACATTAATTACATTTTAAAATATGTTTAAATAGAAAAAAAATATTTAAAATTGTAATATTGTAATCACAATTTTTCACCAATTCTCGCTATTAACTAACTATTAACTAAGAATTTTGCCTCAATAAACTCCTATTTTGCTGCTTATTAATAATAAGGAAGGTAGTTGTGAAGTCTAGGTATAGGATTGGATTAAGGGATCTAAAATATGGTCAGGCATTAATATGTGCTCTTACAAATACTAATAAACAGCCAATATAATAGTAATATGCATGCTAATAAGCAACTAGTTAATAGTGAGAACTGGTCCCAGCTAAAGTGTTACCCTGTTTTTACTATATTTTGAACAAATACATGTAGCCTTGGTGGGAATTCTTTCAAATAAATACATAAATACATACATGCATAAATATATATAAATAAATAAATAGAAGTCGTGGCCTAATGGATAGAGAGTCGGACTTGTTTCCCAAAGGTCGTGGGTTCAAGTCTCAGGTCTGGCAGGGATTGTAGGTGGAATGAGTGCTCTCTGAGCATAAATGGCTGCCCACTGCTCCGGGTGTGTGTTCATGGTGTGTGTGTGTTTGTTCTCTACTCACTGCTGTGTGTGTGTTCACTTGGATGGGTTAAATACAGAGCACAAATTCCAAGTATGGGTCACCATACTTGGCCACACGTCACTTCCTTTCCATATAGCATCATTTTGTCTGTACTGTGGTTGCTAGATTTCCCATGTTTGCATTCACTATAGACTGCATTTATACATACAGACCAGCATTACATACACATCTATTTATGCATGACGCTGAAGTGTATAGTCACATTATTATAGTTTATTTGTACCAGGCCATCATGTTCAAATCACATATTTATTGGAAAAGGGACCTGAATATGCTGGAATAATAAACTTTAATGACTTGCTGCAGTATCTATTATGCAACGGTTGGATGTGTGTCAGCTTCAGGTGAAGTGTTCATAAAATGATAAAAGGAAAAATAAAAACACTAAACGCCATGTTGAGCTGTGCTGTACGTTTGAGGAGGTGTCATTTGCATGATAATATGCAGCAAGTTATACTGTAGATTTAGACTGTTGTGCTATGCCTGACTTTGGGTCAGGAACAAATTGCCTTCTTTATCCAATAATCTCAGGCTGGATATAGAGTAATATGTGTATTTGCTTTCTGGTTTGATGATATTTGTTCTCTCTCCATGTGTCTGTCTGTCACCGTTATGTGCTCAAGCGTTTCTGGGAACAGGTTGTGCACTAGGTGCGGCACAAGGTGTCTAGCCAGATCCTCATATGAATGTGGCCGGGATGCTGATATACATCAGCAGCTGAAAAGAAGAGAGGGCCTTTCTAGCTGATAAGGTGGAGCGATGGCAGCCTGTGGCAGGGTCATCTGCCCCCTCCCATCTCTCTAGCCACTACGTGAATAGTTTGAGGAGAAGTGGTCTGCTGATTTTTCTCCATTCCAGCATATGTACCGGTTTTTCAGCTGCCAGCTGCAAGCAGAGAGCCTGCCCTTCCGTCCGGCGGAGATAGACTTTTGCCAACTGGCCTCTCTCTGCCACTCTGAGATCTTTTGACTCTCCACTTGACACTCAAGTGAGCTCAACTTTGTCAAAATGTGCTAAAAAGTGTCTATGCATGATGTGTATTTATAGGGGAGTTCAGAGCTGGTTGTCACACTTTTTAATTGTGCAAATATTTTTCAGGGTTATTTTATTAGATTAGATTAGATTAGATTAGATTAGATTCAACTTTATTGTCATTATGCAGAGTACAAGTACAGAGCTAATGAAATGCAGTTAGCATCTAACCAGAAGTGCAAGAATATAGTGTTTTATATACATATAAGTGCAGAGTAAATGAAGATATGATTTACAGAATGTACAGTGGAATTGCTATATACAGTATTGAACAGAGTATATACAGAATATAAATAGGAATGCAATGTAGGGATTGTATGTACATTATGAACAGAGCAATGTGGGATTATATATACACATTATGAACAGCAAAGACGTGAGAACAGTGGTAATAAATAAATAAATACAGCTGGATGAGTGTGTGCAAGTATTGATAGAACAATGTATTCTATGCAAAATAACAGTAGTGCAATATTTTATAGAAATAGTTTACTGTGCTTTGTACAGTAACAACTTTAGACAGTTTATATTGTAATAACTTTAACAATGTGCAGTCTGTGCAAAATATGAGTAGTGCAAATGCATGTGTGTAAAGTACTGTGACCAGTGCAGTAATAAGCAGGTGCAGGTTAGATTGGTGGTGTGGCGTTCAGAAGTGTCACAGCCTCGGGGAAGAAGCTCTTCCTGAGCCTACTAGTGCGAGAGCGTAGGCACCTGTAACGCCTGCCGGATGGAAGGAGGGTGAAAAGTCCATGGTTAGGGTGAGAGGCATCCTTGATGATGTTTCTTGCCCTGCCCAGACAGCGCTTATGATAAATGTTCTCAATGGAAGTTAACTGGGTGCCGGTGATCCGTTGAGCAGTTTTCACCACCCGGTGGAGTGCTTTGCGGTCAGATGCGGAGCAATTGCTGTACCATACTGAGATGCAGTTCGTGAGTATGCTCTCAATGGTACAGCGGTAGAATTCCACAAGGATCCTGGGATTCAGGTGAACTTTCTTAAGGCTCCTTAAGAAGTAAAGGCGCTGCTGTGCCTTTTTGACCAGAGTGGAGGTGTTATGGGACCAGGTGAGGTCATCAGAGATGTGGATGCCAAGGAACTTGAAACTCGACACACGCTCCACTACAGCTCCGTTGATGTAGATGGGTGTGTGTGCATGACTCCTAGTCCGCCTGAAGTCCACAATGATCTCCTTTGTCTTCTGGGTGTTTAGTTCTAGATTGTTGGTGGCACACCACACAGCCAGGTGCTGCACCTCATCCCTGTAGGCTGATTCATCGTCATCCTTGATCAGACCTACCACGTGGTGTCATCTGCAAATTTGATTATGGTGTTGGAGCCATAAACAGGAACACAGTCATGGGTGAAGAGGGAGTACAGGAGAGGGCTCAGTACGCAGCCCTGTGGCACGCCGGTGTTCAGGGTGATGATGGAGGAGGAGAGGTTATCTAACTTAACGGACTGAGGTCTGTTAGTCAGAAAATCTAGAATCCAATTGCAGATGGGTGTGCTGATTCCAAGCTGGCTGAGCTTGGAGATCAGCTTGGAGGGGATTACAGTATTGAATGCAGAACTGAAATCTATGAACAGCATTCTCACATGTGTGTTTTGACTGTCCAGGTGGGTGAGGGCAGAGTGAAGTGCTGTTGAGATGGCGTCCTCTGTTGACCTATTGTGGCGATAGGCAAATTGGAATGGGTCTAGTGTAGCAGGGAGACAGGATTTTAAGTGGGATGCAACCGAGGCAGTGGAGTGTTTCGGTACTGGTACGATGGTGGAGGTTTTGAAGATAGTGGGGACAGTTGTTTGGGCCAGGGACAGATTGAAAATGTCCGTGAAGACCTCAGCTAGCTGCTCCGCACAGGCTTTAAGCACACGACCAGGTATTCAGGTAATACATTTATATATAGTCACATTTTAAAGTTACTACTAGTACACTGACCAAAATTATAAATGCAACACTTGTTTTTGCCCCTATTTTTCATGAGCTGAACTCGAAGATCTAATACTTTTTCTATGTACACAAAAGGCCTATTTCTCTCAAATATTATTCAAAAATCTGTCTAAATCCCTATTAGCGAGCACTTCTCCTTTGCCATCCATCCACCTCACAGGTGTGGCATATCAATATACTGATTAGACCAGTGGTTCTCAACCTTTTTTCAGGGGACCCCTATTTTAACATTACATTTTTTCACCGAAAAAGGGGTAAATCCAGGAAACGCAAGCGAGAATCAAAACACTAGAAAAACACACAAGGCAAGACTATGACGACAAAGTGGGTTCCGTATCGCAGCTAAAACTAGGAGAGTTATAAATGCAGAACAATACTGGAACTAAACAGTAAAACACAGAATGGCTCGGTAAGGCAGCTAACACTAGGGGAGTGATAAACGCAATACAATACTCGGCAGAGAGGAAGAGGAAGTCCATGGTTTATGTAGGGTGTGTGATCAGTGCAATCAGCTGTGTGATCAGTGCAATCAGCTGCGTGTCGTCAGTGCAATGGATGATGGGAATTGTAGTCTGAGGTGGTGTGCAACAGTTAGTGTGGTGCAAGAGTCCATGTGGTGAGCGAGTGACCTCTGGTGGTGAGTTAACGGAAGTTCATAGACCAGATTCATGACAACATACAGTATATGACATATTAAAATAAAGTTTTGCCAAAAAAGTTTTAAAATTATAAACCTTACATTTTATACTTAAAACCACTTATAAGAAAATAGATGAGTCAAAATGATGAATGATTATAGGTGATTATATTATTTTATCAGATTTTTAGAACATTAGGTAATTTTCATCAACCGGTTAAAATTTACAACTGTGCATAAAAAAAAAATTGTTCTGATTTTTGCGTTGATTTGAAAAATAACAGGAGACAGGCCAAAGTGGGCGAAGATAAAAATCTTTGTCATTATTTTATCTTTCTTATTAAAAACTAAGAAGAAAGATACACATTACAAATACATATAATATATAAATAAAACAAACAGTGCTTTATTTCCAGGTACAATAGGTGTATTTAGCAGGAGCATTCAAGAAATTGAATTAACAAATATATAAAAGAAAACTATATAGACTGATTCCTAAAGCAACTGTATTCAAGTTTTTGAGTCAAGAATAGTGAGTGATTTTTCTCTTTGCGTTTTGTTGTTTTCTTAACGTTAAAGGAATAGTTCCACCAAAAATAAAGATTCTGTCATCTGTCTGTCAATTCTGTCATGGTGTTTTATTTTTATACCATCATTTACTCAAAAGTTGTTTTAAACCTGAGTGAGTTTCTTTCTTCTGCTGAACATAATGCTATTGTGAAGAACGTGGAAAACCAAACAGTTGCCGGTCCACAGTGACTTCCATAGGATTTTTTCCTACTATCAAATTCAATGTGGACCAGCAACTGTTTGGTTACCCTCGTTCTTCAAAATATCTTCTTTTGTGTTCAGCATAAGAAAGAAAGTAATGCAGGTTTTGGACAACATGTGAGTGAGTAAATAATGACAGAATTAAATTGTAGCATGTTCAGTACTGTCCCTTTAAGACCGGCACGCATCTATAGACACATATCCATTTTTCTCAACAGTTTACTTTCATTTTAGACATAACCGAGTCTATAAGTAAACCGTATGTGTGTTGACACTATTAGCCCAAAAGATAACTTAGTTCAGTAATCAAGCGCTGTTTGAAAGGGTTTTAGCGCGCGCGCTTCTGGTGTATGCGCTCAGAAAAGGCGAATGAAACATTTAACTGGCAAGGCTTGTATGCAAATAATGTACTTTTGCGATCGCGAATAAGTGCAGTGTCCTGTCAGAGTAACTCTACTGCTGTATGTCGTGTTGTACAGAATATAGAGACGGCGGAGCCAGAACTGTATTTGATAGAATATTTTCTGTAGCACGATACTATGTTATTTCTTCAAAAGCAGATCGTGGAGAGATTTTATCGTCCACGATCAAAAATCGTCATATTGCACACCCCTAATTCATTCATATTTTAATTCATATAATTTCCCTCTGTAAAACCTTTCACTGCTTTCCGCCATATTTTCAAACAAAACGAAACCTACGCTGCATGCTGTGACTGTGTTTTTATAATCCTGGTGAACAAATGGTTTTAATCATAAGATAGAATATTAAACGGTAGCACTAACTGTCGGGAATTTCATCTTGTGGTCAAACTAGAGTGAGCTTGGCGACCCCTTGTAAATCTTTAGCGACCCCCAGGTTGGGAACCACTAGATTAGACAGCTGTGCTTTAGGCTGGCCACAATAAAAGGCCACTCTAAAATGAGCAGTTTTATCACACAGCACAATGCCATAGATGTCGAAAGTTTTGAGGGAGCGTGCAATTAGCATGCTGACTGCAGGAATGTCCACCAGAGCTGTTGCCTGTGAATTGAATGTTCATTTCTCTACCATAAGCCGTCTCTATAGGCGTTTCAGAGAATTTGGCAGTACATCCAACCGGCCTCACAACCGCAGATCACGTGTAACCACACCAGCCCAGGACCTCCACATCCAGCATCTTCATCTCTAAGATCGTCTGAGACCAGCCACCCGGACAGCTGCTGCTACAATCGGTTTGCATAACCAAAGAATTTCTGCAGAAATTTCTGTCAGAAACCATCTCAGGGAAGCTCATCTGCATGCTCGTCGTCCTCATCGGGGTCTCGACCTGACTGCAGTTCGTCATCATAACCGACTTCAGTGGGCAAATGCTCACATTCGATGGCGTCTGGCACTTTGGAGAGGTGTTCTCTTCACGGATGAATCCCGGTTTTCACTGTACAGGGCAGATGGCAGACAGTGTGTACGGCGTTGTGTGGGTGAGCGGTTTGCTGATGGTGGCGGTGGGGTTATGGTATGGGTAGGCATATGTTATGGACAATGAACACAGGTGCATTTTATTGATGGCATTTTGAATGCACAGAGATACCGTGACAAGATCCTGAGGCCCATTGTTGTGCCATTCATCCACGAACATCACCTCATGTTGCAGCATTGCTGGAACATGGCCAGCAATGCTGCATGGCCAGCATACTCACCGGACATGTCACCCAAATGGTGGTCACACCAGATACTGACTGGTTTTCGGACCCCCCGGACCCCCCCAATATAGTAGAGTTACATTTTAGAGTGTCATTTTATTTTGGCCAGCCTAAGGCACACCTGTGCAATAATCATGCTGTCTAATCAGCATCTTGATATGCCACACCTGTGAGGTGGATGGATTATCTTGGCAAAGGAGAATTGCTCACTAACACAGGTTTAGACAGATTTGTGAACAATATTTGAGCGAAATAGGCCTTTTGTGTACATAGAAAAAGTCTTAGATCTTTGAGTTCAGCTCATGAAAAATGGGGGCAAAAACAAAAGTGTTGTGTTTATAATTTTGGTCAGTGTAATTTAAAGTGAATAATAATAATAATGATGATGGTGATGATAATATATTTATGTATCATCACATCTTAAAGTTGCTAATGATATTTTAAAGTGAATAATAATGATAATAATAATGATCATAAACAATTATTTGATATATTTGAATAAATGTGTTTTAATTAAAAAAAAGATTAACTGTTCCATTAACTATAATATCACAATTTATTATATTGTATAATTTATTATGCCATAATTATGTAATTGAACTTCTACAAATCATTGTTATATATTATATAGGTATGCATCTATACAGAAATTGATCTTACTGAGATAAAGCACTTTTGACAACTAGACCTTCACTCCTCTAAGTTAATTCTAATAGTAATAATAATAATTTATTATTTGATACATTCACAGCTATTATAGTTAATAATAATAATAATAATAATAATATGTTACATTTATATGGCACTTTTCTGGGTACTCAAAGCGCTTTACATAGAAGGGGGGGAAATCTCCTCAACCACCACCAAGTTAATAAAAAAAAACTTTCATTAGTTGAAATAAAATAAAACGGAAATAAAACATAATAAATTAATAAAAAAAATTATGTAAACTATGTAGACATTCAAAAACTACAACAACAACGAAAACTAATAAACAATGACAAAAACAAAATTGACAACTTTAACTCACACTAGCATCAAAGCAGAAAATATATAAATAAAATGCAATTAAAATGTTAACCAAAACTGTAATTGTACTGCAGTGATACTAAAATAACAAAGGGTAGGTTTGATGCATTTGAATGAAAATGTTATATAATGAATAAATACACTGTAATAATAAATCTATAATAAAATTTATAATAAAGATTTATATAATAATAAATCTTCCAATAAACTATAGATACAGCCATCATAGCTGTGGTAGATCTCCTTTTAATGGCTCTAAAATAATATTTTGAAGTGTTTTCTGTAAAGGAAAACAGAGTACCAATTAATCTGTCTCAGTTCATGACCAATTCTCTGTTATGATTTAGACCAGTGAAGGTCTTGGGATGTGTGATATATAGGCAGTCGTAAAGCTGATACGCAGGCCTTTGTTAAAGCGGGTAAGGGAGTACAGTTTTTGCTTTTGCCCACCAATAAAGTACATCAGAGATCAAAGGTCTCAGACTTTATAGGGAACCTAGTCATGCTGTTAGGCCTGGTAAAGTATACTTAAGGGTATGTGCTTACACACCCAGAGGCCAGAAGGGCTATTAAGGTGGCAGCATTTCACAGTAATTTGGAAGTCTGGAGACTGGGTGCTACATAACGCAGGGAAAATGCACACACCCAAACACTCTCGCCAGTTTTTCCTCTCGCTATTTCTCACTTATCTTTCTTGTGTCTGGTCATTTGATGAAACCTACATAGGCCAGTCCTCAAAGAGTCAATGGAGGTGCTGACAAGAAACAGCAAACACAAAGACAACACCTTACTGGATAAATCAAACACCTCAGCTCTTCCCACAGCAATATTGATCTCCTCACTCGATAAGATGAGAATGAGGATGAGAATGAGAATTCTTTTTTTCTTTTTCTTTTTTTCTTTTGGATCAGAAAATGTGCAGTACAGCTTGGACTTTTTTTTTTCTGTAAAATTAGCTATTATAAGATCTATCTCTGATCTTGACGATAACTATATAGTGTTTTATAGTGTACTTTTTCAAACATTTTAAAAGAACCACTAATTGCTTAATGCACTATTAATACCACTAATAGCATATTATGCAGCATTAAATTAACATTTACTGAGATTTAATGCATTTCAAATTGTTACTCATTCTTTATTTAATCTTGTTTTTAATGACCTATAGAGTATTATAATAAATAAAATAAAATAAGGAATATACTAAAATAACTTAAAATTGAATTTATTCAAAGGAAAAACAATCTCTAACTTTGTTTCCCCATAGATTGATTAGAACCATTGTACCCTAAGGAAATTTTTATTTTATTTTATTTTATTTTATTTTATTTTATTTTTTGTAAGGTTTTCATTGTCAATCAAATTTAACTAAAATAACAGATGGGTATTTTGCAATTACTAAATCAACAATACTAATACTAGCTCTGTATTGTGGTATTTCTTATCCGAACTAAGCCAAGAAACACCGTTGATGGATGAGTGTTTGCCATAGATTTGTTGAAGGGTGGATGACTCAGGGGACAGTGTTAGAAGAACCATTAGCCTACATGTTGGGGATTCATTTTCTGTTGTCGTCGGTCAGATAAATGATTGTGCGTCTCAGGTGATGAGTGGAGTGTGTTTTAGAGCAGCGGCGCATCACTAGTGAAGAAATGTCAATCACCCCACTTCATTAGTTTGTCACATTAAGCCAGACTGATGGCGATGGGCGTTTGTTCGTGTACGAGCGAGTAGATTTGCATGAGTGAGGGAAAATGACTGCTTTCAAATGGCATGTTTGTCATCTTGCTGTCATCACTGGACACACTTTTGATACAAGTGCTTCCCTGAACACAGCACCCTTCACCACAACATGATGAAAAGACCTTTCAAATCCTATGAGGGGTTAGGATGTTTTTTGATAACTTGTGCTTCTTCCATGAAATATATTCACTTGTTTTCAATTACTTTAATTTGTATTAGTGGTCGACTAGTATGGATTTTTTATTGCTTGATGCTGATGCTAATATCTAGAGAAATAGGCTAGCCAATTGACAGCATATTGTTGATATATAAAAATACAAATTAACTAAATATATAAAGAAACATGTATATACTGTAAAAATATATACAATTACCTATTTAATAATAGCAAATGAAAGTGCTGAACTAATATTTGATGAATACATTCATTGGCCTTGCTTAATGTTTATTGAATTTTTGCACCAAGACAGATACAGTTCTGAATATTATGTTCTAGGTTGATGTTCCTATTTGACGTATCAACTAAATGAGTGTATAAGAGCTCCCCACAAAATCATCCTCATATTCGGAAAAGATCCCTGGCTCCATCTCCTAGGAAACAAGGAAGGATCTTGTAATTGCTTTCATTTTTGGAGAGGAGGGAAAGGACTCCCTTATACTTTTGTAAATTGAATCGGCACAGATGAGCAACTGGGGTTACTCTTTCTCTATCTTTCAGGTAATTTACCAAATTACTCAAGCCACTTTCTCCAGAAGATCAAGACAATGTCATTCCCCATCTTTCATGTCCTTGGGAACCTAATGCATTCTTTTTCACTGCATGGAGTGGAAAAAAAGAGGAGCAAGAGACTTTTGCCACACAGCGTCATTGCCACCTTTTAAAAATTTACATGCAAAATACTTCTCTACATAGATTGAAGTCTAAGCTATAATTCTGTGAGTTTTGAGGTTCATACATTTTATAAAAGGAGATTGAAGAAGCAAATCTTGCCAAGCAACTGGTTGTAGTGGAAGACCTGTTAAATGGAATGAGTTTAGTGACTGTTTTACATTCTGACTGGTTGTAACTGTGTGAAATGTACTCTGATTATCATATCAAGGGTTTATTTAGTTGCCAGTTGTCAGAACCCTAAGATTAGTTGAGAATACTGTATTGATTGTCATTTTATGGTGTGCATTTACACACACTAAAAATATGGCCTGTTAATATCAAGAATTTTCCACATTGATTTTTTTTTTTTACAGGTGTTTTACTTGTATTTTGAATTATGCATTGTGTTGTGTTTTAAGGATGAAGGAAATGTCCATAAACGTAAAGAAATTTTCAGCCTTTTTTTCTCCCCTAAACGAGGAATACTGTTTTATATAGTTCGTTTTAATTAGTGCTGTGAATAAAAACAAATCACACATTTGTTTCTGAAATTAATCACAATTAATCAAAATTATTTTTTCTAAGTAGAAACATCAAACAGTATTTTTTTATATTTGTTTAATTGCATCTTTTTTATGACTGAAGGCAAGTATCACTGATACCTATACTACTGATGTCTCTGAAATTGTTTTTTTCCCCTAATATTTAACCATTGGCCATATCCATTCAACATTACAGTATAATTTAGAGCTATCAATTTTAACATTTATTAGACTTTGAAAAATAACTTCTAATTTAAATGAACTTAAAACAATCTTCACATAAACCCATTATAATAAATGTCAACCTGTGCCCTTCAGCAAGTAGGAAAATATACAGAAAACACTAAATTCTAAATTAAATAAATATGAATATGAAATATGAATCCTTAAAGATACAAAAGTTATTGATTTACTCTTTTTTTTGTTGTTACAGCACCAGATGGCATTATTGAAGAGCACGCGCTACGAGCACAGTATAATGGCTAACAGGACAGGAAAATTCATTTTTACTGACATATGGCCTGACAACATTTTATCTGACCGCTGTTCACTGTTGTTCTAATGAGCTCCTCGTCCCCTGTACCATTTCCACACTTGTTTGACTAGATGAAGTTGGAGTGCGCGTCTGAAAAGTCTCCGGTTTGGAGTGGTCATAAAGATGTTCTGTGTTTAAATAAATGCAATTCTTGTCAAGAAAAAGAGACAGAAGTAGCAGTTGTGAGTGGGGTGGCCAACACTACATGTAGCTCCACCCCTGCGTTAACTGCGTTAAATATTTTTAACGCCGTTAAACTGTATTAACGTGCTAATTTTGACAGCACTAGTTTTAATATAAAGCTGTAATAACCTCTGATTAACCTAACCTTTCTCCTGTATTTATTTATTTATTTATTTATCTGTCATCTATCATCTCTCTGTCTGTTTCCAGTGACAATGTCCTGAATTCCTGGATACAAATTTGTGCCCATATAATAGTTGCATAAATCCTCCCACACACTTTTGGCCTCTGTATATTTCTCTCTTCCAAGAGCCTTTCTCCCAGATTCTTATTGCAGGGGCAGCAGCCTCCTGTTCTGATCCTTTTTGTGCCTATTTTAATTGATTGGGTCTATTTTTTCTTCCCGTTTGCCTATCTATCAGAAATGTATCTCTAAATTCAGAAAGTGCTGTGAGTGCAAATCTGGCTGCAGTTTTGGTGACATACTTAAAGTGCTCCGAGAGCAGATATTCAAGTGATGAAGAAGGTAAGACGGGGACATCTGATTCTAATTTCATGTTAATAACTAGCAAAAAAAAAATCTGCTCAAAAAACTAAAAACTTCTTTCTTTCTTTCTTTCTTTCTTTCTTTCTTTCTTTCTTTCACCAAAACATAAACATGCATGTAAAATAAGTTGCCACAACACCATGACATTATACTTTCTCTGGTTTTAAGCAAAATCAGTGCAAGATGGTGCAATCCTTTGAGAATGCTAGCTTTGTGGTGGTGCTTTGTATTGCAGTGTTATTTCCCCACTCATACAGTCTTCCCTTTCATTCTGACCCACCAAAATTGCTATTTGACCATGAATTTTTTTTTCTTTCTTTTGTCTCTGAGGTAGGTTTCATTGAAGGTGTTCCACTGAGTTTACGACAAAATTAATTTGTCATAAACTCATCCCCCACCCACCCCTTTAGGGACCCCCATCACCCCCCCCTTTTGGCAGTTTGCTTTGTGCAGCAGTGCAGACAAAAGCACTGTCATACAACACAAAGATTTAGCGAGATGGACCAAATGTAACGCAAATGGGGCTAAGGGCCTTAACCATGCCTGTCATATAGATAGCGCACTGGAACAAGAAGACAAGGACAGGTTCACAATTACTAAATACACACACAAACTTGTGAATGAGACCCGTTTAATGTCATCATCACAATTCAGTTCAAAGCCACAAAGTAATGAAGAAACAGCCACTGTGGGTTTGTGTTTGTGCGGTGTAAATCATAAGCTGCCTGTTGCCATGGTAATTCATAAAGCCCAGACTAGTATGAAAGTGATTGCAGTATTGAAAACACAAGAAATATAAAATACAGAATTACTTGTGTAAGTGCAATGTATGCATCAGTTTTGCATTGCTTTTTTAATATTTTTTTTTATTTTAGGAACTCGGTGTATTAGAGGTTACATTTATAACATGATATTTATATTGGTTAAATTTTAAGCAGTTTAAAATTCTAGCTTTTGTATTTGCTTGTTGCTAAAATACAATATTGCATGCATGTTTTAATGAAGAATTGTATAACAATTGTTATATTCTCAAAATGTACAGTATACAGTAAAACAGTGTGTTTCAGTGTGTGAACAGTAATATTTTTGTACAACAGCAATAAATTTATACTGGATGTTTGCATATTCATGTTGTAAATTATCATTAGTAGTAGTATTCATGACTTTATTATAAAATTCACAGAGTTGCTCTAAATTCTGGTATTTTACAAATAATTACGTATTTTCTTTACTATATACACAGCATATTCAAACCTTCTGTTAGTGCGACATAGAAATAAACCCACTCTCACCCATACTGTCGGGGTGATCTTACAGTATTTAAACAAGACATAGAAACCCTCGTGAAGACATAACATAACATAACCCTGTCTAAAGATATGACATAACATATCACTTTATGTTAAAGTTTTGAAAGGTCAAAGCTGAAAGGCTTTCACTAGATATGAATTGGATGCGTTTTGGAGAGTTTATTAAAAAATGTCAAAAGAATTAGATTATATGTACAGAGGCATGCACTGGGAGGAGGAGAGGGGCTGAGAAAAATCATCAGTGCTTATGAGAATCGACAAGACTTTTCTGAAGCAGTTTCAATTTCAGTGTAGCAGCAGGCTATTTCTATTTAATACAGATTCTCTTCCAGCATGTGTGAAATGACCTCTTATTTGAAAAAAGGAGGGGGGGGGGGGGGGGGGGGGGGGGGGCACTAAGCTGTGCTTACCAGTACAGGAAAATCTTGGGCAGATGCTCAGCGGTTGTTATTTCTAGCAGTGTTATGTTAAAACGGCATATTTTACATGGCAGAGCCTTCCTTTGTTCCTGCTGAAGAGGGTTGTTAGAGCGGTGCTCTGGACTACTTTAACGGAATAATCACTATTTTTTTCTTTTACCCCTTTGGCTTTATAGAAAAGCTGGGGTTTATACTGTAAACCTTACATTAAATTTATAGTTTAAGTTGCAGTTTTGGTGTCCAGAATCCTCAAACAGCAGTAAAACAAAGTAAAATCGCTGACATTTTTGTCATTTTGTCCTTTTTTGTTCTGTCTTAGTATATTTGTGGAATTTGGTCTGGTGTGACTTTTGGTTCAATAAGCGGTGATAAATTATTTATCAGCTCCGCAACGTGTCTCCCATCCTATGTTCCGCCACATCTTTTGATCGCAATAAGCTACTTTGAGAGGTCTAACATACTCGGCTTCAATCAGCAGGGAGGTGTGGTGGCTCAGATAAGCCCATCCAGCTCCTTTCCATTCTGCATGGTCAGGCCATTTCACTTTGTCGCTCTGTCAGCTGACACAAATCACACCTCAAGCACTGTTTGAGATACTGATTTATTGTTGACCTTTAGTTTTTAAATGTCTCCATTCTCTTTCGAAAGCGCACAGACGCGTCGACCACCACAGTTACCAATAACAAACTGCGTGAGATATGTCACGTTTAATTCACCATCGCGCGTGATGAATTGTGTACCAGGGTGGGGATGTTGTTATCAGATTGCAGCTTGTTAAACATTTGATTAGGCATTGCAGCTACTTCCGCATATAAGCTGGATTCGCTCGCAGTCATCTGGATGTCTGCAGGCTGAGGCGTGCTCGTGACAGATGCGGCCTCTGTTCCTGATCGGATGTATCAGCCGTGCAATGCCTGAAAGATGGCTGTCGGAAGAACTGCCAGATTATCGTCTTGAAGGTGTTGGAAACCTCTGTGAGGGTGTTTAAAAAGGCAGTCCTAATCACCTAAGCCCCAAATTCAATTATTCCAGATGGAAGACATTTTGCAATCTCTGATGGCTCAAATTGACTTTTGGGCAATTTCCTCAGTGGACGGCGCCGTGTTGTGGCATTAAACTAAAGGCTTAGGTCCACTGTATACTGTTTTTTTTTTCCAAACACAGGTGGAAAGACCCGTACGATGCTCTCATCCTCATATGACATTCCCTATTGAGGATCTGCTCAAGCACACACTCCACAGATTTTTAAACACACAGTCTTACCTGAAGATTTTCATAACACATTCATTTTTTCTGTACCTCAGAGACATGACTTGTACTCTCTATTTTTTTCTTTATGCAAGTATTAAAACGAGGTTTCCTCTCCAGCAATCATTGATATGCATGGACTGACCTTCCTAACTCTGGGCATGTGATTTGCACATTCCCCAAAGACAATGCCCCAAACCTGTCCTTCAAAGATGGCATTTACGTCACACGTATTCAGAGCTCTGGCTCCACTTGTATTGTTCTCTCCTGTTTCTTCACTGTGTGTGCTCTCTATCTCTCTATCAGAATGTAACTATGACTGTCATATTATATAACACTTAGGGCTGCTAATTTATGTTTATTTTGTACAATTAAAATAACGAACAGAGGGGAAAAAAATACACACACACAAAATTAACACACATTCTCCAACAAGCCCAGAACCCATTTAGATTTGTGTGTACTACAGGTCTGTGATAGGCAAAACAAATATATATTGATAAAAAATAAAACTTTTTGTAATGTATTTTTAATGGTTTTGTTTGCTATAATAATGTAACATATTTCTTAAATTGTTAATTTTTATTATAATTTCAATATTTTGTAAATCATTGTTGGAATCTCTGCAGTTGATTTGACTGGAATGTAATGTAATAAGTTATTTTTGTTAACCGATTAAGCACTGAAAAATATGCATCAAACATGAGGCAAAAATAAGAATTCAATCAAGTACCAAGCTAAAAGAATACAAGTGTCAATTTTAAAGACAGAATGTTGTAGCTCTTTGTTTAAAGGGATAGTTCACCCAAAATTTTTAATCTTGTAATTTACTTACCTTCATGTCCTTTCAAAACTGTATGAATCACACAGGAGAAAGCCATACAGATTTGAAATTACATGGTGGTGATTAAAACATTTTCATTTTTGGGTTCACTATCCCTTTAAGACATAACAAGCCGTTGGATTCTGCTTTAAATCATCTGGAGAGGAGATTTTCAAATATATATATATATTTGTTTTATTTTCGTCATGGAACTGTTATGGCAAATTCCTAAACACTGAATTTTCTGTTTTACATATTCTCTGTTCACCCAGACAAAACAAACATAATCTTTAAAATGCCTTGAGATGAAAAACTGAGCATTTTTCTTTCCTAATGGGATCTGTTGAACCCTCTCTTGTGATTGTGAGTCTTGAATGCATATGTGTGCTCTGTATTTTCAGCAGAGCAAGACCGCTGTTGCCAGTTTCCAGCTAAAGTTTCTGTGTAGGTGTGCATCTGGCAGTCTGCATCACCTTGAGGGTTCACCATCACTGAGATTTAATCTACATATCCGCCTTCACTTTAGAGAAAGGTTCATGAGAAGTTCACAAGTGCACAATTTCCTCTTTCTCCCCCCTCTCATTTGCAGGATGAAAGGCTTGTGCTCTAAGTTGTGAGTACATGTTGTCTCATGTCATATTTATTATTGCTTTTTGTAGAAATGCCATTTTGAGTTAAGAACAGCTCAGATGTGCTCGGACTGGGAAGTTGGGTTAGACACTGAACCCCCGATGCCCTCTAGTCTCTCAGAGTACGAACAATGACAGAACTCCAGAGACTATAACAGCTCCTCAGGAGCTGCCATCTTGGACGGGTGTGAAAATCTAATAGTGGAGCGCTGTGCCTTGCAGGGCTGTGTGTGCGAGTGTGTGCCTAGTGTTTGCACGTCTGTTTGTTTGCATACCCGCTGTACTCCTGTGACCGAGATGAAGCAACAGCTTGTCATCTTTCTGTCACGGAGCAGAGCTTTTTTTGGCCGGAATAAAAAGCAGGGCTTGGTGGGACGTCTAGGCACTGCCACCAGTAGACAGGCAAACGGAGCGGCTGTTTGTGAGCATTCTGCATGTCGCGGGCATGCATTGAGAGCAGGCATAATGGGACGGTAGGTGGGCGTTGGGCACTTCAACTCCCACGGTGTCTGGGTTGTATGTGGCGCTCTTATAAACCCATTAAAAGGGTGATGATGACCAGCTTTGCTGCTGCCTGTGCTCTTAACAACAGAGCCTCGCTTCAACATTTTTCAGCTCATTATCAGCGATTCCTTCACTTACTTTATGCAAAATAAGCCCTAGTGTCAAAGAGCAAGAGAAATAGGAATTGAGTTTTGAATTCTCTGTTAAAGCGATCTTTTGAATTCTGCCTTTTTGAAATATCTACATTGTGCCCTATTGCTTCTGAGTGAATCCTTCCAACTGATCCGCAGTGAGCCGTTGGGTCAGAAAAGAAAATTTAACCTCTAACCTGAGTAACTGTGAGTAGTGCAGTAGTTATGAGCTATTTTGAGGGATAATGTGAAGTTTTCAGGATGATATTCCGCATGGCCATAGTAATTAGCTCTCAAATTTAAGGTGTTTTGTGAATGTTTTTGTGTGGAGTGACCATATAGCTTTCCAAAAGAATAAAAAAAAATTGACAATAAAACATTTCCAATTAGTCTTTTCTAAAGAAAACGTGAGAGGCGCTTGCCCATGTAAAACTCGCCACTGCAGTGCTTGAGTGGTTGTTAGCGTATTGGTATGCGGTTGCTAGGGTGTTCAGGGTGATTGCTAGAGAATGGCTATTGTGTTCTGGATGGTTACTTAGTGGTTATTTTGTGGTTATCATAATTTCCATGATATTCTCATCGCACAGTATGATCAAGATCCTCTTTCAGTGAACGTTTTTTTTGGTGGGATTTTTTGTTTGTTTGTTTTTGGCATGTTCCATCATTTGTCTGGTGAAAATTATCCAGTAGCTTATAAAAGTAACGCTTCTGTTTGTGTCATGTTAAGAATTCCACTCATTTACAATTGCAATTTGTTGTAAAAATAAAAAAATAAAATAAAATAAACGTTAAAAATGGATTTTTACCGCAGGACCTAATAATAACTTATTTTATTACAGTAGAGTTTATTTCAGTGTGTTATTAGAATGGTTATTTACTATATTTATTATTTAAAAATAAATATTTATTTTAAAACTTGCGGTAAGTTATGAGAGCAAATATAAAGCTGGACTTTCCGATAAAGGTTTTAATGGCAAATTGGTGTGGATTCCATTAAATTGATGTAAATCAACACAGGATGTGAATTTTTAAATCCTACCTTTGTGTATATTAATCATGTAATCGTGGTTAATATACACAATCCACCACCAGCCCAAACACTCGCTACCCCCGCTTTAGTCACCACCACTTTTTAGGAGAAAAGGGGCATTTGGAAGCATAAAAAGAAAAAGGAAAAAAAAAATCTGTTAGCAGTTGCTTCCTGTTCAATGATTAAGCCATATTTATGTCAACCTGAAATCAGACAAAAAAAATTAAATAAATGTATTGTTAAAGCTCGTAAAAGCAAGCCTTTAGTGTACCCATAGGAATATTTTCTTTACTTCCAGCTCATAAAAATGCTGCACATGACAGGCCCTTAGTTATTATGCGATGCTCTGATCTTCAGCTCAAGGTTTAGCTCAATCTGGGTCTGCACAGGGTCCAACCCTCATCATTCAAATGTCTATCTTTATTCTATGATGTACTGCCCATGTGAACGTCATTGATGGCCACTCAATTTTTGTCTCTGATGTACATTCTTTTTTTGACATTTGAGTCAATTAATTGAGAATGAGGCTCGGTATGGGCAATGACTCTTCATTGGTAGCACTTGACATTTTCCTGGAGATGGCTCACATTGCATGTTGCTCAGGTTTTGGAATTCTCTTTCATTCTCAATTATTATTATTATTCATTTTTTTTTCCCTTTACACTGTTGCCTCTCCTATAGCCTTCAATGCCTGGACACAGACCATTTTCCATGTGTTTTCTTATTTGACAATTGAGAGAAACATAACATGTATTAATGAGACTTCAACCTCACCACTCTTGCTTGCTGCATATTATCAGCAGACATCTTCACCTCTCCTTTCAGTCACCCTCACCACATTTTTCACCTACATCTACCACCTAAACCACGTGCCTGACCTAAAATGCTCTTTGGAGAACTTTGGCTCGCTGTGTAAGTACCCATGATGTCACATGTCAGCCTGGCACCACCATATGCACAGATGCAGCTGCTCGAAGAGAAGGTTAGCAATTAGGAGCAAATGGTGAGGCACTTTAATGGGAATCTGCATTATCGCTGACAAAAACTGCAGTAATTGGGGGTAATTAGTTCAATGAAATTTGGATCAATAAATATCGCACAGATTTGAATGCAGGGCTCCAAGAGCAGATGGTATGCCCAGGCATGCACGTGGTGCAGCTGAGTGTTGAAGCCGCAACCTTTCCTTGTGCGCAAGGAGCCGTATATTTAGAGTGCAAAGTGATGAGCTTCTTGCTTTACAAATGAACAAAGGAATTAATCGGTGGGACCTGATTTACTTCCACCTGTAGTAAAATTAACACATTAACGAAGGCATAATTTAATCAGATTGCCAAATAAAACACAAACAAGTAAAACCATTTGACTTCAAGAACGTAGTTAGCTGCCTCAAAACCTCCCACTGCGAAAATGATTCAGAAGAGCCTTCTTTGCACGACAAGTTAATAATATATTGCAATTTGTTAATTAAGGGCAAAATGCATGGGAGTTTGGGTGTTTTCCCAACACAAATTAATCATTGAAATGAACAGAGAGAGGCCTCACGCTCGTTTGCGCCAGCCATAATGAAATAAAGGAGGCCTGCTGTTTGATGGGCTGTTTTGGGAGAACGAGCCGTGTCTGTGCCGAAAGAAGAAATCAATAGCTGGTTGGGCGGTGATGCCCTGACTCCTCTGTCAACCGCTCCACACGCTGTATCCTTTCACGTGAGCTGGGTTTCCACTCTACACCTCCCATCTGTTTTGAGCGGTGATAAGATTTATTTTTCTAGCATCTGAATGTGTCCTCTGGTGTCATGGACACCAGAGCGATTTTGAGAACTGGACACATCATAGCAGCATGTCTCACAAACAGGGAATAACGTGGAGGATTCAGACTCATTATAGATAGTGAACGTTCGTTTTCCTCTTCTTTCGTAAGGTCCATCTCTTTCTTCTCCTACATAGAGCGAGGGAGAGAAAGAGGATGCAAGAGAGAGATTTTCAAAGTGGGAGTGATGCGAGGCTCATGCTGGGTTAGCCAGCAGGAGGCGGTCTCTGAGCTCGCAGCCAGTGAGAACTGATAAACACTTCTCAAAGACTGTTTTTGTCCAGACCAAACTTTTGGGTTTCAGGAATAAGAGAAAGGGAGAGAGCAAATGACAGAAGAAAGAGAAAATGTCCTCTGTGTAAAAGAAAGCACTAATGACAGTCAGGCGAGTGAGTGCTCATGAGGATTCATAGTGAAAAACACAACGTGATGCCACACCTCATCTTGAGTCTGTTTTACGTGTCTTCTCAATGGCCAAATGACAAACAGTACAAGCTAAGAAAAAAGTCAGATAGTGATTATGCACTTTGCTTTTTGCCTTTGCCACATCCCTGCTGACAGATTTGAAATTTTAAAGATTAAAGATTAGTTCTTAAAAATCAGTTTGTTTATCAATATTATTGAACTAATGAAATGTTTATGTTTTTAAGCTAGATTTTTGGATGGAATAAATAAGATTTTTATGTGGTAACACTGAATTAAAGTCTGTCCAATTTTACTTTACATGCTTGCTTATATATAATGCATGATTTTCAGTCAGTAATGACCCTACATTTTGGTTTGTCTGTCACGCGAAGTGTATGTTGTTAGAGGACTTCAGTTATACATTAGAATTCCAAATTTTGGTAGTTAGTATTTTTATTTTATTTTAGTTTTTTTAAAGGTATCTTATGCTCATTAAGTGTGCATTTATTTGATTAAAATGCAGCAAAAACAATAATATTGCAATATTATTGCAATTTTAAATGACTGTATTTTATTTTAATATATTTGAATGATATGTAATTTATTCCTGTGGCAAAGCCATTTATATTTGAAATATAAATATTTTGTAACACAATGAAACATTCTGTAATTTTATGAAAAAAGGCACAATATTCCTCAACATTTCTTTTCTTGTGGTCTATGGAAGGAATTTATACTTGTATGGAATTTTGGCTGATATTGATAATTATTTCCATGTTATAGTAGAAAACTGATAAATAGGCAATATTAAATTTCTATATTATTTTGTCTAAATAATATTTGTTAAAGGAGTCCTATTTTGCTTTTTCACTTTTTTGAATTTTAGTCAGTGTGTAGTGTGTAGTGTGTATGTTTGGGTATAAATTGATCTGCAAAGTTACAAATCTCAAAGTCCACTCTAAAGGGAGATATTTTGTTTTTAAAAAATCCCCTTTCAAGAGCTACAACGAATGGCTCGTTTGGACTACAGCGTTGTTTTCCGGTGTTTGTGATGTCACAAAGCGGTCCATTAGAATATCATTAAAATAAATCCCACCTACAGAAATTCGAATGGTTGGCGTTGGGGAAAACGCTTGGTTGAGCACTGCATGTTTCAAAATCGAAACCCGGGGCTGTTGTTTTTATATCACTTTATTTCTGAAGCAAACCGACTGTCCTCAGAAAATTTTGGAAGTCATTTTCATTTCATCTTGCATGTAATGTCTGATAAAGCAGCGTTTGTGAGCGGAGCTCTGCTTTGTGTACAGCGTTACCAGGGAAAACCTCGATCTCTACGCCAACAGCGCCTCCTGCTGACAGAGGATGAATTTGCATATATATGCCGCCACAAATAGTGTAAGTCGTGGCCTAATGGTTAGAGAGTCGGACTCGTAATCCAAAGGTTGCTGGTTCGAGTCTCGGGCCAGCAGGGATGGTAGGTGGGGGGAGTGAATGTCCAGCGCTCTGTCCACCCTCAATACCACGACTGAGGTGCCCTTGAGCAAGGCACCAAACCCCCAACTGCTCCCCGGGCGCCGCAGCATAAATGGCTGCCCACTGCTCCGGGTGTGTGTTCACTGCTGTGTATGTGCACGTTGGATGGGTTAAATGCAGAGCACGAATTCCGAGTATGGGTCACCATACTTGGCATTATGTCAAGTCACTTCAAGTCTGTGGGACTATGGTATAAATAAATTCAACTGTATAACAGTTTCACTGCAATTCATGTTATAATGTTAGAATTAAAGAACAATAAACATAATACATATTACCGTTGCACTTATCTGTACACAAGCTGTTGTTGACATCTAAACGTGATTTAGCCAAAAAAAAAACAATAACGTTACCGCTTTAATATGTCTTGCAATATCCGTGCATGCAAAGGTTCTGCACGATCCTCAATATTCTCAGGTCCTGAATTGCTATGGCAATATTGAGGAACTTGCTGCTTTGGCAAGGGGCGGGGCAATATTGAAACACTGTCCGCTTTTCGCCAATCACAACACACTGGGACAGCTAACCAATCACAACACATTTTGTTTTTCAGAAGGCAGGCCTTCATCAAACCCAGAACTAATTGAGCCGTTTGTGCCAAGCTGGGGAGAGAGGTATTGTAGTAATGTAAATTATGTGAAAAAATAATGCGTTTTTCAAACCACCAAGCATGAGAGCATGTTCTAGTACACCCCCAAAACAAAATCAAGACTTTGTAAAAGAGCATAATAGGACCCCTTTAATACTACTGCTATGCCACGTGCTCTGGGAGCAAGAAGCGAGGAGAACAATCAACACCTTTCTTTAATGGAGCAAAATCACAGGGAAACTTGGATCGGGGGTTGGACGAACAATACCAGACATAAGACGCGGGGAAACACAAGGCTTAAGAGCACTGGGAAATCAAACGAGGAAGAACTGAAATGGGTGAGGAGTAATCACACACAGACGGAGACTAATGAACTAATGATGACACCAAACGAGGACAGAAACAGGAAGACCAAATAAGGGCATGAGGAAACAAGAGGGAGGAAAAACACAGGACACAGGGACACAAGTCTGACATACTAATAATAATAATAATAATTAAATCAGACATTTTAAATTATGATGATAGATATTCATTATAATATTTGGTAAAAATATAAAATTATAAAAAATTATAAACTAATGAAATAAACGATATATCACTGCTATGATTAAATTATTACAATTTTTTTAAAGATTAGCATTGCGTTTAAATTGTTATTCCTCCAGTTCCGTTTTTTTTTCTCCCCAGCTCTATTTGTACTTCTGGATTTCCTCCTTGACCATCTGACCTATCAGTGCTCTCCCTTCATCAGAGACTATGCTAAGCTTTTTTGTACTTGTGGCTTTGCCTTGTAGCAGGCCCAGTAGGCAGACCCTCTGTTCACACTCTCCCCTTCTTTCTCCTTTTAAATGAGACAACTGACCTTGTCCATGTCCCTTAGTGGAGAGAGAGCATGTGCCGACCTCGGAGAATCACTATAATCACTTCATCTGCAGAAGTGGCAGGTGCTTTTATTCAAAGTGTCCAGCTTTTGAGTGTACAGTAAACCAAATGTTTAAAGCACAGCTTATGTTGTGAGCCTCTTTCTGACCAGAACTGATGAGAAAAAAAGTTACAATAGCCAGCATCTGTTGATGGCCCAGATTCGCCATTTGTTTAATTTTGTTCTCTGTATAGCTATTATTACCTTAACAGACAAGAACAGGAAAACAGTGCCACTCCAATCCTTGACAAAGACATAAGCCGCAAGCTCTGACAGGGGCCAATATCACTGGAGTGAATATCTTCAGCGTGTTTATTTAATGCCCAAGCCCAATCAATTGTATTGATCGGAGCAGGAATCTTTCTTTATCATATGGGCTGTTTACACATACCCAATTACACTGCCGTTTGTCATAAATTTGCAGCTAGTTAATGATGGCCTTCTGTCATACTTTTACAGGGCATTGATTAAAACATTACAGCTCTAATTGAGTATGTGAATCGATCGACTCTTTGTCCTCTGAAGCCACAGCTCAACCAGGAAGAAAAAGGAGTGCTTTCTCATCCTATCTCTCTTTCTCTGTATCACTGTCTGTAGCAGGGTTGTTTGTCCAAACCTTTGGATTAGGGCTGTAGAGAGATGAAAAAAATATTAAGGATGAGGAGAGAAGAGGGCATGTCTGTGTGATTCACCAAAATAAATCACTGGGTTTTTTTTTTTGTTCACTTACAATACCAGACCATTATTTGGACACACTTGACTGAATGATGTTTCTTTTAATTTAAAGGTTACAAAACTAGCATTTTAATTTTAATTGTTGGAACAGATAGTGAAGGAAAAGCACAAGTGCTCAGCATAATGCGTATGGGAACTCCTTCAATACTGTTTATAAAGCATCCCATGATGCTCCTCTTGAAGTAAGTTTGAGAGAATGCCCAGATTTTGCAGAGCTAGAATTTAGGCAACGGATTGATATTTTGAAGAAGCTAAAATAAGGTTGTTCTGATTTTATTTTATTTTATTTTTTTCACATAATCCTCATATTTAATGGTTTTAAAGACTATAATATTATTTGAAAATGTGGAGCCTTGGTTAGAAAAAATTATATATTTTATTTGGAATGTCCAAATAGTTCGCTGCTAATTTAAAGACATATGCAATTAATAATAATGCAACAATTAATGCAGTTATTTCCTTGGAAATGAAAGATGTAAACTCCTATGTTAAATTATTTACATAAACGTTATGCAGGCTAAGCAGGGTTGGATAGAAGCATGTCATTCTCCCAGACTCGCTGTGTTAAGCAGCTGCTCATCCCAGCACTCCATGGGCCACCAATTACAGACACGAGGGCTGGACACCTGCAGCTTTTATGGCTGCCTTTCAATTAAGAGCTGATTTAGGCCAGCAATAACCCTGTTACTCTCTTTCCAATGTACATAACTGCCTCAATTAAATAATTAAGGGGCAGGGGATGTCTGAAACATCCTAGACATTACCTTATGTCTCCTGTGACCAGCTGTGGGCATCACAGTATCCATAGGCCATACATTTGAATGCACATAAATGTGACTGCTCAGGTCTGTGGATTGCTAGTCTTTCCCTTCCTGCATGGGGAGTGCATTCAGTGACAGAACACAAAATGGTTCTTTAGTGAACACACAGGTTATTAGGTTCTTTAGTACTTTTCCTTGTTACCTGATAACGCATCTACAGGCAGCCATTCAGATTGTGTAAGTGCTTTTAAAAATAACCAGTTGAAAATGGAAAATAATGTGTATAATGACAGATTTTCTTGATTATGCTTTATTCATCTTTATAACTTGCATGACCTCAAGGTTAAGAGAGTCTAATTGCAGTAGGTCATTTAGATGAGGACGGAAAGTGTGGATACCATGGTCTGAAAGTTCTTAGCCTTCTTTTTTTTTAAAGATTTTTTTTATGTATTTTATTTAGATATGATGGTATTGGCAGGAAGCGTAGTGGATGAGCGGGGGGGGGGGGGGGGGGGGGTGATCGATAAAGGTCTGCGAGTGGGGACTCCAACTCAGGATGCCTGAAGCACAACGGTGCGCTACCCACAAGGCCATTGGCGCCGACAGTTCTTAGCCTTCTAAATCTAGGGAGAATGAATCCCCTGATTACTTCACATCCTGAACCCTTTAGGCTTTGCTTCACATTTTACAACTTTCATAAAATATTTCACTAGTTGAGCAAATGCTCTGCAGAGTGGTGAAGAGTGCACTGGGGATGTATGGGTAAGAAATTGATCTAATTATCTCATCAGACATCAGACCTCAGACTTCACAGATATTTATTTGATCAAGTACTACGGCGAAATGACTGCACATAAGCCAGTAGGAAAACATATGTTAAGGTCTGCTAATCACATCAAAATCAATCCGGTTTGGTGAAATCTGCCTCTGTGACTCATTTCTGGGTGAAGAGCTTCCCTTGAGCTTTCCATCTAACAGAAATAGGTGAGTCTGCTAAATGGGATGCATTTGGATGAATTTATGGCCTTGTTTGCAGGGAATGCCATGGCTGAGCTATGGATGGACTTAATCTCTATGGGGCCTCCTCTGATCTCCAGCAAGCATCTGTCTCACAGGTCTACCCCTCATTAAATCCTCTTCCTATGATTCTAACAAACACGATCATGGTTTGTTATCGCTCCAAAACAGGGAAAGTGGAATGTACTTAATTGTGACACAGATATCTGTGACCCAGGATATCTTCAATTATTTAGGCAGGTCCTTAAGAAAGAGATTTTTCTTCTTCTCTCCTTCCTTCTCTCTCTTTTTTCGGGGGGGTCCCCCTCCTCTCCCCTTCCCATTAAAAAGTAAAGAATAGAGAATAGATTTGGCTGCAGCATCCTGGTGAGATGAAAGTCCAATTATCTCCACAAATGAAAGGAGAAGCCTTAATTAGGACTGAACCAAATCTGCGTGAGGGGAATGTGTGCATAAATAGAGATGGACAGCCAGGCAGTCTCCTTAGCGACTGGAGGCAAAAAGAACGAGGGAGAACTGGAGAGGAGGGTACGGGAGAAGGAGATGGAATGATTCCCGCTCAGTGCTGGCCGAGGTGCGTCGTTGACTTGAATGCCCTGCCCAGTTGCTGTGGCCCTGAGATTACCCAAAGCAACACATCCCCTATTTCCAGCATTAGCTTTGATCTGCGCTCTGCCAGCAGGGGGCCGCTAACAAAACAAGCTTTTAATGTTCTCCCCGGCTACACGCTCTATCTCCCCTCTCCAGCCTTTAGCGCTCCTCACCAGCTTCATAATGCATAGCAAATTACTGCGTTGCCCAACTGTATTTTGCAAGAGCACGTTTGTTTCACGACCAGAAGGTATTCTGGTCACTCTACTAACCGAGAGGCACAAAGAAAGCGAGAGAGGATTTCATTATCGCTGAAGCCTCCATCCAACAGCTTTCATACAGCACTTTTCTCAGCAGCCTGCATGATACCTCTCACCACCAGCCATTTTCTCCACCTCTCAGGCTGTACAAAACAATTCTCTTCCCCTACTCCAGGGGAAAATCACACCTCCGTAATTAAATTTACTCTCTCATATCCGCTTCATATACAGTAGATGGCCTGTGTGACAGTCAATCCTTCCCAGATGTCTATATATTAGTGGTTATGAAGTATTTTCGTGGAACAGTAGTGCAGTTTTGGACTGCGTAATCATCTCGTTTCACCACTCATAGACTGCCATTTTGCTCTCATATGTGACGGGCAGTCAGGGGACGGATAGGGACGTAGCATGCCTTCCATCCCAAGCAGAGGATTAAGGCAAAACCCCGAGCTTACCTGTGGCTTTCAAATGCATCTCTAATATCAAACAGCTCACAGTCTCGCTGCATCTGAATAATACAGGCCTGCTGCCTTTGCAACATTGCGGTTTATTGTGTAGTCACTTCTCGCAGCTGAACAGTCACCGATATTCGGCAGCCAGTAAATAGAAAGGCAGATATGGAAGGATGCTCCTTTACCGTATCAGATAAACAGTTTGTGGATGTGTCACTTCAGAGAAATGAATGCTGCAAAGTGCCAACCTGCGAGGAAACATGTCGCTTGGAGTATTTATATCAGTTGATTTCAGTTTAGCACCCTGCTTTTGAATGGACATTTTGAAGTCAACATCAGTAAAACTTTACAATACGGTTCCTTGTTAACATTGTTTAACTACATTAGTTAATGTGCAAAAAAAAAAAAAAAACACTTAAAAAGCATTTATCATTCTTAGTTATTATTAGTATTATTAATGGACCCAATATAACATGTACTAACAATTACAGGTTATATATTTTTTATTAACTTTAACAAAAATGGACAAATACTGTAGCAAAGAACTAAAGCACTGTGTTAACTAATGGGACCTTATTGTAAAGTGGTACTGAAACTTTTAACTTTCTCTCTCCCCTTAAACTTTTGTAAATGTGGAACATGTATTTATTTAATTATTTATTATTTTTTAAATGTGTTTTAAGGTAAAATCTCCAGAACACATTAAAATTATTAATGTGCTAATGTGTTAAATGGAAGTAAATGTTAAATGGAATGGAAATAAACAATAAGACAAAATATTTAATCGTTTTTAAGGAGTGAGATATATGAAGGACTTTATGAATTACATGTTTTCCAATTTTTGAACATGGACAGTAGGAATTACAATTATTAGACATATTTTATATGCATATTATTTAATGTCCAGTGTTTCTAATTGTTACACAATTGTAATGTATAACAATAATAAATAATGATTGAAAAATAGTGATTGAAAGTTATTGCAATAAAATGAAAGTTTGAATCACTAGGTACAAGGAAGACAAAAAGATCACTGTGGAACTGTGGATGAATTCATGGTGACGTGCAAGGAGAGAAACCACTTTTGTCCCTCTCGCTCCACGGCTTTTTTTGAATGTGACAGCACAATGCCACCTACCGCTGTGACAGTGCATTTTAAAGCGTGCGTGGCATCAATAAATAATGTGCCGTGTGTCGGAGTGCAGCGCGTAATCAGCCCCAGTGCGCTGCTGCGCCAAAACAACAGCATCTTCTGCTTGATCTGCCATCTAACTAATGCACCACTTAAAGGACCACAATTACCTCCAACAATCGGCCCCATAACAGCAGCTGTGTGGCTACCTGCTTCACATGCTGTGTGGCACAGATCCATAATGCGGACAGCCGTTTTGGCTAGCTACATTTGCTAGTTGGAGCTGTTGTCTTGCCTTGAATTTTGTATACCCCTTTTTTTCTTTTTTCTTTTTTCTTTTTTCTTTTTGTATAACTTGACATGTAGAGGTGGTTATTTCCCCTAAACTTTGTTCTGATGACAGCAAGTCAGTATTTATTGGTTGGTTTGTATCACCTAGAGATGTTTCTCTGCATGTGATGTGATACCTGTGCCTTCGGCATCTCCCCTAAATACATGACAAGGCTGTACTTCTAGTGAAACACAGTTCTGTGACAGAAAATCTGATGCTGTGGCCTCTAAGAGTATGCCAAAACTTGTGGATATATTGCAGATGTCAGAACATTTTTGAATACATTAATTCTGAATAGACTCAAACATTAGCCTATTTAGTGCATCCAACTGCATGTTTATTGTTTTTATTCATATCTGCTGAGTGATTATGAGAGAACACTTTCTCTCCATCTCTGTAATATCTTTTATCACTGAATGGAATGCAGCCTTTTACTCTCTTAAGTGTATCTGTTTGTTGTATAATGCCAAAGAGCATGTACTTGACATGTACAGCAGGTTACATCACCCTTAAGTTTGTTCACATGACAGCTAGTCAGTACTTACCTATTGTTCTGTATCAACTGAGATGTTTCTCAGCTTGTGATGTTATGTAAGTAGCTCTGTCTTCTCCTCTAAATACATGAAAAGGCTCTATTTTGGGTGCAATACTGTGATGTAGTAGCCTGCGGTGTGCGCTGAAACTTGGATACATTCTTGAGTCAAACAATTTATAGCGTGAAAACAGCATCATTCCTTTGTGGTGAATCTGAATAGACACTCAAAGTAAATACTCGTACATGTTCAAGTGGCATATTCTGTGAAGCACAGATTCAGTCAGCCTATTTACTCTATCTATCTGCATTTGCATCGTTTATTCATATTTCCAGAGCGATTGCCGAAGAACGTTTCCTCAAGACACTACCCATCCGTCTTGTAGCTATGTCAATATCTTTTCATCACCTGAAGGAATATTTCCTCTTCCTCCCCCAAGTATATTTGGTGTTCATATTCCTCTCCTTTATGTCAGATGGTTAAATCTCCGCTTTTAGGCCAAACTTTGCAGCAGAAGAGTTGACGTGAGCATTGGGTTCTCTATCCCTGGAGAAACCGTGGCGGCTACAGGCTGTCTGAGCTGTGGATCCAGGGCTGAGGTAGTTCCTGCAGTGGATCCCATGGGTGTGGACACTGGATAATGGACTTGGTATTTAGACACACATAATGGGCTCAGTCTTAAGGAAGTGCCGTGTTCAAACCGACTCTCATCATCGTCTCTGAGGACCCAGGGTCCGCCGTCTTGTCTTCCTTTCTCATCTCCAGGGCCTTGATCCCGAACTCCGGCTGCATTAAGCTCTTCTTTGAATCCGCTGAGGGGCTGCTCCCATCATCCATTCCTCCTGCTATCTCTCCTGCTCATCAGCATAATGTACTTTTTAAAGTAATTATCTTAGATCCAACTGCTGGACAGGTTTCTGTTCCTCGTTTTCTTTACTGTAAGCATGTGTTTTATGATTACCCAACACAGTGGAGAAGTTTAATTAGGTTAGCTCTCAAGTCAAAGACCCTCTGGGGTCACGGTGAGCTCGTCTACATATTATTTATCCATGTATTATGATAGGTCAAAGGGCCAATTAAATCAAAGGTGATTTGGCCTACATAGCGTTGGGAGGTGGAAGGCAGCGTGCTGCCCCTGGTTCCTGCTTCTTGCTCATCCAGGATCATTAGTGAGTGGACGGCTTGTTGCAGATCAGGCTGCTGGAATGCAGGGGGTCAAGCTGCTTCATGCCATACTCACAGCGGGATTTCCCCTCATACAGGCTTCATACCGAACCCCTGCGTGGCTTATTTGTGTTCAAACATGCAAACGATGTATTACTGATTCTAAAACCTTGCCAAATTTGATGCAAGTTTGCTCATACATCACTTTAAACAAGCGGCGCATGTATGGCCTTGAAAACGGCTGTTCTGCGACGAGTGCTAACGAACGCAGAGATTTAGAGCATGTGCATGATGCTTTTTTACATTACCATGTCTTTCCTCCTTCCATTTTTGATGTGATCCACCCTCCATGCTCTACGGTTGAAGAAATCCCTTCATTTTGGAGACGGAGCAAGAGGGTTACCGCTGGTCATTATTCCCATCCACTAAACAGTGGATCGCTTCAAACGGCCGTCCGAGCTCTCGGCCGAAATCCCTCTGTGTGACTTTCAAAACGCTGAATCCTCACAAGTGCAAAGCAATATGAACACCCACACAGATCCCAGTGTTTTTTCTTCTAATGAGCATCAGCGTATCAACTAAATGCGAGAATGAATCAAAAGTACAACATTAGAGTTTGCTGTCTCTTGCTATTTCTTCTCTGTCTGACCTCCCTTTTTAAGCTTTTCACAACTGTATGGGACTCGAGTTTCTCCTTAATGGTCAAAACTTTCAGCATCCCACAGCTCCTACAGCTAGGGACGTATTGAAACTATTTGTAGTTGTAGATTCTACCATATTTAATTCAGTATCTCTGTCCATTCAACGAGTGCTACTCTTCATTACTGAATGGGACTACGATGCATTTGAAAATAATCCTTGAGATGGAAAATGCCTGAAATGGAAGACAAGAGCAAAAACAAGCAGGCAGACAGCGCTGAATCAATTTTATTGATGATGTGCTTATAGCTCTGCGACCGTATTTAGCCACATGTATTCGGCCTTGCTGTTTGGCTACATGATGCTTTCATCAATAGCACTCGGAGGGCTGCACTGTGTTTACAGTAAATGAGAAATCTCCAAGTTTTTCTATTTCAGCTTTTTTTTTTTTTTCTATCTCTCTGCTGGTTAACCTTTCCACCGAGCAGCTATTAGATTCTTTATTGTCAACGAGGCTCTTAATGTCCCTGAAGTCAAAAACTGATGATGAAGCAGCAGGACTGAGCCATTAATCTAAAGTGGGGCTTTTTTGTAGAAAGTGTGGCACATTTGGAAACATTTCAGATTGAAGATCTTTTTTTGGGAGCCCTAATGTATATATTATATATATATATATCCTTTGACATGAAGTAGGGGCCATAATTTCCATTGTTCTCAACACTTATTCTCACTTAGTTCCTTAGACATGAGGTGGAGGCGTCATAGTCTGTACTGTTTGCTAATGAAAATGTGACCTAAGAGGGCTTTTGTTGCAAGTCGGACAAACAATAAGAAATGTCTATAGGGATTTGAGTGTATTTTCTGCTTCCTTTATGTTTAACAGAGACTGTTGTAGCAATAAAAAATAACCCACCAGAAACTAAAGTTAATATTACAGAATGTTTTACTGTATATATCACTATCTGCCAATGTTTTTGCTGATACACTCAGATTTCACAACTAAATATTAAAGACGCAAAGGAAAATAGTTAGCCGAGGCTTCCCAAGGTGACTTCTAGACTTATATCTTACTTGGATGGGGACATCTGTGGCAACAAATTTGTGTCACTAATAATTTATGCTACACAACTGTCTGTGCATGATTTATTCAGGACAGGGATTAATTAATACATTCAATCAATGAAGCTAATTAAGAACACAGTGGGAGCTTTGCACTGCCACAACAGCCAGCATGACCAGGCAGAGCTGCTGTATGAGGTCTGTGTGTGTGTACGAGGGAGGAAAGAAGAAAAAATGGTGAGCATTTTCGTTTTGATTGCCCCCTCCAGCACATACACACTTCACAAATAAAGGGGTCATGGGCGTGTTGAAGAGGAGAGTGGACAGGCCTCAGATCAAGCACCGGTGTTTCGCTTGGCAGCTTCACTCAGCACTGTCACTCCTACCCATTTATCACTAGGAATGTCATCCTCCCTCTCTCAGTTTTCCTTACCCTCTGCTCTTGCTCTCCACACCCCTCCTTTTTTGCTCCATACCCACACTGTCTCCATCCACAGGGACACGCTGACACTTAAGCACACACAAAAAATGTGTGACACTGTGCTAGTCGTCTCAACGGAGAGCCATTTCCCAAGCAGCCCGAGCTCCGGCAGGTCGCTCAGAAAAGACGACAATGAAAAAACAAAGAATCAGGAAAAAGTACTTCCCCTCCTGTCACTAAAGTGGAACTTTTTTTCACACTCACTTGCACTGTGAAAATGGCACACCGAAGCTACTTCAGTCCCTCCCTGCCTCTTCCTTTCTTTGTCTCACACTGTCTGCAGATGACGAGGGGAGAATCTGTTGTTCATTTTATGGTGGAGCTGTGCTCCTTACCTTTAATGTTAGCTGTTTTTGGGCTCATAAGCACTAATTGGAAAGTTTGATTAGTGAAGCTGCATGGGTTTTCGTGGCCTGCTGAGTGGACTACACAGGAGGAGTTAGTTTGAAGATCAGCTTCACTCTCAGTTAAACATCCCTCTTTGTATTGCTATCTACTCTTCTTTTTTGAGTTCTTCTGTGCTATGTAATCTTCTTGAAAAGGCTATATCTTACCTCTAAAATTGAAATTAGAATATATATATATTGTGACGAGTCGGCTGCCTCCCCCCTTATTGTCATCACCACCCCGTCCCGTATTCGCCGCCCTTCACCAGGCTCCCGACGGGAGTGGGTGTGTGAGAGAGGAGGGGTGCTGAAACAGCCAGGGCTGGCGGCGTGTGATGAGGCACACCTGATGTGAATAGAGCCTCATCACCGCCGCCGTTTAAATGCCGAGCGCGCCTCTCCTCGGGAGACCGGTCTCTTCCCCGTGCATGCACGCTGGTGTCCTCGTGGGTCCAGGAAGGGAGCGTCGAGTAGGAAGACTGCCGCACCCGTTAGACGGCTGACGGGCCAGAATGCCGGGCCGTCGAGTCCCCCAGAAGCTCCGGGGGCTTAGGAGAAGGACGTCGCCGCTGAAGGAAGCCGCCGCCACTCGCTCCCGGACCTGAGAGGGGAGCGCATGCGGCCACCGGACTCCGCCCCTTCCCTGGACCCTTCCCTCCTGAACACTGCCCTCCTTCACAAGCCCCGCAGCACGACGAGGACACCAGATCCCCTGTTTATTTTGGACACTTTTCCCCTTGGACACTTTATTTTATAATTTATTGTTTAATAAAAACCTCTCCGAGGCCTGACGCCACGCCCACTGTGTCTGTCGTTTGCTCCTCCCGCCACAATATATAGACTGTATAGACTATATAAGACTGTTTGTAGGGCAATTACTATTTATGTATTTACTACTACTACTACTACTATTTATTTATTTATTTGGCATTCATCCCTCCTCCACATTCTCGTAACTATATTACTTTAAAATGAAATAAATTAAATTAATTTAACGACAGCACAAATTCTACCATTGTATATACATTCATTTTTTTTTATTTGCCAATGGTTGGCTTCATTACCTTTAAGCCAAATATAAATTCTTCTTTTCTTATTTCTTAATTTTAATTTATTTTATTTTGGAGTCTGTTTCTAAACTTGTGCTTGGGATGTTTCTTGAGATTCACCACCACATTGTGTTGCTTCTCTACATAGTTCCGTAGTTGATGGCAGTTGTGAAGTGTTGTCTTTTCCACAGTGATTTTAAGTGATTTGCCACATCAAATTTAGACTTACTACTTACTCTGTTCCAAAACCAACTCTTTGGTTCTCAGTGCTACGAAATGACAGTTGGATTGTCTTATACGATTACGGCATGTTTTTTTTTATTCTAAACCCAGACTCTTTGGGACGAGAGATGATGGAGAGCGGTATTTCCACACTAATCTTTTTCCTTCTGGCCCCAAATCCTTTGTCGAAAACCCTGACACTAAGGCATTTAAGCGACTTTTCAATGGAATTCACACCCCTACTGTATGTTCGGCTCTGAAGACAAATGAACAGGCCTGCCTGGCAGCAACTCAAACACCAATATAGACACACACACACATTCGTTCTTCCTCCCCATTGTCTCCCATTAATGAATAGCTGAGCTTCCCAACAGTTTGCACCAGTTTGCTTCAGGTTAGGATTAGCCTGGTCAGCTCCCTCCCTTCTGCTCCTCCATCCCAGCATCCCTCTTCCTTCGTACCTATTTCCTAAAGCCCTCTTTTTCCTTTAAAGGAATTCCCTCCCTGCCTCCTCCACAACAAGCATGTCAAGGCATGACCTATTTTTATTTTGGCTTACTATGAAACATGCCTGTCCCATTCACAAGTGCGCCCACACCCTCCAGCGTACTCTTATTTAAACACACGACAAAGAGTTCCACCAATTTGTCAGCCATATTAAATGTGTGGGGCTACAAACAGAATAAATAATGTAAGCCTACCGTTACTACAGCCGTTCAATCAAAAACGCTTTGGGAGTGAGTGGTGTATTAAGGGTTATTTGTCAATGGAAAGTGTTGCGCACATCTCACGATTGCATCTGGTTTGTACTGGTCTGTGGAATGACTTTGAATTCCAGCTGCTACAGTAGCTCTAGATTTTAAGTATTCACTTGAGTTGCTTGAAGGCATTAATATGAAGTCAGTCATGTAGGTTCGGTTCAAAGAGTTCCGTACATCCCTTGAAAGTGGTATGATGTTTTTAAATTACATACATTGCATCAAGCCTATAGTGTATTAAAGCTTGAATTAAATTTTGTTGTACGTTTCAAGCACCAGGCAGGATAATAGATGCATAGAGTACCACATTTTAATTTACTATTTGTCAGAATATTCTCTCAGATAAGTGAAAAAAACACAGTAATGCGTTGCAGGTTCCTTCCTAGCATGAGAGCGTTACTGTGGCAACCATTCGTGCAATTGTGGCTGGATGTTGGTGTGCGTTTTTTTTGCCTTACGTTGCTTTCAAGATTTGAACTGACATGCAATCATCTGTGTCTACATCTAATCACTAATGTCTACTTAAATTCTGAACAAATTCTTGTCTGGTGACCTTTTATGTCAAATGAAGAAGTCACATGATCCATTACAGAAGGGTTACTATCAAAATATGACTTTGTTTCTTCTGAATAAGCATATGTTGGAAAATAGCACATTTTCTTGGAAAATAGCATGTCTCCTGCTGTGGTCTGTGTTTGTTGCTTGATCAGCTATACTTAGCTTTACTATAATTCATCTCAAATATTTATTAGCAGCCTCTTGCAGCAAAACCTCAAAGAGTGTTGCACTTTTTTTTTTTTCAACTAATTTGATGAAAATGTTTTAAATGCAGACCTTACATTCTCTCAGCGTCATCCACACCCTTATATATAAATCATAACTGATGCATATACTGTATATGTAGTTATTTTTCTATGGATCTATTTCAGTGTTATGCTAAACCATCTTATCGTCATATATAGCTTGAAAAGGCAGTACTAAATTTGCAGTAGGCCATGTTACCTAAACAATACCTGAATATCCTGAGGTTCTGAGGGTATAACTAGTGTACTTTTTTTTATCCCATAAGGCTACTGGAACCATAAAAATGCTGCAATGTAAAGAAATGCAGAAGAACTGTAAGCCAAATGCTTTTTATTTTCAGTAATAACTGATACATGTATCAAGAAAGCTGTTGTTCTACGTTAAATTGTACTTAATGTAATTTACAAAGTATTTATTTGTTTGTTTAGTGGTTATTGTGCGTTATAGGTAAGAAAATCATGAGTATAAAATGGCAATGGCAACATGACAGCTATGATTTGGTTGAATACTGTAAACATTTTCTGAACTGTTATGATTTCAGACTTAGCACAAATGTCTGCTTCTTTAGACAGATCTTCAATCTTCGTTATTTCAGCTGTTTTCTACAGATGTGTTTGTGTTTTTTTTTGTTTTGTTTTTTTCTAAGGTGTTAAAAAAGAAAATTTCATACAGTAGGGAAGGCAAAATAAGATGTGACCTGTAGAATCTTCCAGTGCAATCAGAAAGAGCGCAAAACCTACATGACAAACCATCTAAATGTTGTCATGCAGAAAGCAAAACAGCAAAAACTGTCTCTTGTCTTTGCGAGAGTTGAGATTGCGTTTTCTCAGACATTGTATAAGATGAATGGTGACAGGATTGAAAGTGCAGTAAGTGCGGTTAAAGCAAGCAAACGTTCAACGTCAGTCTCTGGTATTAGGAACCAAATTATCCCGGTCTCTCGATCGCTGGACTCCCATGGTGCAGCACTGAAAGCAGGTGTGCCTTTCTCCCCATGGTGTCCTCATTCTCCTGCCTCAGAAACTCTTTTTAAAAACACATTTTGAGTAATTTGCCTAAGAGCACAGATTCTGCCAGCTGTCGGAAATAGCCTGCAAACTGCCAGGTAAATGCTGGCAATACCACAAATGCTGTTTCATAAACTTTTTGCTTTACAGTTCCAGATCGTTGTCAGTGTTTGTTGTAGCTTTACAGTCTATGGTGTGATGCCTTCTTTTAAAAATATGCATAATTGTTAGCATAGCATCATAGACTAAATAGTAAAATTGACAACTTGTTTTCTTTTTTACAATTAAAGGCAACTAACCGTATAATTTGATGGTTCATTGATGGTTATTTGCCTTTTATTGTTTGCACAATCATATTTTTTTCCCCTGTTATTTGTGACCCTGTATCAGAACAGATCTGCGACCAAATTTTAGGCAATGACCCATCAGTATCCATGTTAGTTATCTTACATATAATTAATTGCAATAATAATAATAATAATAATAAAAACACTAGCATTGTATATATTCACTGTTATTACTCAATACTTATTACTGCAAAACTTATGCAAACTTACTTGTTGCAGTGCTGTTGTGATTAAAAAGAATAAGTCTTCTAGCGAAGGCTTAATCCTTTATATATCATGGCACATGGCTGAAGAAAAAAAAAGCCCCTATGGTCCTTTTTAGTCAGCCTAATGTGTAGTATTAGCAGTGGTAACCGCCACGCATATAAAAGCTATTATATTTAAAATGCTGGACATTGTCATGCATGCTCTCACCCGAAGCAATTGTGTCCAGTTTTCAAGCTGTTCATCAAACAGTGGCGTTTCATATGGTCCAGATATGCATACGCAAAACAGCTCTTCACATATCTACTGCCATGCAGTGCCAGCATGCGTCTCCATTCCTTTCAAGTCGTTATCTTGTTAACATTTGAATGCCTCTGGGGTAGACATAGAGAAACCCTCTGCTTGGGGTTCCTGAAACTACTGGGAATGCACATGTGGTACAAATTCACCAGAAGCCTCCAAGAATTACAAAGCTATCCCTACGAAAAAGTAACCTTATCCAACACTTTTCGAGGCCTAGCCCTTCTCGACTGGTGACCTGCTTGTGTAGTGGGTGACAATATTAGGAAACCAAAATCAATTCTTAAGTCTTTGTTTGGTTCTCACTCATTTCTACTACAAGAAAGGATCTACACAGGAATTGCTTTCAGTGTCCTTTTAGCACACACAGGTGTGTGTGTGTGTGTGTGTGTGTGAGAGAGTGAAAGAAGCTAGGCTACCACCACCATTAAAACACAGGACAAAAGAAAGACACTCCGAAGGAGTGCATGTGTGAAGGCGAGCGGATGACACGCTCACTGCACAAATGAAAGAGGGAAGAGGTTCTGACAAAAAGCATCAACCAACACTGTCCACAAACCACATGCTCACCAGGCAGGACGACAGGAAGCAATAGAGGAACATCAGTGTGCTCAAAAGCAGAACGCACCCAACAGCCCTCACCACAGGGAAGAAGGCACCTCCAACATGAGTTTGAGATGGGTTTGAAAAAGGAAGAATTGAGGTACAAAACAATGAAACACACATACAATTCTGTACCTCCTTTTTGACTTTTTGGCCATATATATTGCTTGGTGAGTGCTCATTTCATGCCCTGTATTTATATAATCCTATATATTAATGTTCACCAAATCCTTTTTTTTATTTTCAATGCACTTTAATATATATTTTTTGGACTTGTTCATGGAATATACAGTATATTTAAAATTTTACTGAAGCAGATTGTGAAACCAGATTTTTCACTCTGACATCCACCCTGCTCCTCTGCTATTTACAGCTGCCTTGCAGGTCACATCAAATATTGAATAATGTCCTCGACATATTCAGCACTGCTCTATTATGATTTCTAAATCAAAAGAGACTGCTTTAAAAGTGTTGTGACACAGTCCTATATATTTTTCCACCTTTAGTTCTTTTGATTCTTACTCTGTCTCTTCCACTGTGTGGGACCAGTAATGACAGAGGTGATCTCTTAATATTTGTTCTAAGTGCACCCCTACTCTTGAATACATGCATTTCCTCTTCAGGCTATTGCAGGAGTTTATCTGGAGTCCCTTCGTTTATATAGCTGGTCCCCTATGTATTTATTTATTTGTTTCCCATAGTGCTGTATTACCTGTCCAATTCTGTGGCCAGCTCATCCATCACTACTGCAGGCTGAGTCGGGCCTCTACGTGAGAGCACCCGGTCATGCGACACACACACACACATGCTGCCAGCCACTCATGAATACATTTTTCACTACCATGCTCCTGCATTATGCCCAGCCCCATGTACTGTCATTTTCCCTGTGTCCCATCACTGTTTCCTGCTGTCCCACAACTGTAGAAAAAAAAAAAAGAATGCGGAGTACAGGAATACACACGTGAGTTTACAGAGAGATACCCAGCAAGGGCTTCGAATGGAATTAAGTTTTTCCTCACCTGGATCGAGAGAACGTATTTGTCATAAATATTTCTTGGCATAATTCATTGCATCAAATGTAATATAAATATGAGTAACTCATATTACGGCGTTGTGAAACATCCATATTTTAACTATTGTCTTTTTTAATTATGCACTGTTATGGAGTTATTTGTTCAGTTATTTATATTATACTTTTTTTTGCATTATGCTTGCTGCCAGTAATGCAAAGCCTGAAATAGGTTTGCTGCGGCAGCACACGGATGCGGAAATGTGAAAATCAATTTCCCCCACTTCATTGTCGGGGAGAAGAGGAAAAATAGTTTATTTGGCGACTCCTTTAAGGTAGCGATATTATTATTATGCAAATACCTGCAGAGCAGAGAGTCATTATTTTTGATTGAGTTTGCTTTTCTAGATGAGCAAATCAGTGGTAATTGTGTACTCAGGCTTGGCACACAACAGGTCTATCACAGGCAGTGTCACAAGTTCACATTACCATGATGTATGGAGAAAAAGAGACTTGTGTGACTCACAAATACACACATGGGATTGTCACCACACAAATTTTGACTGTAATTCTAGAAGACCTCATGCTGTGGATTCTAGTTTAATGACGGAGAGGGATTCATTTAGTTTATCAAGAATGAATACCGCCTGAAGTCAAGCCGACTCCTCTGAAGTCTTTATTATTTCTTATTACTACATCTCTTTTCTTGTCGACCGCACATACACACACTCCTAAATGTTTGTGTCTCAGCCAAGCCTTTGGATCTTGAATTTCAATAGCATTTTTTCTCTTTTCTTTCATTTTTTAATTTTAGTTTTTTTCTCTTGTTATCGAAGCAAGTCTGATTAGACCCCTGCTAAGGAGGTCTGACAACGCTGCAACATGTGCAGATGTGATATTAATTAATGAGGACTTATTAAAAAATCTGTGGTTACACACTTTATTTAAGATGTCTGTGTTGCAATGTAAATTACACATTCAAGTACTGAGTAATATTAATTAACATGTACTTATGGTTAGTTACATGTAATTACTGTTACTGCTATAGTAAGTACTTGTAACATGTAAAATGTAAAATTGAGTGTAAAATAAAGTGTTAGCAAATGTATTAAATTAATTGCATGTTTGTCGTATTACAGAAAAGGAGGGACACTGGGTCAGGGGAACATATTCTATGTATAAGCTATTGTTTGGTTAATGTCAGGAAACAACAAAAGAGAAGTCTCGAGCAACTTCATTCATTAGACTGTAATTATCTGTAATAGCTGGGAGTTTGGAGCTCACTTGTTAGTGCTGAGAGATTTGCTACTTTGCTCTGACATACAGAATAACATTGATGAGTCTGGCCTTTAATAAATACTGTGTGAAAGGCAGAGAGGGAGGTTTTTTAGGTTGAAACCAGGGACTGTCTCTCTCAAGTTATTTATTTATTTTTTTTCTTCTTTCTTTCTTTTTGTGCTCTGGTGGTACCCCCACCCCGACCTCTCTAACAGCCAATCAACAGCTTCACTCCTTCTGCCTCTTATTTCATATTTTCACCCTAGCAACAGGCCTGATCAGCTGCAGCTGGCAAGGCTTTTAATGCTCTTACATATCAATCAATCACTGAAACAAAGCACTATTTTTTTAAGGATTCTATAAATAACAGAAGCGTTCATGTTCATCCCATATTGCTCGATTTACCTCATGGATCATGGTATTGTGTGCGTTTTGACTGAATTGGTTGTGACAGGAGTATTATTGACAGCAACAGGAGATATGAGCTTATGAGATCCTGTTCCCTCAGGGAGGGTCATATGGGTTTCCTTTTCCATTTAAAAACATTTTTCACCAATAAGATAAATAAACCTTTTGAACTTGTCCCATGACCATTTATTTGATGCACATGGAATTTGAAACTCTGTAAAGCTGCTTTGAAACAATGCGTATTGTGAAAAGTGTTATACAAATAAATCGACTTGACTTGAATTTGGTGTGTATATTCTAGAGACCCTCCAGACATTTTATTAATTCTTTTGAGAGATATAAATCAATGGTTTGGAGAACAGTCACCAAATTTAGTCATATTCTGTCTATGGGGGTGCTACAGAAAAACAAAACAAAATAAAATAAAACAAATATGCAAAAATAAAATACAATTTTAAACTTTTTTTTTTTTTTTATCTGGCATGCCTTTATTCCCCAGTGTAAATGGATTAATAGGGTAAATAAACAAAATGCTAGTTACATTTAAGGGACCAATAACTTTAATTGTCAGTTTCTCATCACCATAATATTTGGTAAATACAGGTAAATACTAATATTTATAGGATCTGCTGTTTCACATTTCACAATTTTGCTTATGTTCCCCTTTCCTATGAGTTTCCTATGAGACCCTTATGAATGTTGTTTGCAATTATATAAAAAAATATACTTTGATGTTTGTGGGGCCCATATTAACAACACACGATGTATTTGGATATGTACTGTAATTATATTTTTATAATGATTATAATCTTTAATGTCATCCTTGTACTAATTTTGAATTAGAATATTATCCAAAACCAGTCTTACTGAAAAATTGCTGTGTAGGTAAAGACCACATTTTACAGTAAAATAATATGATACTATATATTTAATTCGGGTCCTGTAAGCCCGCTAGCTAGTTCACAAGTCAACGAAACCCAGATACATATAGCAGTAATTTAAACACATTTCAGCAAGAATACCTATTTCCTCATATTTTTCATGCTTGGAGGTTGATTTAGTGCTCGTAGATAGACACCCCCCTGTGAAACGTTTAATTGTCAACATTCATCTGTATAAAAATGAAATATAACTCCCTTTTATCTGCTTCTGAGATAATGACACCAAGTAATAAATATGAGTTCCTACCCACTTGCTTTTTAAGGCTTATTTAACTTGGCTCAACTATTCTGGCTAGATGGTTTAAAAATCATATTTAGGTTGGCTCATTTCGCCTTACATTTAAGCAATTGGCACACAATAAAAATGTAATACTCTGTGCAATGTGCCGTTTATTACTCAAAACAAGAAGACTTTTGTTTGTGAGACAATAAATCATGCCGGATTCTCTAAATGAGCATGTAGGCTGTTTTCCTGTGCTATTGTTTTAATAATGTGGTGGATATAAAGAAGGAAGGCAAATATGGAGGAGTGTGAAGTCTCAGAAGTATAGAGTACTTACGTCAACAGCTGTCTCAAGATGGTGCTTGATAGCTTTAGCCAGACTTATAGCTTTGAGCCAAGTAGCTAGTAGGGTAACAGAAAGTTGAACACAGGGACACATAAATGATGTTATGTCTCTTCTCTTTGATGTTTTTTTTTGTAAAACCCTTTTTTTAATGTTTCATGACTGCATTCAATTCATGGATTCAACCTATTTAAAAGGTAAATTGCCAGTCACATTAAGGAATGTCACCTAAGTGACAGAAAGCTACAATTACTGCTTCGCCCTGAAGCTTTGAGGCATTTAAACCCCTAGCGTAGTATGTAGTAGAAATTCTTAAATCTCGATGTAGTAAGGCACAACCTTCAGTTAATAACCAAGTAGTGGCCTGAGACCAAAAGAAAGCTGCCTCACTTTTAAAAATGTACATGAAATGCTGTTCCAAGTCACAGCCAAACTGTAAGGAACAAAGTTTCATTGTCATGGGAAACCAATTCTGACTCAATTATCTCAACTCCCTGCTGCTTATGCCCTCTGTTGTTAGTCGATCAAGTAGCCCTATGAGGTCTCTCTCATCTGAAGGAAAAAAATAATATATATATATATATATATATATAAATAATTCAAAATGACTATACAGTATATGCTCAATTCACTCCACCTGCACTATGGGTGAGGCTGTTCTCCCAGCTGGATTTAATTTTCATATTCTCATTGTTAATGATCTCCAACCTCTTGAAGGTCAAAGTGTGGCTTCAGAAAAGGAGCAAGAGAAAAGGGAATTTAGCGAACGCAGCTGCTAATAAAATTGAAGTATAGATGTCATCAGCAGTTATGTCCAGCTCTTACTTACATTGGCAGGTCTCTGTAGCCACTGTCAGTTAATTAAGCACACCTTGAAAAGTCAGGGAAAAATTCTCCTGTTCATGAACATGCAAAGTGCCTGGACTTATTCTATCATGCCAATAAAGAATGTGTTGGCGTAGACAGTTAAGCAGTTGGAAGCATATGACAAACTAAATTCATGCATGATAGAAGTGAGGTAGCACTTAAGTCAACGCTGTTTCCCAATTTCAAGGTTTCAAGGTCAAATTTGCAATTTGTGTTGTATTTCCATGCCCTTAATTTCTCTTACTGTGGAAATTATCTCGAATACCAGTCGCAACTGTATTTACTTGGCCCAGTCCAAAAAAAAAAAAATTAAAAACAAGATGTCTTATGACCTGACTTCTTTATTATTATATTTTGGGCAGAAGATAATGCGCTTTTGTCTCATAATAATCTCTGGCTAAGTGGTAATTGCTCTATTGATGGCATTACTACACATCTTTGACACATCATTACTCACTTAACTAGTTGACCTAGAACAAATGTTAAAGCAATTATTTCAGAGAGCTTCTATACATGGAAAATTGCCACAAACCTTTGCCCGAGGCATTCTTACATGAATGACTGTCTACTGTATGTGATATCAACAAGAACTTTCTTTTGACTGATTTTATTGCTATTATCTTGTTTTGCCTGTCCTATTCATTTTGAGGGTACATTTAACTTTTTACATTAAGGATATGATGCCATTTCCAATTAGCTTTAATTATTTTCATTTTATGGCTATTAATTGGTGTAATGATAATATTATAACTACTTAAAATAAATGAGTAAATAAATAAACACTTACATACAGAAATACATAAATCATATATCAATTTATATAAAATTTGTAATTTTCTCTAATGTTGATATACTGTTAAAATATCAGTTACCAGCCAAAAAGCAAATATGTTGCCAATATAGATATATATTTATATTTATATACAGTAAATTATGTTTTTATAATTTATAATTAAAGTTACTTTTACCCAAAGCGATTTACAAATAACAAGCAAGAAGTTTAATTTTGTTCATGGGGTTGTTTTTATTCACGAGAACGAGTGCTTTAGAGTTAATATTTAAGATTTAAAATCTGTGTCATATCTGTATTGTATATTCAGATTTTTGTTGTTGTTTATCCAAAATTTCCAGTATGTTTTGCAGCTATAATTTATTCATTCATTTGTGTTTTCCAACTTCCTCATAGGAGGGGAAGGCTGAAGGAGGTCACACTGTCAGACTTAGACCTTTCTCTCAGTTTCTGCGATTAAAATTTAACCAGCGCTCATGTCACTGCTGTTGGTTTTTGCCGAGTGGCTGGCCAATACCCTTGGGAGGATAGCGCTTGTCTGAGGAGACCTGAACAAGCGAGGTTAAACCGTGTCATCCACCCCTCGCCTCATCCGCTCTGACAGTGGATGAGGGGTGCCGGTTGACCCGACCAGTGTCACATTAATTATGGCAATAATCACTCAGTGAGTCAGCTACCCTCAAATGCAGCCAGACTTTCTGACTCACTGCCAGCAAACCCAAAATGTTTGCATACAATTGCCAGTGTCTTGATTTATTTACCTTAATGAACTAAAAGAACCCTCCCTCCTTTTTAAAAAAAAATCAGTGTGTGAAGTGGTATTAAGTGGTGGCATCTCTGTTAAATATTTTTTAGTTTTGTCTCTTCTTGTGATGTGATATTATATGTTCATCTTTCTAGATTTCTGTCTGTCTGTATATTTGAAAATGTAAATCTGGTATGAATACATTTATAACTAATCTTTAATCCTTCTATGCAAAGTAACATCGCTCTAGATTAACATATGTAGCCATACATTTGTGTTTTTGTGCCCCCATGCAAACCTAGACACAATCTTAGCATTTAGCAAGGATTTTTAAAGATCATACAGGCTGTACTTTTGATTTTCATGGCACATGCGATGAGGTAACAATCATTTAATTCCTTAAATATTTTTCATTTCTTTTATTATGACTATTAGAACATGAGTAAAGACACAATGACTCAAGTGGTGCTCTGACAATTGTTTTTGTATTGTTCTCTAAAAACCAATTATCGTGTCCACTTATTCTGCAGTTAAGCTGCAGTCACACCCAAGCACATACCTTAACACAGAACTTGCGCTCGGATACCCTTTTCAGTGTAATAGACTGAGCTGTATAAATAGCCTCTGACATTTGCAGAAATTGTGGTTGAATCAGTAGTGCCTGACTACACAAGAGAGTGCTGATGTTCTTGATGCCTTTTGCATTGAGAACTTTTAGTATATGTCCTACAGTATAGTTTTATCATCTCCTATTGACACCTTTTCAAATGGCACACTTGCAGCATGCTTACTAGCCAAGGAAAAAATAAATAAATACACTTTTATTCAATACAGTTCCTCACATAATAGACTAAGATGCCAACAACTCAGGAAAACATTTGTTCCAGTGCTTTAAAATGCAACACAAGTGTTCAGTCATCAATTCTCCCCCCTCTGCTTAAATTAATAGGTGGAAAATGTGATGTATATCATAATAAGAAAAAAAAAAAAAAAAATACATACATTGAGGTGAAGTCAGTGGCCGACGCCCCGGGATATAACCCTGTGTCGGGTTTGCATTATAGCAGTGAGGCCAGTGAATTTAGATGAGGCGTTTATTTCTCTGACGCTGGAGGGCTCACTCAGTCCATATCAATAATGCAGTGCTCTTTTGAAATGGATTGTTGTAACATACATTTATTACCACAAATCGAATAATGCAGTGTTCTCACTCATTGTTTGCCATAGAGTTTGTGGGTATAGTCAGACGTCAGCCTTTTGTTTCCTTTCAAACCACAAGGTCAGATTTTTGGCACTGCATGTTGGTGAAGAGATGGCAGGCCACTGTCATGAATGCAAAAGATGAATTTGCTCAAGCACATTAGTCACTGCACAAACTCTTAATAGACTTTATATTTTCCACTCTCATCAGTCTTATGAAACCTTGCCATTCAGTTCACATGTGTTGACTAAAATGAAATCAAAACTTGAAATGAGAAAGATTTTATGAGCACAAGGTTTGCTGACTAAAAAGATGAAGTATTAATAGTAGTGGTAGTAGTAATAAAAATAATAATAATAATAATAGTTTTTGGTAATGAATAACACAACTTACTTTATTATTTCAGTAACTAAGTAAATAAGAATAAATAAATAAATAAGAAAGACACTTGGATTGAATAATTAATGATGATGATAAAGAACAGTGTTTCTCAAACTGGGGTTTGCTAAACTTGGGGTTTGAAATGGAAGTACAGGGAGTTGATGAAAAGCTAATAATTTATGAAATATGTAAAAACTAAAGTAAATACATTTTAAATAATAATGACACACACAAAAAGTTTACCTGCATGTTATGTAACCATTAACCAGCATAGAACTGTGAGCATTGTTAAATTAAAGATTATGCACATTTTGTCAACAAACATGATGATGATGATGATAATAACAACAACAACAATAATAATAATAAACAGTTAATTTAAAAAAAAAGAACTCAACGTCAAGATTTTAGGTTAAAATGAATAAAAATGTATAATAGAATGGTAGTGTTTGGGTTGTGTAAAAGGTCTTTTTTTTTGTTTTTAACAAAGTCACTCAATTTGATAAAATTTCTGAAGTCTCAATAATAAAGTAAAAATATTCTGGTTAATTATCACACTTTATGTTTATATTAAATAAGTGGCCTAAACTACTATGTACTTACATTTAAATTAATCATTTGTTACAATGCACTTATTATGTACATACATGTTTTTTAAATTGTACTTATATTTTTTTAAAATCCCTACACATAATTACATCTGTAATTAATTCCTGTAACTACATTTTATAATTACACCATTGACCCATCCCTTACACCTTAACCCACCCTATATTCCGTATAGTCTGTCAATTATTATGTGGTCATTAAGGCTACTGTACATGCACAGTAAATATAAAATAATTGACAAAATGATGTTAAAAAAAAGATGAAGTATAGCATGTCTCACCACAGGACCTGTCGACTTCCTAAAAATATATGGCAGCTACAGTTTTATAGATTTTTGTCTGGATATCAGCATCTTTAAAAATGTACTTGTACAGAAACTGTTAGGGATTCAACATCATTACTAAGAACTGTATAACTAGCATGTCAAACAAAATAATTGATGATAGTGTGCCTGATGCAAGCCTGTGCAACGGGGACTTGATGTTTCTTTTTGAGCAGTTACAGTGAACCGTTTCATGATAATACCTTACAGCTATTGCTCTCAGCCTCTTGAAACACCAGAAATACGCTGTATCAGTGAGACCATCTGTAAAGCTTTGAGTTGGGAGTGATGGTGCGTTTGCGGCAGGCTTCGGCGGATTCTCTGTCAGGGGTCAGCTGCGTGCAAAAGCATACTTTCTAACTATGAATTCTCTCAGGAACAAACAAAAAATCTGCTAATACTTTGCAAATACAAGAACATCCTCCTTTTTCTGTCCCAAACATGCTCTCTTACTCTTTCTCCCCTACACACAAGCTCACATTCATACACTCTAAAACACAATAATACACTTAGTGACACACATTTATGCATTCATGCACATAAACACATAGACACACACCAGCAAGTGATGGTGACATCTGGAGTGTTTCTGCCTGACTGGTGCTAGATTCCCAGCGTGACTGACTCTGTAAGCGTTTAAAGGCAGCCTTCTCTTCACTCCTTCATCCTGTCTATCAGTAAAATAAATATATAATAAACACCTCACTTTCTGTGCATTAGACCAACTGCGTGTGTTAATCCCATGTAACGCTTAGGTCAGTGGACCCTTTAATAGGTCGTCCTGATTAAGGCGCAAGCTGTTGATTGGACAAATGCCGTGTCACCTTCAATTACATGGGTGTGGGTGAACTGTACCGCCGTCCTCCTTTTGTGAGACTGTGTGTGTTTGGTGCATGTTACAAAGGGACTCTGTATTATCGTAACACTATTATCGTAACTGCCTCTATGAATGGTTTCTTTGTGTTCTTAATAGTGCTTATCCATTAACAGCCTTGGGTTATAGAGACCACATTCAGCTATTACCTTTAGGCACATCTGCTTTGTTATGTGAGAAATGCAATTTCCATATGCTTCAGAGACTTCTATTAGTAGTTTCTTGTTGTCATGCTATTTCACCATTGGTGTTTTGCTCTTTTACTTGTTTACCCTTTGACCTCTTGAGATGAACCGCTTATATAAGTTGACTATGAAACAAATGACTCATCTGTGTTGTATTGTATTGCTGAGAGCCTGATTTGTTATTACATGTCGTCTCAGCAACAACGCCTGAGAGGAATGAAAATGGGATCCTTTCAAAATGTCATTAAAAAATCATTATTGGCTTACTTTGACCTTTCTTTGAGTAACCATGCCTCTGTGCTTAATTTGGCATACATAATTGATGGAGGCCCATCCGCATTCGGAGAAAAACTTCCACACTCAATCTCTGTCAGTCACTTGCACGTGAAAGAGATGCAGGGCTGACACGCTGTTGTGTAATTATTTCACAATAATTTGGACAAATAACCTTTGTGCTTTTATGTACAATATTTTCGAGGGGGGTTTCTGATTCTGATGTGTAGGATGTGTAAAAACACAGTTCTTTGTCTCTTACAGAAAAATCTGAATAGTCTTATTATACTTGCTATACAATTATTGTCTATTATTATTTGTCTAATTATTGTTATAATTAAAGTTGCCTCAACTTTTATAATACAGTGACACAGAGAGATTTGGAGCAGAAAATCAAGCTCCTTCATGCATCTTTCATCAAAATTATTCTTTGGAGGTCAGTTGTCTTGAGACATTAGTCACTTTTAGAAACCTTCAGTTAATTTAATTTATTTTACTTCCATCGAATCTCAGATCAAATAAACTTACAGAATTGTTTTTCTTTTTCTTTTCTTTTCTTTTCTTTTCTTTTCTTTTCTTTTCTTTTCTTTTCTTTTCTTTTCTGTTTTCTTTTTCTTTTTCTTTTCTTTTCTTTTCTTTTCGATAAGTTGGTTTAATTTTATGTGGTCTTATAATAATAATAATAATAAAGTTACAAAATGTTTCAAGACTGATTTATCTATATTATAAAAAATATATAATGTAAATGTTCTAAATCAATTTCTATATCATATTACAATATTGCTACATTATTACAATTTAAAAAGTTTTAAGAAATATTTTGCTATCTTTTATTACACTTTTTTTCTTGATTCGTGCAGATTTATGACCTCATATAAATTGCAAGTGTGTGTGGAATATTTGTAAATTTAAATGAGTTTTCCACATCACAAAACCATTTAAAATGATCTAGTAAAGACAAAAAGTGATTAAAAAAATGAAATATTAAAATATTAACTTAGCCTTATGTACATTTTAACACACACAAAAAAGTGAAGTTAATAAAAAAATACAGGTTGATATGCATTGTTTCAACTACTAGTTTATTAAAATTATATGTGCACAGTCAAATCACTAGCAAATTCTTTTACAGTGAGATCACACCCACACACATTTTTTTTTTTTGTCTTTATATTTTCCCCTCCTCCGTATTCGAAGGTTCTGTAACAGTTACAGCACGATAAACCTAAGCTATAGTAAGTGCACCATAGTGGCATACATTTAGATCACTGTTGTGTCACAATTACAAGTATTTAATAGGCTAAATAAGAGGAGAAAACAAAACATGGCTAGATTAGTGGAGCTAAATCAGCGTTATGGTCATCACAGACCGAGACTCCCCCCTCATTAGAGACACTGCGGCACTTAGACGCCAGTAAAGTAGGTATGCCATAACCATGTCTCCCAACTTTCTTCTAATTGAGATATCAATAATTAACAGAGTAATATACTATCTGAATAAATCATGTGAAATGCCGCCCCAAAACTATTGCAAGAAAGTCTTACAAATATGTATTCCTCTTACTGGAAGACCGAACACGGTACACAGTCCAAAATTAACTGTTTCTTTTTTAAACTTTTACTTTTGTTTTCAACTGATGTGTTTTTAAAGGTTTAGCAATCATCAAAAGGTTTTGGGGAGTGAACAGATTGTTTTTTACCCAAACTGTGAGTATTTTACATCTTTTTCCAGATAACGCTTTACTCAGCATTGCAATCAGTCTTAAGAGCAATCTCACTGTACTCAGATCTCTCCAAAAGAGTGGTTTCTTTTTTTTCCTTCTCAAGTGGGACATTGTAAAAAACAGTGATACAAATTACTTCCTACTTGATACTGTCGACTATATACTGTGGTAAAACTAGTTTTTTGTTATTGTTAAAATGACAAAATACATTGTTGATTGTATTTGTAAATAATAATAATAATTTAATGTTATTAAAGTTTTATAATTCCATTGTATGATATTAATTATATTATTTTAATAATAAATCTTTTTTTCTGAGAGTATTAATATGTTCCTGACATTTTAGCACACTTACAAATATAATGTCATTGATGATGGCAAATTGCAATGCATTGTAATTGCTCTTCCTTCATTGTTATTTTATTGCTTTTCCAGTAAATGTAACTAATAAAATTATTTATCATATACTAATAAATATTATATATTTAGCATCACAACCACACCCCCTACATGCATCTAATTTCCTCAAACTTCATATTTCTAAATAAATTTGTGGTAGGAGGCCGTCTTAATAAGTGGCTAAAAGCAGTGCTTGAGTATAGAATTAGGATAGATTAATTTGAATCAGTCCATTGATTTGCCTCCTCACGACTGTTGCAAAGTTAGAACTTTAACTTTTAAATATAAAGAAATTATATTTGAACAGATTTGTTGTTCTTCATTATAATGCTTGAATATAAATTTAAACCTTCTACATAAGAAACATTACAGTTGTTACTGTACAGTTATAAAAGTGTATGCAAAATAAAAAAAACTTTAACTATATCTTGCACTAGATCTAGTGTGGATTATTATTATTATTATTATTATATTTTAGCTAGACAGCAGATGTGGAATTATGACTATTGTTATTGTTTAATGAACTGTGGTTACACTTTTTTTTCAACCTCAAAGTATATTTTGATATTTACATTATTCTTACTTTTTTGGTACTGATACATTTAATTTGAAGGAGATGAGAGTTTTTAAACAAGCTTATTTGCACTTTGCAATAATTTAACAAGTCCCAAAGTTTCTTTTAACCCTCTCTAGAAAGCTTTAAGTTCCCAATGATGTCCCCTTTCATGGTTTTCGTCTCCTTCTTGCCGATGTCATCCCTTCATAGCTTGTTTCAAATGTCAAGTGCTTTGTCTCCTGCTGCCTTGATGACAGCAGCAATTAGTCTATTCATGCTTCATTAAGACTCCATTTTTAATCAGAATTAAAAGTGTGAGGGGAGAAAACACACACACACACACACACACACATGTGCGCACACATATTTTGCACACATACTCTGCAAACACACACATGTTAAAAGCATACCCCATGCTGTTCCTTAACCTCTCTGTGCCCAAACCTATCGAGTTAGGCAGCTATTTGTAAGGTTTAATGTGTCCAATAATGTGGCCGTTTCATTTTTTTTCTTTCCTTTTTTTAATAATTAATATAGTTAATCGCTATGAGATTCACTTCTCAATGATGATTCAAAAGCAAGTCATTGTGGAGGGGTGTGATTTTATTGTTGGGCAGGTTTCTCTGCCGTTGTGAGGGAGGGAGAAAACGGAGGGGGAGAGAGAGATTGAAGAGGAGGAGAAGGAGAACATGAATAGCACTCGACCGTGGCTTTGACCTTGTTAAAAGGGAACAAGGATTTCTGGGTGCACTCCATCGTAGCAACACACTCACCAAAGAGATGCGAATGGAAAGGCTATCTGGCTTTGTCACTTTTCATTAACCTCATGCCCTTCCCTCTACTGGAGGTAGACACGCACGTTTCTCCTCTTCTCCCTCTATCCTTTATTTTCTTCTGTTTTTCTTTCTGTCCTTCTGTTACCTGCACACCAAACCCTCATCCGCAGGGTCACGCTGTTTTGTTGGGAATTATTTAAAGTAGCTCATGCTCTTTAGCGTGACATGTCTAAAGAAATCTTCACGCAGAATATATGATAGTACAAGCTTCTGAAAGTGAACTTTATCTATCAGTGTTTGGAAAATTCCATGATGTAATTTCTTAGCTCATAACAAATACAGATGATTAATAAAACTTGATCATATATACTGTATTGTGGTAAAAGAAAGAAAGAAAGAAAGAAGGAAGATTATTTACCTTTTAAAATCTATGCCTATAAAATATAGTTTCAAAATTACAAAATAAGAATTAGATTAAAAAGTATTCATTTTTATTTTGAACTTCTATCATTTATTTAATTATACTTCTATAAAATATTTTTCTAAAGATTATGAAAATTACTGGCTCATTAATTTAAAATATCAAGCACTTAATTTGCTACTCTTATTTATTTTATTTTATTTTATTTTATTTTATTTTATTTTATTTTATTTTATTTTATTTTATTTTATTTTATTTTATTTTATTTTATTTTATTTTATTTTATTTTTCATTAAAGTTCTCATCACTCGCAACACCTTAAAGTTTTACACAGCCACTGAACCCTGCCGGTGTTTAAAGAAAGAGAATAATGAGGAATGACTTGCTGTGCTATGATTGGGAATGTCATTTGCTGCTTGAATGGAAATCACATACCATCAGGGAGGCTCTATCAAACGGCTTAAATTTTTTAAAATGAAAATGTTTTAGGAGATTATTCTGGCATTCCCTTTTAAAAAAGGCATGACGAGGTTGATAAATTAAAAAAGAAAAAAGGATTTGGACAGCAGTTGACTGTCGTTTTATTTAGATTATTCTTCTGATGATGATGCTTGTGATTTAGTCTGTATTTTTCTATATTAAATACACTTGTGTAATGCTGTGAACAGCATTTTATAAATGTATTCTCAACTTATTTTTCTTTAATGGCTCTATAACAGCCCTACGTCTACAGTGTAGCAATCTATAACAGCCCTATCCTTTGTTCTACGGAAATTTTATGTAGTCGTATCCTTTTGTCGTTTAGACAGTTCTTTCTGTCTTTCTTTGTAATTGTGCTGTGTGTGATGTTAAAATTTGTTAAATAATATTTTAGGTAATATGAAGTGTAGTCTGTCAACTCAACACATTCATTTAATATTATTTTGGTAATTAATAGAATAATAATAATAAATAAATATTTACCATCAAAGCAATTCTTTAAATACTACCTAAATGAAAATGCATGCTTTTGCGAATTAATTTAACAGTTGGTTAGTTAGTTAGTTAGTTCCGCTACCTAAAGTTTGACTGATGTTAATTTGACATAGTGTCTAAAAACACGGTTTTGAGACAAAAGACATCAAGCTGGCTCAAGGACAAGCAATTAAAAAGATAACAAAACGAATGCGAGAACACATTCTGTGTCAATGGCCCCTAGGTGAACAATATGTAAGGGATAATGCACAATCATCTGGTCATTATCGCAAAATAAACCCCAGTGGGGTGATTAAATGCAAAGCCAATCGCAACTAAATTGTCCAGAGAGCTCTGTAATAAACAGGCAATTTACTGTGTTGGTTAGTAAAGCCAAATTTTGTATATCTATGCAATGCTTCAGACATTTGTATAAATAAATAAATTGGTTATTTGTGATTAATTTGACTAACCCTGCTGGAAAAAAAAGAGTTAATTGTACCCTTTATTTGGGGAAGGGTAGATTTGTGCATGTCTTGTGTGCATCTGCGGTCGGAGCATCTGTCTGTGTCACCAGTATGTGACCCTGCGTTACAGACATTTCTCGAGAGTGAGCTTTCGCTCTTAATGAAATTTGAATGAAATTTCATGTAAATGACTGCGCTAATGATGTTTGCACAGGCGCTATGCATCCCTTCTGCAATTTCATCTCTCCAGACAGACATTGATGCAGCCCACTCTCCCCCTTTAATGATAGAGCACAGAGCAAATATAATCACACATGCCCCAACACCCCGCAAACATATGAGCACTGCTGACAAACTTTATATGGCCTGGAACCTTTCCGGTGACTGAGGTTGTTGGTGGGGTAACGTGATATATTTTTTCTAATTTACTGGCTCCTGTTTCTTCTTATTTAGGCTGCATCAAATCACACACTCTCCTGGCGAGAGGCAAAGGTTTGCCGTGAGTTGTTGTGGCATCCTGCTGCTTTTATGATAAAAAAGACATCGTTTGGAATGAGCTTCCCCCCACAGCGCGTTGAACAGGGTGTTTAGACTGGCACTGGGCCGCCTGTGTTTTCTAGCCACATGTTTTGACGGACTGCGTACGAAGGAAGGGATCGGGATGGGATCCCATTCCCATCCCCAGCTGAAATTAAGCTGCAGAAAGAGTGTGAAAAACAGCTAAAATATCCCTGAACAAACACGATCACAGTAAAACCAATTGACAGGTAGTGAACAATGTGAGCAGATGAAAGGAATACTTCAAAGCTTTATCTTTTATTGCTCGTAAAAACTTTGATTTTTCATTTGCTTTTATTGCATCATAGGGTTGGCTGTTAACCCATGTCATGAGCTTTTTTTTTTTTTTTACTTTCATTTCACAGAACATACACATTCTCAAAAATTAAAGTGCACAATCAGATGTTGCTAATAACATTCGCATTGTCCAAGCTTGACTAATGGTTCCATTTTTGGACATGAGCTCGTCTGCCTCTCTCCCTTTGTCTCTTCTGCTCATTAGAGCTTCATTATGTCATTAGGGGCTTTGGAAATGGGTTTGAAAACAGAGCACACGAGTAAGAGGAGTCTTTATAAAAATAATCAAACTGGTAATAACAATGAGGCCAATTTGATCTCCCCATTATCCCATTTTCAGGCATGTGGATGAATAATGAAAGAGAGATGAAGGATGTTCTCCGTGAAGGGAGGCCCTGGACCATGTCCAATTGTCAAGCAGAAGCCATATGTGAAATAAAAAGTCTTTCTCAAACAGACCCTGATGAAGATGCATTTGAGGAACGTGCCCTCTCTCATACATGCATGCACACTACTCAAAACATCCTTCCATTTTTGCTTTAAAGGGGTCATCGGATGCCCATTTTCCACAAGATATCATGATTCTTTAGGGTCTTAATGAAAAGTCTATAACATACTTTGGTTAAAATTTCTCAATGGTAGTGTAAAAAACACCTTCTTTACCCTGTCAAAATCCAGCTCTATTTTCAGCGAGCTGTTTTTTAGTCCATGTTACTTTAAATGCTAATGAGCTCCGCTTCCCCTGCCCCTCTCTTCCGTGGAGTGACAACTAGACTGTTAACTTCAAACTGGCTAACTAGCACATTATTAGGAAAGGCGATTTGCAAAGATTCATAAAAACCCTTATACTCACTTCTTCAGCTCACCCAGGGCGGGTCTAAGGTAAGATGAGCTTTTCAATCAACTAGCGTGGGGAGCGGCCTGTGCAAAACTGCGTAATTCTGAAAGGAATCTCAGAACAGCCTGATTTAAGAAAGGGGATTTTAAAATAGGGATTTAAAAAAAAAAAACACTCAGTGGATTTTTATCATTATAGGATGGATGTTTACACACACTTCCAACACACATTTATGTTCAAATTGTAAAGTGAATTTTTAAAGTAGACAAATTGAAATTTACCAGTCATATTCTTAATTTTCTTCACAATGCAGCTACTTCTTTCTTAGCTCTGATCCTTATCAGCTTGCACAAGGGAAGTGCACGTACAAGCATCAGATTTAATAATGTTTTCTTTTTGGTTCAGCACAGTGTCAGCAGGTCAGATCACGGTGTGTAAAATAAATGCTGTTCCTGGTATATTTCCATTTGGCAGACGCGGTGATCCTCGGTGCACCAATGCTATTGAAAAGCAAAATGTTTTGTATTTCTTATCCTCATTTTTCCCCTTTCGCTCTATTAGCATGCCCATTCTCTCTCTCCCCCTCTCTATCACTCCACCCACTTCCCCTTCTAGTTTACCTCTGCTCACCTCTCCCTACCTGTGGGTGGGTTTGCATTTGCCTTGATTCAAAGCAAAGCCCCTACTGTGCCCTTGAAGTGGAAGGCTGAGATTATATTCAGGAAGAAAATCCATAAAGTTCTCTCCTCTCTCTGCACTCCCTCTCTCTCATTTTCAAAGGAAAATACCTTTACAGTTTGTCCCTATGTCCTTAACTGAAATCCTGCAAACACAGCACACGTGAAGAACACTTGGTTTGTACAGTTTGACAGCTTTTAATAAATATTTTATTTTTTTCTTCCAGACAATTTACATTATCAACCAGTGATATATTATTTGTGGAACATGGTCTGGTTAGCATGATATCCTTTGTAAATGTCGCTGTTTGTACATAAAGTGTGGTTCTAGCATTTTGTTTTATTGAGTTTTCTCTTCAAAGATATACAAGAATACAAAAAACATAGCAAATATACAAAGCTAAAACCCACCCAAAACCCATGCAGCTTCGAAAATAAATAAAACACAAACACAGTACCTAGTTGCCAACATAACATAAAATAAGGGATTAAATAAATAAAAAGACAATACAGGTTTACAAAGAAGATAAAGTTTACACAGTATCAAAAGCAGCATGTCATATATCCACAGTCTTTGGTTCTAGCATTTTTAAATGATATATGTATAATATCAACTGTTACTATAGGCAATGATATATAAGGCAATGTTATAATCTGTTTCAATAAATGACAAAATATTATAAACCAGTATAATATATAATACTGCTTAATACTGTAATAATAGGGTTTACTAGTAGAAATGTAGTGAAGCAACTACTTTACATTACATGCAATTTATGGGACGTAAAATCCGTGACCAAATCTAATGCCTTTCTCTTCTCTCTTTCTTGATCTCTCTCACCCTTATGAACATGTACCAAGCTGCTCAGTCATTTAGAAACAAACTTTCAGTCTCTTTCTTAACTCGCTTTCATCCCCTTCCCATCCTTTCAGCCAATTGGTTGAGGAGCAGAAAAATGGCCTTGTTAATCATGAATATGGAACACACATTTTTCCCTCCCCTTCATACACGTTTGTTCTCTCCAGGTAGTCCGGCGTGGCTTGATTAACTTAGACTTACGTCAGGCACTCACCGTGAAGACCATGCCACTGTACTGCGGAATACCGCTCGCGATAAGTGCCTGCTGTTTGACGTCCCGTCAGGAAATGACACACAGCGAGTGCTGCACATATTATGCCCCCCCTGTGACTGCACTATAGGACTGGCAGTGCTCTGGAGTGGTTGTGATGTGTCTGATATCTGGCGTCAGTACTGATCTGTCCTCTTCCCTTTGTGACATTGCCTCACTCCTTCCCCTCTTGGGCCCTGTTAAACATTTCAGCATCAGCTGAATACAGTTGTTATGCCCACTGAGTCGAACCTTAATTGGGAACTAGAAGTTCAGAGAGCAATGAATGTACCATTAAGGTCATTAAGGTTATTTTTAGTCCTGGGTGCCTCATCTGTACACTTATATTAAACTTTACAGCAGGGGTCTCTAAACTACAGCAGAGATAATTTGTACTCTTCAAGTGTTAAATGTTTATGCTTAAATCCTGCCTATGGTTCAGTTAAATTTTATTCTATCTTAAGAATTTATATATATATATATATATATATATATATATATTATATTATATAAGTTTATAAGTTTATATATTTATATATATAAATATATATATATATATATATATATTTTTTTTTTTTTTTTTTTTTTTTTTTTTTTACTCCAGTGAGGATGCATTAAATTGATTAAAATATTATATTCATCAAAGAATCAATCAATCACATTGTCCACAAAAATATTTGATAGCCCAACTTTTTTCCATTATTGACAAGAAATTAGGGTTAAGGCCATTGCATACGGAGTCCGAATTTTTCGTCCGAAATTTTCACACGTTGAAAAATAAATACGACCTCACGTTTTGTCAATCACGTTTGCACACTGCCTCCGAAATTTTCGTCCGTCAAAAAAAAATTCAGATCGGGTTCGATTTTTTGCGTTTTTCGCATCCGTATAAAGCATTTTGAGAAGCTTTGAGAAGGTGTTTTGACAATTCAGAGCCACCGTACAAGCGAAAGCCAAAATCCAAAATAATGTCAGACAAATTAATACACTTCGTCTTGCAGCACCACAGAGCACTTTATGACAAACAAATTGCGGAATACAAAGATACAGAATATAAAGAGCTGCTGTAGCCTATTTTTTATGCCTGGCACGCACCTTTCAGATGCCGCAGTTCGGTGTGTGTGTGTGTGTGTGTGTCTGTTGATGTATCCATGCCTCAGACAGTCTCTGTTCAGGATAAATTGGTTCACGGAAATTGGTGGTCTTCTTTTTAATATGTGGATTCAGTATCGCTAGCAAAGTATCAAACTGAGGCACTGACATCCTGAAATAAACTTTGAATCTCTCGGGATAATCCCGCAGCTCTTTGATAAGGAGGTGGAACTCTCCTTCCTCTCTGCACAATCTAAGGATTGGATGGACCCAATATTTCCTTTTTGTTTTTCTTTTTTTAAAAAGAGAGAGGACAACAAAATCATCCTCACTGCTTGAAGACATTTTGTATAGTTTTGCGAATTTTTTCGCAACGGATTAATTAAAACGCATCGGACTCAGTGTGCAAGGTCTCTGTGCGTGACAAATTTTTAAGATTGCGAATGCGAAAAACGCATGCGAAAATTTCGGACTCAGTGTGCAGAGACCTTAACTCTTTATTTCAGGGTCTCTTAACTAGTTGCTTATTAGCATGCATATTACTAGAATATTAGCCATTTATTAGTAGTAATTAAGCACATATTAATGCCTTATTCTACATGACCTTATTCTACATCCCTAATCCTACCCAATATCTAAACTTAACAACTACCTTACTAACTATTAATAAGCAGCAAATTAGGAATTTATTGAGGGAAAATTTGTAGTTAATAGTGAATAAGAGTTCACTATTCTAAAGTGTTACCGAAATGAGCAGCAAGTCAGCCTAGAATGATTTCTGAAGGATCACGTGACACATGGCTGCTAAAAATTAGGCTTAGCCGTCACTGGAATAAATTACATTTTAAAATAGAATATATTGTAAGAAATTGTACTATTATTTTACAATATCACTGTTTTACTGTATTTTGATCAATGCAGCTGTCAGACTTTTATCCCCGTGTCTTGTGTTTCCACGCGTTCCCAGTGTTTCCATGTCCTTATTTGGTTTTTCCTGTTCCTGTCCCCATTCAGTTCATTTAGTCCCAGCCATGTCTTATCTGTTTCCAGGTGTGTCTCGTTTTCCCTTCGTTAGTTCTGTCTATTTATAATGTGTTTTGCCCCTTGATTCCTGTCCGCTGTTATACGTCATGTGCTCAGTGTGTGACTCCTGTCTACTCCGTGTTGGATGAATAAAGATTGTTCTAGTGAATTCTCCTGTGTCTCCATGTTCCTTGCCCCTTGTTCCTCGCTCCTCACAGTGCTAGTCGTGACAGCAGCCTTGGTAAGCATAATAGATTTTATTTTTTTTTTTTTTAAAGCGTTAATCTTAAAACCTCAAACTTACACTAGAAAATAGTAGTGTGTATACATTACATGCAATATAAATTTTACATTTTTTAAGCACCTGCTTATTACAGACCTGAAGCACAAATGTATGTGAGCAGCTATAGTCTATAGGTGACAGCAACAAACAAGCTGCCTATACCTGCTTGCATCCATCAAAAAAGTTTTATTACATGTATACACTGGGAACTTTTTGATCGATTCCATTTATAATCAACTGAGCTGTCAACACTGGAAGCGCCTGTTGCGCCAATGCTTTTCGTACTTAACTTGTATGTATTTATTTATTTATTAATTCATTCTTTCACTGAAATGAGTGGAGGGAACCATGATTTGGAACATCCATTTTGTCGTAAACAGGATGGAGCTCCATTTTCAGTAGACAAACTCTCTGCTAGCGATCAGTAAATGGCAGTGGGAATTCGTTCATTGAAAATTCACAGCAAATGAATTGGCTGAAGACCACACGAGGCACAAGCGGCTCTGAATTAGACTGATTGAACACTTCACTAAGTGAGATGACTACTTCAAAGATCAATTTACACATCTCACTGTGTATTGATCAAACTATTTGCAAGCCCGGCATTCTCACAGTGAGCATTTCAATTAACTATACCCGAATGTAGGAGTCGGATCAGTTACATTTGCTTGCCTGAGTGGAAGGCAAAACATAGAATTTAGGTTGTTTTGCTAGACAGTTTGGGAAAGTCCTGCCTCAGTGTAGAATTCATTTAATTTATTAGCTAGATCAACATTCAGTGACACCGAATTGTGAGCAGCACACAGAGGGAATCAATTGTGAATATAATGATTTTAATAAATGAAACCACAGCTAACATACAACTAGACTAAGCAAAACACATATATACAGAATGAAGGAAAGTAAGGCGAGAGAGAGAGAAAAGAACAAAGAATGACAGTATTTAGCATCAATTAACCACAACTTAGAGAGAATCATCAGAGAATCAAAAATCACCTTAACAAAGGGGCCCAAACTTAGACACGCATCTAACTAGTTGGAAACGGTTACTTGCATTGGCTTTGTTGCTGAACAAGAGTCCAGATGCGGTAGAGGTCCTTGATGAGTTTAGTAGTAGTGAGCTGGAGGCTTTCCTCGGGTTCAAAAAACTACCGGAAGGTCCGATTCAAGGGTGATGAGTCTTGGAGAGTGTGTCTCAAAGGGATTGAGCCATGACTGGTTTTGGTTAGAGACTTTTAAAGGAATCTCCGGGTATTAAGACATATATAGCATAAATTATGTCTCTTATTTAAATATGTAATTGAAAACCTATGAAAATGTATGTTATTTTAAAAAATCGACATCGTTTTTTGACTATGGCGGGCGCCATTATTTTATGTGCACGGTACATTCTGCTTCAATGACGTCAAATGGTTGCACTCGGCGAGCTACTGGAGCTTATTTCTATAGTCTTTGGCTTTTTACAGCAACAACTCAGAATATACAGCTCAGAAAATAAAATACGATACGATACAACATTGTGTGGCTTTTGGTTGTCATTCATCCAAGGGCAACAAGAGAAGCAATGTAAGACTGCTTTCCTAGCGATAATAGGAGGAGAAAAGCATGGGAAGATGCCTGTGCATGAATAAAATTTCCTAAAGACCCGCTTCTTTTTATTTCCACTTTAGCCGGAGTCTTTTAGTAGACCACAGCTACTGAAAGAGATTATAAACTACTGAGACAAGAAACGCTAGATGCCATATCTGTTAGGATGTAAACATCCTAACATGACATCCTAATCATGACTCGTGGCCACTAGAGGAGTTCCTCAGCGTGGATTTCCCTCCATATCCGGGGCATTTAGACTCATTGTGGGGAAAAATCGATGGTACAGCATTTGGTTTAAACCTATACTTATATGCATTGCTACCTGTAAGCTCTTTCAGTTGCTGTGGTCATCATATCAGTATTTTATTTTCCGAGTTGTGTATTTAGAGATGTATTGTGGTAAAAATAGCAACAGGTAGCGCTAGTAGCTCACCGAGTGCAACCATTTTACGCCATCAGAATAATGGCGCCCCCCATAGTTCCAAATATGCATAAAACGATGTGATTTTTTTAAAATAACACAAATCTTTGATGGATTTTCTACTACTTATTTCAGCGAGAGACATCATTTACGTTATATTAAGCCATACGAGTCTTAATACCCAGGGATCCCTTTAAGGGTCTACTAGTCACACCCATCTTTGGCAGACTGACCAATGTAGAGGTGTGCATTTTGAGTGGGAGAGGTTCCTTTGTCTCACACAACACCTTATTTGCATGGTTTATGGTGGTCTGGAGGATTTGCACAATATTATGCCAAAGTGTGTTAAAAAGAGTATGGTGCAAGTTATAGTGACATACTATACACCATTAATCTTGGAATCAGAGGACAGTTATTTTGATACCTAACATCAGGGGTGTCATGCGCTCATTATTTTTGAGGGGGCACGGGGGTGGGTATTTCACCTTTACATATTGTTAGTTGATCTAGTGGGCGATGGTCAAAGTAACTAGTTAATAATGGAATCTATTAACTATGCATACAAACCTGTCTGTTTACTTAATTAACATATATGGGTGTCATGCCATAACATATTTTAATATGTCTGACTTTATATTTAATGTGAATTTAACATTGAAAGTTAATGTGAATAAAAACATTGTAAGTTAGACTACTAATCATAACACTTTCATTGTACAGACAGAGCAAAGAACATTTACATTATCAAAGATCATTTTCACTGACAGCCTAGAGTTCAAGCGCTCTCAAAAACTCCCATTTAAACCACTGAAGCTGTTTACACAGTGAAATTAATATCTCACAGATTTGTACACATATTTGCACGTTGTTGTTTCTGATGAGAGAATTCGCCAGAAAGAGGTATTCAGTCAGCGAGCGAGTGAAGAAAACCAGCATTTTAGCGATGACTCATCTGAACACCTCGGATTGGTCAATGCATTAATAAGCTCAACAGCATCGTGTGTGATTGGTTATAATGCGCAGTGTCTGTCTCTGGCTCAGCGCCAGCCAGTGAACGCAGATTTGAATTTAGTAGCTGATGATATGCACTGAACGATCTAATCACGCTGGTGCGATTGTAATAAATATAGCAAATATTAATCGGCTATTTTTTGTCTTTTGGAAGCTGCATTCAAAATCCACTTGCTCACAAAACTGAGGGGGCACGTGCCCCCTCACTTTGAATGGGCATGACGCCTCTGCCTAACATGCAAGGGTTTGGACCATGGGTAGTGGCTCCTCGTGGGGATGGGGGAAATTTTGAAGCTCAAAGAGAAAGTTGATGACTGTCCCTGCTAGCGTTGGAGAAGATAGCAGAGGTTATAATGCTCTTTGAACCAGAGGTGGACGCTAGACATGCATCTGCAATTGCATCTGCAATTTCGTTACAACAAGGGAGGAGGGATAGTTTACGATGCCTAAAACCTGATCGGACATCTTGATTGCATTCAAACGCTACATTATTAAAAGTGTCATATGGAAAATACTCATTTACATCAGTGTCTATCAAACATCAGTAAATAAGAATAAAAAGTGTAGGTTGTATATTATCACTGCAATCTCTGGAGATACTTGTAGTTCAATGAAAAACTGAGTGTTAGGTCACAATATGTTTGTCTACTATAAATGCTCCCAACAGGGGGAAAAAAGGTTTAATGTTTCCATGTGGCCACTAAAAATCCTTAACAGCCTTGTGGACTCTCCTTAAAAGTGACAAAGTGAAGTTATAGCGCAGTTTTTCATAGGTACACCAGAGACGGGTCAATAGCTATTGTTTTAGCCAGTGCATTATGAAGGAACAGCAGAAGAATGCACATAAGCCAGATCAATCAGCCAATCAGACAAAGCATTCTTCTGGAGTCACTTAACAGTGTAGCTAATGACCTAAGCATGATCATTATCCTCACGAGCGATTTCCCTTTTTCAATTCGGGGAAACATTTCGTCGTCTTGGAACATAATGACGATTCAGATAAAGATGTTAACTCTGAGTGATTTTAGTCTTGTGTAGCCAGACTTGCAGCAAAGTCTTGCCCTCAACTTATTCTGCCCAAGTCCCTCCCGCTTAGACAGGAAGAGATCATCTGACTGACACAAAAAGCAACCATTCAGGTTGGAATTATGCCACAATAAAATTACTCACATAGTGCCACAGCAGTAAAATATATTCTTAAAATAAATATTCTTTATTGGCATCTAAGGGCCTGTTAACACCTGGTCATTTCATACATTTTCGTTGATCGGATATATATCTGATTTGTTAAAACATTTCCATTTACACTTGGCCACATAAACGTGTTGTCGCAAAATGGATATAAAACTGTTCTTCAATTCCACGCTATATTTAAATTTAACGGAGTTCTCGTCAATGAAATCAAAAGATAAGCGCTGCATTGTATTATCAGCTCATTTCAAGATCAGAGACCGCAATAGGAGTGCGCATGGCATCAGCACTGGAAAGATAAGTTTGTCTTACTACTTTTAATGAAGATGATTGTGTGTTGACCATCTGCGTCTTTCAGTTTAATTCTCAGCAGTTTGCGCATCGGCTTGCTGAAAAGATGCTCAGCTACTCGTCTGCGGCAATGCGTGTTGCATTAGCGCAGTCATATCTGACTATAATGTCATATAGTGTCAGCCTTCTGTTGTATGTTCCTGCCTCTTGTTTCCATATTTGGTTTGTTTCCTGTCCTTTTTAAGTGTGATTATTAGTTCATTCTTGTCCAGCTGTGTTTGTCTTATTATCTATGATTATCATGTGTATTTAAAGTGCTGTCTGTTTAGTTAGTGTTGTCTGGTCTACTCGTTACTCCCGGTGTTCCTGTGTGTCTGCCCTGCCTTGTCTTGCCCTGCCAAAGTTTATTAAAGACTGTTTAATTTGAGTTTAATCCTCGCCTGCGTATTCCTCTGTACTCCCTGCTGTGTGAACCATGACATATAGCTTATAACATGCTCTCACACTTTATTATTTTAATTTTGGGAGGAGTAAAATTTGCATATGTGGTTTCAACAACCAGATGCATTTAGGCTGCGTTTACACTGCAAGTCTTAATGCACAAATCAACTTCGGGCAACTTCGCTCCTGGAGGGCCACTGTCCTGCAGAGTTTAGCTCCAACCCTAATCAAACACACCTGAACCAGCTAATCAAGATCTTCAAGATCACTAGAAAGCTACAAGCAGGTGTGTTTGATTAGGGTTGGAGCTAAACTCTGCAGGACAGTGGCCCTCCAGGACCGAAGTTCCCCATCCCTGTTCTATATATATTAGTGTAGTAAATGTGTATAGATCTGAGTTTTTGTCCATCCAAAAGGCAGAACAAACAAATTTTACAGTTCAGCGCATGGATATCTAGTTTGTTGTTAGTTGTGAAAGTGTGGATCTTGTGCAACATGCATCAGATTGTCAGTGAACAGATTGTGATTTAATCTGTAACACTGTAACATGGCTCACAAGTCACTGTCCACTTCTTTTAGTCAAAGCTGTGGTTGTAACACTTTTTTGTCTTTTGTTTGCCATCCACATGAGAGAATCGATGCTAAGGGTGAGTTTTCGAGGTGTAGGGATAATAGCCTTCTGACAGGCATGAGAGAAGGCAAAAGAAAGTCTCATAAAGCGGAGTCGGGCCTCTGCTTTCCTGTTCCTGGCATGTTCCACAAGCCGAGTAATGAGGTCAAGCAGCTAGGTGCTATTACCGCAGAGCACAGGAGCTGACGGCTAGAAACTGATGCGCTATAGACATTCATGTTTTAATATCTCACATGGCTTCCTCCTTCACTCATTATCAGATTGACAGTTTTTATGCTTCAGGCAGGCAGCCCGGCTCTCACAGTTCTGTAATATATGCAGGCATTCCCTTCTGACCTTGAAAGATAGCTCAGCTACATTTTCTTGATTCCTTTCAATGACAGATTCTGCTCTATAATCAGAGTAGATGTATTTCACTGGCTTGATTAGTTTGTTGAACCTCTCATACTACCGATGTAATGAGCACTTTTTTGGTAGTGATTGGCATAATAGTGTTGTTGTGCATACACTCCAAAAAGTGATAAGTTGACGTAACTTAAAAAAATTGAGGAAACCCCTTGCCTTAAAATTATCAAGTAAATAATAATTAAAAAAATTAAGTTAAGGGAATTGTCAGGTTCACTTAACTTATTTTTTTTTTATTATTTACTTGATCATTTTAAGGCAACGGGTTTCCTCAATTATTTTAAGTCAATCTGTATACTACAGATACATTTACATATTTATGTACTTAATAAAAATACTCTGCAATTGTAATGTTTAGTATACTAACCTGGTATACTTAAAGTCTACTAAATTGGAATTACTCATTTTGTACTTAATGCACTTTAATTGTGCAAAAGTAGTGCTGATTGTGCTAGTGTGGAACTATTGCAAGCATACTTCAGGTACACTTTTAATACCTTGCATTAAAAGACCGATATTATATTTTTGTATCAGTAAGTCTTGCGGGATATATCAGTAAATACAGTATGTTAATAGATTTGAACTATACTTAGTAGGAAATAAATGTATTTTAATATATTGCTTTTTTGCTAGGGTGTCTGTATTATCACAACACACTTATGTTAAAAGCATATGCCAACATTAATATAATTACCCTTTCAAATTATTATAAATGATCCAGAGCACTAAATGATTCTATTAAACCCTGTCATAAACTGTCCGCTAATAAAGCAATCTACCTATGGTTCATATATTCATTTATTGAGTTATTCGCCCGTTTCCCTGTGATTAAATGAAACCCGCGCCACTAGAGCACACAAAAAGGTTTTTTTTTTTTTTTTTTTAGCAGCTTAACTGACCTTGTTTGAGCACGTAATTGTGTTATTCTTGTGTGAAGAATTTAATAGAATCAAAAGATGTTCTGTTGAAAAAAACAAGTGAAAGGAATGACAGAATTCTCACATCATGAACAAGAGAAGCTAATACCTGAATATGCATTTTTTTCGTGCCTTATGCAAGATAAAAAGCCCAGGTAAATATTGCTTTGAAGGCTTGTACAATCTGTCTGCCCTATCACAGGCAATAGCTCTTGCCTATCATCATCATCATCAGTCTTGTTAATTATAATCATTTTGCTTGTGTCAAAGGTATCCAGCCCCAGAACTGTTTGCCCTGTTCCACACAAAAACGTAATTGTAGTTTCTCCCTCTCTTCCTAGTCTCTTCACCGTTATGAAATGTGAAATATGATGTTCTGTCAGAAAAAAAAGCATTGTTTTCTTTAGGGTTTATGATAGCCGGGAGGCTGTGTTCAGACAAAAACTCGCTCAGGGCTTTTTGACTAACTTGATGGAATAGATGGTCTGTCCGACTGCTTGCCCACATCAATAGGTATTCTGATGCTCAAGGTCCTGTAAATGCTTTAGCACAAAAGCCATTAAAATCCTACTTCTGCTGTGGGAGAAAGTATTTTCTCTTGTACTCAGGGCCCTCATCGCTTTCCCAAGCCCATTTTTTTTTTCTGTGCACGCGTGTTTTTTCGTCACATTGAGTTGCTTTTACACTGCAACATTAATGACAGTGAACTACATTTGAACTCCATGTTCTACTCTGACATTTTTCCCAAGTCCTGCAACCCAGACTGTTTGCATAATGCCTTCAGAGTGTCATATTTCAAATAGACAGAGTGTCTATCATTAAATAATTCATCTGTGTGCAGATGTCTTGACATGGCAATTAATATTTATTGAATTAAAAACCCTGCAAGAGCAGCCGTCTGAGCCACCCCCCCCCAAGCACCTTTTTCTGGAAAGAAAAGCAGAGGCGAAGAAATATATTGTGAAGTGTAATGATTTGTTTTATCTGTCATGCTTCATTTTTCTTCTCAGAGCACACATTCTATGTTTTAACATCACTATGATGTTTGTTATGTTATGTTATGTTTGATCAAGATTACAGCTGTTTTTTATTTAGATTTACACCTTACATTTGAGAGCAATTTCACCTCACATGGTCGTCTGGTTTCAATTAACGACTTCTAGAAGGTCCTGGGAGGGGCTAATAGCTCAATTACAAAAGAAAAAAAAAATATGAAATCACATATTACTTCAAATCATCCCCTGCTGTGTTTTCATAACCTAAGTTGAAAGCAGTCACATTATGCTCCGTGTCTTAATGCTTAAATGTCCCTTTTTAGAGGACAACTGTAAAATGTAACTGGTTTTGACATAAGTTACAGTTACAAAATTGTGCTATTTTTATATACAGGCAATATTAATATGGCATAGTAATAGTAATTTATTTTAATAATGGTTAATAGTAATAATAATAATAACAATAAATGGAAATATATTTACAATTGCATGCATAAGGAAAGGTAACAGTAAAAAAGTAAACGTGTCTTGCATATATACTTTTCACAAAATAATGGCCAATTGTAATAATGTCTTACTAGATGAGCAAATGAGTGCAGATATGTATACTTCAGATAAAAAAAATACTTCAGAATGACCATGACACTCTTGTGAATAATTCACACGAGTGCCATGGTCATTCTGAAGTATTTTTTGATGGACTGTGATGTACCCTAGACCAGAGAGCAGCACCATGACCCCAAGATGCACTCTCTACTATTGGACTTTGTTTGATCTATTAATGCAAGGTGTAATAATTAAGATAGTATCAAGATAGGATTTGAGTGAAATATCTGACTTGATATTGCTGATTATTTCTTACTTTATTCTTACAACTTCTTACATTATTTCTTAATCTCCTGCCATTTTCTAAGTAAAGTTGCTACTAGTGGTTGTCATTGCAACAATTACAGTGATTCATTGTAGTGGTAATATATGTAATATTCCTTATTCATGCTTGCATTATAATTATAATGATGACAAGGAAGAGAACAAAATCAATTGTTTTAAATGCATTACACAGGATTAACAAAGCATCCTGACCACAATGAACTGCACTTTTGAATTTCAAAATCATGTCATAATTACTAAACTTTAAACAAAGAAAACAATAATACCAATAATTGGATAATTCATTGCAATATGTGAATGCACAAATATCATACAAAGTAACCACACCCTCACCTATTAGTTTGTCCATTCAGCACTTTAATTCTAATTGGCCCTTTAAGGGAGAACCAAGTTCATAAGGTCATAAGCTATTTTTATAGCAAAGTGCTTTGGAAGAAGCTTTTTTTTCCTTTTCCCTCCTGTCTAATATGACAGAGCGTCTTCCGCATCATTACATCCCCCAGACAGTCATCAGCGCAGGGAGTAAGAGTTGGCTGTGGGGAAATTAGATTGCGAAGCTCCCTCTCCTCCCGCATCCCGGGCCTTTTTTGGGCTAAATACCTGATTATCCCACATTTAGGGGTGTGGGGAAAAAGAGAAAAAAAACAGCAGCTGGATTGTAATCAATCCTTTAAAAAAGTGCAGCTTGCACGGCACTTCTCTCCAGCAGGATAAATGTGACACAGAGGCCTCCGATTCCGCTCCCCTGATGAATCGCTCCCCGCTTAATGATTACGGGAATTGTCATCGACTGATCATCAGTCTCCATTTATTTCAAATCAACGTCAGGAGTTTGTAGGGCCCCAAACGAGTGTGTGTGTGTGTGTGTGTGAGAGTATGTTTTCTCTAGATTGCCTCTTCTCATCTGCTCTGCTCCATAAGGAGCATCAGAGCGGGGTCATGTATCATACTAGTATGTGTGTGTGTGCGCTTGTGGTGGGATGGTAGAGTGCAGACCCCACTAGTGTCATTTGCCCCCTGAGTGGTGCTGTTTTAGGAGCCCCACTGAACATCTCATCTCCGCCTTCTCAACAGTAATAGTTCTTTTGACACAGGCTCCAATATTCTCTGAACTATTTTACAAACACAAGTATTGCATACTGTACTTTTTTTATCTGTGGATTTGTATGCTTTAGCTGTAAAGATTAAATGACAGCCAGTCTTTAGCATTCTGTCTTTTTCTTAAACTGTAAGTTTAAAGGATGATTTATATTATTTTCATTACAATTTCCATTTTAAAAATATACATAATGTACATACAGTATGTACATTTTGTATGTTTGAATAGACACTGGAAAAAAAAAAAACATTGACAGCATCTAAAATGCTTTCATGACATGTTTACCTATTATATTATACTATATTATATTATGTATTTAGCATACATTTTTATCCAAAGTGACTTACAGTAGAGGAGCACTAGCAGTTCATCACAGAGCCAACAATATTTGCAGTGTACGATGCTACATTTTTTAGAAAGGTAGATTTGGAAACAAGCTGAGAGCAGATAAGAGAAAAGGAAGAAAATAAATTTCATTCATTTATTTATATTTATAAGTCCATTGGTTTAAGGTTTATTATATTATATTATATTATATTATATTATATTATATTATATTATATTATATTATATTATATTATATTATATTATATTATGCAACTTTGGGAACAATCTTTACAATTCCTCTGACAAATGATGAAAACGTTTTATCTATAAAAGACCTAATTCATTTTCTAACTGAATTTGAACATATCTAACAAATATAAAAGTGTTTACATTTTAGATGCTCAGTATGTTTTTATTTTTAAATATCTATGCGAATACACAAAAATGTGGATGTACTAAAGCCCACTATACAAATATCTACAGATACTAATGAGTATGACAAATATGATTTATATGATTTTAGCTGTAAGTATTAGATGACAGCCAGTCAGTGGTTGATAAACTCCTTCCTTATTCTTCCTGATTCTCATTGACACACATACACAGACTAATAGTTAATCACCTGGTATCAATGGCTGTGACACTCTCCTGTCTGCTGTTTGCTTTCTTCTCTTAAAGCAAGGCTGTGTTTAATACCCAGTGCTCGATCCACAGAGCTGACATTAAGCAGACTCCAGTCTGTGTTCCAGGGTTAAGATAGATTAAAGTAAAGCAAAGAGCCCCTTCTACACAGCTTTGTGTTCCAGATTTTCTCCATTAGTCTGCAGGCCTTTCACCTCAAGGCCTCATGTGAGAGCTGCATCACCTGAATATTTGATCTTCAGGCCAAAAATCCCTCATGCAAGGAATTAAGCAATGTGTTTTAACTTCTGCAATATAGATGGGTACTCATGCGAAGTGTTGAAAGTCAATCCTTTAAGGCCCTCTCATGCCAAATTCAAATACCTGTCTATTCTGTAACAATTCTGAGTATTCTGAAACACATGATTGAAATCAGACCAGTAACATTCACTGCTGCAATGGAAAAAAATATATATATTTTAAAAAGTTAATAAAAAAAAAAAGTGAAGGAAAAAAGTTATTAAAAGTTACATATGTTCAATGCTGTTGATAATTTTACTATATTTGCCATTATAGTGTAACTGCTTCATTGATGACTAAGTGCGTATTAATAACTAAATTGTTTATCAAATGAAATACATGTGATGTTTGACAAAAAATAAAGTCAATTGCAGTTTCTGTATTGTGAAATTAAATTGCTGAAGGTCATGAAATATTGAATGACTGAGTTCATAAAGTGCTGGATTATATATAAAATCAGGCATGAATAGCTGTTAGCGGTTTTCTGCAATAAAGGAATATGTTGAATTAAAATATATTAAATATGCATGATTAATGCTTGTTTGTCAAGATGTGAAGAAATAATAGATTTACATACATATTTGAAGGATGAAAAAATTATTGTATATTTTATTGTTAAATGTGTGAATTCTTCCATTTAATTACTGAATTCTTGACTTTATAAACTGTATTTCTATAATTTCTGGTTTGGGCTCAAAAATTGTGTGGCGAAAAAAACAACCACGGCTTGAGATATTTGCTGTTTAATGTTAGTTGGCAAAAATTATTCAGTGAGTTAGCACGACTGAAAATGTGTGCCTGAAGTGGCTCCGGACATGACTGAAAGTTCAAATTCATTTGGCACATTTTTATTGGCAGGGAATAAGGAAATTATAACTTTTTTTTTTTTTTTTTTTTTTTTTTGCTGGGCAAATATATTCATATAGATTCATAGGAATGCATTGCTTCTGCTCAAATTGGTATTTACTTTTAGCCTGGATATTTGCATTTGGCTTGAAAGATCTCAAGACACAACCAAAGCCTTATTGTGGTCTTAATGGTACAGTGTAGGTGTATTTTCAAGTGTACTTGTAACAAAACGCACAATATTATTTGATGGCCTTGATGCTGTTTTAGAATTCTTTTAAAAATCTTCAGTTACTCTTCTGCAACTACTGTATAAAATATCTTTTGGATTGTCATTATTCAGACCCACTCCACTCAAGCCAAATCAAACAGGCTCAACTAGGATCATATTCATACTGAGACCACTCGTGCATACAGTATGAGACATAGTAATTCATAGCTAATTCTTAGCCATGTCTCAGCAGAATTTACAAGCACTCTTTCAACAAGCTCCAAGGCGGGCTAGGTGTCAATGAAGTCTGGTTTCTGTGACGTTCTGAATTGATTCTCTCCATCCCAAGACGTGTTCTGTCCGGAGAGCGCAGAGGCACCTGAGATAGTAAGATTTACAGGTTAATGTAGTCTTTGACGCAGGCAAATTAGCGCAACAAAAATAGACCAATTAACCCCATTAATTTCTTCTTCCACAATTATCCCAAGGGCCGGAGGAAGGAGGTGAAACAATAAATCGCAATTAAGCCTAAGTCAGCTGTGTTCATTAAGCTTCATAAGGACTAAATTTGCACTCTTCATTCTGGGAGATTTGCAATAAGAAGTATGGGTCACTTAGATGCAGAAGTAGTCGGTGGATTGATTAAGATGGTCTGGAGAAGTGTGCGGATTGATTAGTGTATATTAGACTTGAGAGACTTCTAAAGTGAAGATTTGGAACAGGTTGAAATAACCTAGATTTGGTAGGTGTCTTGAATTTGTAATTTGTTTGCAAGTATTTATCTTGTTTTGAACATAAAGTCCAAGAGAACATTTTTTTTTTTTTTTTTTCAAATCTAATGTGATGTTCCAACACTGGTAGCAAAAATATGAGACTTTTTTTCTTGCTTCTCAGATTAAGAGCAGATGGAAAATAACCATTGAATAGAGTAAATAGTGTTCTCAATTTCCCCGGTGTTCATTAACGCTGAATTAATTGATTACAGACTTTGTTGTGGACAACCTTGCAGAGATTCTTCCATGGGTTCAATATCCTTTGTACGTTTAATAATTTTCTCCAGAACATACAGTAGAATCAACACTTTTTAAAGATGATAGAAAATTGCTCTTTGACAAGAGACTCTAGAGATGCATGTTGCTGTAATATTAAGGTTGCCATTTCCCAAAATGTAAGCAATCAAAATGTAAATGCAGTATAAAATTAAAATGTATTAATTGAACCAAGATCTGAATCAGTTTGTTGTTCAAAGTTTTTTGAAGATAATTTAAACAAGAAAATTATTTCTGTCCTACATTTTGTTGCCAGATTTTTTTAAAGTTAATTAATTACTTGTCCTGTTATGCTAATAATAGCAGCATTAAGAAAGAAAAGATCAGACCACTTTTGATTATCAATATTGTCAAAAGTTGCAAATGAAAATTACACAATTTAGTTTCTTCTTAATGTTATCTCTCCACTCATTGCTGAAGGAAGTACATCAACAGATTTCAGGAAACTAAGTAAAGGGCAGCTACATTTGTACCTCTCAAGAAAATGTTCTGGCGGTTTCATTTATTCACCGACATCTTCATTTCACATTTTGACCAAAGCATCACAAAATGAAAATTACCACCACCCGTCTCATCTAATGCCTTTTCTCATCCCATAATTCTCTAAACCCTTTCAACATGCATTCAGTTGTTCTCTGACGGCAGGAGCAGTGGCGCCTGTTCGTTTAGAGGAATAAAAAAAAAAGGAAAGGGAGGGATGAGTGGAAGGGAACCCACCTCAATCAAGAGGTCCATTCATAATTGAGGAGGGGAGAGATCTGTGCAGCAGGTCAAAAATCTCTACTGCATAATTGAGTAATATAAATAAATAATCCATGGTGGCACTCTGCAGCCATAAAAAAAGTTCCTGAGAGGCAGTGTGTGTGTATGTTTGTGCATGTGTGCGTGTAAGTGTGTGCGTTTGGTTGAACTTTGCCATGTCTGTGACCCAGCTATCTTGAGTGCACAGTGTAGAGTCTTTAAATGACACATTCTAGAGTTCTTTCAAGCATTATGAGTACGTTTACATGCACAAACTGATACCAGTTATACTTAATAACCTGACAATGTCATGTAAATGCATTAAATTGGGGTTCTTTAATTGGGTAAAGGTCATAAATGGTTTGAACAAAGCCCATTTGGCACACCTAGATTTAGTTAAGTCAACTATCAAAAGCTTTGACTAAAGCAAGAAAACAGTATTTACATTAGATTTTGAAATTGACAGATTAATAGATTGTGAAAACCAGTTTAAGTGTGCAAAAATTATTGGGCTTTCTTTTGACATTTACCTGCTAAATGTTAAGAATTTTTCTTCTAATGGTAAATTAATAAATAAATAGGTTTTATAGACATCTAAATTAATATATTTTAAGCCTAATAATAATAATAATTATTATTATTAGTAGTAGTATTATATTATTATTATTATTTGTGGTTGTTGTAATCAAATAAATACATTGCTACACACCAAAAAAATATATAAAAAATAAAACAACAATAACAATGATAATAATAATAATAATCAATTTTAATGCAGGTTACCTCTTTTTTTTACCATCATGTAAAGTCTAAGTCTCTGCATTGTTGGGTTAGTGTGTGTGTGTAGAAAGAAAGAAAGAAAGAAAGAAAGAAAGAAAGAAAGAAAGAAAGAAAGAAAGAAAGAAAGAAAGAAAGAAAGAAAGAAAGAAAGAAAGTTCCTGAGAGGCAGTGTGTGTGTATGTTTGTGCATGTGTGCGTGTACGTGTAAAGAAAGAAAGTGTAAAGAAAGAAAGAAAGAAAGAAAGTTCCTGAGAGGCAGTGTGTGTGTATGTTTGTGCATGTGTGCGTGTACGTGTAAAGAAAGAAAGTGTAAAGAAAGTGTAAAGAAAGAAAGAAAGAAAGAAAGAAAGAAAGAAAGAAAGAAAGAAAGAAAGAAAGTTCCTGAGAGGCAGTGTGTGTGTGTATGTTTGTGCATGTGTGCGTGTAAGTGTAAAGAAAGAAAGTGTAAAGAAAGTGTAAAGAAAGAAAGAAAGAGGAAGAAAAAGAAGTGGTGATCATGATGAATAGTTAGTTATTTAGTTTCTTTAAGTACGACACAACTTAGCATTTTACTGTGGCATTTATTTCTCAGTTTGCAAGAATGATTTCAAATATCAAATCTGTCTTCTGAGCAGATGCTCTTTTGGAAGATGCCATTTCTCATGACTGCAGTGTGATGCAGAGTGATGATTTTATTTTTTTTTCTGGGGGCTGGTGGATGCCCTGTATTTGACCCTGAAGGGTTGAGTCATGTCTGTCGGTCCTCTTCTTCTGAAAGCCTTGGAAAGCCTCCCTCACCCTTTCACAGCAATGTCACCTGTGCTCGAAAAAGCGAAAGTTCAGCTTGTGCTACAAACAGTGAGTCAGTTTCCCAGACACCTTCACCATACTGTTAAATTATGGATTTGCATTCCTCTTCCTCAGATGCCTAAGTGACTCGGCACTAGCAAGTCAGTAAATACATCTCCAGTTCTTGGAGTTTCTGCCAAAAAAGAGAGGCAAGGAAAGTTGTCAGGAGGTGGAGGAGAATTTCCATACAGAGCAATTGGCTGTCAGAATTGGCTGTCAGTTTTTTTGTTTTTTTTTCCTCCCCCAATCCCTACTTACTTCCACAGTTGAACCCAGTCACACATTTGCTGAGGGTTAACTCGATGGAGAACTCTTTGGATGCAGTTACTGAAAGGTTTCTGTCATGCATATATAGTCATGACAGGGATGATATGCGAGTGTGTGTGTGTGTGTGTGTGTGTGTGTGTGTGTGTTGCTCTCTATATGCATGTGTATATGTGACGGGGCACATGTGTTTGCTGGTGTGTGACTGCAGTCAGGCCACTCTCTTGCTGACAAGTCCCTGTAGCCTTTCACTCCATCCAGATGCCTCCAGTAGTGCATATTTATACATACATTAAAATCAGGAGTGAAGCTAATCTTCAGCAATAAGCCACCGGAGTTAGTACTCTCAGTCCCCTTGGGGAAACGCTAGTGTCCTGTCCTGTCTGTCTTTACATGTCCACTCAGATCAGTCTGAGCACTACTTTGCAAACATATTTGCAAAACTCTGTCAATTCTCCAGTTTTACTGAAGTTTTAGTTGCCCTGTTGATTCTGTGGAGGTGCCATTAAAATGAAACCTGGAGTATGAAATCATGTTGCTGAGCATATACCAAGAATAGCATTTTATTTTATTTTATTTTATTATTTTTTGTATTTAATACAAATATTTATTTAGACATTTTGAACTTGAGATGTTTTTGGTAGTATTAATATTAAATCATCTTTTTAATATTAACTGATAAATCCTTAGTTAAGGCAAGACACAGCAGGTGAATAGCGGAAAAAAATAGCTAATGTATATCACCATGCTTCTCCAGGTGATTATTTACAGTAGGGTAAACGTAATTATTAAGCTAACCAAAATCTACATTGAGACATTTTTAGTGCACAAGATATTGGTTTCAGTACAAAAAGTATGTTAAAATAAAATATTAATCTCTCACACAAAAATATTTACTTTTATTTTAAATGACAAAAGCATTTAAATTAAGATATACATCATTAAATTCAAAAAGTCTGGCTGTGCTTAATGGGTACATTTTTGTACCCTTTAAGCACACCCCTGTTCCCATTAAGCTCACATCATGTTTTCTTAAAAAATCTTGTTTATTTTAAGGAAAATGTTTAAAGAATAAAAACAGTCTGGAGAAGTTGATGGTAGTTGCCAAAGTTCAGAGCCAGTCTGCAGATTTGAGTTGACAGAATCCATAGAAAATCGATTAACTTAAAGGAAAACTCCACTTTTTTGAAAATAGGCTCATTTTACAACTCCCCTATAGCTAAACAGTTGAGTTTTACCGTTTTTGAATCCATTCAGCCGATCTCCGGGTCTGGCGGTAGCACTTTAAGAAACTCTTTGGTCATTTTTGAGCGAGATGCTAATGGTCTAATCCGATTCAATTATCTATGCTAAACTACGCTAAAAGTGCTATGGCTAGACCCGGAGATCGGCTGAATGGATTCAAAAACGGTAAAACTCAACTGTTTAACTCTAGGGGAGTTGTAAACTATTTTCAAAAACAGTGGAGTGTTTCTTTAACTTAGTGACAACCATCAGTTAATAAAAGTCTGTTTATGAAGTATTTACATTACATATTAAAATGACAGGATTTTGCTAAATAAATAGTCTAGGCCATGTATTAAGTTCATACATATTTTAATATGAACAACTATTATTAACAATATCTATGAAATTGTGCTTTTTCTTATTGATGTCACACTGAAGCTGTGTGATTTTCATAGTAGTGCACCCTTTAAGCTCACCTTAAAATAATAAGAAATCGTATAATAAATAAAAATTACAGTACTGTAAAACGACAGACCAGCAATAAACTGTCAATTTATAATATTATGGATGTAAAAGAACAACCCAGTACTGCCTGTCAAGTTATATATTAGCGTAGCACACAATCTTATACAGCTAGTCAGCTAACTGTGTTCTGTAGCATCTGCGCTATGTTGCTAAAACTATCTTTTGGATCTAATGTAATTATTTCTCTCATCCAAGTTCCAGGTTATAATATGCAAAAGTATGAACATTAATCTCTGCATTTTACAATAAGTAACATCTAAAAAATGCACATTTAAGGGGCTCCTCTTTTGGTAAAAGTTTAGACAGCTTTCAAAATGGCTGCCAGACAGTGTGAACACATGGAGACTCATATCTCAGTGTGCAATGATCTGATTGACTTGAAATGTCATAACAAACACATCAATTGGTCAAGACATCAAGTAGGATAATAACTTTATTTATTTTTATTTTTTATTGAGAGGAATGAAAGATAAATTAACAACTTGATGCAATGACCTACACTGGTAAAAGCTGGTAGCAGTGGCAAATATATACACAAATACAGGATAAGAAAAAGAGAGGAAATAACAAAACAAAAAAATACAGACAAAGGAACAAATAACAAGCACATATAGATGTATGGGTGTGGATATTTAAACAGGTACAGAAGTAAGTGAATAGGTTCATGAATTGTAATAGTAATTAATAATATTATTAATCAAATTTCCTTGTGTTATTTTGGCGAAAGATGAAATTTACAGTGTGCCATGAACAACCTTAAATGCAGGGACAGCTCTAATTTCATAGCCACTATGTAGATGGAAACCAATCAAGTATTCAGTGATAGCAATGGCAGATGATGGCCTACTTTTAAGATTGTAGGACAAAAATGAAGTACTAGTGGAATAATATTAGTAATAATAATAGTAGGCCTAATAATAATAGTAGCAGATATAGGGATGGAAGCAGTAGTGATAGTAATATTAAATAATAATAATGAAAAATAATAGTAATAATAATAAAAATAGTAGGATAATAAATAATTTTTAATTTTATAATCTGAAAGAAAGAAATGAATCTCAGAAAGAAAGAAATGAAGAAGAGATTGTTTTTAAGAATAATATGTTGTATAAATCAGGTGAACTTAATTAATTAAATACACAAAAACCTTCAGAATATAGATAGAACTAAAGTTGTAACATTTGGTGTATGAAAGAAAATATACTTGTGGAGATTTCTGGATCGGTGCATGAGGGGAAAAAATGGCCCTAAATTTATGTATTCTAATTCAAATCTAAAGACGCAAATACTTACAGTAAATGTATATTTATGTTTTCTTTTGGGTTTTGCCTGTATTGTCATGCCTTAATGTAGGCCTATTTTTTTTTCTATTTTTACTCTGCTATTTTAAAATATTTCATCTATATGTTCTTCTTCTTGACCCACAAGCTCAAGGTCTTATTGAAGACGTGCTCACTAACAAGAATAACCGTTTAAATATTTTCATTTATACCTGACCTACAAATGAAAACTCTATGGAATGGTATGATTTAAAGAGGGAAATATATATATTAACGTATTGAGTAGTCATGGACGACTGGAAAGGTCATGGAAATTCTCCATGGGATAGTTCTTTTTCTTTTCTTTTTTTTTGTTTTTACTCAAAATAGTTTGACATGAAAAAAAGTGCCGTACTTTTGACTCCATTTACAACCCTAGGTCATGCAGAGAGACATTAATACATTCTGTGTGCATTTTTTGTTTTTGTTTCCATGAGCCAGACACGAGTAGGCATTTCCTTGTGTCATGTCTCTGCACGTAAACTATTGATTTGTTTTGGCAGTGCAACACCAGTCATAATTAGAGCTTTGTTATGAAATAAGATGCTTCTCTCTGACAATGTGTCCCTTCAGCAAAAAATCATTGTTTGAGATATCTGGCACCCTCCCAGTTTGTGCAGAGTACTTCTGTCAACATCTTCATCGTCTTCTCTACCAGTACAAACTGCATGTGCCATTACAAGAGTGAAAATGTTTTTATTCACCAGTTGCTCAAAATGTCCCATGACTAGTTAGAAAATCACATATATGCATTTACACAAACAAAAGTGTCTTCATATTAAAATCCTGACCCTGTAGGTTAATGGGGAGTGAGGGAACAACGAAAGAAAAAAAAAAAGAGAGAAAGAAAGGAAAAATTAAAGAGTGTACAACTGTCATGACGACTCAAATCTGTTTTGCCGCCTTCTGGCCCACAGAACTTTCTAAGAAGCATCTAATGCTTAAATGGGGTCAGGAGAAGGTTAAAAAGCGCTACATGAGCGCAGTCATGAATATTTGAACTGCTCACTTGAAAAGACTTGCAGTGTTCATGAGGGAGGTGGCTCGTGTCACATCCTTTTCTCTTTCCCGCCGCTGAGTAGCACTTGCCCTCACAACCACAGGATTTTAGCCTCTGTGTTGGGTGGATATGAATACCCCCTCAACACACGGCTGTCTCTGTGGCGTAATGCTCACAGCAAATGTTCTATTCCATAATGTCTGTTCAAAGCCTTGCAGGCAGATGCTGGAAATATGCAGGATTTGAGTTTATGCTTTAGTGCTACTGCTGATGATGATGACTTTTATCAATTGCAGATGTAGTACAAGTAGGTTGACAACTATTTTTTATAATTATTGCTCTTATTATTACTCTGTAGCTTTTTACAACCACATAAGATGAATTGAACAATTCATTTTTGAATCTTTTTGTAATAAAAAAAAAAAATTGTCTTGCTAAAGCTAATTTAATATAAAGCATTTTATATAATTTATATTAATTAAATATACACAGCTGATTATTATTATTTATTTAATTAGTTTTTTGTATTTTATTATTAGCAAAATACATTTTTCTACAATTTGGGGCTAGATTTGACTACAAATTCGTCAATTATTTCCACATAATATATATTGAATTTATGATTATTTCACTTTTATGTTATAAACCTTATTATTTACATGTAGCAATCTATAATTTTATGTTAGGTTTTTATTTACTTTTAAATCTTAAAGTCTAGGACAAAGGGTAAAACAATACAATCTGCGGTATGCATAAAATACATTGAAAATAACAAATGATGATAATGATAACAAAATTCATTTTAAACAGTTTTGGAATTTAAAAAAAATGTTTGTCTTGTTATTATTATCAATAATAATAATAATAATGTATTTGCAAAAGTTACAAAATTTGGGGTTAGATTTTTCTACAAATTATTATATTATTTCCACACACTATATATTGAATTTATGATTATTTCACTTTTATGCTATAATTCTTCTTATTATATAAATGTAATAATCTATATTTTTATGGTAGGTTTTTATTTATTTTTCAGTTTTAAAGTGTAGTGAAAAGGGTAAAACAATACAATCTGCGGTATGCATAAAAGACATTGAAAATTAACTAATAATAATTCAGTTACATTAATAATTGAAGGTGTTATATAAGTCATTCAGTAAATTCAGCCCTAGAAGTGCATTTTTCTGGTGAAACAGTTTTACATGTGGGAAGTGCCTTAAGTGCCTCAGTGAATCTGGAGAATAGCTCCATTAATCAGCAAAAGGTTATTCTTGCCATTTTTCAATGTCTATAAATTAACTCTTTTAATATCATCTTTAAAACATTCTCTAAAAGCATATGGTGATCCTAGTATGCTCTTTTTTCAGTGTTTGTGGTTGTGTGTGTTCTTGTATTTATATTACTTTAGCAGAGAGATTTTTTAGGGCTGTGATTAGTGCATCCTAAACCGGTCTCTAAAGAAAATCTGGGTTCCGCTCAATTGTCCGCTCCTGGTGTGATTCAGAGTGAATTTCCTAACAATAGCTTCAGCGCTCCAAACTCCTCTTTCCCTGTCCGTCACAGTTTCTAAACAGGCACATCTGGTCCAGGCAGAAGAGCAACAAACATACAAGTGACAAGCACAGGGATGAGCAGTGAGGAAGCTGTTAGTCATGGTGTGTCCCACAATAGCCCACCACTCTATCTTTACTGTCCCGGCTGCTCCACAACATTATATACACATTTAACAGAGACTAAAAAATAAATGTTGGACGAAGAGTAGATGTTCTAGGACTATAATAATAATTAAAAACATGATTACAAATCTGGTGGAATATCTCTGGATCCACATGTATTCTTTTGCAACTCAAATATGGATTGCAGCACATAGATTCAGGGAAAGAATCACTTGATCCATATTATTTGTAATGCCTACATGTCTTTTATATTTTAGGGGATATTTATATTTTAGAAACAGTTTAACTTTTCTTCTTCTTGTCTAGTTAGTTTGCTTCACTTATGGTGTTTTATTTTGCTTATTTATTTTAATATTGTAAACTAACATACAAATTTCTGTTTACCTTTATTTCTAATGAAGTCGATTTTTTTGAAATGCACTCTACTCTTTTCACTATTCCAGTATGTTGACTATGCATATTGATGATGACTGAAAGTAGTAGAGGAAAATTAGTTTGAACTCTCTGACTACCTTGCAACCTATTTTATGCTCTTGTTGCATCTCTTCTTTGCTGTGAGGCTGTTTATTTCACTAACAAGACGTATAGAATGTCTGCAGAAAATTTGTAATAGATTGAATTTTTCAAGTTGAGGTGATGTAATTGTGTGTCCTGATTAGAAACTTAGGACATGCATTTTTAATTACAAGTATATACAAGCCATTACCACAGCCACATTGACTTTAAATGTAGGAAAAAAAAAAAAAAAGAAGATTTATTAAATATTTTTATTTGTTTATTTTAATTGTTTTATTATGAGTAATTATCAAATGTACTATTATTATTATTATTGTTGTTGTTGTTGTTACAGGGGGAAAAGTAATTATGCAAATGTTTTGGACAATGCAAATTAGCATTCATTTTGTAAACTATTCTGCATTCTCTAAAAATTATACAGACTGATATGGTATAATTATAAATTATATATATATATATATATATATATATATATATATATATAAAATATGGCATCATTTATGTAACCTATCAAATAGCTCAAATTAAATGAATTGTTAAGGTTCAAAATTCAAACCTATCTGTGGCATTAAGGCAGCTCCATCATTATATATGTATGTATGTATGTATGTATGCATGTATGCATTATTTATTTAATAATTTGACACAATATTTTATTCAGTTATCAGACAATTATGATTCAGGTCTTTAAACATTTTAAAGAACATGCAGCACTTTAAATTGATTTATTTTATGATGGAGGAAAAAATTTGACAATTTTCAATCGCAGTGATTCACTATGCATAGATAAAAGCCAATCATTCCCTCTTTTCTCTTACTTATATTTTATTTGCGTTTTGGAACATTAAAGAGTACTTCTGAATATAATAAGCATTAACATGTTTTACTATTAACATTCTTGTAGCAGGATGCTAAAAGAAATGAGATGCTCAGACTGTGGAACATGGTTGTCGTATAAAGTGAAGATTTGTTTTAATTATTTTGGAAAAAGATAGTCTCATGTTTGGAGAATTCTGCCAAATGACCCAGATCAGATTTATAATACAAACTAACTCCTTTACAAAGTAACTTTTTTATGGTAGGGAATAAGTGAAATTTATCGTAGTTGTACCCTTAAAAAAGACAGAAAATTTGGGTACTTTCTAGATAACCCAGAGAATCAAATTGCTGTAAAAGTCCCAAAAGAGGCATGTTTTGAAGAATCCTAAGTGCATAACTTCCTAAAAGCTGTTTCCAGACCTCTGCAGACGGGCGCATCTTTCATCAGCAGGGGATAATAACCAGACTGGTGCGAGACGGCGTCCCCCTGGAGAGCCCACACTGATTGATTCAGGAAAATGTTTAAACAGATGATACCTGAGGGGACGCAAATAAATTGTGGTGTGGGTTCTTATTTGTGGAAGGGATCAATACCATTCGAAATGAGTTTGGGACCCTGTGTGCCTTGTCTAGTGGTTTAATATAGAGGAGGTGAAGTGTCTGCATCGCAGTCGGACAGACAGCAAGAGAGAGATAGAAAGTGCACTCAGACCCATCCTAAAGGGCACCAATCAAATCTGTGTTTTACAGCGAGTCAGTCATCACCCGTGCTTTTATTTGAGACCGTAAGCTACAGCCACTTATTCGAAGTTGTGGTATCAAAACTTTGTTCTCCTCTTAGGTGTAATCTGCTGCGGTTTATGAACAAACAGGTTTCTGGTTGGTCAGAGTGCCTGCAATTTATTTTCCACTCCTCTGAGATTAAGCTGAAACTGTGTATGTGTTTTTTGTTGAAAGATAGGACAGTAATGGATCAGATTACACCTTGCTGAAGTGGGCCGGCTGTTTTTATTTGCTTTTACAAACAGCTAACATCTGCTATCTGTGTGCCCAGTTGAGTTTTTGTTTTGTTTTTTTAACTCCCTGCTTTCTGTTTCTGTTCTGTATCTTGCTGCTCTGTTCATATATATAATTATATGTTGAATAGTTAATCAAATTAATAGCATACATGCATATTTGCTAAGAAAATACCATACAAGTATAATATTTTTTTTTATAAAATGGCATTCAATTATTGTTGCAGATGAAATCTTTGAACAAACATAAAAGTGGCTTTAGTAGTCTATACATTATTTCAAGTAGTATTTTTTAAATCAATTTGCATTTTTTAAAATAGCTTTTTTTATGTACACGTACATTTATTTTATTTATTTTTTTGCTTTCAAAAACATTAAAGAGTACTTCTAATAAGCATAAACATGTTTTACCATTAACATTCTTGCAGTATGATAGAAATTAGATGCTCAGTAGGTATGAAATATTATCAGCACTGGAATATGGTTGTTTTGAGATTTGTTTTAATTATTTTGGAAAATATGCCTTTGGCTATTGAGCATATTTACATTTCATTGTCTCACATTTAAGTGGCACGTTTTTAAAAATGTTTTTTAAAAAAAGTAATAGCAGCTGGGTCTGCGCTGACTTTGGATTCACAAAAAACATGAAGGTGGTGCTTGAGCTTGAATTGCTTTGCTTTGATGGTTTGAAAAATCTATTAAAAGGAGTCTTTGTTTGGGTCAGCAAAGATGATTAATTACATGTTTTTTGGCATTTTTTAAATTATAAATCACACTAATTTACTTTTTTCTTTTTTTTACTATTGAATAATTGTTTTCCTCTCTTTATTTGTTCATTACAGAAATGCATCTCTGTTTGTCAACACAGCAGTCTGACCATTAAGCGCAGTCTGAGAGGTAATGCGAGAAAAGAGGTGAGCACTCATTTCTTACAAAACCTTGAAGACATATTTGTCAGTCACAACCCTTTTGTGCTGTTTTCCATTTTTGTAATCACCCTGTTGTCAAACAAAAAAGACATAATGTTGATTTTTCATAACCAGTCTTTATCCTTTCCTCACGTTGAACTGGGCCACATTTTAGTGGAAAGGTTGGTGTCAAATTTTGTGATTTAGTTTGTCTTCGGTGCTTATAATGTGCTCCAGGGCTGTTCCCTCTCTCACACACGTTCAGACATGATGAGTATCAATAATTCATAGGGACTCGTGCTGACCCTGCCTTTAGTGACCTCTGTCATGTCCTGCCTGCTGCTACTTTATAAATAAACATCTGTTCATGCCGGGCTTTCGACTGTCGCTGATACAAGATATGTGTGTGTGTGTGTGTGTGCACACGCAAACAGCAGTCTCTCATTTTGAAGCCCACCATATTCCCTGTACAGTGCACTTTTGTTTCAGCTGAGCTCAACAAAGAGCTTTCGTTACTTAAACTTAAAAAGTAATTTTTAAGTTGTCTTAGATTTATTTTTAATAAAATAATTTTATTTCAGGATATACTAAGTTTCAGATCTGAAAACGTACTCCTCTGTCGATTGAGGCTAAGCTGCAAAATCTCATACCGATTTCTTTAAATTTGAATCGGAAAACATTGACATCCACATTCAGTATCCTACAACTTGGCTGCAATATCACACTTTAAATAAATCTCATTCTCAGTGGTGCCGAAGTTTATGTCTCATATTCTTAAATGACACACAATGTCATTTGCGCAGTATGATGCAAATGAACACATGGCCAGAGTACCATGTAAGCTCACAGCCAATCAGCTTTAATTAGACGAAACGTTTTTGATTCCCCTCCCCCCTCTAAAACAACAGTTTTTAATTGCAATTTTAATTAAGTGTAATCTAAGACTCGGGGGGGGGGGGGGGGGGGGGGATAACAATTGCACATCTGTAGTTTTTTAGACCTCTGCACACCATAGTTCTTTCAATCTCCTCAATGTTCTGTGAGCAGAGTTAATCAAAGCTCGTAAATCACGTCCACAGGCACTTAGAACATTAGGCATGCAGAGGCAGTCACCTTTGTGCAATTAATGGCAATTAAACTTATACTTTTATGTCTTCTACTTGCACTACAAAGGAGTAATTGCTTTTTACAGCTTTTAAGTTGCTAGTGAGTATTTTAAGACTTTTTACGGTGACCCACTAGTTATGAAGGATTCCCAAAAAACACGTTTTCAGGGGTCTACATGCACATTACCGTAATGGATTAATAGCCAGTGTTTGGTCAGTAGCCAAATGGCTTTTCTTTCTTTAACCTTTTTTTTTTTCCCCTGACGAGTTCATCACAATGGTTCTGCTTTCTAAATGTACTGAGGAGAGTCAGTACTGCCTAAAAGACGAGACTCCGCACCAGACTTGCATTTGAGGATGTCTGTTTTATTTTTAATTAGAAATACTGTGTCAGCGCTCTCTGCGGCCTACATTTTCTACAGTCTTTTTTTCAGTATTTTTAGGCCTGTTAATTTGATGTTAATTTAATGTGATTAATTTTTGAAATGCAATTAAACGTGCCCCCTGACCCGTGTGTAAAATCTATGATAAGGGATTTTCTCCAGATTGAAGTACCATATTAATGTTTCTGTGGGTACACAGTCAGCGCAGCCCACAGACACCGTGCCTTGACAAACTATTCTTACAAAGAGCAGGCTTTAACCTTGATGTTTTCTCTCATTCTTGCTCTGGACTTTCTCGTTCTTTCATCACTCTCATAAGCTGACTCCAGAACTAATGTCTGTTCATGTTTTTTCATTGACTCAGTTTATCCATAGCTAGGGTTTTATTCACATCCACACTTTTATTTTCTCCTTAGTACACTGTGGATTATTTTCATTGACACTTTTAGTAAATGGCAAAAAAAAATATCTAAAATTTGTAATTTTTATTTAATATTTTAATATTAATATTAAATATGAAAAATAAATAGACAACATTGACAAAATGGTTAATGTATAAAATACAGAAAACAATAAATAAATAAATGGTATTGCATAATAGTTAACAGTGTTACAAATTAAGCTTAAATTAAATTATCACTCATTAGAGGGACCAAATGATGGTTTATTGTGATTGCTAAATTAACGTTTCTCTCTGGTCAGGTAACAGGTTTGAATGATGTACAATTATGATTTCCAGAGAAATCATGTGTTAAAAAGATATTTTTCTTTTATTATTATTATTATTGTTATTATTATTATTATTACAACAACCATACAAGCAGCCTTAATTAAATACTTATTTTCAGGTTTCCTCAGGTTCTTTTTACCATAATTGTTGTGGCAGGTCCATAACACCATTTCAAATGTGTTTGTTTTCATAGCCAGTGGAACAATTGCAGATGGGTCTGAAAGTTAGATTTTCCCAACTCATTTTCTCTATTTTTGCCTGTTTCTTTCATTTTTATTGAGGCAGTCTCCACCTCTTTTGGTCACACAAATATAGTGAATCAAATGGATTAGGATGAGGCAGCTGGGCTTCCATGTGTGTGACCAGCTACCTGAATTGAGACATATGCTTTGGAGACAGTTTGATGGGAGATGAAACACATAGCAATAGTTGCCTGAACGTGATAGTGCTTTTCATTTAATCTTTGAGCTGCTCACACAAATGCAGCACAGAATCGCATTGAAACATGTTGCTTTTTGCTTTTATTTATTTATGGTATATAGACTTATAACAAAGAGATGTTATTTTTGATCGATTTTTAGTGACGTATAAGTGTTCAAAGGATACTCCGGCATACAGCTGCATCTGTATTTGTGTGTGTGTGTTTGAACGTACTTCTGCAAAGCCTTTATCTTTACACAGTGCTGACGATGCAGTTGTCGTGGAGAGTTTATTGTTGCAGACTATTGAATAGAGACACAGTTTTAGGGAAAGAGAATTGCTCAGATATTCCCCTGAGAGGAGCGAGAAATATACAGAGATGGACAGAGTGAGTGCGAAGTGAAATATAATAGACTTGGCCAGCGGTTCCTTCTTAGGACTTTGGTTGAGCATGCTAAACGTGTTCTCAGCAAGGACACACGTTGTTGAAAGCTTGCTGCTTCAATAAAGATCTCTTAAAGCCACCTCAATCACGATGGTTTCCCACTTTCCACAGACATTTGTCTCCTTTTAAAACACTGTGTTGGGTATTGAGACACAATATTCCTGAATTCATCACAGATCTCTTGCTGACAGTCACATATAGTTTTATTAGCAATAGGAGAGCAGGTGCTGGTGTGTGAACACTTTCATCTCCTATCCAAAAACACCTTCAGCCGCTTTAAATGATGTGCACTGTCAGCAGCCTATTGATTTTATATTGCAGATATGAAGTCTTCAGTTGTTCAAGGTTGACAAGGACGACTGTGAGCTGCCAAGTTCAATATTAGTCAACGCATCAAAGGGTGCACTGCCTCATCAGCCAATCACAGTGCTGTTTCAGGAGGCACTTTGCAGGAGTGAAATAAAATTCAAAAGTGTCACATTTTAGTTCCGAGCAAAATACTTTCCCAGTAATTTTGGTGAGGGAGAGGAAGCAATGACACTCAAGCTGGTGAAAAACTGTTTTTGGTGTAAGCTTATAAAATTGGCTTCTATTGTATATGTTACGGAAGTATACCCAGGACAAAGAGAGGATGGTTAAATGGTTTATTGAACAACACAACAGAATGAGCAGGGGATCAGGTGAGTATTCAGAGCAATACAACTTCGGAAATCTTGATGAGGTAGGTGATGGTAGGCTTGTCTTACAGGACCAGGAGATCATGGATGGATTTGGATGAAGAGAGACCACACCAGTATCTTGACCGGAGGCACGGAGGACAAGGAGACGATGGAGGACGAAGACGATGAAAACACGCTGGAGAGAACACAGAAGTTAAGTACAGGAAATCACACTTGAATGAATATACTTGGAAATACGTCTTGCATAGAGAAGGAGCCCAATGACGAGTGAGGTGATGAGTTTGCTTATAAAGCCAGCTTGATGAGTGTGCTGATGGGTGACAGGTGCATGTGATTAGAATTCAGGTGAGGGAGTGCGCTGGGATTGACAGGTGTGGATCTCTGGCTGTTCTGTGTCATTAACCCCCCCTCCATGGGGCCGGGGACCCCGACGTCGTGGTGGCCGACCTTGTCCCTGGTTGACAGCCAACCCTTCTGACCCGGCTGGTAGGGTGGAGCGTCTCAAGTCGGCTGTCATCCTGCATCAGCGCAATGCCCTCTGCAGCTGATGGTGGGCTGCGTCCCAGACCCTCTCGCTCTCTCGGAACCAGTGATCAACCGATGGAACATCAGATGGTTCGCCAGACCATGGGAAGAGAGGGGGCTGGTAACAGAGTATGCACTGGAAAGGGGTGAGTCCAGTAGAAGTCTGGCGAAGAGAGTTCTGTGCATACTTGGCCCAGACCAAAAACTGGTTCCAAGAGTTCTGGTGGCCATGGCAAAAGGTTCATAGGAAGCATCCCATCTCCTGTATCTTTCTTTACGTCTGCCCGTTCGACTGGGGATGGTAACCTGAGGAGAGACTGATGGACACACCTAGGAGGGTGAAGAATGCTTTCCATACTCTTTAAATGAACTGAGGTCCACGGTCAGACACGATATCCTCTGGGATCCCATAATAGTGGAAGATGTGATTGAACATAAGTTCAGCTGTGTCCATGGCTGTTGGGAGTCCCTTGAGGGGAATAAGACGGTAGGATTTTGAGAATCGATCAACAATCACTAGGATGCACGTGTTACCATTAGAGGGTGTAAGGTACGTGATGAAATCCACTCCTAGGTGTGACCAGGGTCGGTTAGGAACGGGCAGAGTTTGCCAGATGGTAGATGGCGAGGGCTCTTTGAGATGGCACATTCCGAACATCCCTGTACGAACCTTCTTACATCCCGGGCCATGTTAGGCCACCAGAAGCGATCTCTTAGCAGCGAGAGAGTAGCATTGATCCCTGGGTGGCCAGTGCCCCGAGAGGAGTGTGCTGACTGAATAAGGGGAGTGCGCTGGGTTCTGGTAACATATTGCAGCCCTGGTCGACAGCCCGGCAGAGTATTGGAGGAAACATTGGAAGAGGGGATATAATTCGAGGACCATTGGATGGGATTCACTATTATCTCCTTAGAGAGAATAGGTTCAGGTTCATCGTTGTTCTCATCTGGTGTGTGAATGCGGGATAAAGCGTCAGCTTTGACATTCCTTGAACCAGGTCAATAGGAAATGGAGAAATTGAAACGGGTAAAAAACAGAGCCCACCAGGCTTGGCGTGGATTGAGTCTTTTGACGTCACGAAGGTACTCTAGGTTCTTGTGGTCAGTTAGGACTGTAAACGGTTGCTGAGCACCCTCTAACCAATGTCTCCACTCCTCGAGCGCTAGTTTAATGGCGAGGAGCTCTCGGTTTCCGATATCGTAGTTCCTCTCCACCGGGCTGAGTTTACGGGAGTAGAAGGCACATGGATGGAGTCTGGCTGGAGTCTCCTGCTGTTGAGATAATACTGCTCCAACTCCAGTGGTAGAGGCATCTACTTCAACAATGAATGGTTTGTCAGGGTCAGGGTGAACGAGGAGCAGTGCGCTGGTAAAGGCCTCTGAGTTTATGGAAAGCTTCTGTGGCCGATGGGGACCAGGACAGTGTTTTGGGCTTGTTCCCTAAGAGATTAGTGAGAGGACTGGCAATGGAACTGTAGTTACGGATGACTCTCCGATAGAAGTTTGAAAAGCCTAGAAAGCATTGCAGTTCTTTGTTGTAGGAATGGGCCAGTTTTTGATGGCTGCTACCTTCCCCTCGTCCATCTGGATGCCATTTTGGTTGATGTTGTAACCAAGGAACTGCACAGAGTTTTGATGGAACGAGCACTTCTTGGCTTTGAGGAAGAGGTGGTGCTCTCTCAGGCGTTTCAGGACCTCCGCAACATGGTGGCGATGTTCAGCTATGCTGCGGGAGTACACGAGGATGTCATCAATATAGACGAGTACGAACTTGTGGAGAAACACCCGGAGAATCTCGTGCATGAAATCCTGGAATACGGAGGGGGCATTGACCAGTCCATACGGCATAACGCAATACTCATAGTGCCCAGTAGGTGTCACAAAAGCAGTCTTCCACTCGTCCCCCTCACGTATTCGGATGAGGTTATAGGCGCTGTGGAGGTCCAACTTGGTAAACACTTTGGCTTCACGAAGGTGTTCTAGAGCCGCTGGCACGAGGGGAAGTGGATAGCGTATCTTTACTGTGATCTTATTTAATGCTCTGTAGTCTATACAAGGCCTCAAACCACCATCCTTCTTAGCCACAAAGAAGAAACTCGAAGCAGCAGGGGATGTGGAAGGGTGGAAGTAGCCTTGTTGAAGAGCCTCTTCGATATACTCCATGGCTTTCTGTTCCGGAATGGAGAGTGGGTATATATTTTCCCATGGGGCACTGACTCACCCGAAAACAGATCAATGGCGCAGTCCCATGGCCGATGTGGAGGCAGCTTTGAGGCTCTTTTAGGGCAAAATACGTTGCTGAAGGGGGCATAGCAGGTTGGGATGTCGACTGACTGCTTTTCCACTGGGCTTTCAATGGAGGTAGAACAGACTGGGAGGAGCTTGGAGTCAGAAACAGGAGGACGAGGTATCTGAGGAAAAAGTCAGGAAAGCATTTTTCGCCCCACTTCAGGACATCAATAGATTCCCAGGAGAGGATAGGATTATGCTGCACTAACCACAGACGACCTATGATTACATCAGTGGTGGAATCCTCCAAAACCAGTAGTTGGAGTGTCTCTTTGTAACTGACCGACTGTGAGCTGGAGAGGTCCGACACTACAACGTACATGGTTCCGACTGAGGGGCTTACCAGTTATTGACTGGACCTGGTAGGTGGTTTGTGTGGTCGTGGTTGAGAGGAGGAGTTGGTGACAGAGGGCGCCTGATGGAATGGAAATATCGGAGGCAATAAGTAGAACTACAGTGGAGAGTGATTTCATATTGACAATAGCAGGTTTAATGACACTCACCAAAGGTCTGGGAGGGCGGATTGGGCATGTGGAGATAACATGCCCTGATGCTCCACAATAAAAGGCACAATCCGAGTGTCAGGTGCCTCTGTCGTTCATGCAGTGAGAGTCTGGTGGTTTCTAACTGCATGGGTTCGTAATCTGGTTCTGGAGGGCTGATGTTCTCTGGTTGGCGGAAGATTGGAGTGAAAACTTTCTGACCCTGTTGGCCTTCCATACATGATTACATACGCATGGCGACTCTGATTGACAGCTGGATGAAACATTCGAGCCCGATGGTGTCGTCGTATGCGGCGAGATGCAGCCGCAGACTGGGTTCCAATCCCTGCCGATAGGTGGTTAGTAGCGAGCGCTCATTCCAGCCACTGGCGGCAGCAAGAGTCCTTAATTTAAGAGCGTAGTCGTTAATAGACATGGAACCTTGTCGAAGATGGTAGAGCTGCTCATCCACTGAGGAATCTCCCGCTGGTCTACCAAAAACCTCCCGGAAATGAGCGATGAAGTTATCTAGGGATTGAGTTACTGTACCAGCCTGAGCCCAGATGGTTTCGGCCCATTAGAGAGCTCGCCCAGTCAGCAGGGATATGATGAATGCGATCTTCGCTCTATCGGTGGTATATAACTGCGGCTGCATCTCCAAGGCCAGTGAACACTGAAGGAGGAATCCGTTGCACTCCTCCTCCAGACCAGAGAAGGGCGCCGGTTTGGCCATGGGACTAGCAATTACAGGAGAAGGAGAAGAAGTTGTGGTGGTGGTGACGGAAGTGGTAGCGGGAGTAGTGGTGGTGGTGGTTAGAATCCATCGGAGATGATCCACGATCTCCTGGAACAGATCAGGGTTACTCATTCTGCCGCAATCTTCCTCTAGTGGTCCGGTCTTCTGTTACGGAAGTATACCCAGGACAAAGAGAGGAGAGTTAAATGGTTTATTGAACAACACAGCAGAATGAGCAGGGAATCAGGTGAGTATTCAGAGCAATACAACTTCGGAAATCTTGATGAGGTAGGTGATGGTAGGCTTATCTTACAGGACCAGGAGATCGTGGATGGATAGGATGAAGAGAGACCACACCAGTATCTTGACCGGAGGCACGGAGGACAAGGAGACGATGGAGGACGAAGACAAGGAGAACACGCTGGAGAGAACACAGGAGGTAAGTACAGGAAATCACACTAGAAGGAATAACCTTGGAAATACGTCTTGCGTAGAGAAGGAGTGCAATGCGTGTAAACGAGACCTGACATTGGAGTGAGGTGATGAGTTTGCTTATAAAGCCAGCTTGATGAGTGTGCTGATGAGTGACAGATGCATGTGATTAGAATTCAGGTGAGGGAGTGTGCTGGGATTGACTGGTGTGGATCTCTGGCTGTTCTGTGTCAGTATATGCCTGCGGTCGAGTAGAAAAATTGAAAAGCTTCAAGAAAATGGCTGGTTTCAACAAACAAATATTTGAAAACAAAGCACGCACAATCATTTCTATAAACTCAGTATCATGTCAGAGCACCAGTTCGGAAGCATTACTAGCACTGACATTTGCACCCCGATTTACAATTTTGACATGCTGCTTTTTCTTTTTCTGGATTTATATTAATTTGACTTTTTTTTTAGATTGGAAAAAAAAACATAGCACCTCTGCTGAAGTAGGGTTGGGTTTTGATCTCTCACTCCACATTTATAGAAACAGAAAATAGAAACATAAACATGAAAATAAAGACCCCAGTTGTGCATAAAATCATCTTAATTGTGAATGCAAAGTCGAAGAATGTAAACGTCTATACGAGGGACTTTGTTTTTGAAGTTCCAGGTGTTTTTCTGCAGATTACTGAATGAACCGAACACATGGGTATGTTCGACAAGATGACAAGATGTAATGTGGCCTACGTGTGCTACGTGTAAAGAAAGGCACAACAAACAGACAAAGTGAGTTCATTAGCAGCCCAGGTTTTGTCACAGGGTGGGTGCTGACAGAGTGTCTGGGTTGCATGGCTGAATTGACGATGGTGACGCATCATTAGCTTAGTGGGGTGAAATAATAGCGTGCACCACTGTTCCTTCAGCTTTGTTTATTGTAGCATCCTACCCTCCCAGGATGCAACACAGAGAAATAGGTGTTTCTCTCTCTACCGAGCGAATGTTTGCAGCCCTAACAAGACACCCAGGAATAGGAGTTTTATACGCAGCACAAGCCAAGCACATTCCAGGGGCCCAGAGAGCCTCAGCGGCACCTACTTGCTCCCTTGACACCGCGATTGATGCTCCAGTTACTTTCCTTTGCTTGAAACCTCTTACAGGAACAGCTGTCCCTGTATGAGTTTTATTTGCTTAAAACTAGTTCGAAAACACAAACGTGACCTTAAATCATTTAAATAGCCTTAAATTGCTTCCAAACAAGTTTGTTTGACACTCATTTGCTTCAGTTATAGTGAAATAATCCATTATAGTGGCTCTGGATATGAAACTAGGCTTAAGATGGCAATATAATGTGCACAAAAGGCCTGTATGCATTGCCTGTTTGTTTGTTTTTTGTTTGTTTTTTATGTATTCAATTTGCAGCCCAGGCTCATTGGAAATGCATGCCTGTGGCAACATATCTCCAAAATGATATTACATTCTTATTATGTATATTTTGCGACACTTTCAAAGAGAAATGTTCAGTTTTATTTGAACAGATAAACACAAATTGGCAACGTTTATAACGTTAGTTGTTATATGCATTGTGGCAGTTCCGAAATGAAACGTCCGATAAATGACGCTAAAGTGTTAATGCTCTATCGCGTTTGCAGATAGCGTACCATCTACTCTAGACCTTACCCTAAACCTAACCTGCAGAGATAAAAGCAAACAAGAGATAAAATGCAAATATGACTTGTGTTTCACAAGACTCATAGCTGAGTGCTCTGCATCACAAATGTAATACAGTACCAAGCAAGTTTACTATGTCAGAAAAGCCATACAATATGGAGCTGATTATGTATTGTGAATGCCAAAATGTTTTGGGTTACAAATGATGGGTGGTATAAGTGTTTTGAAGTCATAAGAACACCACACTGAAAAAAGTCTTTAATAATCCATAGTTTGCCCCATAATCATAATTTGCATGAAAAGGATCGAAAGTTGTTGATGTTTTACTACCTCTAGTGTTCATTTCAGCTGGGAATTTTTCATTCTGGAGTAATTTGCATTGGAAATAATAATATGACTAATCATTGATTCTTTTCCTCCCAGACAACCTCTTACTCACAAAGGCTCAAACACTGTGAGATACAGTTATATGAACTTTCCAATACTTGTATAGAGAAGCAGTTTGAACAGTGACTGCGCTTTGAGATGTTTAAGGTGAGGGCTAATCTGTAAGACTGTATGTGTGTGCACGCGTTTGTGTGTGTTGACAGTATCACTGTCAGCTCAGGGATGATTCCACTGCAGCTGTAGAGAAGGAATCTCCATTTCTCCATCTTTGTGACATCTCTGGTTCAACATCAGTCACATCTGTGTAGCACAAGCCCTCACTGACAGATACACGCCATGACACAAATCATACACTTTTATGATTTCCCTCTCCATATAGGCAATTTGGGGGCAAATTCATTAAACAGTTCCACAAGTTCCGCTTTATTCACTAACCACAACATTTTAGACATTTTCTAGCTATTTTGGCAGCAGTAATCCATCAAATGTTGATCAAATGATGGAGAAGAGCAGACATATATCAAAACACATGGACATAGATAAGTTATATTTCTGTACACTAGATTTTATTCAGATGCCTGGCTTGTAGTGGTGTAGAAAGGCTGTACGTTCTCAAATTATGCCAGATCATGACAGTCTGCTGCATTATTTGAAATCTAGTGCTCAGAACTGGCCAACAAGATGGAAAATTGTGTTGTGAAATTGCAATCAGCACTATTTGGCAGTTTGCACCATAACCTTGTTTTACTAATTCCTTTTTCATACTATGTGAATTCCCATCTCAGTATCTAACACACTTGTGCAGTCATTAAGGCCCTATTTACCCCATTGCTAAATTGCCCTTTTGGATCACGGACTGATTGGACAGCTAGAAAACATTATATTCAACCAAGATGCATTAATGATGCACTTGAAACTTATTGTTCAAACCTTGAGGGAGGTGGATTGAGACACATTATTGACAAGTTAGTCAAGACAAAATTTTCTTTAGGCAGTGTCAATGTCAGCAACATCTCAATGTCTTTCCATCAACTATATATTTTGCTTGCGAGACCTACACAGTCGTCATGGCAAGCTTCACTTAGGCATGCATGCATACATGCATGCATATTTATTTATTTATTTATTTAGTGATGCAATGGGTTATTTGCTTGGTGGTGTTACAAAGAACAACAGATTTTGGTGGAAAGAAGACCTCAATTTATAGGGTAAACTGAGATCAGTCTTTTTCAGAATATTTATTTTAGATACTAATCATTTGAATAAATTATATGAGGTTGCAAAAAAATGTCCTCTTTAATTAAAAATTCTTCTCAGATCTGGCTTCAATAAGACTTTTACAGTGACTATCAGACAACAGATTATTATTTATTAAAAACACAAAACTACATTTTGATTTGCTCCAAAAAAAAAAGAAAAAACAGTGACAAACATCTTCTTGTCTACAAAACAAATAATTAATCTATTTTTTAATGTGTCTTTATAATATGCCAAAATAAATGAATTTTAAAAATTGGGCATAGTAATCTCACTTCCTTTGTTGTCTGTGTAATTCTGTCTCTCTGGAATCACTCTCTGTTCTTTTACATTTGCATGGGAAGCTGATGCATTTGGGCTGTAGATGTCATGATTGACCCCCCAGGGTTTGTGGGGTTAAAATAGCAGCGTGGCACAGTACAGATCTCTGTGGGTCATCCTGTGCCGGTGAATAACAGCCTGTCTGTTGATTGATGCTTACAGGACCATGTTATGATGAATAGGTTGGCTAAGTGAGCCATTTTCACAAATAATAAGTTTATTTTCAACCGTTGACCTTGCCTTGTTGAATAATGCATGGCCAGACAGGCTGATGTGTTCGAATGCGTGACAAGCTACTGAGAGGAGTTAATTTGTATTAAACGCAAAAGGCCCTTGCTGTATTTAGTGAGTCCGGTGTTGTGCCATCATCTGGAAATAAAGCGTTGACACCTCCAGTCATTACAACCAACGTATACCAATAATTACTCCCCCTCTTCTCCCTCCTGACCACAGCTTTCAGCTCACATTTTGAACAGTTTTGAGCGGTTTATTCACACAAGTCGGCCTTTCAAATCTATGGCGTGTTTAAACATCCTGTCATTAGCCATAATGGAGCTACGCGGCAGTCTGCAAGGCCCTGCTGTATAGTAACCATGGCAGCGTCCGGCCTCCTTGAGAAGGTTCCCCATTGGTTCTCATTCAAACCCTGTCCCAGCATGCCTCTCTCAAGAGCTATGCAGAGCAATCGGAGGTATGATTAGCTCTCTGTGTGTTAGCGATGGAAGCACAAGTTTGAGACAATTACTCAGCTCAACTTCAAGATAAGTCTTTCTCTCTGGGTTCCAGCACACTGTGCCCTTCACAAATGTTGATTAATGGCTATGAGCGGTGAAAGCAGAGGAAATTACTGTATCCCAAATTTGTCCACTGGCACTTATTTGTACTGTGTTTTGCAGTGGTTTGTGAAGCAAGTAGCAGTCTAAACTTAACGTTTTCCATGTTAAGTGATAGTTTGTGGTTGTTACAAAATCAGTTGATTATTTTAGGCTAGTTAAATTTACCTCAGTACAGACAGGAAGGACTTTAGTCAATTTGAGCTTCAATAAATGCTTCAGTGTTTCTTGGTATTTCACTTCTCTGAAGAATAGTTTTTACTTTTAAGAAGTTTAATGGAGTGCATATGTTTTTTGCCTTTTGGATTCATCTCTCTACCCAATACTCCACATCTTTCTATCCAGTCCAGCAAGGCAAATAAATAAAACAAAATATAAATAAACCAAAATGTGTTATACTGTGGTACAACCATAACTTCATCACTGAATTGAATTGGCTACAACACACAAATTGTTGAATTGGCATTTGTCTCAACATGACCAGAAGATGAATTGCTATTCAGGGAAATTCAACAAAGGTAAAGCATTGTGGAAAAATAATTATTCCTCTACTTTAGTTATAAAAAAAAATATCCTATAGGAAGAGTCTATCATTATATCGTTCTGTCGTTCTATCAGTCTCTGTTTCAAACAATGCTTTTATCAAGCTTCAAGCCTTGAATTCCAAAGTGCAAGGCTATCTTCTTGACAAACTTTTCAAGTTACCTTACTTTATATTATTTCCTATTCAATTCAAACTCAATAGTTTTGGCAAGCATTCACAATTTACCTATGAATGGAACAATGGTAAGTAAGGATTCTGTTCAAATAAATTAATGAAAAATTTAAATGTTTAATTTTACACTTTACACTTGTTTGTGCAGCGCTGTTCAAATTGGTTCACACTGCACTGTACAGTATGCAGGTAATTGCTTTGGCACAATTTTGTGGCTTCACATAAGCAAGAAAACTGCAACGAATAATGAAAAAGAGTTGGGTATTTTTTTCACAAATAATAACAATAATTGGACCATTACTTCCAAACAGGGAGACCTAAAGTGTCTTTAATTTTGGAGTTTTTGGAATTTTACTTCTATGAAAGATTTTTACTATTTTAATGGAGTGCATATGTTTTTGCTTCTTGGATTCCTCTCTTCATCTAATCCTCTACATCCTTCTGTTTTGTCAAGCCAAAAAAGAGAAAATTTTATAGTCACAAATAATCACATTAGAAAAGTAAATGTAAATTGCTGCCACAAATCACAGTCTAGAGGCCTAAGGTGACTTAATATTGGATTTGCACAAGCAAGTTTGAAATCGAATGGGTCAGCTCCACTAGTTAAGGATGTTATAAAAGTAAGGCAGAAGATCACAGGAGATATAGTGGAAAAGTGGGGAAACCAAGAACCAGGTCGTTGCATGAAGCTTAGTGAGGAACGTCTCATGTTACGTATGTAACCATGGTTCCCTGAAGGGAACGAGACGCTGCGTCGAAACGCATATGGGAAAGCCTTCAGCGTGACCGGGCTCTGAATATGATGCGTAATCAGTCAAACAAGGCGTCACGGGCGGGGTGACGTCACGACCAGGAAGCATATAAGCACTTCAGCTTCAAGTCATGAAGCAAGCGCTGGCAGGGATGCCGGAAGTGTGGCAACGCGACGCAGCGTCTCGTTCCCTTCAGGGAACCATGGTTACATACGTAACCTGAGACGTTCCCTTCCAGGAACTTCGAGCTGCGTCGAAACGCATATGGGAACGAGATACCAACGCCGCCAGACTGACAAGTCCCGGCCTGGTGTCAGGACGAAAGGACAGAGGAGCCGGGAGTGGCTCGGATGTCGAGGTCATAGAACCTAACGAAAGTCAGGGGCGTGGACCACCCAGCTGCGTTGCAGATGTCCTGCATGGAACACCTGCCCAGAAGGCCTTGGAGGCCGCCACACTTCGGGTTGAGTGCGCTCTGACTCCCACCGGCGGGGGGAGCTCAGAGGCCTCGTATGCCAAAGCCATGGCACCCACAATCCACCTACTAAGAGAGGGCTTCGTAGCAGGAAGGACCATAGCACACGGGCAGCTGGTCCGACTTTCTCCACAGGGAGGACCTGTGGATGTATGCGTCTAGTGCTCGCACTGGACACATACGGTTGTGCTTCTCCTGGTCTGGCTCCCCGAAGGGAGGAGGACAGAAGGCCTGCAGTACAACCGGCTGTGGAACGACCGATGGGACCTTTGGAACATACCCCACGCTGGGGTAGAGGAATACTTTCGCCGAACCGGGCGCAAAGTGAATAGAGGCCGTAGTAAGGGCCTGAAGGTCACCCACCCTCCTCAGAGAGGTGATAGCCAATAAGAAAACGGTCTTGATAGTGAGGAGTCTCTCAGTTATCTCCTGAATGGGCTCGAAAGGTGCAATGCACAGAGCCTCCAGAACCACAGCCAGGTCCCATGTATGGACGCGAGATCGTACCGGAGGCCTCAGCCTCAGCGCACCGTGCAGGAAACGTGTAACTAGGGGGTGTCTACCCACTGACTGGCCACCAATAAGGGCGTGGTATGACGAAATAGCTGCCACGTAGACCTTAACAGTGGAACGGGTTACCCCTGCGGAGAAACGGGCCTGTAGGAACTCCAGTACTGCACCAACGGGGCAGTTGACTGGGTCGAGCATGGCGGTCCCCGCACCAAGAAGTGAAGAGCCTCCACTTCAAGGCGTACAGTTTCCTCGTTGAGGGAGCTCTGGATGGAGGATGGTCTCGACAACCTCGGTTGACAGACCGGAAGCTATGAGTTGTGCTCCCTCAGGGGCCACACCCACAGCTTCCATAACTCCGGGTGAGGGTGCACCTCGGTGCCCCCGGCCTGTGAGAGGAGGTCCCTCCTGACGGGCACTTCCCATGGAATGCCGTCGAGGAGAGATATCAGGTCCGAGAACCATACTCGGCCCGGCCAGAACGGCGCTACCAACGGTAGACTGACCTCGTCCCGGCGCACTCTCGCCAGAACTCCCTGGAGCAGAGCGAACGGGGGGAAGGCGTACAGACGGAGCCTCGGCCACGTCTGTACCATAGCGTCCAGTCCCGGAGGAGCTGGAGGAACCAGAGGGGACATTGCACTGACTCTCGAGTGGCAAAGAGGTCCACCTGTGCCTGGCCAAAACCTTCCACATCTGCTTCACCCCTCGGGCCTCGGCCCCTGTCTCGACAGGACGCCTGCTCCCACATAAAGATGCCCAGGAATGTGCACAGCTCTCAGTGATAGGAGCTTGCCCTGGGACCACACAAGGATCTGGTATGCCAGCTTATACAAGGGGCGTGACCGCAGACCTCCTTGGTGGTTGCTGTAAGAGACCACTGCCGTGCTGTCGGTGTGCACCAGCACGTGGTGATCTCTTAGGTCTGGGAGGAAGTGCTTGAGCGCACGGAACACAGCTAGGATCTCTAGCTGGTTGATATGCCACGTCAGGTGGCGACCACTCCACAAACCACGGGCAGGGTGGCCACTCATGACCGCACCCCAACCGGTGAGGGAAGCATCCGTCGCTAGCAAGACGCGGCGACAAGGAGCTCCCAGCACCGGGCCCCGGGACAAGAACCAAGGATTCCTCCACATGTCTAAGGCATGGACAGTGGCGTGACACTTTGACAGCGCGGAGCGAGTCTCCCCTCAGGGAGACCCCCTTGGTCTTGAGCCACCACTGTAGGGGCCTCATGTACAGCAGGCCAGAAGGAATCACGCTGGACGCAGCTGCCATGAGCCCAAGCAGTCTCTGAAACTGCTTGACAGTGAATGGCTGGCCTTCTCACACTCTCTCGACTCGATCCGAGCAGGGGTCAAACGAGCCTGCATCGTGGTCGAATCCCACACTACACCTGGATAAGTGGTTCTCTGAGCTGGAGAAAGCACACTTTCCTTGGCGTTTAGTCTTAACCCCCCAAATCTTTCATGTGGGCGAGAATGACACCTCGATGCCGAATCGCCGCCCGCTCTAATTGAGCGAGGATCGACCAATCGTCGATATAATTGAGTATGCAGATGCCCTGCAGTCGCAACGGGACCAGTGCCGCATCCACACACTTGGTGAAAGTGTGGGGTGAGAGTGCTAGGCCAAGGGGAAGAACCCGATACTGATACGCTTTGCCCCCGAAAGTGAACCTCAGGAACTCCCTGTGAGAGGGAAGGATGGGTACATGGAAATAGACATCTTTGAGGTCTGTCGTGACAAATCAGTCCTCGGACCTGATTTGAGACACGATCTGCCTGACAGTGAGCATCTTGAACTTCAGCTTTCTGGCTGAGCAGTTCAGAAGACTCAAATCCAGTATGGGCCTCAGCCCCCCATCCTTCTTTGGAACAATGAAGTACAGGCTGTAGCAGCCAGCGTGGACTTCGTGAGGAGGAACCAACTCGATGGCTTCCTTCCTCAGCAAAGTATCAACTTCTTGTTCCAAGACCAGAGCCTGCTCGGGGCGGACCGTAGTCACACAGACCCCGTTGAACAGCGGAGGTGGCCCATCGAACTGGATGGAATGGCCAGCCTCTACCGTCCGCAGGACCCAAAGAGACACATTCGGCAGTCGCTGCCAGGCTGCCAAACGATCTACTAAGGGAATCAGTCTCTCGAGTACGGAGGTCGTCCTCCGTAGTCCTGGGGCTCACCCGTCAGGACCTCTGAACGAACCAGACCCTGCAAGGCAGGACCCAAAGAGACACATTCGGCAGCTCGCTGCCCAATGATCTTCTAAGGGAATCAGTCTCTCGAGACTGACCTCTGGGTTCAGAGAAGTGGCCAGACCGCTGTCTCGATGCGGCGCACCGGAATGAGACGCATAATCTGGCGGCTGAGGCGAGGCCCGCTGAAATCACAGGCGGAAGAACCTGAAAGTGACACTCGCTGGGACCTGCTGTGCCCTGGAACTGCAGGGTTGACAGACAAATCCCCAGAGGGCACCGAGGGGAGACGGTCACCGTGTGCCGCGGTGCAAGCCGCTCCACCCCAGTAGAGGTCGCCCTCCGCGGTCCTGGGGCTCGCCCGTCAGGACCTTTTGCGCGAGGAACTGGTATGCGGAGGAGGCTGCGCCAGCCCAGCAGCCACCTGAGTTTAGAGAGCGCGCATACCCTCTGCCCACCAAAGATGTTGTAAGCAGAGCAGGAGCCTTCAAATGCGATGCCGTAGAGGGAGACAGATAGCTCGCAAGCGTCTGTTCAACCCGCGGCATCGCTGCATACCCACGCTCATTCAGTTCCCGCGGGAACGAATGGCCGGGACGAAAAGATTTCACTCGCGATCTCGACACCTCGGTGAGGAGATCGGGGAAAACGGAAGGCTCCTGTGTAGAAGTAGCTCCTCACACTGGGGCGAGAGAGGCGGCGAAACCTCGTCAACGCTCGTCACATCAACCTCCTCGGAGGAAGAGAGACGAAGCATTGAGCCCTCATCTCGGGGGAAGAGACTGCTTCCACACCGAGAGACGGGGCACCAGATCTGGCGGATACGGAAGAAGATAAGGACATGCCCGTCTCACACTCGCCAGCCAGATCAGCCTGCGAGCCCCACGAGTGCAGCCGCCGCTCTGCCTCAGCAGCAGCGGGACCGGCACCGCGTGGGGAGCTCGCGAAGGCTCCCTTCTCGAAGAGAGCCCTCGGGGTGCGGAGACCGATTCTGCGTGCTCCGCACCCAGGTAGACCACGCACAAATCGTGTGTGTCCTCGCTCGTGATATAGCGAGGGCAAGGATGCACACACGACTTAAAACGTGGTCTGAAAGCTTCACCCCTGAGCTTGCCCTTGACTTTGGCATCATACTGAATGCTTTCCACTTAAAACTAGGACAAACAACAGTAAATAAGACTGACACACACAGAGCGCTTCGCTGAATGACAAAAAGCTGAAGCCGGCTCCGCCGCACGTGCTTATATGCTTCCTGGTCGTGACGTCACCCCGCCCGTGACGCCTTGCCCTTGTTTGACTGATTACACATCATATTCAGAGCCCGGTCACGCTGAAGGCATTCCCATATGCGTTTCGACGCAGCTCGAAGTTCCTGGAAGAGAACTTGAGTGTTGTCTAAAATGAGACGTATCAAGCAAGGTGACATGGCCAGGCTGTGGGTCGCGTCAGGGGTGTTTGAGAACTGCTTGAAAAGTGAGTCATGAAATATTCTACAGAAAGTGTGGTTTGCAGAGGATAGAGATCAGAAGTGTTAATTGTTGAATGGATGCACAGAAATGTATAAATGTGCACACCACTCATGCGTTTTTTCTTCAAAGATTACTGAATTGAGAACAAAAGACAGCCAAAGATTTACATCTAAAGTAATTTATTTGAACTGAAAAAGAAAAATAATTTGGACCTGGCTGGGAAGGATTCTTTGTGAAGCCTGACAGGCAGACCAGAACACTGAAGACAATAGATTTTAGGAATGATGAGCAATTTGTATTACAAGGGTATAGGTCATATGATCAGCATGTCAGAGTCCTCACTGTCCTCTGAATGGGCTTTCGCCCTGCACAAATGAGTTCAACTACTCCATGGGTAGTAGGGGAGAGAGACAATGTAACATTAATGACTCATGAAAATGAATTAGTGGGGCAGAGAAAAAGGAATAATGCCAGAGAAAATAATTAAAATAATTTGCCTGTTTAAAAGGGCAGAAGGGAATGTAAAAATCAAGAGACTATGAAAAAAATGTAAAGCTCCGGCCAAGATGAGCAATGTGAGGTTGCCGTAAAAAAAGGGAAGAGGATGATGTACAGCAAGGGAGAGAAAATTGCAAACAGAAAGCTTTGTGTTCGGAAAGACCTTTGCCACTTGTTGCAGTTTCTTCTATCTGAAGAGATGGTGAAATCTGAGGGAAGAATGGAAGGCTGGGGGTCACTTAGGAAATGGAAGGCTGAAATAAGAACAATATTAATAGTCCAGGGCTGAAAGAGAAAGAAGGAAAAGCAAAGTGGGAGGGAATGCACACTGAAGTAGAGACTAATGGGACGGGGGTCTGAAGAGGATGTGAACCTGTTTCTCAGCTATACTTTAGGCCTCTTCAAACTCTACCCTCATGACAGTAGCCAAGCACTGCCAGCTTTCATCAGGCATGATTCAAATTGAGCACCCTTTCTTTGAGAGTGGCCATTCTTAAAGCATACTGTCCTTATGGTCAATATCTGATGGAAAAATAGCCCGCACCCCAGAAAAAAAGAGAGGGAGAGAAATGTATTCAGGGTCTGTTTCTTTTTGAGTATTGATTTTGTCCTTTTCTAACTTCCCTTGAACACCATCAGGGTCCTTTTAAGCTAAGAAAAACACAAATATCAGAGGTTTAGAAAGGAAAGAAGGCTGGGGGAGAGGAATAGAGTGCAAGCGTGGAAAGTGTACATGTCGGGCTTGTAATTACAACAATGTGACATGTAATCAATGCGGATTAGAATGAATCGCCCACATTAGCCGTAGAGAGTACATCTATTATTAGGTTTAATCAAAAAATTACAAATGTAAGAATGAGAAGCAACAGGCAAAATTGCAGCCTGATATTTATTAAGATAGCTTACTAAATTGCATTTGCCCTTGTATGCGTCTCACACTTTTAATGTGTTATTGTCACATGGTTGAGAATAAAATGGAAATTTGCTATTCTAAATCAACATTAATAAAATCTTTATATATCTTAAACTGAAACTAGAGGAGTTCAGCTGCAGTTCTACATTTTCATATTATATTCATTATATTTTATCAAAGCACCCAATAAAGATGAAAAATTTGATGTTTTGCATGTCTTAAGAATATAAAGTGAATTAACAAAACACCTTTTTTTAAGAAACCATAAAAAACTTTAATTTCCCTCTTCATTCAAGTACTTGGTTCATTTATATGCTTGTATCAGGAGCTCACTAGTTATTTGGTCCAAACTGTTTCCTCAATTCAGTGTGCTATTGGGGTAACTGAATGAGCTGGCAAAAAGACAGCATCATAGGATCATATATGGTTCATTTTGAGTCAGAATGACATACTAAAGTGAGTTTTGATTAAGTAACCTCTAGATCTGTGCTGCCCAGGCTGCTGCTTAGATGGTTCAGTCTGACTCCGTGAAGTAGTTCATCCAGCTCAATTTCAGTAAATAATGTTTAGTATCTTGCAGAAACCAAACGTTTCACTTTGTGTGTGTGTGTGTGTGTGTGCGTGTGTTTGTGTTTTACTCTCAAAGAGACTGTAGCCATCGACCATGGTTTTACCTAAATATCTGTTCTGTTAAAAGAAAACATAGTCACCTACATCTTGAGTGGCCTGAGGGTAAATTAACAACACATTTCAATAACTATCTCTTTAGGTTCCTCTTGACCTGTGTCTTTGTCTGGTCAAGTGCCATAATCACTGGCTCAGCTTCTAAAAGCAGTTGCTGACGTGTGTTGTGCTCAGCCAGCAGTGACAACTACCACTGTGATCACCAAGGCAACTGTTGCCAGCGTTCCATGGCTTATTCGACATCAAAGTTCATTGTCATTCTTTCATGGAAAGATAGAAATAGAGAGATAGATGGGGCAGTCAGGGGCAAAGTGACCTTTTTTAAATTATAAAGGAAAACACAAACAATGTGGCCAAAAGACCATTTAAAATGAGAGGTAAACTTTTAGCAAAGATCAAGTCGTCATTTTGATTAAATAGTGGAGAGAAGACGGGAAGGCATGGGAAGGGAGAGAGAAGGTGCTGGTGGGCCTTCACAGGGAGATGGGTTTGTGAATATGCTGGCATATGTACATTTACCTCCTCATCTGTCTCTGTCTCTCTCCCCTTACTGATGGGCTTGTGGTATCCATCTCTCCCCTGCTATCCATCTTAAGTGAAACAGGATGTCACAGGCACCATCTGCGGGCCATGTTATTTTTATTTTTATTTTCCATTCTCTATTCCTTTCTTTTCCCTCTATTTTTGTCAGAGCAGAGGTGTTTTTGATTAGCCCCATCTACCTGGCTAATTAAAAAGTCTGGCAGGTTGACTTGAAGATGGAGGAAGCACTGGTGTCACGTCCTGATTATGTACCTGCTTTTGAAAAGAGCACAATGTGTCAGGGCTTCTCTGAATCTCCTAAGCACAGGTATTTCTCCCCCTTACTGAACAGGTGGCCAGATGTGCAGTTATTATGTACAGTAGGACTTTGTGTGGTGTGGAGGCAGTGGATGTTGCTAACGGATTAGTTGTTTTTTTTCTTAATTTTATTATTTTTTACATGAAGTAAGTTATGTAACAAGTTAGGCCTCTACTCATACCGTGCAGATCTATCACAACTACTATGAGAAAGGACATTCAGTGCAGTGCAAAAAATGAATAACATTTATATATCATTAATAAAGTGTCGTATAGAGTGGTACAGGTATGACGTCAGAACCCGTAAGACTAATTCACCACTCGTTGCTTCCTGAAGGAGTTCAAGATGAAAGGCCATAAATGCAGGCAGAGTTGTGTGATGAGAGAGCATGGGATTGTTGAAAGGAAAGAACTGCCTATTAGCTCCATAGTGAAAAAAAAAAGGTCCAGCACTGATACTCCACTGGTTTGCTAGGGTGATTCAAATACCCTTCTCCTCCATGAAAGCATGGTTTTGCCCATAAGATTCTGCAGGACTCAAACCAGTAGAGAGCACTTTCAGTGATGCTCAGTTTCAAAGGGTTGATAATACTTATGATTCACTTCAAATCAAAAGCAACATTATAAGTATGTGTGAGAGTGATTGGGAGAAAGATATTTTTCTTCTTATACTCAGCAAAAGAAAGACTGGAGACATGACTGGAGCCAAGCTGCTCTGTGTGAGGGCATGTCCTACACAGTCAGTTCACAACCTCAGCAACAAATTTTATGCACACAATGTTCTCTAGACCTTATCTCTAATGCTCAAGCATCCTTGTATACCACATCAATTTCACATTAAAAATATTGGACAGTTCTTAAGCAGTGCCTTTGATATTACAGTGTACTGACTTTCAGATAAGCATTCATATATTGTTATCTCGTTAATTAGGTATGTGTGTGTCCATGGAGGAATCCTTATGGCCCTTTAATGCCCATCATTGAAAGACTGATGAATGTCCTTTTGTGCCACATGCACGTTTTTTTTTAATCGTCCATGCAATATTTCATGCCATTGAATTTAGAAATTGGTACATTGACTCATCATGGTCCTGTGACCTTCATTCTATTCAGATACAGTTCAGGCAAAACCTCAAAATGCAAATAAAGGTTTTTCATAAAATTTTGAATTTACTAAACTATACTGAGAATGTAAAGAACCCTTCAAGACTAACCACTGAGAGCAGAACTGCCTCATTATGCAGATCAGATTTATGTGCTTTAATTCGCAGTTACACTTATTTATCGCCTCAGATATTCAAACATGTTTCTGTGTATTTTCCCATGACACTTGGCTCATAAACTCATGCACAAACACAGCCATATAACAGCACCCCCTGCTTACACTGTCCATATACCAACAGCCACGTAATATCTTTTGCTCATGCTTCGATCATCCATAATATTAGCAGTGGGAGCTACTTTTGAAGTTTTTCTCTTTTGGCTTGCATCTCAGTCAAAAAGATAAAAGAAGTGTGCAAAATGTAGAAATGAAAGACCATATGACAGAAAATGCAATAACAACAGTAGTCGCCCAAGCCCCTTTTTGATCAAAGTTACCATCTACAGCACTTGAAAGAAGCCAAAAAAAAACATCTCTCTCATTTACTGACCCCTTATGCAGCCATTCATTCTGAGATGAGATGAGCTAACCTAACATGGTTAAAGCAATAGACTCTTCTCTGAGCTAGTGTGGAAGAGAACCTTGTTTGCTCAGACTCTGACTTGTAGCTGAGGGGCTGAGAAATGTTATTAAAGATGTCAGTTTTGTTTAAGGGGGAAGGGCACGCTTAGAGAGGGCAAGAGGCACATTGCTGTGAGGATGTCCCTGTCAGATTAAAACTGACCTGTTCTCTGACAAGCTTTCATCTTGGTGAGGCCAAACTTTCAATAGAGAACAACAGGAGGATGTGCCATAGATGTGCGACTTGGGAAAGGAATAAGACTAGAAGTTCTAAAGTTACAAAATTTGCTGTATACATTTTAAAATACACAGTAGATGTGCAGTTGTTACTTTAAGATAATACTGCTTTAAGATTTTGCTATCAAACCTAAAAACCATTGTTATTAATAATAACAGTAATTATAATAAAAAAGAAGCATATTTCAGGTTGCATGATTAAACTTTTTTTAGTCATTAGCAGTATAATCATTACAATTGAATTTAAATAAATAAACATACACTTTTATTTTAATTGTTGATATGTTTGTTTGTTTGTTTGTATTGTTATTTTAGGATTTTAAGATATATTTTGTACATTATACATTCTAGCAGTATGATTTGCTTTTTTATTACTGTTGGTTTTGAATTCTGTGCCTTTCAGTCTTACCTTACGGATTGTTCCTGCTTGAGCTCAAGGGCTAATTGGAATCTCCTCTGGCATCACGTAGCACTGCCTTCTCATTTACTTGCTAAATAAAATGTCTCTAATGCCATTGCATCCCAGCTCTGTGTGAAAGGAAATATGGATGTAAACGTATTAAACGCACATTTGACCACACAAAGGCCGGCCTGGAGCAATCAACCCTGGCTTTGTAGTATCAAAGATACAGTCCCGTGTCCATAATAAAACACACAGGACCAATTAGTCTGCCGTCCTTGAAAACGTATGTCTGTTTCTTCCTGCTCAGAGACTATCAGATCAAACACTCCATGTTGTCCGTCATCAAAAAATAGCAGAGGCTGGTTTTCTTCAAACAAAAATCAATTTTTTTATTGAATCCAACTGAACAGTTAGAATATATTGTCGCTGCAATACAAAAACATTTTTTTTGTTTTGTTTGTTATACTATTAATATTTATTAATAATGTTAAACGTATTGTAATAGTGTTAAGGGGGGGAAGCTCTTACATATATTTTATGAAGACAATTTTTCATATTGCTGTTGAGTAATAATAATATTTTTTTAATAATAGAACACTTGCACATAAAAAAGGATACACTGTGATCCAGTATTGTGTGTGTGCATCCCTTTTTTGTTGTTGTATTTGATTTTTGTTATGCCTGACCTCTTTGTAGATTGTCTGCTGGCCATGTGCTTTTAAGTCAGAAGGTATGGTGAGGCCTGATGATCATCCATAGTGCTCTTTGCTTGACAACACTCTAGCCTTGATTGGTGGCCTTGCTGAAGGTTTGGTCTGTTTATAGAGCACACTGTTCTAATTGTGTGTAAATACTGCTGAAATGTTGGGAGCAAGGGCTTGAAATGATGGTTAGTAGACCTCACAAAGCTGCTGTGAAGGGTTACAGTCAGGTCACTATGACTGTAAGAGGTAAATGGCAGAGGTCCTCATACAGCCAGGCTTTTTTTCTTTGAGAGAGATGGAGCAGATCAGTGTACAAGTTAAACTTCTGTGTATGTGCGTGCATCTCAGGGTCTTTCTCTCTCCCCGTCTACTCAGAGAGTGTGTTATCCTGATGAAGTTTGTGTCAGTGGCAGGCATCTGGTCTATATGCAGCTACTGTCATCTCCTCCAGTGCCCACACAAAATGGCCTCCAACTGCCAACACAATGAAATGGCAAAGCACATTCTCCCTTTTGGGATCAATGCACACACACATAAAAAAAAAAAAAAAAAAATCCTTGTACTCAAATTATCTTTTAATCACTCCCTGTATCCTAAGCCATTGTTGTATAGCTTTGCATGGTAACATTTACTTCAATAGAATAACAGAGTAGACTCAAACTGACAGTGGTAAATATATTATTTACTACATTTATTTCCAACAATATGCCAGAATCAATATAAAACCTTCCATTTTGTTGTGTAATAATCACTAGAAATTGTTGTCTGAACTTGTTTTCCATATATTTACATAAATAGGGATATAAAAAAAAGACTTACATAAACTGCTTTTTAAGAAAATAAGATGGGGGAATTATTTATGTTAATAAGTGGCTTTAAAAGATTATATATATTTTTTTATTATTATTATTTATATTTTATCACTAAACTTACACTAAGCTTGTGGCTGATGTAAAGTACAGTCCCCGAAAATCCAGTTTCCGAGCTGGACCTGGAGACGGGCATTCAGACTCGAAGTTTACTACTTTTTCTTAATTCGTCTTCCGCCTCTTTAGTCGCAACATGTGAGATGACATCCAGCATTCTATAACAAGTACACACATACACCAGCTTGCAAACATCCTTTCTGCAACTTCTCACTTCTCTCCTGAGAAGTCCCACTCTCCAGCTCTCTCTATCTATCTCTCTATCTCTCTCTGCAGCCCTCATTACTGTACCTGCAAAGAGTGACAGAGAGGAGAAAAGGTTGTGGAAGTCAGAGAGAAAACTCGGGGAAATATACACAGCAATCTGTCAATTCTAAATATACAGTAGATATCTACGCTCGGCTCAGCGGCAGATGCACCGGTTCTCCAAGCTCCGGAGAGGGGCTCCATGTGGCCCAGCTGTCTGCCAGCTCAGCTCAGATCAGGTCAGGGCACAGAGTGCTTGCCACACCACATTGGGAAGAGGGCTGTGGCTTTGCCTTTGAAGTAGCTCTCGGAGCCCGAGTGGGCCTTTGCATTAAGTTTTGCCTCAGAAGTCACCTCCAGGTGACATGAGAATGCTTGAAGAAGCCTGTTTATAGTTCACAAACAGCACTCTGGTACTATGTGTTTCAGCCCACACCCTTTGCTGTTTCATTTCTCTTTTCAGTCATTAGTCCCTCGATGGGTCTGAAGCTGTTTTTTGGATCATGGCCGTACCTTCTAAAGTGCACAGAACTGTGGCGCCTGTGTTCTTTACCACAACTCTCCTGCTCCTCCCTTAACTCATAATGGAGCTCATTACGGTATCCCTCCATCTCTGCTGTGTACTATGTACACAAATCAATATTGATGAGGTGCTGATGGCATCATCAGTTTTAAGCTCTTTTGGAAAAGAAATGCTGATTTATGACCATTTGTCCCAGTGTTTGGAGAAAAAAAAGTGTTGCAATGATGGGTCGGACTTATTTTTAATTTATTAATAATAATAATAATAATTTGTGACGTATTTTTTATTTTCATTATTTAGTTTATAAGTATAGTTATAGTTAATCCATGATAAATTCAGTGTTTATTACTTATCATTTATATATAAGTTTGTAATATTTGTCATTTATATACAAATGTATTATTTGTTTATTATTATAATATGTGTTATTTTAAATGAGCCAACTAAACCAAGACATTTCAATATTTGGAGTAACTACCTAAATTGTATTTAAAAAATCTTCAGTGACCAAATTTATACATAGTTGTATAATTTATTATAAACTCATAATCAATGATAAATATATATATGTAACTAAACAGAAAAAAAAATTCAGTTCCCCAGTAATGGCTGTATGTGTTTCTTTATTGTTAGTTATTTCAGCTCCATACTCCATAGGGTTAGGAGCCCCCACGTGTGTATTTTAGTGCCATATTGGTTAGATAAACTAATTAGTCATACTTCAGAGTTGCTATGCTGTTCACATGATGTAAAGAAATGCTAATAGGTTTATAATGAATTGGTCTTCTCTGTTCCTGGGATACTCAAAGATACTTAAACACAGAATTTTCACTGAAAAGTGCTTCACTTGTAGTGTTATTTATTTCCCTTTCTTAGAAAGTTAAAATGAGAAAACATTCAAACCATGTGAATTACAAAGTGCACTTTGTTGGTTGGTTATTGGATTTTGTTATTATTATTATTGTTTGTTTGTTTTTTCCTCCTAACTTTCTAGACTAACTGATTTCATTAACTAAAACATTAGTATATGAATAAGTTAACATGAACAAAGAATAAGTAATGCTGAACAGATGTGTTGTTCATTGTTAGTTCATGTTAACTAATGCATTAACTAACTTTAATTAATACAACCTTATTGTAAAGTGTTACCCTAACTTAATCTATTTAGTTATTAAGCCAGGAGAGCTATTCAAAATTTCCCTCTAACTGAAATACCACTAATTAATTTCTGGCATTTTGGTATTTACATTTGACAAAAAAGAACATTTATTTAACATTTAATTAATCTATTTAATGTACGTATATGCAAGTGAACATGCAATCATAATACAATTATGAAACAACAATACAAATGTAATACACTTTTGTATTTTTTTTTTAATAATTTGATCGTGCCCAAAAATGAATATGAATGCAAGTTAAGTACGAGTAAAGCTCCATGCACAGCAACTGAATTGTTTTCTGTTTAGCCCATGCACTTCTATTGAATGTACCGCTGTCTGTTTATTTATTTGTTTTTATAAACTGGATGGTTTAAAACAATTTTCTGTAATAATTAAAAGTATGCCACAGATGTTTTCCATATAGTTTCCTTATCTGACCATTTACCTTTTCATTTTACAATGCACTTTATTATTTTATTTTTTTTTACATTTTCTTCTTGGAATGTTTCAAATGATCTGAAAGAAATGTGTAATATAAATAAATATTTATATATCAACAAGGTTTACATTTTTTAAAGTATAAAATAAAACAATTAAGATGCCATTTCACCAAGAATGCATCCAAAGTATTTTTCATTTGCATAGAAGACATTCTATGTTGTTTTCAGAACTCAAATTTATTTTGTAAGAATGTTTCTGTAGGACGACATATTAAGTAGAGATAAAAATATAGTAAGTGATTTTAATTCTTAAAGCATTCCTAGAGTGGTTTAATATCTGTATGCAGATCCTAGATGTTGCATGTTTGTTTTTAACAACAGAGTTTACACTATTTTTCATATTTCATGAAGCAGAATAGAAAAAGTCTCATTATTTCATGTGACCTTACATTTTTGCTTGAAGTTATTTAATTTCAGATGTCATTCAAACAATTTTCTCATCTGAGTCTTAACCAAAACTGAAGATAAATTTGAAAGATAGAATATTATACTAACCGCAGCCTGTGAAAGATGATGTCCTCAATGTGTGTGCATGCGCACGTCTTTTATGCACTTAAAGGTAGGTTTGTGTGTGTGTGTGTGTGTGTGAGAGAGAGAGAGTGTGTGATGGAACAGTGAGATTGTTCTTGTTTTAGCTTATGTTACGGCACATTTCTCTAAGGGGAGAAATGGGCCATTTCAGGGTGGGGTTTCATTTAGAGCGAATAGGGTACAGATAATATCTTTGAAAGGAACATTTTATCTTTAAGAAAAAAAAGCAATTATATATATCACAATTTATTTTGTATTTATTTTTTCTTATTTTATTTTTTTACATTACTTTCTAAAAGAATGAAATGTTAATTACATATTTGATTGATTTTTTTTTAATTAGTATATTTTTTTTGTATTAAATATATACTTCAAGTTGTAGTCACTACTAGTGTGATTCTCTTGGGTCTGTCCTCAAGACAAAGTCTGAATACGAGAATGTTACCAAAAAAAGGTGGAAATAAAATGAGTGTATTAGTTTGTCCTTATTTCACAGTTAAGTACAGTGTATGTTTCTTTTATTAAGTGCAAACATATCTATTTATTTGCAGGTCTGAATCCTTAATGAAATTAGTGAGGAGTGCTGAAATCTATCTGTGTGAATCGTTTCGCTTGCTACCATAGATGCACACTCTGAGCGGTTGCCAGGGTGACGGGGTCCTGACCTATAGAGGCAAGGGAGGGATTGACCCGTGTCAGTGCACATTTGCTGCTTTTGACACACCAGCCGTGGCTTTCCACTCTGCCGCTGTCTCTCAGGTGTCTTCAAGGCTGTCTTCATCCCTGCGCCACTCCTTTGTGAGCCCTCCCCCTGTCCGCCCGCATGTCTCCGTCCCTCCACCCCTGGCACAGAATCTTTTCTCTGCTTTTCTGCTGGAGCTCCACTGTCTTGCTCTCAGCCGCTACGGTTCTCCTGGCCAGTGTTTGGGTTGGTTGGGTTAATGCTGCGCTTCCCTTGTTTCTTCACCTTAGGTGGGGTGAAGACCAAAGCTAATATCCCCCTCCCGCCTAGCCAATCTAAACATCCTTAGCCGTGTATGGGCGGCCCGAACAAGAGCCCAGCAAGACGGGTGTCTTCGGTGAGATGGCCCCCTCCGTTTGACATGTGCACAATGGCACTGACCCCTTCTGACGTGTCTCTCTATCAATCCCATCAACCCATCGGCAGTACACCTCATATAACAGCTGTTCTCAGCTGAGCAGAGCTCACCTTTAACTTTAATGTCCGTACTTATGGGATTTTTCTATCAAAAGTATTTTTTAAAAAAAAACACACAAAACAAACAGCTCATAATGTTGCGTTCTTCAATGAGAAGGTGCAGTTATCATGGAAGTGAAGGGGGATTTCACAAGGGTAAGAATGACAAAGTTTTATTAATCCGTCTAATACAGGTCAAAAGTTTATTTTTTTCATTATTTGTATTGATTTGTTTTAATTACAAATCTCTGTACTGATATTGTTTAATACACACAAGACCACTTCTGAGCTTGTGAACATCTACGTCATGGAGGGAGCACATTGAGACATGTCGCGACGTAGTCTCGTGTTGTTTGACTTCTCTTAAAACCTGTCAGCAACATGCGATCTTCATGTATTTACAATGGTAGATTTGAAACCAGCTGCATTTTCTATTCACTACTACTTTTGACATGTGCTTTTAATGCTTTGACAGTCAAAACAGGTCTTGGCGCCAATGCGATAGCAAGATAACATCTGAAAGAACAGCTTGGAAGTCATTTCGCTGAAATATACATTATGTTTCCATCTCTGCTCAGCTGATATGCAGCCATTAGAGGGCACAGTTGGCTCTCCACAGCAGGAGTTCATGGTGCCCTCCGCCCCACCCCCTCCTGTCTCGCGCTTTCGGTTTCTCTCCTTCCCGCTTTCTTTTGGAGAACAGATACTGGGGCACTAAGAGTCTTTAGAGCAGATATGATCTGCTGTTTACATTCTGTGTTTCAAATATATGCTTGTTGCAAATCTCCTGCATGTTACGTAGTGGGCTTTGAGTTGTACTAACACAGATGGAATTTAGATTTGCGTGGTGCTCAGGTCCCGACACGAAAAGACCTGTTTACTCTTGGCCAAAACAGGCTCCAACTGACAACTAGGTGCAAAATCCTTGAGCCAAGGAGATTTGTTGTGCCACGGCAAGATGCTGTTTCTGTGTTGCACACAGACACACACTCACACGCATGCTGCTTTTACATCTAAAAGCTCCACTTACCTTGTTGCTCTGGTATGAGGATATTCCCTGCACAGTTTGAAGAATAGCTGCTTTTTTCTTATTCTCCTCCTTTTTTTCTGTCTTCTGTTCCAGTCTATTTATTCCTGATCTATTCTAATTAGGGAAAATCTCATTTTAAATTAAATGTATATTGTTTGTGTGTGTGTGTGTGTGTGTGTGTGTGTGTGTGTGTGTGTGTGTGTGTGTGTGTACAGTGCTGGATAGATTGCTTGCAAACTGTAGCCCGTTACTGATTCCAAATTACATGACAAAAATTGTAGTTAGTAACATAATCCACTACATTACTAATTTTAGGTAATATAATCAGACTACTTCTTGATTACTTTTAGATTACTTTTGACCTAACTTGTTTATCACCTTGCTTTAAATAAGAAAATCTTGTTGATATACAATACAAACAGAAAGGAAATATTTTCCATTGTTTATTAACAACATGAAGTGCATTAAACGTTGCATTACGTCAAGGTTTCCCAGGGGTTTGTGAGACTAATGAAAAGCAAATAACTAATGCAATCACGAAAATGTCAAATTACAATAAATAATTTTAAAATAACAGTGTTCATAATAAAACACTCACTAAAAAAAGCTAAGAAAACACTTCAAATTTAAATATTTTTTGTTAATCCAGTGGTTAAATTCTGTGTGGCCTCTCAGTTTTCTATGTAAGGCACCTAACTAGTAACTGGTCTTACTGTGAATGTATACAAAACTTCAAGACTTTCTTAATGTACATACGTGGTAGGCTATTTTAGAATACATCAATAAATTCTGAAAATTGTATTGCTATTGTGTGAATATTTTGTAATAATGTAATCAATAAAAAGTAACTGTAGTCTGATTATGAGTATTCTAAAATGTAATATAATGTAATTACAAGTACTTAGTTTTTAGAATCTGATTATGTAATCCAGATTACATGTAATCATTTAGTACCCAGCACTATATACATTTACATTTAGTCACATTTAAAACTAAAAACAATGAAGATTGTTTATTTGCTCATTTGGTGTAAAAAACTCAACCTGGTCTCATAAAAATACGTACCTCTGTGCACTTTCTGTGCGACACCATTTTACGTATCTTACTCCAAATTTCCACTCAGTAGCGCTGAAACACAGGTTAAATACGTGAAACCTGGCACTTTTTTATTACGTAGATATAGGTACATATTGCTGTGTTTTTATTATGTTGCTACAGGTACATATTGCGAGTTTCAGAATTCAAATATTCGGGGACCGTCGCTAAAAATGAATGCTCTATCGTGTTGGAAATATGCCCTACACCAAACTCAACCCTAAACCTACCCGATAGTGTTAACAAATGCAAAACTGATATAAAAACAAATTTGTTGATGCAACCATGCCATTTCAACTTCCTTATATGCAGATTTGAACTGCTTTGTAGAACCGTGATTACACAGGATTCGAACCAGAGCTCCTCACCTCCTAAGTACGTCTCCGTACTCTGTGAGCTACCGAACAAACTTACCGTCTATGAAAACCCATTGATACGAGGCTGAATATGTGCGACGCTAACATTCAAAAGCATCAATTTTCAAATCTCCCAGCATATTAATATTGTTTTGAAGTCGTAACATGATATTCTTCAAGTAATGTGAAGCATTGCTTTTATATATTTAAGTGTTTTCACCGACTTCTTTTAATTACACATGCTTTGTGTCCCGTCTTGTGTCTTAATTGTGACTAGAGCCTGTTACATCGGGCTTTAGCTAATTATTTAATTGTTGCCTCATTTGTGATAATTGGCCATCTGAACAAGAAGACATTCATGCCTGTGGCAGATTTCAAGCCCATCAGAGGCATGTCTCTGTCTCTTCCTCTCTCTCCCTCTCTCTCTCTCACACACACACACACTCGTGTTTACTTAGCTGTCTAAAAGAGGGCTTCTCAGAGGCTTCTAACGTTTTCTGTAAACCCTTTTTAAAATGACTAAAGACTATCCATACCACTAAAATAAAAGTTTTTTTGCATTTGCAATTAAACAAATGCAAATAATAAATAAATGATTAAACTCTTAACAATTATATAAAAAGTAGAAGCATATTTTTACTTTTTTTAATATGAACACGCACACATATTTTTATGCATCTTTTAAGTATCTGTTCACACATATGCACAAATTCTGCTTAGTGCAAGGACAGAAGATGCCAAGAAAGTGATGAGCGCCTCTCCATTGTCCTTTATCATAAAGAATGAAAATCATTTTTTATTGTTTGCCTCTTCTCCCTCACCTCTAAATTTTTTCACTTTACTGCATTACTGCTTTCACGTTTTCATAGCATACATTTCTCTCTCTTTCTCATTGTTTTTCATTGTACTTGACTGGCATGACAAATAATAGAAGACTTGCATAATAAGACTAATTGTATAAAAAAATACTTAATATGCAGTTGTATAACAAGACATTAAAAACAATAATATTGAGTTAAATATAATACTAGTAATAAAATATTAATAGCAAATCAAGAAAGAAAAGTTAAAAAGTAAATGAAGTGAGGTGGAAGAGACGAGAAGGGAAGGCAGAATGTTCACTATGCCATCATACTGTGACAAGTAAACACGTACACAATGCTACACGCTTGTGCTTGTGTTTCCCTAATAGATAGGAAAGGTTTTCATGGCTTGGCATGTTGTCAAATTTGGGATATATCTTTTTAATTTAGGGTTTGGGTTTCACTGAACTTTGTGCATTCAGTCAGGAAATGCAGGTCTGTCTCAGTTCTGTTTTGTTTGTATTATGCGCACAAGCTTTCTTATCTCGTGGCAGCCATGTTTTTCTCTACCCATCTACTTGTCTTTATTGCTGCTCTCTATTTCTGTCTCTCTAACTATATATCTTTGTGAGGATCAAGCTACTGTGCTGATAAACATATTTTTTTCATGTCTCTTTTTGCGCCTTTTCGTCTGTTCAAATGCGCCTCTCTGTATAGTAAAACCGGGGGGGTAATAGCGCCCATGTTAGTGCGAATAACGTGATTGGTTGGCTCCTCCAAGTGATTGCTGGTGCTTTTTTTCTCTCGTCTCTACCAAATGGGTTGCCAGGGAGGGCGTCTTTAACTGAAATCAGACGACAAGCCAATGAGATGCTGGCATGCCAGATCAGGCTACAGAGGTGGATTGTGGGTAGAGAGGGTGGTTATTCAGTGTGCCGTTAAAGTAGGCCTCCATCCCAGTGCCCAAGCTGTGAGACGCCATGAGCTGAATAGGGCCGATTTCACAATCCTTTCAATTAAAATCACAGCATAATCCTTCGTGCAACCTCTTCAGCAAATTTCCTCTCCTTCAGTCGCTTTGTGTGCTGAGTCTGAAGTCCAGTCACCGAGTGGAGATGTGTCTGGCATTGAAATGTTTTGATTCTCTCGGCTCCTGCTTTAAGAACATATTGTTCGTGACAGCGACAGACAGCAAAGGCCTGCATATGCTATATGTGTTCATAATACGAGCCTTAAAGACTTTGAAAAGAAAATCAGGGCTCGTGTTTTACAGTTGTGATTGCCGTAAAATGGGGCAAGCGTTCTCAGGGGAGAACGTGAGCTCTAATTTTCCTTGGTGGACTAGACAGTCCCAAAGGGAGATGGATTGAGAGTTATGGTGCTGTATCAGCATTCATTTATTTGTGAATGAAGATGGGACAGACCGTTTTCAAAGCGCTATGAGCTTGCCATGAAAATGGAAACTGCGAGGGGGGATGGTGTTGAGAGATGAGACGTTGCTCGAAATCTAAACATAGAAGTAGGGTACAGCGTTCTTTTATTTTTATTTTTAAATACAAAATCACTCATAATCAAATTGTAAAATAAATAATGACCGTCAATTGCATACAATTGGATTAAGTTTCCTTAAAGTAGAAATATAGCTAAACATTTATGTAGCAAAGGCCTCACTGCATAAACACACTGTAACTACAGAGATGGCAGTGCCCTTGACCTCTGGTGTTAATGTATCTTTTAATTGGTTTTAAAAATAGAGGCGTCTCAAACAAGATGTCATAGCTTATTTACTTATTTAATATTATGAAATTCTAGAGTTCAGTCTCCGTCCACCTTCTTTTTACTCACCATGTGCACAGGGGTTTTTAGTATTTATTTTATCGTTCTTCCTCTCCCGTTTTCCACCTCTCGCCTCTTATTCAGTTGGACAGGTCAGCAACACCTTCTTAGGAGTTGAGGGGGGAAAGTGACACAAGCAATTTGCAACTGAATCTTGGTACCATTAGAGAAATAAGGCAAGTGTGATCAGTGATATAAATAGTACTTGTTATTCTATGTAATAAGGTTGCTCCTGATTGCTTCCAGGTGCACGAGGCAGACAGTAGAAGCCTAAAGGAAATTCAAGCCTTTCGGCGCTTCTCCCACCAGCGCTTGCTTGAGAAAAGCAGATTGTGATTTCACTACATTTTTTCTCTCCTCCTTTCTAATGCTCTGTAACTCATATGATTAACCTCCTGTGAGTCCCACCTCAGCCCTGAGAGGATCGTGTTCGCGCACGGTGCCTTGATGCATAAAACATCCTTCTTCGCCGACGCAGGGAATTCCAGTCTAAGCTGTAAACATGTAAAAATGAGTGATTGTAATTGAAATTGTTTTTATGGACTACTAATGAACTGAAAAGTCTGGCTTCCGGAAAAGCGAGACAGGATAGTGAGAAAGGAAGGAAAGGAGAAAAAAAAAAGAATAAGCAAAAATGTATGTTTTTTTGTATGCGTGTAATACTAGGAGTGATTGCTTTACACAGTGTTCACATGTAAACACTGGTGTGTGGTTCTCTGTCTTTGGCTATGCTGTCAATGGCCACTTCAAGCAAATTAATAAATAAATGGGCATACAATATTAATTTGAGTTGAAATTATGAAATAAATAAATAGTTTTTGTTTAGAGATTAATGCTTTTATTTAATAAGATGCATTTAACAGTAAAGACATTTATAAGGTTATAAAAGATTTCTGTTTCAAATAAAAACTGTTCTTTTGAACTTTCAAACAATCCTGGTGTTTTCAACATCTATAATAATAATAATAAGAAATGATTCTTGAGCAGCAAATCAGCATATTAGAATGATTTCTGAAGGACTGTGTGACACCGAAGACTGGAGTAATGGCTGCTGAAAATTCAGCTTTGCCATTTTCATTCACAGGAATAAATTACATTTTAAAATGTGTTTAAATACAAAACAGCTATTTACTATTATAATGTTTTAATGTAAGGTTTGTAATGTAATTGTAATGTTTTTACTGTATTTTTATTAAATAAATGCACCCTTGATAAACATAAGAATTTTTTTTTTCCCACAAAAAAATTAATAAATAAATAAAATCCTCTTTATGGTGGTGTATCTTAAAAATCTAATATTTTATTATTTTAATATGTGTTATTACTGTTGTTATTGTACATCATGACAAATGCATATTGGGTCTAATTTAGGATTAAATCATTTAAAATAATTAAAAACAGTTGCTTGTGAATTTATTTCAGTTGCAGATATGCAAATTCAGATGTTCCATTGTGTTTGTCTGCATTTGCTTCCGTCATAGTCTGCCAAGAGTCTTGTTTTGGAAAGTTTGACTAAAGTTAGTAACACTAAAGTCAATGAATTGCCAAGTAGTCCTCAAATCGCATTTTGCAATTGAACAAATCGATTGTAACACTGCATGCATACAGCACTTCCAGTCAGCCGCGATGTGTATGGTGCAGGTCATCTGCAGCAGCAATGAGGCGTTTGTGGATCATCCTGCGAACTCATCTTCCAACAGCTCCAGGAATGAAAAGAGACTGTCAACACAGTTATAATCAATCACATACCACTGCTCTGCTTTTTCATCCCAGGGACACCTAGGCTTGTTGTTCTTGACTAGTTTCACAAAGACGAGAAGGAGCTAGATTAACTTTAAAAATACAGATATGATGAACTTATTTATGCTCATTGACATGTCTTTCTCATTTCTCATTGGTAGCAAATAAAACATTTGCATGACTTTATCTGTGGTATTTTTTACTGTAAAAAAAAATACCATTGATTATAAGTGATGGCTGTAATCAGTTGTGATAGATTCATTGTGAAAATAAATTAGTCCTCCATTTGCTATAGCTATGATGCATTTATGACTTATTTCATTGCAAGCTCAAAAGTGATGTTTTGCTAACATTCAGCTGTGAAAATGATGTAAAATTAGCATTAATGACCTTGGCCTTGATTTAGTGTTTTTCTCCCCATTTTATGAAATTATGAAAATTGTTCACTAAGTGGAAAGTGACATTAAAAATTGCTTCAATTTTTCAATCCGCGTCATAGGAAAAAATAATTAATTTAATAGCACTCCAATTTCAATATATATATATTAACTAAATATAATAATATATATAATGGTATGCAATTTCTATAAAAGCATGACATCTTCATGAATCAATGCATTAAAGTTTATAAATATGTTTGAAGCAAGATCACATGTACCAAGTCTCTCTTTGGGACTCTCTTGTAAATTCACTGCTTGGCTTTTTGTGGATGGTCATGACTTAAACTGATCTTTCTCTCTATCTGTCAGTCTATCTTCATCATTTTCCATAGAACTAGAGGTTCTCATGTCAACACATTGCTCAGAGAATCCCATGTTTTCTTTGAGGTGATGCATGTTTTATAGTAGCATTCACAGCGAGTAGGCTTGGAAACAAAAGACTGGAAAACTTTGAGTCCGAGAGGCTTCTTGCTTTGAGGATTTACATTTCCCACATGACTTCAGTAGAGGAGATTCACAACAGCCAAGGGAATAATCAAACATGGCCTCCAGAGAGTTTGTGCATGTAAACATTCTCTTGCTTTCTCCCAGACACATACACACGGACAACCACACACACAACTTTCACCAGTGCTTGGTTTTTACATAGGGTCCGAAAATAATGTTTTGCCACATTCGGTGAGAGTGGTAAAATGGTGAGTGAAGCGAAAAGTTTACACTACTGTTAAAAAGTTTGATGTCAATAAGTGTTTTTTTTTTTTTTTAATTAATGCTTTTATTCAGCAAGGAAGCATTCAATCTATCTATCTATTGATTATATTATATCGTAACTAGTCATTTTAAACAGTGGTTTATTATTATTATTATTATATGCAAATTAAAAATAAATGTACAAATATTTTATTTACATTTATGATTTACCTATGTTATTCTCGACTTTTTAGATGTTATATGTTTTTGTTTTGTTTTTGAGAGAGAGAGAGAGAGAGAGAGAGAGAGAGAGAGTTAGTGAGAATGCATGTATTTCTTTTACATGTCTCTGCTTTTATTTTTATTTTCATCTTGCTTTATATTTTAAATTATTTATCTACTGTATACCTTTAGATGTATACGTTTGGTGGATGTTTGCACTGATGCAGCTGAGTAGTTTAATGTGGTCTCGTATGATGTGTTGTATCATGATTTTGGTTTGGGGTAGATGATAGTGATTGCTGAGACAGGCTTTCTCTCTCTTATCTCCTGAAACACTGAGTTGTTTGTGCTTTGCAGCTCACCAGGAGGTCCGCCCAAACCCCTCATGCTATCTTCCAACCGCCCATTGTCCAGATCTCCGTCTCCATAGGGAACTAATGCCCCTCACTCTCTTCTCCTTCTGTCATATACACACGCACTCTCCTGCAAATGAGACGAGGATATGCAAAACTGTGTCACTCAGCAAATAGCTCTAAATTAGGCCCCGATTAGGTGAATTCATTAATGATAATCAGGCCTTCAAAAAAGTGTGTTATCTAGGTTGTATCAAAGCTTCTGTCCTGCCTCTCGTTGGGGATAAAACATCTAGTCAGGAGGTTGTCAGGTTTGTTTGAAGGCTGAGGGTGGAGATAAATGTGTGGATTTTATTGGTCTTTTTGATCAACTTTCATAAATAAAATATGATATGTATTTTTGTCCTTATAACATTTATTTAGCGGTTTATTCCTTGCATTTTAGTTATAAATAGTGAAAGTCTTTGTTTCAGATGTGGTAGTCTCCTTAACTCATTGAAGCTGCATCTGCCTTAAAAATATAAAAAATATGATTTTTTTTATCTCATATTTTCATTTTGGTGGCTTAATGTGAAGAACATTCCACATATGAGTTCTGGAGAAAAACAAAAACCCTAAGCATCCTAGATCAACTTCTGATAGTGAATGTTCAAGTGAGGTAAAAGTTGTTAGAAGATACAGAGTTTTTCTTTAGTAGATCTGGTTGGAATTGCTCATGTAACTTGCATCAGCAGGGTTCATATTATTGTTCTTACAACTTGACTTACAGTGTGTTGCAGTTCCTTATAACTATTATTGTTAGAGTTGACTTACACACCACATAATGCTACATTTTCCAAATAAAGATACCAGCCAAACTAGCGTAATGCTCTTTTATTTATTCTCTAAAAACTTTTACTCACATTTGAAACTTATTTGGACCCTTGCTGGTTATACTTAACTGAATAAAACTGGTAAGATGTTTTAATGTTTTTAAAGGCAATCTCTTATGCTCACCAAGGCTGCATTTATTTGATAATATATGTGCCACGGCGGCACATATACTAAAATTGGATCGATACAGAGAAGATTAGCATGGCCCCTTCAGGATGACACGCAAATCCGTGAAGCGCTCGGGGAAGTCGTGGCCTAATGGTTAGAGAGTCAGACTCGTAATCCAAAGGTTGCGGGTTCGAGTCTCGGGCCGGCAAGGATTGTAGGTGGGGGGAGTGAATGTCCAGCGTTCTCTCCACCCTCAATACCACAACTGAGGTGCCCTTGAGGAAGGTACCGAACCCCCAACTGCTCCCCGGGCGCCGCAGCATAAATGGCTGCCCACTGCTCCAGGTGTGTGTGTGTTCACTGCTGTGTGTGTGCACTATGGATGGGTTAAATGCAGAGCACGAATTCCAAGTATGGGTCACCATACTTGGCCATATGTCACTTCACTTCATTAAAAATACGGTAAAACACACTGTAAAAAAACAAAGTTGAGCCAACTTAAAATTTTAAGACTTAAGATTTTCGAGTTCTCTCAAATTATTTTTGTAGGAGATTCTCAACTTTTTGTTGTATAAACTTAAAACAACAAGTTGAGAAAACTCAAAACTCTGCTGAAGCTGGTTGCCTTAAAATTTTAAGTTGGCTCAACATTTTTTTTTTGTGCAGTTATATCATGAAATAAAATTACAGTTTAAAATAACTATTCTCTATTTCAGTATGTTTTAAAATGTAATGTATTCCTGTGATGGCAAAGCTGAATTTTCAGCAGCCATTACTCCATTCTTCCATTCTTCAGTAAGATTTTTTTTTTTTTTTTTTGGAAACCGAGATACAATTTGTTCCCAAGGATTTTTTGATCAATAGAAAGTTTAAGAGAGCAGCATTAAATTAAAGTAGAAATCTTTTGTCTTTACAATGTCTTTACTGTCACTTTTGATCGATTTAATGCATCCTAAAGTATTATTTTCTTCCAACTCAATTTGTAAGCATATTGCAGTTCCAATAATGTTACTGTCCACTTTTTGTATTTACTCACCAAATCCAATTTTACTTGCATTTGGAACTTAACTACCATTAATTGTCGTCCTTGACTGAACTGAACTTTAAGTGTCCATCACAGTCTGTCTCGTTAGAAATATATTAATTCCACTCAGAGTCTCTCTGTTACCTCACTCTCTAATAAGCTGAAGAGACCTTTTCATAGAGACAACATGTACGGTGAACCCACAGTGTGAGGCATGACATCCATTCGCTCTTTTTTGCGTTCTCTGGTCTTCAAAGCAATAAACATCTCCTCTCTCTTTCCTCGCAGGTTGATTTGCTGATTCCCAGCCTTGATGCTCTGATGTCTGCTGGCCCTTGACCTTCATCCATGGATTAGTTCCTTTACACTTGAGGCAGATCTAACTGACCAGATGGTATCCCTATGTGTCACTTCTTGAGGGTCAGGTGAGTGATTCCCCTGTTTGAAATGACATTTAGTTACTCCATTTGGTCAGGGCTGTTAGAAAGATTAACCTTGAGAACAAGATATCATGAATGGGATGTAATGCTACAGTATGCATGTATCAGAGACAAAAAGCTTGGCACAAAAGAGTGTGGCGTATAAAAATAAGTCTCGAAATCCCTACGGATCAAACAGCTCTATGCGTGCCAGTCGGTTGGCCCGTCAACAATTCAAATTTTGAAATACGGCTTGATTTTCTTTGTAACGTAAAGCCTAAGCATTTTTGTGCATGCATATTGTGTCCGTGTTAGTGTGTCAGTGTGGTCAAGACATACTTTCTCCCATCCCTCCAAGGCTTAACGGTGTCATCCAATCAGCGACAGGCGCTGCCTAGATGAGCCAATGAGGACGCAAATGGATAGCATTTGTTCGTTGGAATCAAAGGCACAGTACTCCTATGATATTAAAATGCACTCTGTCTTTGTTCATACCACGCCAAACCAAGAGAGAAAGGGGGAGGGCGAGGGGAGAAAAAACATACTCCACCAAAAAAAACTTTTTGTATTCCTCCCCATATGTCTCTGCGGGTGGGCACGCAATGACTCTCCCACTTCTCGCTTTGAAATCTCTGCCACTTCAGCTGCCTCCTTGAGCTTTTGTCAGCTTGAGACGCTGCACCTCGATGAAGTAGGGCAACTAGAGTGCAGTCTACAATTCTTACCGCCGCCATCTTGGCCCATGTCATTTCCTTTACTTATTTTGTCCCAGTTTCCAGTGTTATATAGTTGTACATCCAGGTTTTTAACCTACTCCATTTGTTCATCCTAACACATTTAAAATCTCTCTTTTCGTTGCTTTGTTTCGGCTTCATGTTTTCCTTAGCAATTGACCTCTCTGGACTCCTCTCTTTGTAGTAATAGTACATATTGTTAGACTCTTCCTTCAAACTCAAAAAGAAAGAGGTTTTGAATTATGTTTTCTCTTGATTGAATGGGCCAGTTTTTCTTTCTTTTTTCCGTATGGAGTGGAGATATTATTGGGAAAATTGCACGGCTTTCATGCAGATAAATGGGTATTCGATAAAAGCAGCAGTGTTTTTTGAAGCGGCCAGAGAGCCGGGCTGCATTGGGTGATAACTTCATCGCAACGTGGGGTCAGGGGCAGGAAGAGAAGCCCGGCTGAAAGGGGATTAAGAGGAGCCATCGAAGAGCTCTGGACTCAGACCACCTGCCGGGGAGCCCAGGCCTGGTCCGTGCCTAATGTTTCTGATCAGCTATGCCATTATCTGTCTTCCCCTCTTTCATTTCTCCCCTCACAAGAAAGAATAGGCCTGCCTCCCCATTTCCCTGAACTCGGATTAGCTGTTGGCCCTTTTTTTTTTGGGGGGGGGGGTTGGTGTTGTCATATATTGGAATGAATGAATGATGTATTTATATACTTGCCACTATTTTGTACCTAAGCTCAGGGATCTGTCGATGCTGCCCTTGTTTATATATGGCATGATGGAAACATGCAAAATGATAGCTCACCCACAATTTCTGTCATTGGTTTCTCACCTTCATGTTGTTGCAAAACCATATGCCATTTTTTGGGGGGAGAATCCTGGTGACACTCTGGAGGAATGAGGCTGTCAAAAAAAACCCCACAAAGTAACATTAAAGTAATTAAAACCAACAACTAAATTCCAAGTCTACTCAAGCCAAACCATAGTAGTGATCTTTGAATTGAAGTATCTGAATCATTCTTATGAGTCAAATCTGTTGACTCAAGAGAAAATATATATATATATATATATATATATTACTTTTAATCAGCAAGGCTGCATTAAATTGATCAACGTGTCAGTAAATATATTTAAAACATTATGAAGGATTTCTATTTCTGTTTCAGATAAATGCTGTTCATTAAAAAAAAAAAAAATCCACAACAATATTAAGCAACAAAACAGGTTTCAACATTGATAATATGAATCATTATTATTAATTGAGTAATAATTGATAATAACTGGACACCAAATCAGCTTCCATCAACATTTCTGAAGGATCATGTGACACTGAAGACTGGAGGTAAGCTGCTAAAAATTCAGCTTTGCCATCACAGAACTAAATGACATTTTAAAATAGTTATTTTTAATTTACATTATATATACTGCATTTTTGAATCAAATAAACATAGCCTTTTGAGCATAAGGTCCTTCTTTCAAAAATAAAAACCTTAATTATTTCAAATTATTGACTGGTGGTGTATACATATGATTTTATTTTGCCATCATTTTTGAAAGTCAGAAGCTTCATTAACTCTAATTGCATTGCAAAGAGCAACCAGTATTTTTCAAAAGAAGTAAATGAATAATTCCCCCTTTTGTGCGTCATGGAAGAAAGTCATACTGGTTTGGAACAACACGAGAGTGAGTAAATGATTGCAGAATTAAAATTTTTGCGGGGAATTAAATGCACATGTGTTCACATGTAATTTTGGATGCTTGATGGATCGCTAACATTTAGCTCGCTCTCTCTGTGTGTGTGCAGATGAGTGCTTTATGACAAAAAAAGAACTTCTTAGAGTTCACTTTCTGTGACCTAATGTGACTCTCTCTTTGTTCTCAAAGGTAACTAATAGAGAATCACGATGAGGGAGCATCCACTCATCAGTGTCTATGGTCATTTTTTATTCATCTTATATATTCACACATTAGCTGGAGGGGCTTCTCGGAATTTTTTATTTTCTCATTTTCTGAGCTGCCCTTTTATCAATGCCAAAGAATATAAAAAGATCATAAAAAAATCATTTATACACACAAAAGCACCTTAAAACACTTTTCTTTCGCCCTGTACATGTGTTTAATGTGTTAAACAGACACACCAGTAAAAATCTTTCCCTGCAATCAACATGTCTATGCATAAAATATTTCCCCGCACCATTTTTCATGGCTGTGGGCTGAAACGGCTGTAGTTAGATGCATGAATACTGATAGGGCCAATCGTGCAGAGTGCAGTGCAGGTGTGCAGGTGAACGCTCTGTTTGGCAGTTGCCTGACATGTTTCTTCTCTTTAGCATGTGGAGTGCAGACAAGCTCATGAATAACAGGTCTGATGAATGGTCCGAGCAGGCATTGCACTAACTTCTACAGCACCTGCTTCTGTGTTGCACCCCACCAAGAAGTGTGCATATTGAGTGTGTGCTTGACACAAACTTACCAGAATAGCTATTGTGTGCACTGACAGCTGTGCGCACTGTTTTAGACAAATAATTCATCTGTGCTTGATGAAAAACAGACACATTTGAGTTACGCGATGTGCAAGTCTCCTCTTCAGCAGTGTATTATGTCAAGTTCTGTTTTGATGAAGGACATTTATTATGATGTTAAAAACCACTAGAAGGTTAAAAATATCAGTCAAGCTGACTTGAAATATACATATATCTATGATGTTGTAAACAAATTTCAATCAGTACTATTTTCAGTCCAAGAGCTTCTGGTTTATTTATGTATGGCAGTGTAGTAATGCAAAGGCAGGATATGATTCCATAAGGATGATTTCTAAAAGATGGCTGTCTAAGCACACAGTTCCCAAGCAATTTATTTTTTTTAAAGCAGCCGACATCATGTTCTGGAACATTCTCTCTCTCGTTCTCTCTCTCCTCTCGTAACGGCTGTGGTCGGCCGTTCTCGGCCCGTGCCAACTACCAATAACCATATTCCAGGAAAGAGCTCCACATGTTCAATTATATAATTACATCATCTCAGATTTAGACAGATGTCCCATAATACGTTTCAAATGCAATCAGCCGCACTCGTTCCCCACATAATGCATTTGGAGAAGAAAAATGATGTCCGCTGAGCATAAAACAGATCATATTTGTTGTGTTGGTGCTTCTGTTGCGCACACTATTGATATTGTTATTATTAGTATCACCGCAAGCTCCATTTAGTATTTTTGTTAGTAACATAAATGTGTTTTTATGGTGACTGCTTAAAATAGGCCCTTTTATCATGGTGGCATATATGAAAATGCGCCGAACAATAAACATACCCACAGACAACTAATTGCATAGTCAGAGAAATAACATAATAGGAAGAGGATTTTAATATGAAAATCCACAGTGATCGCTCTCCCTTACCTTGAGTCCTTTTGTTATCCTCCAGCCTCAGTTCTCGACCAAACTAGTCTTTCTCGCTCAAATCCTGACAGTTTTAAAGCATATCTCCTCTCATTGTTCGACAGACAGCGTACAAATCCCTTGAGCCTTGAGTCCAGTCCAGAGAACTTAGAATGAGTAATTGTTTACTTTAGAGACAAAGCTGAACTGTAGTCATACTATAGTAGTGGATAAAGAGAAAGTCTTTTTATTTATTTATTTTTGTCAGCGGTTAAGCCTCTCAGGGACACAGTTTTTGACCACACATTGGCTGTGGGCTCAGGTTGGAAAGTAGCAGTAACATAACTGGCCCAGTTACTTGACAGTATAGTTTTTAGTACAGTTCACTGTATAGGTGGTTTTATTTTATTTAATTTTATTTTTTTCTTCCTCTCTTTTGGTCTTATTTTAAGATTAGGCATATATAGATCTAATAATCAGGTAACACTTTACAATAAGGTCTCATTTGTTAACATGCATTAACTAACATGAACTAACAATGGCAATATAGTTCTACAGAATTTATTAACCTTTGTTAATGTAATGAAATGTCAGTTAACAGTGCTAATGTTAACAGATAAAAATAATTCTCAAAAAATGTATTTTGGTAGATTAACATTATTGAAGATAATAAATGTTGTAAGTATTGTTTATTGTTTTCAGTTGTTAATATTAGTTAACATGAACTAACAATTAACGATACTTCTACAACATTTATTGATCTTTAAGAATAAAAACTTGTATCTGTTAGCTCTGTTGATTGACATGAACATGAATAAATTCTGTAAAACTATATTGCCATTGTTAGCTCAATGTTAGTTAATGCATTTTAACAAATGAGACCTTATTATAAAGGGTTACCAATAATTGTAAAAGTGGTTTTGTGAAATGTGGCCTAGCTTAGAAAGCATTTTTATTATTTTTGTTGTTTTATTTTGTGGAACAGTAGTACAAAACAAAAATCAGCTGTACAAATTTAAAACCCATCCCACCCCTTGGTAGACTAAAAATATAAATTAAAAAATAACATAAATAATAATAATAAACACATATTAATTCATATTAATAGATAAATAACAATAAAATAATTTTTACAAAGATTTTAGAAAAGACAACATTAAAAGCTGAATGCCATGAATTTACAGTTTTTATGTTAGATCCATGCATACGAGAAGTAGAGAATTCCATTGAGATAATGTCCAACAAATACACGGTCCAGGTTTGTCTGTCCATTGTGTGAGGAGGATTCCAACGGTTGACAAGCTATTTTTTTGATGCTGTGAGAGCAGCTAACAGTAAAGATCTTTGTTGGACGGACAAGGTGAAGTCCCAAAAATCATTCATGAAAAAATGGTGCGGAGTCAAACATATCAAACATTAAAAAAAAGTTTCAAAAAGTTGTTTCAATTTAAAATAATCTGTTACCCTGCTGACTTAAAATTTTTAGTTTAGTCAACTTTTAAGATACTCAATGTTAATTTAAGGGACAACTGGAATATTTTAGTGGACTAAACTAAAAAAATTAAGTCAGTGGGGCAGCATATTATTTTAAGATGAAACAACAATTTAATTTTTTTTTTACAGTGATTACAGCAGTTAGCTACAGCCCCCAAATTCGGCATTCAAGGAGTGCAGATATTTGCCCCAAACACAATGAAATTTTACTTTTGTGAAACTTTGCTTGTTTTACTCTGGTTGAGTCTGTGTGCTGCTTGATGACACACAGTATTTCATAAATAGGCTTCTTATCACTGTAAAAAGTGATAAGTTGACTTAACTTAACTTAAAAATTAGGAAACCCGTTGCCTTAAATTTATTAAGTAATTAATAATAAAAAGTATAAGTTAAGTGAATTGCCAGTTGTTACTTAACTTAAAAATATATATATATATTATTTACTTAATAATTTTAAGGCAACAGGTTTCCTTTTTTTTTTTTAGTTAAGTCAGCATGACTTTTTACAGTGCAACAAATATGATAGGTCCTGTGAGAGCTGAGTCCAAAAAGGTGAGAGAGAGGGGCACTCCCAAAAAAAGTGCAAAAACATGACTAAAACTCCTTGGGAACAGAGATTACACTTAGGAGAAGATGACAGATTCATATAAAAACGTTTCATTGGAGTCAAGTAAACCCTATGCAGGAATTTCCAATGAATCATTGGGTGATTAGGGTTTTTAGAAGACTATTTAAACATACCCCCATACCTGATCAGAAAGTAAAATATGCACATCCTCATTAAGATCCTTAACCCAAACAGTAGTCATAGATAAAGGTTTATATGAATGCTCAAGAAGAAAGAGAGAGATGACTGAAGCAGAGGAGGGAGATTCCTCAGAAGGAAGGATTAGTTTGTGCAAAGGGTGAACAGGCAGTTGAGAGTTCCAAGGCACCCGATATGCCTGTAGGGCTGATCTGATGTGCAAATACATAAAAAAGGAGGTGCCTGGCAGATTATATTGAGTTTTAAGATTCTGGAAGGATTTTAAACCACTATCATCATAGATATCTCCCAGAATGTTTACTTTATTATGAGTCCATTGCGGATAATAAGATGGAGTACTGCCTGACAAAAGGTTATTATTGTGGAAAATAGGCGAATGCCTATGCCAATTTGTAACTAGTTGTGAACGTCTTTCAACATCCCTCATGTGGAGAGGAGATGGGTTACAATGGGACCAAACTGAGATTTACACTGCCTAAGCGGAACTCTCAAAAAAACAAGATGCTTCAATTTATGCGAATAAACAATAGATTCCTCAATTTCTCTCCAAGACACAGAAGTTTCAGGATCAAACCAAACTGCTAAACGGCGGAGGGAAAAGGCTTGAGCATACATTCTAAAATTAGGGAAAGAAAGACCTCCATGTAATCTACATTGTTGTAAGGTAGTCAGTTTAATACGAGGACGTTTCCCATCCCATATATACCGTGAAACACATGCATCTAGTTTATCCCAGTAGCCAACCGGTGGAGCGAGAGGAATCATGGAAGAAAATAAATTTGTATGTGGGAGAACATTCATTTTAATCACCGATATACGGGCCTGAAAAGAAGTAGGAAGACGAGACCAATTTTCCAAATCTGAGGATACTTGGGCTAGAATACCATTATAGTTTTTTGAGACGATTTCCTGCAGGGAAGGAAAAACATCTATCCCCAAGTACTTAAAGTTTTGAACCAATGGAATAGATATAGAAAGGGACATGGAATCAATTTTAGAATTGAGGGGAAGTAAACATGACTTACTCCAATTAATTTTAAACCCAGACAGAGATCCAAAATGGTCAAATAAATTCAACACATGAGGAATAGAATGTAACGGCTTCTCCAAAAACAATAAGATATCATCAGCAAACAAATAAATATGATGAAGCGTATTCCGTATATTTATGGGAGAAATAGTTTCAGATTCTCGGACTGCTTGAGCTAAGGGTTCCAAGGATAGGGCAAATAACAGAGGAGAAAGCGGGCAACCCTGACGAGTACCTCGATGTATAAAGAATGGGTTAGAGTGAACAGCACCTGTGATAACAGTGGCTGCTGGATTGGCATACAGAACTTTTATCATATATATGAAAGTCGATCCTAGACCCAGATGCTGTAGAACCGCTCATAAATAGTTCCATTCTAGCTGGTCGAAATCTTTCATCGCATCTAGAGATAATATTGCGCAAGGGGAGGACAAACTATTATTTGAATTAATAATATGATATAACCTGCGTAAGTTATCCGAAGATGAGCGAGATTTGTCTAACATGAGGGGGGCCTAAATCCGACCAAAAAGTAGTATACAATTAAATTGGAATGCCATCTATGCCTGGGGATTTCCCCTTGTTCATAAATCGAATTGCTGACTCCAGCTCCAGAAGAGTGATTGGTTCAGCCAGGTATTCCGAATCTGACAGCCTAGGTAAATCAAGGTTGGACAGAAAAGATGCAAAAGAGTATAGAGGTTAGAGTAAAAATAGTGAAAGGCAATATTAATGTCTTTTGGGTCTGTCATAATGAGCCCAGATTGGGATTTCACTGCTGAAATATTAGCAAACTTTTCATTGTTGCGTAATCTTTGGGCTAAAAGGTGACTTGGTCTACTCCCTTGAAAATAATAATTATGCCTGGATCTTTGGATCAGGAATTCTGCCCTGGATCTCAGTAATGAACTGAGTTCAGACCTAACCGCCATGATTTTACTGAGTGTATTGTCTAAGAAACAACGCTGATTATCTCTAGTCAGATTCTGGAACTGTGATTCCATTTCAACTATCTTTTTGTGTCAGTTTTTCTGAAGGAAAGAGGCATATGAATTTGAGTTATTCCTTATAAACCTTTTAACTGCATTCCAAATGTTCGGTTCCAAATCGAGGATCATCCACTGAACCTTGGTTAATTTCAATAAACTCAGCAAATTTATTTCTGAATTGACTGCAAAAATGTTCATCCTGTAACAATTTAGGCCATCATGGCACGAGATGGCCGAGGGATCAAAGATAATTGCACAAATTTCCATCATGATCCAATGAAGATAAGGAACAGATATCTGCATCACGAACAGCTGAAGATAAAGAAGTAGAAATGAAAATATAGTAAATTTGCGAATAGGATTTATGAGTAGTAGAAAAGAAAGTGAAAGACTTAGCAGAAGGGTTTAATAAACGCCAACGAGGATGAAGTTACACATTGCCTAAATTTGTCAGAACACAAAGTTTGAGAGTGTGATTCCTTTGGTCCCCGTTTCCATTCAAAAAAACATAAACACATTCCCATGAACTATGGCAGATCAAACCAAGAACAAACCTTGATCTGCCAGCACCCCTTAATATGGTCCGTGACATCAACAAAACCCTGCACATTACTGTAGCACCAACATTTGGCCCCATAGTCACATATTGACTAGGTAGTATTTATATTTAAAAAAAAAAAAAAGAAAAGAGAGATAAAATATAATCATTAAGTGATACTGTATGCACAATGAACTATGAATTAAGAAGTTAACATTAAAGTGAACAGTGAAAGACTCGGTCACCGAACCATTTAGAGCATATCTTCTCTGATTAGACAGCAAATGTCCAGCTGGAGTTCACTGAGAGTTGGTGGATGAAAGGGATCTGAGAAACTATTGCTTCTTCTGGGGAATATAGCATTTTAGGTTCACCTTGATTGAGAATGACCTTCAGCGTTGCAGGATAAAGGAGAACATTCTAAATGCAGCGTCTAATCTCCTAATTGGCGCAAATGATGCACTTCTTCTTTTTGCGGTCACCGGAGAAAAATCTGGAAAGAAAGACAGCGTTGCTCTGTCGGAAGTTTTCACTTGGGCATGAAGTCTGGCGACCCGCAGAATGAGCTCCCTGTCCGTGTACCGCAGCAGTTTAAAGTAGGGGTGTAAGAAAATATCGATACACGTGAGTATCGCGATATTTTGTTTGACGATACTGTATCGATTCTCCAAAACGGAATATCGATATTTAAAAAAAAAAAAATCATACAAGATTCATGGCAGTTGTTTCGTTTTGAGTTCATATCCCGACCAATAGTCTTCATCTCTGAACTTAAACAGTGACAGGAAATACTAGCATCAGGGCACTCCACTAATGTTAGCGTTAATATAGTTCGCTGCCAGTAATGCAGGATGAAAGAATTGTAAAGTAGATGTAGAATTGAAGTGTGGCACCATTTGGGCTTTTGTGGTAATGTCCGCCCCGGGACCGCGGCGCGAGTGCAACCTCGGTTCTGCTGCTTGCCGCGTCCCGTGTTGAAGAGCCTTTGCGCGGGGCGCGGCGGGTGGTAGAGTCGCCGTGCAGCTGCAGCTTCCTCTCGTAATTCGGGGGCGTTTTGTGCAGTTGGGGCGGTGCTCGCGTCGCGGTCTCGGTGATTCCACGCGGAACATAAACACAAACTGAAAAACCTGTGAAATCCAAGTTGAAAAGTTCTGAGAATGTTTAACATCTGTATTTATTTGATTGTTTTACAATTGTTTTGTTTTCTTTAGGAATCCTGCAAGCACTTTATTTTTCATTGATATTAAGCAGATGCAATGTCATAACATTTGATCTGAACAAAAAATTACATGTCACAATTGTAAACTTAAACTGTGAATTTTTAAAGTAGAGTCTATAAATATATATATTTTTATCTTTTTATAAAATACATTTTATACATACATTTAACTAAAGAATCATGCAAGCACTTGAATATTTTCCCCTTTACTCGTACTGCACAAAAAGTGGTTCAATAATGTTGAATGTTATAGGGACTGATTATTGCAAATTCAGATCCCAGTGTGTTCTGCAGTGTGTTCTGGTTAAACTATTTTTATTTATTTATTTTTTGTTAAGGTTTGCATACACACCAAAAAATATAAAAAATATATATCCTATTCCTAAAATAAGAAATATCCCAATATATCGCCTTGCTTACAGTATCGCAATATATCGTATCGCAACCCCTGTGTCGTGATACGTATCGTATCGCTAGATTCTTGCTAATACACAGCCCTAGTTTAAAAATGAAAACCCATGGTTTAGCGTGATCTGAGGAGAGCCTTGTGTACACGCGATGCGCTCGCTCCACTTCAATCTCTTTGCCCGCCAGAGATGGGAGCCACGTCGGTAGCGATCTTTTCAAAAAGTCCATAGGGTCATCCTTTTAGGAACCTTCAGGCAATCCAACCAGATGCAGATTGCTGCGCCTATTGCGATCCTGTAAGTCCACAACCTGTTGCTCGAGCGTGGCAATGCGTCTATCGTGATCTGTGACAACTTTCTTGTGTTCTCTCATCTCCCCTGTAAGAAGATCCAGTTTAGAGCATAGCGACTGAACAACTGACATGTGAGAAGCGAACTCGTTCCGCATCGCCGTCAACTTGATTCTTAGAATGGCCTCAAAGTGTGTAACAGTGTTCACCATCTTGTCCATCATATCGCTTGAGTTCGGTGACTTGGATTTCTTCTTAATCGGAGAAGCCGACGGAGAGAACTCCTGATGTCATCCTGATCCTGAAAAATCAGCAAAAAGGCCAAACGTACGGAGCTCTACTCAAGTGGTTCATGAGCACGTCACGTGACTCCAAAAGCATATTTTTTGACTATAAAAGCCATACAATTGAACTTGTAAACAGAGGCAAAATCATTTCAATAGCATTATTCTTTTAAAGGCCAGCGTTTTGTGGTCCACTGATGACTGATAAGAAGGAATTGAAATTATATGAATAAGACTTTATTAATATGCACCATTCAGTTCAAAACAGCATCTTGACAGGTTTAAGATAACAACATTGAGCAGCTGAATGACAGTTGCATAAATAATATGTCCATCGCACTCATTTTTCAATCTTCTTTTATTGTTATTAATCATAGTAACAATCCCAAAATGGAGTTGTTGAATTTTGTGATTGAGTCTGACAGGGGAATGGAAATGGTGGTGAATCGTTTGAAAGGTGACCTTTACAGACGAGACTCTTAGGACAGATGGGCACAAAGCGTCTGCTTCATTTGTAAACCTGTCTCCATTTGCCACATCAAAATATAGAAAAGAGAAAGAGAAAGCCTATTTCATTAAAGGTAGATGTCCTCTTCCATAGCAATGAACGATATATCAGCTAGTGTTGTCTTTGGCGGCCTGTTTTAATTTTAGTTTTAGTCTAGTCTTTGTGTGAAGCTGTCATTTTAGTTTTTATTAGTTTTAGTCATGTTCATACACTTTTTAGTCTAGTCAAGTTTCAGTCAACTAAAAGTCTGAGCATTTTAGTCTTATTTTAGTCAGAATTATCCATGACTATTTTCGTCTGGTTTTAGTCGACGAAAACTGATGACATTTAGTCTAGTTTTAGTCAATGAAAATTGCATTTTAGTCTCTTTTTAGTAATTCTATTTAACCCAGTCATTATAGTATAAGTACCTAGTAGCAGTGGCATACCGTGGGGTTTTAGTCAGGGCCTTCAGTAAGCAAGGTGAGTTGTGTATAGGTTTATAGTGTTTTTTTACTTCATTGTTTTTTTACTTCATTTTACTTCATGCAGCTATATGCATATGATGCACATATTATGACGTCTGATCAACTATTTTAATAGTAGGCTAGATTGGGGTGGGTTAAATGCAGAGTAAATTTCCCTACATGGTCAAAAAGTAAAAGTAATCCGCCAATACACGGGTCACTATGCACATTCATGTCACTCTGAAAATGACGAGCAGCAAAACTGTACAAACTCTGGACATCCACACACCGCACCACAGTATTATCAACAGCACTGGGCACGTAGCTGGACCCAGAGGGTGGGCTGTCATTGAAAGTCAAAATTTGATTGGCTGATGATTCTGTCACTAATGCTTGTAACAAATCAGATGTGATGTCTTTCAACAAAAGGGTAGAACTATCTGTAGTGCTGGCCTCTGACTTTTTTTATGTAGGATATTCCAACTCAACCTCAACTAAACTAATCATAGGCAATTTAGTGGACATTACACAAATGAAAATGATACCTAAATAATCAATAAAAAAAAAATTCACACAATTTTGTTATTTATAGGGCCAGCAGAGAAGGCCCTGCTTCCCCTGATGGCCCTATAAAGTAGTACAGACAAAACCAAAATTTTATTTTAGCCAAACCCATTTCAAACAAGGTTATATTATTGTTACCTTATAGACTTAAGAATACATCCATTCCAGACAAGGAAGACGCTCTGATTTGAATTTACAACATTTATTTTACCAACCAAACATGTTAACATATTTGTTCTCGTCTTCTAAATAATGCCGCGAGTGGGGCTTGAGGAAGTGACGTCGCCTGCGTCTGTGCAGTGCAACCTGATGCAGCTCCAGAAGTGACACAGGAAACAAAAATACAGCAAAATAATAATAATAATAATAATGTCACTAAACGAGACGAAATAATGTTAGAACATTTCGTTTCGTCTCGTTTTAGTCAACGAAAATGAAGAGACATTTTAGCATATTTTTTATTTAGCAAAACACATTTAGTCTCATTTTATTCGTCAACAATATTGCATTATATATTTCATTGTCGTCATCGTCACATGACCAGCATTTACGTTGCGTCTCATCTCGTTTTTGTCACGTGATAAAGTTCGTTGACGACGATATTTAGTCACAATTTTCATTGACGAAAGCAACACTAATATCAGCTCACCTGCATGGCCACCTCCCATTGTGCAGGAATCAGATAACTCCACATGCTAATCACAACAGCCGGCCCCCGCTGTGAATAACACTGCTGACCACGGCGTTGACGTGTCCCCCCTCGCTCTCTTACTACACACACTGCAGTGGTCAATTACACCCTCAAGGCAGCTCAGTAAATACTAATAATTTCCTCATGAAGACAAAAACTGTCCATTTTTGTTAGCTGTCACTTTGACTTCCCAACAGATCACACGGGTTATTTCTCTAAAGGTGTTGAGTTATGAAAACCACATGCAAAGCTGTTCCACATGGGACGGAGTGAGTGAGTCACATTACGAACATGACGGGATGTGAGCCGAGCAGCCTGAGTCAGAGAAATATCTGATCTGGTGCTTTTTTTATCAGTAAAAACAAAGCCTCACTCATATACAGTGAATCTATAAGAGGCCCAAATATCCTTGGGGACTGAGCAGGTCTCAGTCAGTGATTCTTGAAATAGCCTCGTAAGCAGATGTGTGAAACTCATCGTGTTTTCTAGCATATATTGCATATGATGAAAAAAATATATAAATAAAGGTTTTGTTGTTTGTTTTAGAATTTGCACACATACATGATTTTTTTTTATTATTATATTAATGAACAATGTATGTGTGAATTTTTACCAAGGATAAATTTATTTGATAAAAAAAAACAGCAAAAATAGTAATATCTGAAATATTATTACATCTTAAAATAACTGTTTTGATGGCAGAGCTAAATCTTCAGCAGCCATTACGCCAATCTTCAGTTTCACATGATGATCAGGAAACATTTTATTATTATCAGTGTTGAAAACAATTGTGCTGCTTAATATTTTTGTGGAAACCATGATACATTACCAAAAGTTTGCGGTGAGAGGAAAAAAAATAAATTTTCAGTAAGTACACAATAAATTGATAAAGTAACAGTAAAGACATTTTTAATCTTACATAACAGTTTTATTTTAGATAAATGCTGTTCTTTTGAATTTTCTATTTATCAAAGGATCCAAAGAAAAAAATGTATCATGATTTTCACTAAAATATCAAGCAGCAAACACTGATAATAATAAGAACCGTTATTAATAATCTATCACAAAATCAACATATTAGAATGATTGCAGCGTTGCCAAAAGAGAAATACATTTTAAAATATGTTAAAGAAAACAGTTATTTTAGATATGTATATATAAAAGAACTGCTTTATTTTAATATATTTTATATAATTAATGAACTATAAATAAAGTATTACATATATATTCACTGCTTTATAAATTTATTCATTGTTCATTAATAAAAGGGATATTTAGAGCATACATATAACACAAATACATATACAAAGAGCTGTGTTCTCACGGGGAGCCAAGTTTAAGTTCGACCTACGTCGTGTCCCACTTCCTTTTTCTTTCCCTATACTTTTATGTCAGCTCTATGTCCTATAAAGTAAAGGCTAAAAGCCCATAAATTAAAAGAAAATGAAAAAAGTGAGAGAAAGAGATATCTCCGGTGACTTTACATTAGTGTTGTTTGATAGCAGATGAGCGAGATGTCCCTATTCAGAGTCAAATTCAAATGTATGAACAGTCTAATAATAGGCTTTCAGCAGGTAATATTCATCCTCTGTTAGACATAAGTAGGCCCGATATACGTAGAATCTGAAGGGCTCTTCCCAGCATTTTAAAACTAGGTTGAAAGTCAGCTCTGTCACAGGAGACTGAGAACAGCCCTGTATTAACATAATGAGACATATCACGTCAGTAGGTGGCAGACTGCATCTTTCATTCGCTGGCATGTAGCTTGAAAGGTCATCTGGAGCCCCGTCCCCAACAACCTCTCAGGGTTCCTACAAGCACACGGAAAAGTCCCAGGATGGCCAGATTCGCAGTGATAAACGCAGTGCTTTTAGTAAGACGATACATGTAGCACCCATGTAGGCCTGTACCTATGGGACTAAAGCTGGAGCGTCGTCCCATAGCCGCAGCAAAAGCATCGAATTACCCCTCTCTACTACAGCCTACAACAGCCTCTCTGTGGAATGACATCACTGCCAGTGCGTACCTGCTAGTGATTACTGTATCCTCAAGCAAAATGCTTCCAGCCATCTATTACTGCATAGCACCATATGAGTTGAATCATTACAACGTTTTCTTTTCACGCTCTGTGCCAACTTACTTTAATGGGATCCCTTTTTCCACAGCCCTGTTGTTTTATTTTGCCGACCTGTTGCTTGTGATCCCCATGGCACGGCATAAGTGCGTTGTAATAACGTGATCTCCATTTTCTTCTTGGCTTCCGCCACTTGATTTTTTTTTTTCTCCAAATTCCTCTTTTAGAAAGCAAGCCTCTCCACAGGGAAAATTAAACAGAAACTTTATACCTTTCTTTTTAAAGGAATCAAATGTGCGTTCCTTCTCTAAAGTGTCAGTCAAACTCCCACTTGGTGGTCTGGACTTGTGATTGTCTACATAGAGATTGATGCTGACAGCTATAGCGGTACATGGCAATTATTTTAAGAGGAAAAAGATTACAGTGCTTTTTATCAATTAAGTAATAGTTCGTAAACGGCCATAATGCTTCAGATAATATCCTACCTGAAAGCAAAACAGTATTCCAGTCCAACAGTGTTTGACATAATCTGTCTTTTGTTATTAAATGAAGCATGGCAAATTAAATCTGATGATTTCTTTGCACATACTTGGAGTGATTTTTTTTTTATAGTTTTTTTTATAAACAAAATGGAGCACATTAAATGTTTGAATAGTTGCTGAGTTCACATCATGTATGCTTCATTTATCATCAACCGCTGAAGTTTTAATCATCAGTCTTTGTAGAATATTTACTCACACAAATGAATGCAAAAAGAACTCGATCAATCTTTGTAAGAAGAATTGTGTTAAAACATAACAGTGATTAAATTAAATTAAATGTACTGTTATTATAAAACAAATATAATGTAATAATACATTATTATTATTATTATTACTGTTATTATTTTGCTGATGTTTGCTTTTAATATTTTTTTCTTCTTTGATTTAGTCTGTTGTTCAAACTTCACTGTATCCTGTTTCCCACAGATTTATAAACAGGACAAGCACTTAAGTCTCCAATCTCAATGGCATTGCTACTGTAAATGGAAAGTGGTTTATTGTGTCTGCTTAAACACAAACAGCGCTGGTCCAGTCTGTGAAGTCATTTCTGTAGGATTCAGAAATTAGATCAGATCAGTTTATGATGGCAACAGTCGATTTGTGCTTCTACTTCCTGTGTTTAGACTGGCCACTGATACACACACATGATCTCCCACATGCACATCACTCACTTTCCTGGCACTTTCTCAATGCCCCCATCCCACAATAGGCCCACCCGCGGTTGGAATCCCCCCGATTGTCACGGTGCACACACGAGGGAGGAACCAGGAACACGCAGACGAGGATATAAACTCAAATAACACTTTACTGACATCAAGGCAGGGCAAGACAAGGCAAGGCAAGGCAAGGCAGGGTAAGACACAGACATCCAACACCGGGGATAACGAGTAGACCAGACGACACGAAACTGAACAGACAGAACTTAAATACACACGCTAATGAGACGAACACGGCTAGACAAGAATTAACTGATGATTACATATGACAAGGACAGGAAACAAACCAAATATGGGCACAAGGGGCAGGAACACATGACAGACACACAACAGTTCCCTGACATAACTCCCCCCTCCCGAAAGGCTCGTCCCGAGCCTTAACAGTTCCATCGGGGAGGGGGGGTGGGCGCTCTGGAGGCCTCTCAGGACAGACACGGACCACAGGACGGGGACCTCCAGAGCGGAACAGACAGACAGGACCCATGGCGGAGCAGGGAGCTCAGGAGGCCATGGCAGGTGGTAACTGTGGCCATGGCATCCTTCTTCGGCCCACCCACTCCACCCAGAGCTCTACTACCCCCCCCCCAAAATTTCCATGGGGAATCCAGGGGGTATCAGGAGCCCTCCGGGGCTAGACAGACAAAACAGTACAAGACACGACAGAAACCCTCCAGGGTCAGACAAACACGACAGGACATCCCACAGGAACCAGAAGCCCTCCTGGGCTGGCTAGGAAGCTGAGTCTTCCTCTGGGCATGACGAGGAGTCAGGGGCCCTCACAGGGTCCCTCAGCGACCTCCTCCACTTCTGCGACAGGGGGGGCAAGCGGCTGCGACTGGCCTCCATGGCCACAACTCAAGGAGCCGCCTGCCCCAGACGAGTCTCCATGGACAAGACAAGACATGGCATGACAAGGTAAGTTTAAAATGTTCCTGTGGGCACAACAAACACAAACACGGCTCTCCTGGCCGTGACATGTGGACTTGATCCACGGAGAGGGTATCGGCGACCGGCAGGCTTGAGTCAGCGGCAATCCGGTGGGCTTGAGTCAGCGGCAATCCGGTGGGCTTGAGTCAGCGGCGGACCGGCGGGCATTGAGTCAGAGGCGGACCGGCGGGCATTGAGTCAGAGGCGGACCGGCGGCGTGCACAGGGGAGCCGCGGACGGCGGCGTGAACGGGGGGAGCCGCGGACGGCGGCGTGAACAGGGGGAGCCGCGGACGGCGGCGTGAACAGGGGGAGCCGCGGACGGCGGCGTGAACAGGGGGAGCCGCGGACGGCGGCGTGAACAGGGGGAGCCGCGGACGGCGGCGTGAACAGGGGGAGCCGCGGACGGCGGCGTGAACAGGGGGAGCCGCCGACGGCGGGTTGGCTTTCCCCGCGGACGGCAGCGTTGATCTCCCGCGAACGGCGGGCACTGTGAAGCCGCCGACGGTGGGTTGGCTTTCCCCACGGACGGCGGACTTGGGTGAACCGCAGGTAGCGGCGTGATCTCCCGCGAACGGCGGGCTCGGTGTGCCGCGGACGGCGGCGTGAACTCCCGCGAACGGCGGGCTCGGTGTGAGCGGCGAGGTTGGGAGCCGCGGACGGCGGCAGATATCTCCTGCGATCGGCGGGTAGGATGAGCCGCGGACAACGGCGAACTTCTCCCGCGAACGGCAGACTGCAGGGCTCGCGGCCAGCGGACTCGCGACACTCGCGGCGATCCCGCCGAACTCCCACGCCGACTTGCAGTGGGCTAAGGCGGGATGTCGAGTGGCGACTTCCATGCCACGAGAGACAGACCAAAAACAGGAACAAACGAAAGACTTTTAAAAAACGGAAAACAAAACGAGGTGAAGGGGCGCCGCTTACTGTTTTGGTCTGGTCTTCTGTCACGGTGCACACACGAGGGAGGAACCAGGAACACGCAGACGAGGATATAAACTCAAATAACACTTTACTGACATCAAGGCAGGGCAAGACAAGGCAAGGCAAGGCAAGGCAGGGTAAGACACAGACATCCAACACCGGGGATAACGAGTAGACCAGACGACACGAAACTGAACAGACAGAACTTAAATACACACGCTAATGAGACGAACACGGCTAGACAAGAATTAACTGATGATTACATATGACAAGGACAGGAAACAAACCAAATATGGGCACAAGGGGCAGGAACACATGACAGACACACAACAGTTCCCTGACACCGATATGAGTGTGTGTCTGATTTTCTTTTATCGTGTTTGTGTTGTCACAACTTCACACATCGGATCCAGTACGTGTATGTGCATGTATGTTTGACCTTCTTGTGAATTGTTGCTTCCAGCTTAGTGTGAACGAGTCAACTGCTCATCATGACAAATCTTACAGGAATGCCACAGAAAGCTGTAAGCAGCCAAACCCCCATGCATCTTGGCTGAACTAGTCCCTTCAGTCATAAAATGTCACTGAGAATTTCAGAGCAGAATGACTCTCCCGAACTTGACTGTATTCTTTATTAGTCTACATATGGATTGCCTCTAAGTTGCTGTATTGATTGCACAGGTTAATGAAGAACAAAGTGTGAGGCAGACAGTTGAAAGAGAGCAAGACCTCAATATACAGGAAAAAACAATCAAACAGAAAATCCAATCAAAGTATCAACGCGCAACAAAACGAAGAGTAAATTTCTAGGGGTGAAAAAGAGGAAAAGAAAATGCTGCGCATGTTAAAGAAATAGACTGGAATCATTGTCCAAGACTTTCAATATCTCAACACTAATCTACGAGGAGAAAAGGAAGTGAAAATGGATGCATTCCATCTAGTGCTGTCTGTAACATGTGCCAGGTAGAGCGGGAACAGGTTAAATTAATCAGCTGCTCTTGTTGCTCAGCTCAATTCAGATGTAGGTACAGCATGGACCCATATCTGCAGATGGGGTCAGCCATGAAATATGGTGTGAAATTGTCAAATTGATGGAGGTCAGAGAATAAAGGGAATGAATTTATCATGGCTTGTGCATGATACATGGAGCAGTACGGCTCAAGCGCACAGGGCAGGTGTTTGCGTTGGGAGAGTGAATGCAGTCTTGAAACACTATTTTCTCTGCCCACTGGACGCATATTATTAAAAAACTCAGTTTGCTAAATTGAAGGGGCGTACTAGATTACACAGCTCCTAAAAAAAGGGCCCATGACAATATGGGCGTCAGGTTTTGAAGGGAAGGTCGGTTCAAATGTGCTGGTTTTGATGGCATGACATGGCAAAGGCTTAGCTCCTCATAAATTACATTTAATGCTCAAATGTTTTAAGATTATTATTATTATTATTATATTGTGTATATGGTATAGTAGTGTTTTTAAATTAAAAACTATAAAGTAAATAATTTATTTAACATTGAAGGGGTTCGGTGCAGTCTTGAAGGAAAAAATGCTTTTTCAAATTATGTATTTGAAGTTTTTTTTTTCTTTTTTTCTGTTGTATAAGAACATCAAAAAAGGCCATTTAAAATAAATAAAAAACTGCAAATTTTTTCCCCCTTTTTTCCTGTGTTTTTCATGTTACTGTGGCAGGACAACACATGCATTTAGAATTTTGTTGTTTGTTTTTGGAAGGAATATCAAGCCGTGGAGAATCTAAAGAAAAGTTGAGACAACATTGTTGCTGTGCTTTCCACTACTGATGACAATCGCAACAACCTCTCAGCAGAAGATTAAAAATGGCACATTTCAGCGCCAGATCACCTCCCATTATAATACCCATTAACAAAATGAAAACTGTAGCTCAAGAAATGGAAATGCTTCCTTTATACAGTATTCTATACATTCTTGTTACAAGCTATTTCATAAAGTGGAGACCAAACTGTCTGTTTCAAAAATGGTTGACTGCACACAATTTCTCTCCAACCACAGAAATAAAGAGAAAATAAGAAGTAAATTCCCTACTCCTCATATAGACAAAGCTGCAACCTTTCCCCTTTCCTAATTATTACAATATGTTTTGCAGATGACTACAGATGTTTTGTTAACGGTAGTTTTGTTTCAATTACAAATGGAAAATAATATGAATGTTGTTGTTTTGTAAATGCACACAAACACTATTTTTATCCATCTGTCTGCACTCCCATCTACCGTCTGCTGCAAGTTGTATCACGTTCGCAACGTATATGTGCACATCATGTATTCAATTATCATTTCATGTATGCAATTATACCAATATTATTTACACTACATTGTGTACACAGCATTCTGCAAGCTTCTCTGGCACATGAACACACGTAACCCCCCATAGTGAAATAACCAGTGATGTGCATTTGCAGAGCCCGATGGTCACGTGATACATCTGGAGGTTTCCAGTTCTATGCCCTAGTTGGCTGGAGATGAGGGGGACCTCACAGCCTAAAGAGAGAGAGAGAGAGAGAGAGAGAGAGAGAGAGAAAGGGATGACATTGACTCGTCCTAACACTTCAGTGGCCGTGTGAGGGATGCTCCCATGGAGGTGGGGGTAGGGCTATTTCTCACTGCCTCATGGTGCACCGTCCTAGCGTACATATGCCAAACTGAGACACTCTCACACATCCACGGCAGAGCTCCATACAATAATTAGGAGAGGGAATGGTGAAAAACCGGGTGACGCATATTAATACATTAATATGTATTATGGACTATTTATTACTCTGTGTGTCATGTCACTGTTGTGCAGCAGGTAGGATTGTATCGGCATAGCCATCACACGCAGAGCTCAGCACCTGTGTGGATATCTGATTCTAATCTTCTATTCTGGTGTAGCGAGTTGTGTGTACCAGCTGAGTGTCTGTCAGCGTGCAGGACAAGAGGGAAGTTTTGCATTTGTGGACACTCAGGGACAGGATGTAGACGGCTCTGTATGTAGTCAAGCATGGAGTGAAGTCAGGGTCTGTCACTGCCAGCATCTGCTGCCCACTCGAGGCTGCCCCAGAGGCACTGACCAAGCGGCGGCAGCAGTCTCTCTCTCACATACACATACTTCAACACACACTGTGCCAGCACCAAAGAAGTGGGAAGGAACATATTTTCTCCTTCTTCTTCTGAAGTTTAGTTCTCAACTGTTGGATTGCGACCCAGATGTGGGTACGTGCATATATTTAACCGAAAATACAGCAATAACAGTAACACAGTGAAATATTATAACAATTTAAAATAGGCTGTTTTTTTATTTTATTACATTTTAAAATGTTATTTATTCCTGTGATGGCAAAGCTGAATTTTCAGCAACCATTACTCCAGTGTCAAATTCCTTCAGAAGGCATTCTAATATGTTGATTTGCTTATTGCTTATGTTGATTTTTTATAATTATGATGATAAAAACAGTTGAGCCTTTTTACATTTTTGGGGTTCTCAAAAGTGGTCATCATAATTGGGTAAACTTTTATAGTAGTGAATGATAAAATATAATTGTTGCATTCCCATTTTCTCCAATAGCAAAAAAAAAAGAAAGAAAATCACAATAATGTTTCTATGACTTTACAAAAGAGGAAAAAAAATTTAAGGGACTCAATATGTTGGTCAGAAGAGAGCAAGATGTCAAATTTGGCAGCATGATTTAATGTAATTTAATGGCAATATAACACAAAGTTTAGTGTTAAATGTACTATTATTATTATTATTAATAATGTGTGTTTGTGTATGTGTGTGTATATATATATATATATATATATATATATATATACACACACACATACACAAACACTATTTGGCAGGATAGTTTGATGAATAGATCAAATCTGGGGCCTGAATGAAAACAAGTTAAAAAGTACATCTTTTGTTTGTGTGCTCAACTTCAGTGCAGCAGGTGAATGGATCTGCTTCCTGGACTGTATTTCTCCGATCTGGACCCCCAGGTGTGTGAGTGTGTGCGCGTCTGCGGGTTGGATGGTGGGTATGTTTTGGTGTGGGTGGAAAATTGGGCTGTGTGTGAGGGAGTGTTTGTGTCCTGCAGTGGGAAAAAGAGAAAAAGAGAGTGAGAATGAGAGGGAAGTGATGAAGGGTGAAAGCAGGGGGAGATGAGACACTTTGATGAAGTTAATTTTGGGTTTATCTCACAGATGGTATGAATGATTTCTGTTTGGTTGGAGCTCATCTAGAACACCAGGGGTCCTTTTATCTTTCCTCCTCTTATTTATTTATTTACCTATTTTATTACCGGACCCCCCACCTTACCCCACATCTTCCTGAACACCACTACAACACTTTTGTTTTGATTACCTTGTTAACATTTCACTTCATTGAAAATTGAGTTCCCTTTGTGTTTAGAGAAGAGGCTCCATGTGGATTGATTTTGATAAATGGGAAGTCTGGTCTAAAGAGCAAAATAACAATTCTCTTTATTGAAAGTGGCGCCTAATGCAAAGTCTGAACGTAAGTGAAATTTCCTATGTTGAATTTGGCCAATGGCTGATACCTGTTAAAATGGTTCTGAGTAGTCAAAAACAAAACTCAAATGTTTACCATCTCTAAATGGACTATTCTTTATGAACAATTAAAGAATTTACAGATTCTGTTAAATATCATTATTATACTGATATACTATGTCTTTTTTTCCACTAAGATTATTGGGCTGAGTCTGTAAGATTCTGCATAATAGATTTAAATATAATAAAAGAGAAGTGTATTTACATTACTGACAAAGGAAAACAAGGTTGTGAGAGATAGAAGTACTTTATAGTCCGTTCAATACTGTATATATATGCTATCATCTACACTGAAAAAGTCCAGCAGCTGTTTAAATAATCCATAACATACAGTAAATGTAGCAAGATAGTAAATTGTAAGGGATGTGTAGAATTTTATAAACGACAGTTAAATCTGATGGGCAATGTGCATGCTGAGTCCGTGTGGGCTTAAGATTGAGTTAAAATTATTATATAATTTTTTTAGAAAATATAGAGCATGCATATAATACTATAGGACATATGATACAAATGGATGGTTTGAGAGAGTTGTCTTAATATTGGAATTTATGTTGCTACTTGCTTGCATCACATTTACTGACAAAGAGAATTATTAACACTGGTTTATTTTGTGTATTTGAATATGCAGAACAAACTATGGGGAAAGTTAAAAAATAAATGATATAAAATAGGCCTATAGTAATATGACGATCCCCCACAGAATAATTTCATTATGCATAAAAACTGGAATTACAAATTAAATTTCCATCTTGCAATAGTTGTTGCAATTTAATTTTTGCACAGGATTTTGATATACTCACTCATCCTCTTGCATGGCAAAGGTAAACGGGTCCTCTGTGTTTAAAATATACCTCAGCCCTTCAGTACAAGCTCTAGATTGTGCCGACATACCACTCCCTTGTACTTTTGTTCTTCTGGGTGTCAGCGAAATTAATAATTCATACCATTTACAGAGTAACTCTGAAATTAATCCTGACTGAAACTTGAGGAGAAGACCTGATTACATTCATTTAGCTCAGCACATTTAAGCCGGGTTTCTAAAACCCTTCAATGTTGATATGTGACACGTGAATTACTGCAAACTTTCTAAATAAACCAAGGTACGTTTTACATATTAAAGCAAAAAGGGTTTGTGTTGTTCGGCAGTATTGAGTTTCTTTGAACTCTATGGACAAACAGTCAAAGGCATCTTTAAATGTGTGAGACTGTAAATTAAAGAAAAAACTTTTCATGGAAAATACTAAAATAGAAATCTGCCATAGAAACAAGGATGCATTGAATTTGCGTGAGTATAGAGGGCAATTGAGTGCTCTCCTGCCTGCATGAAGTGTGGGGCTGAGGATCTCTTCAGGCGTTTTTAACCGAGAAGCACACCACTCTGGGTTAAGTCGGGTCAGGCACCAAAACTTGCTAAAATTGCAGCTGCTGCTCCTTTCACTCAAAATCTTGTGTGGTTACTAAGCTTCACAGGACTTTGTGGAAATATTTGAACTTTTCACCAGTGTAGGTGCTGGGAGCAGGTGGATGAGGTAAAGGGGCATCGGAGGTTTGCTTCAGTGGCAGTGCCGATTTTAACTTACAAGACTGTTTGTGCACTCTTCATTCATCTTCAGGATGGAGGCATCTTGCTTTTGTGTTGTTTTTCCTTATGTTCTTACATTGTTCATATATATATTTATAATATAAAACCTAATATATATGTATAATATGAAAAACCTATGGTCACTTAAATTTAATTATCATATTTTTTCAAATCAGTATATAAACATTATGAAACAATATTTCATGTCCATGCATTTATTGACTGATTTATTATTTTTTTATGTGGCCGTGTAATGTACAGTCGGCCATTCATTGTCACAAAGTAAACGCACAGACACATTGGTCAGGGCTTTAAAGGGAAGCAGGTTTAGTGCTCTTGACCTAAAATCTCCTTGGCCTCTTTCTTCTCACAAAATAAAATAATTTAATTTTAGATCAAAATTTCATGTCCACTTATTTATTTGGAAAGTAGCAGTCTGACAATCATTGTAACACAATAACCCCCTTCAAGGTGATATCATCTTATTGAGGTTTATTTTGCAATATATATGTTGGTGTTTGAGGAAATGGATGGTTATGGCACCGTACTGTTGTAACGTGCACCTGCACTGGCTTTGTAAATGTGACAGAACTGGCAAATGTTCTAATTGAAAATATTGTTAAATATCACATACTGTATATAGTATTTCAAAATGACCATATATTAGCAAAAAGGAGGTTAGTGAATTTTATTGAATGTATGGCTTTCAGTAGTATGCTGTAAAAATAAGAATAAAATAAAATATGCTAAGAAAATGTCAATGTTAAAATGGTTAAGTAAAAACTGGAAGCTGTCTTGCAATATGCATTACAAAATAGTTAAAATACAGCTTATGTATTTTTACTGTGAAATACTGATAAATTTTTTAAAAAAGTGAAAATTGTGAATTGCCTTATTTACAGAGAAAATATTCAACAAGGTAATATGTATAATTTTACGTCAGATGCTATACAATTATATTTTTTGTAAGTATTAGTCAGGTAAAGTATCGCTTCATTTTTGAATAACTATTCATCATTTTACAAACAGATTCCGATATGTGTAACTCAAATATCTCAGTATATTAGCATTGCATTTAATGATATATAATTTAATGACATAAACGCATTGTCAGGTCGCATGTCACCCAAATACCACCAGACAAATCTTGTAAAGCCATTTGCCACAACAAATATATATATATACAGTAAAGTTCTGGCAGCTACCATTTTGATTTTACTATAAATTTAAAAGAAAGAAAAATTAAATCCAACAGTTAGTTATTTTTCTGTTTTATTATACAGGACATGTTTTATGTTGTTTTGGGACAGGGGAAGCATTAACTTTGAGCATGCAAAATAACACTTGCAAGCGCTGTAGCTACTGCTCCTCGATGAGAATGAACTTCGCATCACGAATGAAAACGTAAAACCGTGCCAAACCCATGAGCTGCTTACAGTCGCTATCAGCCAGAGACACGATGATGACGACGAGCTTGTGAAAGTCATTTATCAGGGTTCGGCGTTAGTCATGGATGACCCTTCATTTATCACTGATCTGGTGCTGCATACAGACACATAGCGCACTGATTGGACGCAGCTGGGGGGACCAGTAGCGCCGAGCTAGTAGATCCAGAGCTGAGGAAACACACTCTTGCGCGAATTATCTGTACTCTCGCAGCGCTTTCAGGTAGACATGCCCGCGCGCACTCCCAGCTTTGTTGTCTCTCTGTGAGGAAACAGCGGCTGCTCGTGTAACTCCGTATCTCGTTGTTTCCGGACGGTGGCGGCTGATATTCGGCATTTACGCACATGAGCGCTGGACGCATCGATCAACCCCGATCATCTCCTCCGTTTGCTCTTGCTTTCAGAGAGGAGATAGAAACATCTATCTGTCAACAGCTGAGTGACTCTCGTGCTCTCCGGACTATCGTTTGGACGGGAGTTGCTGCTTGAAGCGAGTGAGGAGAACTTGTTTTGCAAGAAACATCTCTCTGTTTTGTCTTTCGCGAAGTTGACCGTCGTTTAGTGAAGTTTTGTCAATGGGATGCTGAAACACATCAACAGCAGGTAAGAACACCAATGTCCTCAGCATGCGCGAACGCTAACTTACACACTCGTTACCCTTTTATAGAAAATAAAACGGGTCAAGGCAGGGTCATTTTAATTATTATTATTATTTTTTAATTGCTTTAATTATTGTTTTATTGCTAGATTAAAAAAAAAACATTATCACATCATTAATGAAAATGTACAGACAAAGCATACAGAGAAAATGAATTCGTTGCATATACTTTCAGAATTTAGTTTAGTCAAGCGCATGTTGATGTAAATCATAGTAAAGACATTAGGTACACACAGGTTGTAAATGTGTTCACGTGCGGAGCGTGTAAGCTTCACTGTATATTAATAAAAGCACACAGAGTTTCACGTCGTTTTAATAACTTCATCTAGCCTACTTCTCCATTGTCTTTCAATGAAAAATTAAAAATGTGCATATACACCCCAGCAGCTTGAAATTGTTTCATAAAAATACTAGTTCTTAGTTCTACACTTCTGACAACGTACATGCATTTACTGTAATGACGTTCAAAATTAACAGTGTGCTGCAAGTGGATGATAAAGACATAAGATCAGTAAAATAAACAAAAAAATAAAGTCATGTAAAAAATAAATAACATAAGAATGTCAGGATATACCTGTATCTATTTAAATTATGCGTCACATTTTAACTCATTTTTTATTAATCTTACTGTGTAGGCTTGTGTTTTACATGCAGTTACAATAATTTAAATAATACAAATATAGTTATGAAAGTAGTTGGATTGCCATTGTTACTGTATACTATGTGAACAATATTACAATATCCCTATGCTCAGATTACGTGTTAAAGTTGTTTGTGAGTGTTTCATACAGACCTGCTTTATCTGACAGAAACTGCTGTGTACAGCCTCAAATAATTCACATCCATATTGTGCTGAAGATGTCTTAAACTAACTGTTTTCCAGAAAATTTGTTATCGTTAACTTATCTTCACCTAGTCATTTTTCTTTCACTACAGATCTTCTCTCATGTTTGTTTAAGCTTTATTCTCAGCTCTGAGTGAATGCTTACTGATTGTTCATGAGCATTTAAAATTAAATACTTTGCTGATGCTTCTAAAATATTCTCTCATAACCAAGTTTTTTGCAAGTAAAAAAATGAGGCAGTACACTTTCACAAAACACTCACTGACAGTAGTTTTTTTTTTTTTTTTGGTCTGTGTGTATATGTGAGTTTGTCTTCTGAGAAACTTTTTATTTTATGTTTTAGAAATAAATTTAATATTTAAATATTTTATGTCAGACAAATTACAACATTTGCTTTGGTGACTTTGCAACATATTGTTTTGGTGACTTCATTGGCAGTAATTGTGTCTCTAAATTACTTATAATGCCAAACTGATCTGTACATAATTGAGCCAAACCTCTAAAGCGCATCATGGAAGTGTAGACTACTCAAACACAAAAAAGCAATAAGATAAAAAAGAAAAAAAGAAAAAAGGTTATCAGTTCAGTTTTACTTGTGTACACATACCTGGAGGTTGTGTTTCGGCAGATAAAGAAGAAACAACCTGACATATACGCACACACTCACTGACTGAAACAGTGTAGAAGGGAGCATGGTACAGAGGTATCACCATGTACAGTAATTGCGCTGAAAGCTGATACTGATGATAGTGATTGGTGAAAGATTCCTGGCCCATCCTAAATGGTCTTTTGTTTAAATGTTAGTGTATATTGCCCGCTAAAGTCACAGACATTGCCTCCCATTGAATCATGCTCCTGGATTGGCCTCCTATGTTATATTTAGTTTTTAAATATCAATATTCAAAAACATGTTTCAGTCTCCTGGCTGTTTTGACTAGTTTAGGCCTTCTACTGGGGATTTTAGCGATTTATTTTATGGCAGTTTTTTTAAGCATGTATCTGTTTCTGTTTATTAGAATTCTCTACAGTAGTTTAGGTTAGTAAGGTCGATTTGATATTGCAATCTGTTACAGAGACTCGATCATTTAAATATGTTAAAAATGTCTGAGATGCAAATATGGGCATCTTGTGGAAATTAGATGTTTTGTAATAGTGCCATTTTTATATAAATAGATGTTCATGCCTATGCATGTTTTACTTTTTTTTTTTACTCCTATGATATTAAAAAAAACACAATAGAAACATTTGAAAATGCATCTGTAAGGAGACTAATGTATTATGGCCGATGTACGTAATAAAACGAGGAGAGATTTAGCATTGCTTGTGTGTGTGTGTGTGTGTGAGAGAGAGAGAGAGAGTGTGCGCATGCTGAGAGACCTTTGACTAATCTGAAGTGTAGCCGAAATCAATTTTTGATGTTGCCTTGAACTTGGCCTTTGTTCACTTGAGAGACAGGGAGGGGGGAAAGAAACGGACAACAGAAAAACTTAAACTGATTTTATTATTTCACATTAAAGTTGGAGTGATTGATAGGAGCACTTTCAAACTATGAAGTGTCATTTATATCTTGACAGAAAGAGCTTCTTTTTTTTTTTTAAAGACCCGTGGCAGGCCGCAACGTGTGGGATGGAGAGAGTGTGCGCATGTCTGATCTCACATCAAATAAAGGAGCAAGAAGGCACCATTTGTTACTGTAATGATGCTAATATTGTCACATATAGTGGCCCTCTTTCCCTCATAAAGGCCAGTACAGATGTTATTGGCTGGGGGTTGTCATGGTAATGGAATTCACAGAGGCTGGATTGATTGACAGAACCTGTCCAGTGTGGCCAGATGTTGTATCATCTTGTTGCTTCTGTTTTCACACCTGCTTAAAAGTCAGCATACATATCATTTCATTATTCAAAGCCCAATTAGTCAGTGTCTTTGTTTAATCATTCCCTGTCAAATGGAGGCATGACACCTAATTGCAGAAACATTTATTTTCATGTAATTTTATTTTCAAGACAATAACATGATTAATAATCGTCAGGAGCACAATGATTGGGAACAGATAAATAGGCATTATTGTTTTGACACCGGTGTGTGTTTGTGCATGTTTGTTTGTGGATGTGACTTCCTTTCTGATGGTATAGGGCTGATTCACCAGCTTGTTAAATGCAATGTATGAACAGTTGGGAGTTGGCATTGCATGCACAAACACACACACACACAACAATGAGGCCTGAATAGCGTGTAACATTTGGAGCAGGCTCATTGCTGCCCAGCCATGCTTAAAGACAGATACACTGGTGTTTTTGCCGGCAACCCAACACCAACTCAAAGCTCACTGACTTGAGTGCACATGTCAAACGACAGCCGGAGAACCGCGGGCCTCGTGCCTCTTACGATGTTCTTTTGTGTACTTGCTACATAAGTGTATTGTAACATATCAGGAAGAGAGGTGAGGAAACAAATAATGTTCGTGACTTGCGTGACTGGATGGAATGTTATGCGCAACCTATGCGAGGCTTAATTAAAACGTCACACGGCAGCTCGAACGTAATGATGTGCCACTGTTGTGCCACTTAATTGACACTTTGAGGGATGCACTTTCACTCGTCTGGTAACGGTCGGAGTGTGCTAATATTTCAGAGAAGAAAGGAATTGTCTGTGTTTAAGACCCATCCCCTTGACCTGGACTCTTTAATGCAAAGCCTTTTCTTTTAAGTCTGTCACTCTGATTTATGCTCAACTCCTCAATGCATTGAAAACACAGAGAATACTTCAAATAGGATTATACACAGGCATACACACAGACGCACACTCTGGTTGGAATCCACTCTTTAGAGTCGACCAAAGCTGTAAATAGTTTCTCAATGGTAAAACGGATTGCGAACTGTCTAATAATGGCGTTACAGTCAAACAAAGCAAATCCATTCTCATGGAAACTACCAAAGAATTGTCAGGCAAGTGTGATGCTTCTGTACCGGACACCTTTTCTCAACAGACAGTGTTGACTTGCCAGCATAGTGTTCAGTAGATGGTGGCTGTTTGTGTTTTCTGGGAATTCAAGGATGGGTACCAGTGGAATAAGGAGTGGCATGGGTACCAGGAAATAAGAGGTTTGAGTTTGTTTCAGAACAGCTGGACAATGAGGGAATCCATTTTTCAACGTTCAGTAAGGTTTTTTTTGTTTATGTGTCTCTAGGTCGCTGTACTTGGCTGATCGGTTTATTTTTCAGAGGGGTGAAAACCGCTCGCAGCCTTCCAGAAATTATTTTTTCTCCCCGCTTTTATAGAGAAAGAGTGGCGAATGACCTCTCCCTGTGAGCCGCCATGAAAAATTCATGGTCTCCTCCCTCTTCGAGCCATTATGTCAACATCTAAAAGTACTTTATTTCACACTGGCGCCTCTGTGATGGTCAATGATAAACAAACTGCAAAAACCACCAGCTCGAGCTGGCAACACTTTGGGATTGGCAAATAAATAAAACTTTCCAGTTGCATCAAAAAAGTTGGACCGATCTGCTGTGTTACATGCAAGCGTATGTCTTTTTGGTGAAATATGCAGTGCGACCAGTGCGGAAGACAAAGATTGTGTGAATTCTGTCGAGTGTGAAACAGGGAAATAACCGGCAGCTTTTAAGTAGGCTCCACCTCCAACCTTAAATCTGTTATGTTTTTTTTTGTTTTTTTTCCCTTCTTCTATTTTTTTTGCCATCTTGTGAACATTTCATCAGAGTTATATTTGGCAACAGTTATTATACAAGGTGGGTTTGGTGTTGTTATGCTGTGCTATAGGATTTGCTGCCGAGTGCCCTCTGCCAACTGTCGAATTATGCGTGCCAAATAAATGTATGATAGTAAAGGAAGAATGAGTAGTCAGTGGTAGTTGATTCATTGAAGTATTTGGGTCTGTTTTTGAAGGCTTTTGGCTATTATTTATAGGATAATGGAGATAGGAAGATAAGGATCAGAACGTGACAAGCTGGAGTCACATCCAGATGCCTGACTTTTTTTTTAACACTTAACCTTCATGTTGTCTTATAGTTTGTGTACTCATATAATATGTCTTTAACACATATTGAATGAAACACCTGCATTTTTAGTTAACTGTGGATTGCGCTTTAAATAACTTACCTGTTTTGACAAGATTTAATTCATCCACTTTACATTACTTGACATTATTACAGCTGTTTCTTAGATTATCGCGGATTTATTTAGTTCAAAAAATTATGCCCAGTATTTTTATATATATATATATATATATATATATATATATATATATATATATATATATATATATATATATATATATATATATATATATATATATATATATATTGTACTGTTTAAAAGTTTGGGGCCAGTAAGATTTTTTTAATGTTTTTGAAAAAAAGTCTCAAGTTTACCAAGGCTGTATTAATTTGTTTATAGTACAGAATAATAACATTGTGAAATATTATTGTGTTTCAATTCATATTAGTATATTTTAAAATGGAATTTATTACTCTGATTGTATTATTCCAGTCTTCAGTGTCACATGATCCTTCAGAAATCATTGAAATTGCTTAAATAAAATTTCTTGGTCTTATCAATGTTGAAAACAGTTGTGGTACTTAATATTGATTGTGGAAAACATGATTTTTTTTATTATTTTTTATTTTTTGTTGAATAGAAATAAATCTTTTGTAACATTATAAATGTTTTTACTGTCACTGAACAATTGAATGCATCCTTGCTGAATAAAAGGATTAGCCTACTGTAGTCTCTTTCAAATAAATTTCACTGCCCCCAAACTTTGGAACAGTAGCGCACGTGTGTCTGTCTTTTGTAGTTCTTTTATAGTTGTTATTTTTTTCACAGGGTTAGAAATTCATTCCTGACGCACTTGTCCTCTCCAATGACTAAATGTGTGTCCTAGTCCTCTGCTCCGTTTGTATGGACCTGTGCGTCCTTCGTGGAGCGCTCAGTTCGGATTGGCTGATGGCATACCTGGCGTCAGACACTTTTATAGAGTAGGACATGTCAGTCGTCTGTGTGTCCGTACCTTACGACACCCACCTTAAGACGCTTCACCTTTTAAGTTCTCACGCGCTCCACTCCGCTGCAGTAGGACTTCCCATCACAGGCGGTCTACTTCTTCAGTGACCTCTTAAGACCCTAATTCATTGGATTCGAGAGCCAGGTACGCTTTGTACTCCATTTTTACAGTTTATCACAATTGTATGGCCTTTACTAATAAATATGTCATCCGTTTAGACCGTCAAGATTTAATAATGTGAAATTTACAGTTTAAAATGCTTTCACTGCTGAGGATGTAATGCAATGCCTTTAGTGATAATTTACCAGACAATAAATGATTGAAGGGAAAATACTTATTTGAGCAAGTCAGCGGTCATAGTTCACCAAGCGCCAGATGCTGTGATATTTTATACTTCATTGTTCCCATTTTGTTCTCATGTGTCCTCCAGTATCTTGTTGGGCATCCATATTTTATGAATGCTGCAGTAAATAAAATGGAGGCCGCGTGTGTGTAAGTGTGTGAGGATGTTCAAGGGAGGGATGTAAACATGAACCGTGCTCTCCCATGGCGGATGAGGGGTTCGAGCAAAGGTCTCTCTGGTTCTTGGTGAGGCCATCAGTCTTCCCTTTTGTCATTGATACAGCCAATCCAAACCCCCCCGTAACTCCTTTCGGCTTTCTTGGAGAGGATTCAGCATTCCTGCGAGCGCAGCTTTGTGACCAGCATGGCCAACCCCACGTAACCTTTTAAGTCCAGCTGCAGCGTTCTACGGCAGATATGTTCATTAAGGAGAGGAGCAAGGCTTTTGTCTCCCCCGTCAGCAGAGACTGCGGGCAAGCAGAGTTTTTATTCAAATACCCACCCACTTGATCTCACAGCAGCTCAGGTGGAAAGGTTGTGCCGATTTAAATGTGTTTTTCCCCGCTTTGCCATTTATGGGGGCTAAATTATAGCCATTTTAAATGTATAAAAAAAAAATCAAAGATCTTGCTCCCTTCCTCTGCATCATTCCTTTCTCCAGTCTCCTTTCAACTGGACTGTTTCTTTTGTAGACGCTGGAGAAATTTATCTTGCGATATGTTGCCTGAAAGTGTGCTGTAATTTACCACATAATTTATTAGCTCTTTTTGCGTTTTTTTGGAGCGTGAGCTCCAGAAATTGAAACAGAACAGTCCTCTTGATAGCTTTCTTTGGATTAAGATCACGGAGGTTGAGAGGCCAGAATAAGGGATTCGTCTTTCTAATGGCTGTGATGAAATTTTTTGCCACTGTAATTTATGTGTGTTTCAACATAACTTTATGAGCACTTACTTTTGGAATGCAGTAACCCCCTTTTCCCATTAGTTTCAGCTTTACAGGAAGGCCCACTCAATATTGCTTTAAATACCATATGAAAACCACCAAATTATAGAATTACATTTTCCCCTAAGTGAGGAGGTAAAAGGGGCCGTCATATATAATTCATGCTGAAAGATTTCTGTTAAAAAAGGCGTTTGAATTAATGTGAAGAACATGAGAGGTTGACTGCCTGGGCTTACAGAACATGGCAGGTAGTGTCTCCGGCCAATCAGATCCTTTGGCTCTCTATACGAGAGAGATAGGAGGAGGGGTGGGAGACACATGAAAGACGTAATGAAGGTTAGTGAAATGGAGAGCAATACATCTTGAACATTGAGCTCGCTACTTGTTAAAGCGACAGGGCCTAACCAGAAAGGAATTTGCTTGATGGATGAATTTTACCCGTCTAATGGATACAAGCACTTGAAAAATGAAAACATCGATCCGTTCCCCAAGTTTTTCCATCCCTCTAATGAGAATGGGTGTTACGAAAGATTTTGAGAGGGTAGCGGGGACAGTCTTTTGCCCGATGATTCGGAGCGCATGTATCTCGGGTTTCAGTCACAGCTGAACTGCCGCTCTCTGTTGTATATATATATGAGGAAGAGAGGACGCTCGATTTGTCTCTCTATTGATGTGCAAATTCAGAATGGGTTAGATATTTCCTCTGTTATTTCGCTGGAGCTTTCTTTGAACCCCGTTAGCCCCCATTCAAAGTGAAACAAAAATATATTTTTCTGCTTGTTGCTATGGACACAGTAGTTTACTTATGTTAGCTAACTTCACAATGCGCTATTGTTGCTTTCGAATTTGTATGGAAATTTTTTTTAATTTGTTTTTTTGTTGTCACTAGATCAGCGGTTTTTAATTAATGGGCTGCGACCCAAAAATGTCCGGCAGGTCGTTTCCTATAGGGTACCAAACGTTGATTACAGCAAAATAAGTAGGCTTATCAACTTTAAGGAGTTTATTAAGGAGAAAATTAAGGAGAAAACACTTCCTTTTTTTATTTATTCTCTCTTTTTTATTGTTTTTATTGTTTATTATTTTTTTATTGCAAAAATGTCAAATGTAGCGAACATATGTATGCGTTTTGTATATATTTTTCTTTCTTTTTTAATGGAAGGAACATTAATTTTGAGATAAGAAGCAATTAACAGCAGAATATGCTTATTGTATTGCTCTTCTGGTAGTTGTTCTGTGTTACTATAAAGGTAAAAAAGAAAAGAAATCTAAATTTTGTTAGTCACAATGTCTATTTATTGCAGCGGCCACAGCTAGTATTCCTTTTGTACAGTCTCAAAGCGCTGTATCTTTATCTGTACCGATTGGTAGGCGCTTGGCTGCGGTCATGGAGCAGACGGGGTGAGAGCGTGAGGCCATGATGATGATGGCGAGGGTGGAGAGACGTGAGATTCAGAGGTCGCTGGGTGCGTGAGCAGGCCGGGCTGAATGAACCTCGCCCCCTCCACACACACTTGTGCGGTGCTCTCATGGCAAACTGTTAATTAATCTGTAGCTTCCAGCCAGACGGGCACAGCTCACGCAGCCAGCTGGGAGATGCTTTAGACCGGGCGTGCACTCCCTCTGATGGCTCACTCTGCTGGCACTGTCTGCCAGATTACATCAGGTGTGTGTGGGTGTGAGCCCTGCTTGTGTGGGTGTAGAAGTGTGTGTGTGAAGAAGGGAAAGAAAAAGAAAAAAAAATAGAGTGGGGAAAAAAAAATTGATTTCCTGGTCATTGTACAATGGCCTGGACTGAATGGTCGGCTGAAAGGGGAGAAATCCATTTCCTTTGGGAAGGAGAGAGGATGTTTTCTATACAAGTTAAGTTGCTTTCACCAAGGAAACTGAATGCAAACCCCAGAATTAATAGGATATTTTAGTGTGCACTTTATTTAATCAAAAATTACCTTTCCATGTTATGCTGGGTGATTCTGATTTGATTTTTAACAAAAGCAGGATTTTAGGATGTATCTTAAAGCGATAAGCCAGTAGAGGCTGTATTTAGTAGTGTTTTTACCACAGGTTTTATGTATGACGGAAGCAAGAGTAAATTATTATTGAATTGAATTGAATTGACCGATGATGTGCGGTCTGTGTGGCTTCATTGTTGCTCATCCAATCAGATTTTAGAGTACAAGAACAGAACAAAATTGAAAAAAGTGCAACTGCAATCCATCAGATGCTCCTTTAATTTAGGTACAGATTTCATAATATCTGGACAATTTATTGAGGTTTTGAAAGTCAAAACTAAGGTGTAAGAAACAGGTAAATTCAAGTTTTGCATTTACATACACTTTAAAAGTTTGATTTAAGTCAGACTAAGCTAATCATTACTATATACTACATAAACTGATCATTTGTACTTTTTAAATAAAAATTTCATTTTGATGCGCTGGCCTCAAAATTGCACATCTGCTCCAAAAAAACAAGGGAAAATATATAGACTCATAACTTGACTACATTAAAAAAATAATAATAATAATAATAAATTGTAGCTCGATTATGACTGCACACGTACTTACTGTCCTTTATGTCGTCCCACCCACATTCATTTAAGAATCGGAGGAGGTGCTGGACCGCTCGCTGATGCCTTCAGCACCGTCCAGCCGTAACCCGCCAGTAACGGAGAGATAATTTCATCTGCAGGGTTCAGTGACTGCTCAGCGCACTCCTCTGCCATTAATGACTGAGTCCCAGACGAGTGAAGAGTGAAGGACAATGGGTACTACATTGAGCCAGTTGGCTTGCGATGCATTTGCATGGCACTAAGTGCATCTCAATGTAATTAAGATGGACGGCAGTAGAATGTACATTAGACTGCAGTCAGATACACTTTATGAGCTGAAGACACTGAAGACACTGAAGCCACATAGTAATACAGCCCCTCATAAAATGCCTATGTGTGGCTTACATGCGGTTTGACAAGTTTTTTGACATGCCAGTCTCAACTTTCTTCTTGGCCATCAGTTACTGTAGGTAATTCAAATTAGGGTGTTTTCACACTTTTTTAGTTGTAAAGGTCTATTATTTTGCATTTGTATAATGCTGAAAAGTGCTGTTTTAGTATCGAGTTACTAGTTTTATTAATGTTTTGAATCAGTTATATTTTAAGGTTTTATGTTAATTTTATGTACAAATTGGAGTAATTTTGATGCATAGTTTTTAGTTTTTTTTATATCAGTTTTAGTTCTATTTGTACATCAAGTTAAACTAAATTAAAATGAGAAATGCTTCCTTGGCAACTAGCTGAAATAATAATAATAATAAAAAAGTGCTATATTGGTTATTGGTGCTATTGATATTGGTGCTGTTTATTTTTATTTATTTATTATTTATTTATTTATTTATTTATGGTATTAGTTTTTGTTTCAGTTAACTATAATAACCATGATGCTAAATAATTTTGGCCTTTGAGTGCCGTACAATGATAACACGCAGAAGAGACGATCTGCCTATTTTATTTTAATAAAGAATATATAACTACAAACAGAAATTCAAAGCTTTCCCTTCAATGTTCTGCCTCAGGCTCAAGAGTGCAACCTGACCAATTTGCAATTCAAAATGTAAAATATAAAATAAATTATAACCGATATGTAACACTTTTGCTTTCTCTGTACAGGTTTTTTTTTTTTTAGCCCTAGGCTGTCAGTTGATTAAAAATTAATTACAGTTAAACTTGTGATTTTTTTTTTTTTTTTTTTTTTGTAGTTGACATGATTAATCTAAGACAACTAAATTTGCTCAAATTGACTTCTAAATATATATCTTCATATCATAATCATCACTTTTATGTTACAGTAATGTTCAATTGAGTGGAGGAGTTGATCCACTTAAATAGGATCTGAGTTAGTTATTTAAAAGCAGCCTAAGTGTGAAAACACTGTTTCAAAGAGCGTGTCCGTTTTCCTTCTCTGGTTTGACACAATCTAATGCAATAATGGATTATTTTTATCCATTGTTGTGTTTTCAGTTGTTGCCTTGTTACATTGTTAACCAGATGATGCTTCTAACACCTGGACGAGGGTGTTGTCGAAACACTCACTTTATATTTTACGCTGAACATCCATTATTGGAGCTTTTTTTCAACACCCATCATCTCAAAGGAGTGGTTTAGGTGACTGTGTTGTATGTTGTGAGATGTACATCTCTTCACGGAGCCTGTAAGTGAAGAGCTTTCAACAGCCTTTCATCATTCCTGCCCCTCCCATGAGCTCGACTGGGCTTCTCCCGCACTCCCGCACGGAATCTTCTTTTCCCCACATTTCTTTCCTGCATCTTTTTCCTTTCTTTCTCACCGTTGACATGGCGACAGCTTGTAATCTACAGGTGTCCGTGCTTGCCAGAGTAATGGTGGAAATAGACTCAACGAGACTCAACTTGTACTCAACGAGAGAAAATAACCACTTCACCAAACAGGACTGATTAAAAAAAACGAGAAAATCCTCCTTATAAACCCATGCTTGGGATTTGAAGGTATGCATCTTTTACTTTTGTGGCAGTGGCTGTGTTCGTCAAAAACAGTAAAAGATTGATAGTGTCGAACTCAGAAACCGCTGCCCCATAGCAGTTAAATTGGCATCTCAGAACTATTAGCACACATCATATTGCTTAATTTGAAACACAAACAACCCTCCTCTTTCTTTTGTGGTGTCTCTCTGTCTCTCTTCACAATAAATTGAGAAACTCCTTTGGTTAAAAACCACAAGCAGCATGTTATGATCTATGCTGTTGTCTGTCGTGCAGCGGAAGAGTCCCACGGCGCTCTAAAATATTGTTGACATCAACATTTCTGCATTTGTTCTCAATTTAGTTTTCCTCCCCCCTTTCGTTCTCCCAAGTGGGCACATTGACATTTTGAACAAAATCAGGCCTGCCACTGGTGCTGTTACAGTAGTAATTAAGAGGAGGGTCTGTCATATCAGCGTTCTGATTCAGTCCTAAAAAAGTCACCACTTATCCTAATCTGTGAAGGCAAGTTTTGCAAAGTACACAAAAGTAGTTGACTTTGTTGTTTTATGTAAGTGTTAGCTGCAGCCATTGAGTTTAGGTTCATTCCCTTGTTAAGCAAACATTTCTGCAAATTTAAAAACAGATGCTCTGTTCCAAAACCTAGTTAGCTGCCTTGCTGCCCTCTGCCTTGGCAGCACCTTGATGCTCTTGGAACCTCGTAAGTGACAGATTTGGAACACTCAACATAGGCAGCAGTAGATAAAGTGGACTCACAATTGATTTCAAGAGATTGATGGTCGCGTTTTTCGAGGCTAGCAGCATTATACTTTAATATGTATAATCAACTGAGAAAAACAACAAATGTATGCATCAAAAGTTAAATTTTTTTAAAGACAATTGTATTCAGTGAGGGTGCATTAAAGTGACAGTTAATATTTTTCATTGTTAAAAATAAATATATTTCATATAAACAGTGTTGGGGAAAGTTTCTTTTTACAATATTGTGTTACTCTATAAAAGTAACTAATTGTGTTAATTAGTTATTTTTTATGGAAAGTAATGCATTATGTTACTCACCTGGGCTAGACTTGCTTTTTATGTATATAATAATAAAAAAAATTAAAATAAATAAAGAAATATTTGGTAACTGTAAAGTCCCTTTCACACCAAAAGTGAAATCAATGAGCCTCCGGCAGAAGGAAGTCCCTTTGCACCTCACTCCCGATTTCTCTTAATACAGGACAGGAGAGGTGTAAGTGAATAAATGAGAAAAAAAAGCAACTTGCTTTTCTTATTTGAAAAACTAACTCAAATATTTTGTTGTAAATTTAAAAGTAATGTTACTTTACTAGTTACTTGAAAAAAGTAATCTGATTATGTAACCCGCGTTACTTGTAAAGTGTGACCCCCAACACTGCATATTAATACTTTTATTTCATCAAGTAAATTATGAATCATGGTTTCCACAAAAAAAATGTTAAGCAGTGCAACCATTTTCAACAATGATTATAATAAGAAATGTTTCTTGAGCAACAAATCATCATATTAGAATGATTTCTGGAGGATCGTGTGAGGTAATCACTGCTGAACATTAAACTCTGCCAACATGGGAATAAATTGCTTATTAAAATACACAGAGCGTATTTTTTTAATTAAATTTTATATCATAATATTTTTGTTTCATTTTACAGTTTTTACTGCATAAGAGAAACATTAAGAAATTAGTATATGTACATTTTAACTAACATTAAACCTTTTTCTTTCAGTAGCCTAAACTATTTTTTTTTAAGCTGGCAGCATCATTTTCTGACCTTTTAAAACAGTTCAGAGCAGGCTTACAATACCTTGAAATTCTGACTTTATAGGCCACTCAATAGGTTTTTTAAAAGAGCCAAAAAATAAGTCATATACTGCCAAAACACAGTTTTTTTTGTTTGTTTTTTTTTTGGTATAAAACGCTTAGTATCTTAATATCTAAGCATCAGCATCTAGAGCTCACCTGTTGAATAGAGAGCTCTGATAACAGGCTCAGGACTGTAGTTGTGTTTTCTAATCTCGTTTGACCTTTCTAGAGGTGAGTGACAGGTAACAACTGAGAATGATTCTGGTTTTGTAAAATGTGCATAACAGATCGGATGCAATGAAACTGTTAGATTTTTTTTTTTTTGTTAACAACTGTTTATTAAGTTTTATTTTGTGGAACAGTAGTACAATACAAAAAGCAGCTGTAGAAATTTAAAACCCATCCCACCCCTTGGTAGACTCAAAAAAAATAAAATAAATAAATAAACAATAATAATAAACACATTAATTAATATCAATAGATAAACAAATAACAATAAAATAATTTTTACAAAAAATTTAGAAAAGAAGACAACATTAAATGCTGAAAGAACTGTTAGATTTTCACTCCGGTAAGGTCATTATTGCCCCCCTCCCCTTACCCCTCTTTCTTTCTTTCTTTCACTTCCTGCTCGTTCACAATCCTTGCCAAGCCCCTCAAATGGATGTACTCCATTATATAAATTCAATTTTTGCCTCCATCACTGTGGTCCTCTCATAGCAGCACGGGCCGTTCAACCAATCCTCCTCTCTGCCTGTCTCATCAGCATCTGCTGCAGGAGGGCAAATAGTCTTAATTGTGTTTGGTGAGAAGCGACCACCACATGACTAATGAGCCCTACAACCCCGCAGAGAAGCAGCACTGCAGCAAGCACCCCAGCATTTCCAACCCTCTGATGACTTTCCACCACAGGGAACAGCAGGGTCTGGGTCATGCTGGTGGGTCAGGCATTCTGTGGTTGGGTAACTGTCTCTCTCTGTACTTAGGGTCTGATGAGCAAATGCGATTACAGAATGGAGGCAAAATTGACCCCCCTTTACTTAATGATGGTTCAGAGGAAATGGAATGAGACCGTGTAGGTGTGTTTGTTCCTGTTGCAAGCTCTGTCTTGTCTGGGATATCAGTTACCACATCCACTTTCTGAAAAATTGTTTTATTGTAACCATTTTATTGTATTACTTTTTATTATTTTATTTAATTAATTTTAAAAGTTTTAGTTAATAATTCCCAAATTTAACAACAGTGTGATTTAGATCCAGAAGTTTGCCATAAACCAAGAAAGGCATATTAAATGCTTCCTTCCCTAAAAAGTGAAATTTAAAAAAAAAAAAATACATTAACTAATCATCATACATATGTCAGCAGATCAACACGGGACACAGAGGTAAGTGCAATACAATCAACGGGTTTGAATAGCAGCAGAGGGCAATGGGATGAGCAGATGGTCCAGGTAAACAGGCGGGGAATGGGAATGTCTCTAGGGGCTTATCTGAGTGTGAATGTCCTTTTTCCTTTTCCTGGGGATCCTGAGGTAACAGCAGAGCGTGGAGACGGTGGAATACTGGAGCGGTGGAGAACACGGATAGGAACACTGGAGCAACTGGTAAGTAGACAAAAGGTAAGTGGGTCAGGTTAGTCAACATGGAATGTTTGAGACCAGACAGCGAGTGAACAGGAGGAGTGCAGGGATATAGTGCTGCTGATTAGTGCTGACAGGTGGTGGTGATTAGAAATCAGGGGATTGGGGTCTGGTGAGTGTCGTCAGTGGAGACTGCAGTGACTGTGGTGACTCTCTGACAGGGGCGGCTGCTGACGCCCTATTATTGCGACGGGGTCGGCCACGGCCTCTGGGTGTGGGACGGTCAGAGTGGTTCTGGTGAAACTCGGCCAGGAGAGAGGGATCCAGCACATCGTCCCGGGCCACCCAGGATCTTTCCTCCGGCCTGTATCCCTCCCAGTCAATAAGATATTCCAGGCAACTACCCCGTCGCCGAGAGTCCAAGATGTCCTGCACCCTGTAGACTAGGGGTTCCTCCATGATCTCGGGAGGAGGAGGTACTGCAGACTCGTCAGGTTCTGTGACAGAGGGAGAGACAGGCTTGAGGAGTGAGACATGAAATGCTGGCTGAATACGATACCGTGCAGGGAGTTGGAGACGGAAGGTGACCTCATTTATCTGCCTCTCGATGGTAAAGGGACCGATATAGCGGGGGCTCAGCTTCCGGCAGGGCAGGCGGAGACGCAGATCCCGGGTGGAGAGCCAGACCTTATCTCCAGGACGATAGACGGGGGTGGCAGACCAACAGGCATCTGCATAGGTCTTGTGTCTCCGCACTGCCCGCTGGCGTTGGACATGAGCTGAGTCCCAAACTCTGGTAGCAGAGTATGCACTGGAAAGGGGTGAGGCCGGTGGTGGTTTGCTTGAAAGGATTTTGTGCATACTCGGCCCACGGGAGGAAGCAGTTCCAGCTGTGCTGGTTGTCATGACAATAGGCCCGGAGATATCATCCAATCTCCTGATTCTTCCACTCAGTCTGACCGTTCGTCTGGGGGTGATACCCTGAGGAGAGACTGACAGTGACATCGAGGAGTTTGAAGAAAGCCTTCCAGACACGGGAGACAAACTCTAGCCCACAATCGGAGACGACATTTTCCGGGATGCCGAAGGTGCGGAAGAGATTATGGAAGATGGCCTCTGCTGTTTCGAGGGCTGTGGGTAAATCCCAGAGGGGAATTAACTTGCAGCCTTTGAAGAATCTGTCAACTGCAAAGAGTATGCAGGTATAACCTTCTGACTCTGACGTGGGAACAGGGGCGATGTGGAATGGGTAATGGCACTAATTTTCTGGCTGGTAAGTGATGTGGAGTCTTGGAGATGGCGCAGACTGAGCATCCACGAATGTACTGGAAGACATCCCGGGCCACCAGTACGGAGCTTGGAGGTGCGAGAAACCACGCTGGCTGCCTGGGTGTCCAGAGGCCGAGGAAGCATTAGATTAGATTAGATTAGATTAGATTAGATTCAACTTTATTGTCATTGCACATGTAAGGTACAGGGCAACGAAATGCAGTTAGCATCTAACCAGAAGTGCAATAAGCAGAGGTACAGGATATACAGTGGCTACAATATGTTACATATGTACAGAATATACAGATAAGGCAGTAGTACTATGGACATAATTTACAAGTTTTTAAATACTATCAGTATGATATACAGATGGGTGATATGAACATACTATACAGATGGATTGTGCAGTAAATGTATGTACACTATGAGCAAAAACTATGAAAATAATTACAAATGGATATGAATAAGCTATAAATTAAGATATATAAACACTAGTGCAATGAACATTGAAAGTGCATAGAAATAAAAATTTACAGTACATAGTACTCAGTGTGTAGATTGGTTGTTTTTTTTGTTTTCTTTTTTTTAATCGATTTAATGATGGGGAGGGGTGAAGAGTTTGTAGTGGTGTGTGAGGGGGGTATCATTGGGCAGAGTTTAGTAGGGAAACAGCTGTAGGGAAAAAGCTGTTCCTGAGTCTGCTTGTCCTTGTTCGGAGGCTCCTGAAGCGCCTCCCAGAGGGCAGTAAGTTAAACAGTCTATGGTCAGGGTGAGAGGAGTCCTTAAGAATGCCGCGAGCTCGACGTAAACAGCGTTTTCTCTGGACGTCCTCAATGGCAGGGAGTGGTGTCCCTGTGATGCGTTGGGCGGTTTTCACCACCCTCTGTAGTGCCTTGCGGTCAGCAGCTGAGCAGTTCCCATACCAGACTGTGATGCAGTTGGTCAGGATGCTTTCAATTGCACACCGGTAGAAGTTCCGCTGGATGATTGGAGACAGGTGGTTCTTCTTCAGTGTCCTAAAGAAGAAGAGGCGTTGGTGAGCCTTCTTGACTAGGCTGGATGTGTTGGTGGTCCAGGTCAGGTCCTCCGAGATGTGGGTTCCCAGGAACTTGAAGCTGGAGACACGTTCAACAACCATCCCGTTAATGTGGATGGGGTCATGCGTTCCACTTTTCTTCTTCCTGAAGTCCACAATAAGTTCCTTTGTCTTGCTGGTGTTGAGGAGCAGGCTATTGTCAGCACACCATGCAGCCAGGTGCTGTACCTCCTCCCTGTAGGCAGTCTCATCGTTGTCTCTGATGAGGCCAATCACTGTGGTGTCGTCAGCAAACTTGATGATGGAGTTGGATCCATGCACAGGCCTGCAGTCATGGGTGTAGAGGGAGTAGAGAAATGGGATCAGCACACAGCCCTGTGGTACGCCGGTGTTGAGTGTGATGGTGGTGGAGCAGGTGAGGCCTGACCTAACATGCTGAGGTCTGTTGGTCAGAAAGTCCATAATCCAGCTGCAAAGGGAGGTGTTAACACCCAAGTCTCCAAGTTTAGTGGACAGCTTGGAGGGAATGACGGTGTTGAATGCTGAGCTGAAATCAACAAACAATATCCGTGCATATGTGTTGTTGTTTTCCAGGTGTGTGAGTACCGAGTGCAGTACTGTGCCTACTGCATCCTCAGCGCTCCTATTGCTACGGTAGGCAAATTGGTGTGGGTCCAGTGTGGGTGGGAGGCAGTTCTTGAGGTGTGCCAGGACCAGTCGCTCAAAGCACTTCATAACAATGGGTGTGAGTGCTACGGGGCGGTAGTCATTCAGGCACGTTGGGGAGGAGTGTTTCGGCACTGGCACAATGGATGTGGACTTAAAGCATGTTGGCACCGTTGCTTGGGTGAGTGACAGGTTGAAAATGTCTGTGAAGACCCCTGCGAGCTGCTCTGCACATGTCCTGAGCACACGTCCAGGAATGCCGTCGGGGCCAGCAGCCTTGTATGCGTTGATCCGGCTCAATGCTGTGCAGACATCTGTGGAGGTGAGTTTGAGGGTCTGATGGTCTCCTGAGAGTGTGATCTTGGTGGCTGTCTCCTTGTTGTTGTTGTCAAAGCGAGCATAAAAGTCATTTAGCTCATCAAGGAAGGAGACGTCTGTGACCGTTGGAGTGGAGTTGCATGGCTTGTAGTCACTGATGACCTGGATGCCCTGCCACATGCACCGGGGGTCAGAGTTGGAAAAATGCTCCTCTACCTTTAGCTTGTAGCAGTGCTTGGCCTTCTTGATGCCCCTCTTCAGGTTAGCCCTGGATATGTTGTAGGCCTGAGCGTCATCTGATCTGAAAGCAGTGTTGCGGGCTTTCAGCAAGAGCCGCACTTCCTTGTTCATCCATGGCTTCTGATTAGGGTACGTTGTGATCTGTTTCTCTGTTGTGACACTGTCAATGGAGGTATTGATGTAGTCCAGTACAGAGGTGGTATAGATGTCAATGTCCGTGTGAGAGCCACTGGCAGCCTGAGAAGCAAACATACTCCAGTCCGTGTGTTGAAACTTGTCCTGAAGTACAGACTCTGCTCCCATTGGCCACACTTTGATGGTCTTCACTGATGGCTTCACATGGTTGATGAGGGGTGAATACTTGGGGGTGAGAAACAAAGAAAGGTGATCAGACTGTCCGAGGTGGGGGAGGGGAGTCGCGATGTAAGCTCCAGCGATGTTTGTGTAAACATGATCCAAAGTTTTTTCTCCTCTAGTGTGGCAGGAGACATGCTGATGGAATTTGGGGAGCACTGTCTTTAAGTTGGAGTGATTAAAATCACCCGCAACAATAAATGCAGCTTCCGGGTGTACAGTCTGTTGTTTACTAATGGCCGCATGCAGTTCGTTCATAGCAAGCTTGGCATTAGCATCCGGGGGAATATAGGCTGCAGTTATGATGGTGGAAGTGAACTCCCGCGGCAGATAGAAAGGTCTACACTTAACCATGAGAAACTCTAGGTTAGGTGAGCAGTGTTTTCCAACAATGTCAGAGTTCGTACACCAAGCTTTGTTTACATAAATGCACAACCCTCCGCCTCTGGTCTTGCCGGAGTCATCTACCGTTCTATCTGCTCGGAGCGTGTAGCGTCCGGTTAGATCAATAGCATTATTGGGTATGTCGCTATGTTGGCATGTTTCAGTGAAAACCATGACATTGCAGTCCAAAAGTTTCTTACTATGGGTGATGCAAAGTCGTATCTCATCCATTTTGTTCACCAATGACCGCACATTAGCGAGGAAAATGCTGGGTAAAGAGAGCCGGTGCGGTGTTAGCTTTAGCTTAGCTCTTAGTCCTCCACGCTTCCCCCGCCTTTGTTTACGATCTCGGCGCCGCCTGTGAGCACTTCCGCCCGGCCGAGCAGAGTGCGTTGCCTCGGGTGTTCTGGAGATCTCCGGGATGAGTCGATGATTGGTTATAAGATTGTTGGAAAAGTGCAGACCGATATCCAAAAGCTCCTGTCGGGTGTATGATGTTAAGGCAAAGCTGTTCAGTGAGAACAGACCCGAGATGAGCAGGAAAAATACTGCAAAATTGCAAAAACTGGTGAGACGCTGAGCCTCGCGATGTGTTCGCGCCGCCATCTTGGTCTCATACAGGGAGCCCAGAAGGGAAGTCCTCAAGGAAGTGGGCACGTAGGTTTTGCCCTCTGGGCCTGCCAGCGGAGCGGGTTCGGTGATGGAGGCGATGCGGATCTGTTCATCCAGGGCCCACCGGATGGGGCACACAGGGATGGCTGGAGGGAGTATGGGTTCAGGTGTGGAGGGTCCGTTGGGGGCATGGATATGTGAGAGGGAATCCGCCTTGACATTCTTATCTCCGGGTCGATACGCTGGGCGTGGGGGACGAGAGGGGCACACCCGAATGAAGTGGCCCGGAGCTCCGCAGTAGAGGCATAGCCCTGTGGCGATACGTCGAGCACGCTCAGTGCATGAGAGGCGATTAATATCCATTTCCATAGGTTCTGGTACCGGAGGACAGGCAGCTGGTGAGGATGGAGAATGAGCAGTTATGTCCGGCTGACAAGTCGTGATACGTTGGGAGATCTTAACGGCCTTTTGCATAAAGCTCTCCAGACCGACAGTGTCATCATAGATCACCATCTGGGCTCTGATCTGTGGATCCAAGCCCTGCCGGTAAGCAGTGAGTAGCGCTGCCTCATTCCATTCACACAAGGCCGCCAGAGTCCGGAACTGCAGAGTATAGTCACTGGCTGAAGAATCTCCCTGATGGAGGCGGATGAGTTGGTCGGCAATGGAGAGCGAGCCGGTGGATAGGCCAAAGACCTCTTTGAAGTGGAAAGAGAAAGCATTGAAAGAGTTAATTATAGTGGTCTGTGAGTTCCAGATGGCTCGTGCTCAGAGCAGTGCCCGTCCGGTTAGCAGGGAGATCAGGAAGGCAACCTTTGCCCGCTCGCTGGAAAATTTATGGGATTGCATCTCTATGTAGAGTGAAACTTGGAGTAAAAAAAACGTTACATTCAACCGCCTCACCCGAATAGTTAGCAGGGACTGGCAGAGGCAGACTGAGGGTGTGTGACCAGAGAAAGAGCTGTTCGAAGAGCGCTGACCAGCTCTTTGAGGGGATCTGCAGCAGCGGGGTTCGGGAGCTCCATCTCCGGTCATCGGTTCTGGTCTGGTCTTCTGTCAGCAGATAGACACGGGACACAGAGGTAAGTGCAATACAATCAACGGGTTTATTGAGTAGTAGCAGAATGTCCAGGTAAACAGGCGGGGAATGGGAATGTCTCTAGGGGCTTATCTGAGTGTGAATGTTCTTATTCCTTTTCCAGGGGATCCGGAGGTAACAGTGGAGTGTGGAGACGGTGGAGAACAGTGATAGGAACACTGAAGCAACTGGTAAGTAAACAAAAGGTAAGTGGGTCAGGTTAGTTAACATGGAATGTTTGAGACCAGACAGTGAGTGAATGGGAGGAGTGCAGGGATATAGTGCTATTGATAAGTGCTGACAGGTGGCGGTGATTAGAAATCATGGGATTGAAATCTGGTGAGTGTCGTTGGTGGAGACTGCAGTGACTGTGGTGACTCTCTGACAACATAACTGTTTTGCAAATTTCTATTTATTTATTTGAATGTCAGTACTATTTTTTTTTTTCTTGTAACTATTATGAAAACAGTATTCAGTGAAGAGCTAAAAACAATGTCTGTTTATGGCACACTGGCCAAAGTATATTTTTTTAATGCCGTAGTTAATATTTTTCTCACATCTGTCTCATTAAATTAATTAATAAAAAATGCATGACTGATGCTAAGCCTGAAAAGTCACAACTTGTTATTAAATGGAATTGAAATATGACACATTTCTTCTCTTCTAGCTCCTAGCGCAGTAACATGTAGCAAGCTGCCAACAGGCATAGAGGGTTAGAACAAAGTACAATAAAGAAATGCTCATCAAAACTGTTTTTTTTTATCCTACCCTAATTGACAGTGTCACATTCAGAATAAACAAAGAGTGAAGTAACTAAATAAAGCCATTGTAGCACAAATTACTAAATTATGTACAGATCTAAAATTCCTTTGTCATAAGCATGAATAAGTACTGAAATAAAGATATGATATAAAAGATATGATATGATATATGTTAATCACACCTTAGTAAATGTCAAATTTAATACATTTATTTCCGTATTTACCATATGATATATTTAAAGAACTCCATTTTCAAAAAAAGGCTGCTTTTTGACGTTTTGTTGTTTACTTTGTTGTTTTAACATTGACATGTTAAAAATGTGACAGACAATAATGCAAAACTTATTACACTGTTTACATCAGTGTCTCATCTGAGAATAATAACTGTGTGCATAAACAATCTTTGCATCAGTTGGGAAAACAAGTGATGTGACTTATATTACAGTATGCCCTTCTTCATTATTGTTATTATTATAATTAAATGATCATTGTTACAATTTAATTGCAACTGCATTTTTAGGCTCTTCTCACCGCAAATGTCGCTGTTGATAGTTGACAGAACTCATTCAGCATGTTTTCAGTGCTCTCTCTGATCATTTGTTCAAGGGTATTTATCCAATCCTATTGAAAATAATGGTCCACTCTCTTTAATTTAATACGAGGGGCTACAGTAAATGACAAAATGAAATATTGGCATTTAAACACTTCACAGGGCAGACGTTTGTCTCCCTCCTCTCAGGCTGTCTAACATAAATACCTCTTGTTTGCGTTTGAATGGGATTTGACCTTCAACCCTACACTTTACTTTAAAACGGACAAAGCAGGGCAATTAGCTGAGCGCAGCCCGTCTTTCCCAGTGTCCTCAAGCATTCAGCCTCCACTGAAGTTCCATTAATTGCCTTCCTCTCTCATTCAGTTGTGTTGGCCCAATTGCAGAACAAACATGTTTACAATCTGGACCCATTGCACAATTTACAAATTTAAGCTCTCCGTTGCCCAAGCCTTTGCCTCTGGATGGAACCACCGACGAGTACCCACGTCCCAGTTCTCATTTGTATAGCATCGCACAGAGGGTATTATTTACCTCTGGTCTGGCTGGAAGCTCGAGGGACAGTCCACCCATATGAGCCCGCAGCTTATAGACAGAGTTGTCCATCTGTTTAGACAGGAGGGACGGAAATTATGCGTTTTACAAAGGCAAACTTAACAGGGGTGTCCTCCATTCTCTTTATTTATATAACTGAATCATTTATGGGAAATTGCAACTGTTTTTTTTGTTTGTTTTTTTGGTGCATAAATTAGTTTTCAGTCCAGCGAGAAATGAAAACATTTTTCTCCAGCAATATTACACCATGTCGAACTTCAAAGCACACTGTCCAGATTTACAGGAAGTGATACCAGACTTCATTCCACCGTCGAGGAAGTGGTGGTTTCACAATGTTCATAACACACACACACACACACACCTCAATGATAGGATTCTGCTTCCCTCACACAAGATGACCAGATGGTATCTTTAGTGTTGCCGGGTAGAGAGGGGAAATTGTAATTTCACTCTCTCGCTGGTTTTTCAACATTTGTTGTTTATTGCAGCTTGTGAAATGCCACAAAAAATGTTGTGTTAACTCAAAAAACAGTTGCACCCAGACGTTTTGGGGTTGTTAATTGAGCGGGCCACCCAGTGCTTCCACTTCTGTTTAGTCTGTCAGAAGTAGTTTACTTCTCCGGCCTAAACAGCCACCAAGTTGCAAACGAAAACCTCCGCGTGCCTCTTTGGCTTTGCAGGGGCTGACGACATTTTGTGTTGACAAGCCAGAAAATAGATGTGCTTGTGTGGGAGACAGAGATTAATATCTCGCAATGTGCACTCCTTAAAAAATCCTTGGTCTTTTAAAATTGTATCATTGTTTCCCTTCTAATTCCATTATCCTATTTCAAAAACAACCAAACCTGTTTACTTTTATACTTTTGACAAATTCCTTCTTTTTCTGCCAAATCTTATTTTTGGAGCTTGAACCGCATGTCCATTTATCCAGATATGTGCAAGAAAAAACTAGCAGTAGATCTATAATCTCTAATCTTATGCGAATTAAGGTGAGTAGTTAAATGCTATAATTGTGCAGTCTTGTTTGTTTAAACAATTGTTATTGTAATAATTGGCACTGGAGTCCCTCCAAAGCCCAGGGTTTCTGTCGGAATGACACGCAGCGGGGCACAGGAAGGAGTTTTACAGTGATTTATCTACAGAGACATTGTCAGCTGTACAGCTTTGGTACGCACACATTCTTAAACAAAGAACAGAAAAGTGAAAGGTTCAGGATCTATTAAAAACTCAAACACAAAAGAATTAGGTTGCGCAGGTTAAATCGGCAGAGGAGAGGACAGGACAAAAAAACTAAGTTTTTAAAAGAACTGGGAGGTACGGCCTCTGAGTAAGGATGGCATGAATACAGTGGAGAATAGGACTTTGCTGACAGCGTTTATGTAATTTAATCTGACCATCTGGGGGAAAATCAAACTAATTTGAAGAGCTTGGGAGGGAGAGGGAGGCAGCCTCTAATCTGCTCTCACAGCCGCATTGATATTCAGGAATGCACAAGTGCCACTGAAATACCGTGCCTATAACAGCTAGATGCTCTCAACACTAAAAGCCCAGTTGGGAAAACACAAAAGATGCAAGCTGTGTTACAACAACGTTGAGGAAGAAGAAAAAAAAGTTTAGGAAACTATGTCTGTTTTTCAGCTTTAATGCCAAATTAATGTTAGTGTCTTGACCATACGGAAACATTTAAAGTATTCATACAGTTGAAAACTGACTTTGTCAATGGCAAAAAATGCAGTAATTTTATTAAAAAAGAGCTATGAAATGAAGATGAAGAAAAGCTATGAGTGTATTAATTAATTATTATAAACTGGATATAAAAGCCATTATAAAATCACTTTTAATGAACACCCATTTTATATTAATGGGCCAAAATTGTATGTTGCTTAGAAACCACAAACACTCTATAATTATGTCCTGCTTTTTTATTTATAATATATTATATTAAACATTTATAAACATTCAATTTTATACTACTTTACCTTTTTTGTAACATGGCATTTACGGCTTAGTTGACTGTCTCGAAACAAACATCTGTGGCTGGTTGCATTAAGTACTTAGACTACTCTTACAAGTTAGTCATCTGTTTTAAGACTGCTCATAACTTTAAGTCAGTTGCTTAAAAACATAGATTGGTCTAATTTGAATGCAAAAAATAAGACTGGGGTGACCTGCATAAGCCGAGTGTGTGTCATTGAGATGTTAAATGCTGACAGATAGCTATTATAGACCTCCTTGGACAGTACGTGCATGTCTTTATATCGTGGGTGAAGACACTCTCTCTGACATGGCTGTCCTATGGTGTGCGTGGGTGCCCTTGCCTTTTGACAATGGTGTGGGCGAAGCCTAATGGGAGCAGCACACGGTGGCTGGCATGACAAACGGTGGGGGGCTTTCCATAACCAGGCTTGTCGTTGACGCTGAGGGCCCCACCGGCCCCTAAATGCCTTGTTACTCCTGCGGCTTTCTGTCTAAATGCTGAGGATTAATTAGCCGCACCAAAAATAGAGACACCAAATGCAATTTTTGAAAAAAGAAAAAAGGACGGAGGGAAAAAAAGTAGAATAGCGAGAGGATGCTTGCTGTGCACTCAAGACTTATGAGGGGGAAATGGTATCGCTTGGGGCAACGAGGGCACGGTGCTGCATGATACAAATATGAATGAATAAAAGTGAATGATAGTGCTGATAGTTTATTGCCAAATTTATCATGATAATTGTAAGATCCATATGAATGATGATTTTTGCTGCCGTCCTCGGGTCTGTGGGGGGTTTTGAAATAAGTGTTTAAAGCATTTCTTATCTATCTATCTATCTATCTATCTATCTATCTATCTATCTATCTATCTATCTATCTATCTATCTATCTATCTATCTATCTATCTATCTATCTATCTATCTATCTATCTATCTATCTAATCTTCTAAAATCAAGCAGCATCTTCGCTTTGACTTTACATTGTAATACTCTGACTAACGGTTTATTCAGAGTCGAGTGAAGTCTATTAGTCGTCCAGCTTCACTAACTCCTTTGCCTCTTTACCGTACCCTGTCCATACACACATATCCCCTACCAGCAAGTCAAATGACCATGCAGCCCTTCCCCGCCACAACCCATTACAGCACAATCATATGATCACAGACACAGCAATTCGAGCTAGCAGCATGTAGTGGAGCTGCTCTCCTCAAGTGCTTTGTGCCTTTGCAGGCCTATTGATTTTCATATCATATGGATGGGTTCATATCATCTGTGGTGAGGAGCTTCAGATATATTAGAGGTCAATGACACGGCTCATCTTTGAAGTCTCTGACCTGTGTTTGCAACACGCCGTATTTTGATAGTCCTCCCGTTAGATTAAAACGGAAAAAAAAAATGGCTTCTTTTATAGTTGGATGGGATGGGGAATCAGATGTCCTGAAGCACGTTTCTTAACCACGTTAGGTGTAGTGGTTCCCCTGAGTCACATTCAGTGGGAACGAAAGCTCGTAGTAAGTGGTCAGCGTTGTTCTCATCTCTGAAGCGGGTGAGAGTTTTCAAGAGGGTGTTTTATAATGAGCGCCGGAGAGCGTATACATGTTTAATGTTGGCCTCTCTTCCCGTATTCTCCTCTCTGATAATGCTTTCCCTTGTGCTAAAGAGCGACATTGAGAGGCGCCCACTTCAGCGTTGTTTCAGCCCTCTGGAATGTTTTATAGAGGAGGAAGACTCCATTTAGTGGCTGGACCAGCAGCCACAGTGAGAATCTTTCAGCACGGAGAGGGAAAGGGGAGAGGCTCTTGGAGTGGTTAGTCTGCTGCCTGCTTTGCTGGAACATGCTGCATTGTCCTCCAGGGACCTTTCTTACGTCCTCACTTTGTCGCTGTGTTCTCGAGAGTCAGGAGGGAAGAGTTTGGAGTGGTGCAGCAGACTCGCCCTGCCCTCTCAGCAATGCACGAGGCCCCCCGTGAACCGAAACGGAATCAGGAGTCTCGTTTACGAGCTCCGATTGTTTGGAGGCTGCTCGGTCTCTGGGTCCACTTTAAAGAATTTTTTCTTTAAAGTGGGCTGCTCGCTCCTCTCAGATACACCTGCCCCCCTTCGCATCTTCCCCTGGTGGTCCTTGGGAAGCCAGGTGTTTGGGATTGTCTCCAGTGTTTTACCTCAGCTAGCTAACAAGTTCCCCCTGGCCCTGGAGGAAGGCCTGCTTTCCCTGCTGCCCATTCCCATAATGCTGTTTCATTATGGTCCCCACTGGAGCATCCGCAGCCATTCACAGAGCAAACTTCTGATGGCTTAATGACCGGTGCGGAAATGTTTTCTCCGAAAGATACTTTTTCAAGTGCCTTAATTTGAGTTTACATTCAAAGCCGTTTCCTTTGGGAAACTCGCCAGCGGTCCTGTGGAAACTTTTTTTCTGCCCTTAGTGTTCAATTGTACGAGACCAGCACTTTAAGCAATTATAACTTATCAAGAGACATTTTTCTTTGTTATTATGGTTCATGCTGTTTGCTGTTTTTTTGCAGGAAATATCGAAGCCTGACAATGTCGAGATCCATTAAAAGCGATACAGCAGGGAAATTGCACACATTGCATGATTCGAGGGCCCTAACGGTGGCAGTTATAGCTCAAATATCAATCAGTTTCTGTTTACTGAAATGGATGATTCTCTTAGCGCAAGTGACTATCCATCGCCCCATTATCCTTAATGAGCAGCTGCCAGTAGACACTTTTCCCATTTGTGATTTCTTCCTCAAGAACCCCTCTTCGTCAGCCAGCAGGACACTCCCATTTTGGAACACGCATCTACTAGAATTAATTAGCCCCTAATGGATTCTTTCATTTAATGCAAATGAGTTTTACAATTATCATTTTGTTATCGCTCACGGAGTGCGCCGTTGTTCGCCTTTGCCCTCTCAGTGACACCGTTACTCCATTATCACGTTTGACGCTCATTCCTCTGGGCCAGACCATTGCAATGACTCCAGTCGTGCATCTTCCCCTGCGTCAAGCGGGGCGAGCCGGCCCCCTTTTATCTGCCTGGTCCATGGCGACGCCGTTCTGCTTTTTTATTTGTACCCCCATGCATCAGCTCCATTTAAGGGCTCCTCGCTTGCGAAATTGACTTTCTGTTGTTTCTCTCGCCGTCCCCTGTTGTTACTATCACAGAATGTATCTGCTGTGTCCCGAAAATGAGTTTTGCACCCTGTCTGTTGTCCATTCAGTGTCTGTTATTCAATCTTCAACAGAAGGTTTGGAGGAGGGTTCCCAGCTGCTCGATGGCAGCACCCCTGCAGTAAACTATCAGATCCGTGCGAGGTCAAGCTCACAAAGCGCTCACCTCTGCTATCGGTTACCCTCTCTTCACTGCTGATGACGCTATGTGGAGGCAAATGATTCCTCGGGCTCATGCTGTTCAACTCCACTTTCCCCCAGAAACTTCCTGTCGTACCACTTATACATCCACCTCCAACAGGCATAAGTAAAAAAAAATAATATAATAAATAAAAAAACAGGTTTAACCTTCAATGAAGTTTGTATTTTTGTACCATTTCTATACTGTCTCTCTGTGACTTTGAAGTTTAGCTGTGGTGGTCTGTATTTGTAAGGGGGGTAATATTTTTGGTATGATGTGGGGGCGAATCAGAGCTCTGTGTGACACTCCAGTCTCCCCCAACCAGAAGTCAGGGATGCTGCACAGACTGCAGTACCAGTTGTCACTTGTTGTCACTTGGAACATGACATACGGATGCTCAGGACCTGATGGCATATGTGACGTTGGCCTGCCAAAAGCATGCTGGCACTTTTAGAGCCCTGTTTTTTTTGTTGGTTTTTTTTACACCATTAGTCACATTTTCCTCTTGGCTTGGTTTAGGCAGTCTCCTCACTTCTTTCTTTGCTTTTTCTTGTTCTTCCACATATATTTATCATAAACATGTACCTTTGTAATTTATTAATTTTACTTCACTTTAATTAAAACTTTAAACCACATTATATTTAATTTTAGTCTTAGTTCCACTGATTCTCACAGACCTGGATCAGTCATGAAAATGAATAACAATATTCTTTGCTAAGTAAATGCATTTGCACGACCTCTGTGCTACAATACAAAATCTTAATTGTTTTAATAGGACAACATAATTTAGAATTATTGGAATTAAAATGTGCGTATGAGAGTATGAGAGTTAATAATAATTAATATGAGAGTATGTTAATGTATATGATCAATATAATACATCAGGAAACTAGATGATATAAAATAAACCTTGAGTATGAGTTGCTGTTCTTCTAATTTGTGCCAGTAATTCAGATGATGCAAAAATACCAATTAACTACTGCATTTGCAGTTATAGATGGCGGCGCGAACACATCGCGAGGCTCAGCGTCTTACCAGATTTAGGAAAATAGTGTTAATTTACCTGGTTATTTCACTCGTGTTCGCGCGATTCAGTTATGCGAACTACAGCTATAGTAAACAGTCACTTTTGGACATCAACAAACAGTGTTCCAACATAGTTTTAGATCATCCTTTCGACTTCAGCGAACTCCCGCCGGAGCTACTGAGATCACCGCGGACAAGCGGATCACTCGTACCGACCGGAAGTGCTCGGCGTCGGCGTCGAGACCGTAAACAAAGACGGGGAAAGCGTGGAGGGCTGCGTGCTAAGCTAAGGCTAAACCCACATCGACCAGCTCTGCCCAGCATCTTCCTTGCCAATGTACGGTCTCTGTTGAACAAGATGGACGAACTAAAGATCTGGACCCTCACACAGAAATGGCTTATGGACTGTAATGTTATGTTCTTCACTGAAACATGGCTCTGCAACGATGTTCCAAACAGCGTGGTGCATTTGGATGGACGCTCTCTCTTCAGGGCTGACAGAGTAGCAGCAACCTCTGGTAAAAACAAGGGTGGTGGAGTATGCATTTATGTAAATAAATCATGGTGCAAAGACTCTGTCATTGTTGATACCTACTGCTCTGCTGAGCTGGAGTTCCTGATTATCAAGTGCAGGCCTTTCTATCTACCACGTGAGTTCACTTGCATTGTTGCTGCTGCAGTTTATGTACCTCCGGACGCTAATGCTAACGTGGCTATGAAAGAACTTTGTGCTGCTATTAGCAAATTACAAACCCTGCACCCGGATGGAGCCTTTATCGTTGCTGGGGACTTCAATCACTGCACTTTTAGATCTGTTCTCCCTAAATTTCATCAAAATGTCTCCTGCACTACAAGGGGACATAAAACATTGGACCACGTTTACACTAATGTGAGTGATGCCTACAAAGTCACACCCCTCCCCCACCTGGGTCAGTCTGATCACCTCTCTTTGTTCCTGCTCCCCAAGTATACCCCAGTCATCAAACGTGTGAAACCTACAACAAGGACTGTTAAAATCTGGCTGGAAGGTGCTGACTCCACTCTTCAACATAAATTCCAGCACACAGACTGGAGTGAGTTTGCTGTCCAGGCCACCACAAACTCTCAGATTAACATTGACACTTACACCAACTCTGTCATGGAGCACATCAACAGCTGTGTGAGCAGAGTGACCACACACAAAAAAATAAAAATTTTCCCCAATCAGAAGCCCTGGATGAACAGAGAGGTTCGCCTCCTGCTCAAAGCAAGAGATGCAGCCTTCAGGTCTGGAGACCAGGAGGCTTACAGCTCAGCCAGAGCCAACCTGAGGAAGGGTATCCGCCAGGCCAAACTCACACACAAACAGAAGATTGAAGAACACTTCAATTCTTCAGACCCCCGACGTATGTGGCAAGGTATACAATCTATCACAGATTACAAACCACCTAACTCTGTGCCCCCCTCCAGCTCTGCCTCCCTCCCAGACGAGCTCAATCACTTTTATGCTCGTTTTGATCAAAATAATAAGGAGATCTCACTCAAAGCTGAGCATCAACCCAGTGAACTGCCTCTCACTCTCTCCACATCAGATGTTTACTCCACTCTGTGCAAGGTGAATGCACGGAAGGCAGCTGGCCCTGACGGAATACCTGGTCGTGTGCTTAAAGCCTGTGCGGAGCAGCTAGCTGAGGTCTTCACGGACATTTTCAATCTGTCCCTGGCCCAAACAACTGTCCCCACTATCTTCAAAACCTCCACCATCGTACCAGTACCGAAACACTCCACTGCCTCGGTCCCTAACGACTTCCGTCCTGTTGCACTCACCCCCATCATTGCCAAGTGTTTTGAGAAACTGGTTGCATCCCACTTAAAATCCTGTCTCCCTGCTACACTGGACCCATTCCAATTTGCCTATCGCCACAATAGGTCAACAGAGGACGCCATCTCAACAGCGCTTCACTCTGCCCTCACCCACCTGGACAGTCAAAACACACATGTGAGAATGCTGTTCATAGACTTCAGTTCTGCATTTAATACAGTAATCCCCTCCAAGCTGATCTCCAAGCTCAGCCAGCTTGGAATCAGCACACCCATCTGCAATTGGATTCTAGATTTTCTGACTAACAGACCTCATTCCGTCAAGTTAGATAACCTCTCCTCCTCCATCATCACCCTGAACACCGGCGTGCCACAGGGCTGCGTACTGAGCCCTCTCCTGTACTCCCTCTTCACCCATGACTGTGTTCCTGTTTATGGCTCCAACACCATAATTAAATTTGCAGATGACACCACGGTGGTAGGTCTGATCAAGGATGACGATGAATCAGCCTACAGGGATGAGGTGCAGCACCTGGCTGTGTGGTGTGCCACCAACAATCTACAGCTAAACACCCAGAAGACAAAGGAGATCATTGTGGACTTCAGGCGGACTAGGAGTCATGCACACACACCCATCTACATCAACGGAGCTGAAGTGGAGCGTGTGTCGAGTTTCAAGTTCCTTGGCATCCACATCTCTGATGACCTCACCTGGTCCCATAACACCTCTACTCTGGTCAAAAAGGCACAGCAGCGCCTTTACTTCTTAAGGAGCCTTAAGAAAGTTCACCTGAATCCCAGGATCCTTGTGGAATTCTACCGCTGTACCATTGAGAGCATACTCACGAACTGCATCTCAGTATGGTACAGCAATTGCTCCGCATCTGACCGCAAAGCACTCCAGCGGGTGGTGAAAACTGCTCAACGGATCACCGGCACCCAGTTAACTTCCATTGAGAACATTTATTATAAGCGCTGTCTGGGCAGGGCAAGAAACATCATCAAGGATGCCTCTCACCCTAACCATGGACTTTTCACCCTCCTTCCATCCGGCAGGCGTTACAGGTGCCTACGCTCTCGCACTAGTAGGCTCAGGAAGAGCTTCTTCCCCGAGGCTGTGACACTTCTGAACGCCACACCACCAATCTAACTCCTGCACCTGCTTATTACTGCACTGGTCACAGTACTTTACACACATGCATTTGCACTACTCTTATTTTGCACAGACTGTACAAGTTATCACACTATAAACTGTATAAAGTTGTTACTACACAAAGCACAGTAAAATATTTCTATAAAATATTGCACTACTGCTATTTTGCATAGAATACATTGTCCTATCAATATTTTGCACACTCATCCAGCTGTATTTATTTATTACCACTGTTCTCACGTTTCTGCTGTTCATAATGTATATAATCCTACATTGCTCTGTTCATAATGTACATACAATCCCTACATTGCATTCCTATTTATATTCTGTATATACTCTGCTCAATACTGTATATAGCAATTCCACTGTACATTCTGTAAATCATATCTTCATTTACTCTGCACTTATATGTATATAAAACACTATATTCTTGCACTTCTGGTTAGATGCTAACTGCATTTCATTAGCTCTGTACTTGTACTCTGCATAAATGACAATAAAGTTGAATCTAATCTAATCTAATCTAATAATTTTTGATTTCTCTTAAATAGTTTATTTATTTTTTTAGTGTTCATTTATTTATTTATATGATTATTCAAAATTAAATGGAAAAAAAAGTGTCTGGGAACACTGTATATGTTGTTAGGGGTTAAATAAGACCATGTTAAGTTGTAATGCTTACATAACCTCTTTTAATCTACAGTTTGATTCTTTCTGTTTTTTTATTCTGCGCAGCCTCTCTGATTTAGTCTTTTAGTGATCGGACCCACTAAAATTGAATTTATCGGTAAGCACTCAAACTAGCTCGCAGCAGACTTGTATTAATGCACTGTTTGTTTAATATCGCAGCATTCTCAGAATGTACTTCAGCTTGAACGGTGGTTACATCATCATAGAACTTAATTAATGTCATAATGCACTTGCTTGGCCCGGTTGTGTTGGCCATGTGTAATATGATATAAAGAAGTAATTGGTCTCTGCTGTTTTTAGTATTGCTGCGTTTCCCTTTACCCCCTTTGGATGGCGGTTGACAGATTGGTCATTACCTCTCAGAGGGCCCGAATTAGCGCCATGTTTAACGGCACTAACACAATTGAATCCTTTAATGATACCCCAGAGAGCAATGTTCTAGTGTAATGATACTGGACATACTTTTTTTCCCTTATACTGTGTCCGTCTTTCTCTTTCTGTCCTAGTCTAATGCATTGTTGGCCTAGATAGTATCTCACATTTTGATGATGGGCTGCATTAGCTGCTTAAACACATCTGACTTGTCCATAACACACTGTCTGTTCCTGTTCCACTTGAAATAATTGATCAAACACTCAAAGGGAAGTGCAAGTATCAATATTAATTAGTACTGTCAGTCGATTTAAAATATTACATTTTGATTGATCTCCTAATTTATAAAAAAATGTTGCGAGTTAACACATTAACATTACTTTACCTTAAATAAAACCAAATAATATGAGTAATTATGCAAGCAATTTGAGGGGATGACACTCATGGTAAAATTAATGTACAAATCTAGACAAGAAGTACTTTTATGCAACAGTGCCGGTCTCATTAAAACAAACCAATTCTAGATTTTTGAATGCATGGAAATTGCAAACAATCTACAACAATTCAATTATTAAAACAGTAATTTCCTCACACTTCATAGATGCAATCTTGCATGTAAATAAGTATTTTATTTTATTTTATTTATTTATTTTATTTTTTTGGTGCTGCCGTGGCCAGCACATTAGTCTTCTGCTAATGCTTGCATAAAGATTTCTATATTGCATAGGCCTAGATATTTCACATATTGAGTTTGGATAGTACTTACATTTTTCCATACAAAGTGTATAAATGACTAGTAGTGAAGGTCTTTTCTGGGTTAGATTTATAAATTATTTATCAATAAAGATGCTTTCATTTTTTTTATAATACAGAACAAAATGGAAATATTGGTAAAATTTATTAAATGCAGCTAAATAACATATTTAATGAATTAATGCATAAACTAATATTATTAATAACTAAATGCATGTATTACTAAATACTAAATTAATATATTATTGACATGAACTAGGAAATGTGTTTATTAGACCAAGGTGAAATAAATGCATTTAAATTAATAATATATCTACATGTAAATATATAAATAAAGCTATACAGTATATTATATTAATTGCATAAATGAATGCCTAGGCTATTAGTAATTTAATACAAATTAATACAATATTGACATTAACTAAATGTGTTCCTTAAAACAAGGTATATTATTTTTTTTCCTTCTTCTTTCTTTTGGTATTTGAAAGCTGTGGTTTTGAAATCCAATTTGAAAGAACAGCATGGTTTCACAAATGTGAGATGGCCTGCCTTCATTGGAATCAAGCTCATGCCTTCACTATAGAGTAAAACGATTGTAACGTGACCCATGCAACTGGCAAACAATATTATATGAAATGCTCGCTCACTTCACTCAATAAATAAATAAATCACTATGTACCGCAATACTCTGTGAAAGGCAACACGTAAAGAATCGTGATTTGTGTTACTTAAGTAATGTGAGAATGTTGCACCACAGAATCCTAAGAGCACATGCTCCGGGTTGTTTGTATAGACTCCGAAGGAGAAGGAAAGTGCACAAGATGTGATTTTGCCCCAAAATCTATTATGATTAGCTGGGATCAACAAACTATCCACTCTATCCTAGGCATTTAATGCCTGGCTCTGCCTGTCTCTCTGGACCGCTTCCTCTACATTGAAGCGCTTCAGGGCAGGCATTTATGTGCTTAATGTAAGCTATCCCAAAAACCCATCCATACCACCAGCAGCCCCGAAAAGTGCCTATTTTGTGTTTGGTCATGTCTGAGGCATAAACATCTCTTATTTATGTGATTGGAGCCAGGCTTATGTTTCTCAGTCTGGAGGTTTTGAGCTGGATGTGAATAAACCTGAGATAAACCGCAACGGCTGGGCTCGGTAAGGTAACTCCTGTCCCCTGCCGGGAGTGGACGGGGCGGCGGGGCTTCTGATGTCCGGCCTAATTGGTTAAGCATTCAGTACAAGCCCACGTCGCCGTGATCAGATTTCGACACGGGCACCGATCCTCTCCTGATCAGCTCCACATGGTCTTCTTGTCTTGACAGCGCCACGGCAATCTTCCCATCTGCTTTTCGTTTTCCATCCTTCCGTATCACCGCTATCTTTTTCATGGGGACATTCTTATATTTTTAGCCTCCTGAATGATTAAATGAAATGTTATATGCTGTCAATAGACTGCAACACAGCATGATAGAAAGTGGTTAGTGCATATGTTTGAAAATTTAATCCTTTCATTTTTATGAGTTGTTTTTTCCCACCTCCGCAAGGTGTTCCAGTTTCCCAGGTTACATCAGCCTCCTGCACTGTGCAAGGCACATCAGAAGGGGAGAAAAGCCTTTGTCTGAGGTTGAGCTGGCCGAGTCAACAGCTAATTTCCCTCGACGGCAGGCACACGTCAGCCAAGCTCTCTTACTTTTTTATTTCATAATATATGTATTGATTTTGCTGCGAACGCCCCCCCGTCACAGGGCAAGTCGTGTAGTCTCTACACGTCTGCTTGTTTGATCAGGTCGAGGAAAGTAATGCATACAGTAGCATTAGGTATTCTACAATGCCTGGAGAAAGCTGTCTGTTAGCATTCCCATTCATCTCAATTGCAATTGCTCAACTAGCCCAAGACCCCCCTGGCAGTAAGCAGCCATCCATTTTTGCTCATTCAGTTCTGGGACCCTCTTTTATGTTCCCCATTTATGATCAAACTATCATGAAATGGTGGCACAATAGACCCTTTTCACATTTTGAATCATTATTGAGTAAACTTCTATTGTGAAGACTGACAAGAATAACAAACTTTTTTTTTTTTTTTTACATTTTCATTTGCTCCAATAAGCAAAAAAATAAATAATTAGAAATCAAAAAGTATATACTAGTGTTTTATAACTTTCCAAAAGAAGGAGGGAAAAAAGGATTACGGTGGTCATATAAGAGAAATATGAAAAATATCACTCTCTCAGCCATTGTATTACAAACACAGCAGCCTTAATTAATTTTCTGTAATTTTTTGTAAATTTAAGGTAATATAACCTGAAGTATAGTCAGTGGATGCGCAACCAAAATAAAAAAATGTGCAATGCGCTGAGTAAATAAGTTCAGACCATTCATTTGCGTACTGATAGTTTACAGCTGTTAATTCACAATCACTATTTTAGATCAACTAACTGTAAATTCTTAATTCGAACTGAAAGCATAAATCTAGGCTACGCGCTGATATTTTATTCACTGCCGCATCAGCGCTAAAACTGGCAGTGCACAGACCTAGAGGCAGCAACCTGACAAAATAAAAGCATGCTGATTTTAGGTTTGAAAATTCAAATAAATAAATATCAATATCATATTATATAAATATAATATATATATATATTAATTTATATATATATATATATATATATATATATATATATATATATATATATATATATATATATATATATATATATATATATATATATATATATATATATATAAATTAATATATATATATATTATATTTATATAATATATATTAGCATTGTATTTTCTAGTGTACTATAAAATAATTGTATTTTATTTAATACATTTTTATTTTTAAATAAAATGGTATTATCACACTTTATTTATTTTGTTCATTATTTTCTAAATAAACTAAACAAGGCGCAATAATACTATTATTACTATAATTATTTTAATTGTATAGTTATATTTAATGAGTCACACTATGCACAGTGTGAGCACCAAATCAAATCTCCAGGTGCTCTTATGAGAACCAGATCGAAAACTTATGGGCACCCCTGAGTATAATGTTATAAATGTACATTACAATTTTAAAAAGTGAATATATCACCAAAAAAAACTCTGCTAGGTTTACAATGATGATAACTATGGAAACACATCATCACAGTTTGTTAAAAGGGTCCAACATGCACAGTCCCAAGCAAATATTTCCAATAAATAGCAACATTTATGGGCCAGATGGTGTAGTTAGAGCATCCACCAAGCAGGGGCTAACAAGGCCATACTAACCAAACTTTGACCCCTTGATCAGTGCATTTTTTGGAAGAACCAGAAAGTTTGATATAAACTGTGTTTTGCTTAGAAAATAAACAAACCTGTAAGGAACACAAAAATAGGTAGAAAAATGTGCTCATATTTAAGTAAATTATACAAATTTCAAATGTCATGCAGGGACTTGGGAATGTCAGTTAAAATGATGGAAAATTTCATCACAGTAATACTTCAGAGTGCTTTGATAAAACACACAATTGCTATCTGCATTCCTATGCGCTTTACTTGGATGGAGAGAGAGCAACAGTTTAACAATGGTGATTTTGTGCAAAGTCACAATAACCCTGTAGTTTCATTCTAAGAGAGACACTTTGCCTATTTGAGGAGGTTTTTGATGTACTCTATGGTGCAGGTCTCTGATAGACTTTTTCAATAATGCCTAACTGCACAGCTAGCAGCTCCATAGTGAATACTGCAGATAAATCCAGTAAAGGTTATCCATCCATCACCACACACACACATTGATAGAGCGGCACAGTGGGGCTGAATGCTGTTGTGAGAAGGACCACAGGGCCTGAGGAAGACCCACTGTGGTTAGCTCTTACTGTACTGTATTCTCCAGGAAAGCTTTGATATACTGATATCCCACTACGGCTTGTGCTTAGACACACGGTCCCTGGAGTAGACGCCATTATGCACAACCACATGTCGCAGCGTTGGGTTTTAACCAAACAATAAAGCTCGTCTTTTACCTTAAGATGTCACACACCGAGATTTCCACTCGCTTGATGTAGCTACGGGCACTCAACGGCGAACACCACATTCAATAGTGACTTTCGTCTCCAGAGCAGAGTTTGCTGTTTGTTTTCATTGTTGATTACTCGCTTATGGCTTCAACAGCCCCACATGCTTTTGACACATTCATGTTTTTAGACTGAGGTCATAGGAAGACTGAATTTAATTCAGAGTTACCATGCATGTGTTTTAAAAACCCACTGCCAATTATTATTTATTTCCAGTTTTTTCCCTCTCTCTATGTCTCTACATGCCAACAAAAAGAGAGTGGCTCTGTAGTATCCAATGACATATTCCTCATTCAGACAAGTGCGCTTGATGTCTAAAATGAAAAATAAAGGGTAACTGAAACAACTATTCATCAGCACACCTGGAGTACACACGTTGTTGCTTCATGTTTGCACATTTCCATTCACTAATAATATTGACAAACACATTATACATGGTTATTTTAACGTAGTAGCATAATATGTTCATTTTATTAATTTTTTTATGTATGTATTGCTATATTTTTTATTTAGCTTGTTACTGTGAAGTGATCTTTTGTTCTTCTTAGTGGATAGCGATATGCAGCTCAGAGTCATTTAATGTTATATGGATATACTGTTGGCATTGAGATGACTGTCAAGTGCTACTTGTCAAAGTAGACACTTCATACTTCAGTAAAGCCCAAGTATCCTTTTTACACCGTCTGAAGACTGGTGTTGTTATTCACAACATCCGTGTCTTACCTGTTTGTGTGTGTGCTTGTTTCTTGTATGCATGCACTTGTGTTTTTAGCTTTTTTAACAGCATATCGGCTTCTTGCTCTGACAAATCTTTTTAAGCTCTTGGTGCAGATGTACTGAAGCTCTGCCAGACTGTAGGAATCCTCCATATCTCTGTTTGATTGGTTGGATTGCTGCTTATCTCTATGAACAATCACCATAAAATGAGAAATCACCTCAAAGGCAGCAACTTAATAAATGACAACATTTAAAGGAGTAGTTCGTCCTAAAAAAAAAAAATCATCCCCATGTTGATTCAAACATAGTGTATGTATGTGAATGTGTTGTTTTTCTATGCAACACAAACATTTTAACTAGGCCATTCAGGTGTTAAATGATATATGGATGTTATATGGGATATTCACTGCATAACACACTGTCATCCTGTTTGTCAAGCCATAGAAATAACCAAAAAAACACTAGAAAATTATCATAAAACAAGTCCATGTAACTTGTGCATTACATCTTCTCAAGCCGTATACTAACTTTTTGTGAGAAACAGAGCCCAATTTAAGCAATTATTAATTGATATTCCAGCTTATAACTGCTCCCATCATATTTGTGAACAGATTTTATGTTTGGTGTAAAGAACATAGATCAAATAGTATAGATACAATTTTAAGTAATTATTAAAAATACTTTAAAAAGTGATAAGAATTTATATATATATTTTTTGTAAAATATAATTTAATTTTAAATGTAGTTCATCTACATGCGTTCTTACCTTTCTTACCATTGGTGAAACATCAAAATGTTTACCTTTCTTTCTTTCTTTTTTTTGCCACTGGTTAGGCTGCATATTTGTTTGGCTCCAACTTCCCTGTATGCTTGTCATTCACCTGGATCCACCACTTCTCAAAAGGTATGAGCTTTTTCAATAGTAAAAAATTGTAACAGAATCTATAATGCTAGATTTTAAAATACAAAATAAAAAGATTATCAGTGGTCTGTTTTAGTTTGCTCACACACAGTTTTTGTTTGGCTTCAAAAGACCATAGAACACAAGTTGAACACAAGCTACAGTATGTTCATTAATATATTTTATTTTATTTCACATTTGTAGACAAACAACTGTGATCACTCTGAACGCTCACTGTATGGAAAAGGGCTGCATAAATATTTTTTAGAATTCACTTTTTCCACAGAACAGAATAATAAAGTCATATGTTTTGCACAACTTGAAGATTAGTAAATAGTGACAATTTTTTAGGTGAACAACTTCTAGTTGAAAAGATTGAGACATAACAAGCATTGTGATTCAAGAGTGAGAGAATCATGCAGTGTTTCCCCTGTCTGTGTCTGCTTACATTTTCTTCAGTTTAGAGCCAGGACTTTAACAATCATCATCAATGTTCTGCTGCACTTCAAACACATGCTCACAATATACTCCCACACGATTCTGGTTTTATGGATCCGTGAGTGAGTGAGTATCTTTGACCTAGCTGAAAGTGACCCATCCCAGCACTTCCACGTGTCAGCTCTCTTTCTTCCAAGTGCTGAAGGATTTATCCATCTGAGAATTAGAAGTCTTAAAAAATGTTAAACAGGTCATTCTAAGCTTAAATAAATACTGCTAAGAATACATGTATGCTGCTGTCAGTCTATGGTTCTACAACTTTCTGGCACTAACCTAGTGAAATCTATTTTGTGACACCCCAGAAGTGCTGTCCCATTTATCCAGTAGGCTGTATTAAACTGTTCAAGAGCCATTGGTTTTTGAGGTTGCTCAGCACTGAGTGGTTTTGGTTGTAACTTGTGGTTTAGTCAATGCACAATAATTTTTGTGCTTAACTGGACAGGTACAGATGTATAAATCAACTGGACATTTATAGCTTCGTTCCCAGAACCAGAAGTCTATGGCCAAACACATGCGTTCCATCAGTGGCTTTAGCTGTAAGTGATGATGGCATTACGGTTCTTGTTATCCCGTAAAAAAGAGCCCTCTAGGGCTGATTGTACATCAGATTGACTCCGTTTAGAAATGATTGTGAGATTAGCATACTGGTCCGTACAGTAAACCCTAGATCACCCATTTGGTTATTCTGTCTCTTAATGAAGAATCTGTTTCTTCTCAGTGCCGTATTCTGCAGTAGTTTGAGTCAAGCACTTTGTTCTGATGATTTAATTTAATCTTCCATAGAGCAGAAATCATACAGGACCACTAAGCGGGAATTTCACTGGAAGTTCTTCAGAGAATAACTGTACCCTTCAAGCTTCAAACTTATTGATTGTTTCGTGTCCTGTGAAAATAACTCAAAGGTGGAAAGGGAGTGTTAAACTTGCCAAAGTTTCTTGTCATCACGAGCAGGCCTGGCTCGGATCCGAGCAGGATGTGCAGCCATTTCAAATCAACCTAGAACGATGTGTGCTGATGAGCAATTAGAAAACGGTTTACATCGTTGCAATCATCAGCCATTATCATAATCAACTTCAGAGTGAAGAGAGCCCTTTACCAACACCACCCTGTCCCATAAAAGAGCACGAGAGGAGATTTGCCTATGTTTGTGCGAACACCCAAAATGATCCCAAAAATAGTTGTAGTTTGGTCTGAGTCTAGTCCACATTTCTCCTCCACATAACACCTTCGCAAATGCTCCGTGAGCCGCCCACATCACTGACAGCACAGTAAATGAAAACAGCGTTTTGCTCTATTGTACTGCATTATTTACTGTCTCCTATGGGCCTTTCTGTTTAAAACGTGATGTGGTTGAATTCTGTATGACACTGAGGCATTGAGACACGCTCCACTCAACCTCCTGCTCTAGGGTCAAGTTCCCATTTTGGAGCATCAGTCATGCTTGCCTCATCCTGGTGGCCATATTGGAATTACATCAGTCTCAATGGCCCCTTGTTTCGACGTAATGGTTGCTCCATGGGAAATTAAAGCTTAATTAAACATGCATGGCAACGAGACACCATTGTGCTACAATATTTGACTGCCTGTGACCTGACAGATTCATTATCTGAGAGAGATTCTCATTTTTATGACACTCTCCTCTGTGGACGCACGGGCTCTGATAAGATCTTGCTCTGTCTGTTTAATGGTCCAGACAACATGCTGCCTGCCTGCAACAAGAATATACATTCAATGTTTATCTCATTTACAGTTTGCACAATGGAGAGCAGGTTTAATTGGGTTTGAGTGGTTTGATGTGGACTGGGAGATATGTGTGTGAGAGAGAAAGAAAGAAAGAAAGAAAGAACTTCTGAGAAAAGCTGTCTATTGTTGCGTTTGACCTTAGTTGTGGCAGTTTTGGCTTGGAGCAACATAAGCCTTGTGTATCTAAACACCCAAACACATGATCTTGCCCTTTGATACTCGCATACAAAAGGTCACAATGTAATGCTACTGTTGTTGGATATACATGCAAATATATGCAAATATATAACGGCTCTCTTATTCTTACTAATCTTTCTAATCTTATGCTCACCACAACTGCATTTATATTATGTAAAATACAGTAAAAACTGTAATATTGTGAACTAATTTCATATATTTTAAAATCAGAAAAAAAGCAGCCATTACTCAACTCATCAGTACAAGATTGTAATAGTCAGTACATTTTCTCTATGCAGGAAATTTAAAATTAGGCTGAGAATATCTTCAAGACTCTGTAGAGGACTTTTATTTGTCCGCCAGGCGAAAATTGAAATGTACTACAACACGTGTACTGCAAAAACCACACAGTTCAAAGTATTGTTCATGTCTGTAGTCTAGATTGTGCAGGGTGAGTTACGTGCCAAAGTTTCATATTTAGGGTTACGGATTTGTTCAAATCCTCTAATTTGCATTAGACAGTTCTACTCATACTTTTAAGGTCTGTTTTAAATAAAGGTAAAAACCTTAATAAACTCTTGTCCTCTGATCAGATAATAACATGCGTAAAGACTTAAATACATTGACAGCCTACAGCACAGATACAGTATTGAAAAGGATTTGGATGTTCGCTGGGCAAAGGCCGTTAGTGTTGTCATTGGGATTATCTTAATACTCAATAAACCAACAACAGGAAGATTACTGACACACCGCATATGTTTGTAATGAGAGGATTTGCACCTTGGCTATTGTTTGCTTGTCAGGAGAGCAATTAAACACCACAGGCCCAGAGACACCACAACGGCCTGTCTCTAGAGATGGAGCCAAGTGTATTTTCCTAACTCAGGCTTAGCATAGTCTGTGTACAACAGGGGGCCTCCTTCACGATGACATTTATCCTAGTGGTGGAGAACAGAATTTGTTAGCAAATACAAGACCCCTTCATGCACTCAGCATCATCATTATTATTATTATTATTATTATTATTATTACTACTACTTTGAATGTGCAAATTTGGGAAAGTACTTTGAAGGATGTAGAGTGTCGTGTTTACTAATTGCTGTGTGTCAATATGCCATTAACTCTGTGTCGGTGCCAAAGAGCTGTTTGGATAAACTTAAATGGCATCATCTACTCACTAATCAAGAGTGGCTGTTTGGTGTTAAATGCCGGTTTGAAAATGAGTCGCTAACTGTGAGTAGCATTTTTCACTCTGAGGGGCACTGTTCCCACTCATAGACGTGACAGTTCCCACTGCTTTGCACTGCACATGTTTGTCATTCTATTGTTGTGCAGCAGTTTGATAGTGAGTTTCAAGTGGATCACGCTGTGAAGAGAATTTTTTCGATGTGCATCAAATGGATGTGGCATTCATAAACACTCAACAGGTGCTGTAGATTGTGTTTAACACATAGACATGCACACATGCAAAACTGAGAGATAAAAGCAAGGTGTCCACAAAAGCTATCTCACTCGACAGGCAGTAAATGGCCTTGTGCTTCAGGCCTCAGATTTTGTAAAGGGTCTCACAGTTATGGATAAGTGTCATGTTCCTACAGGCAAAAATGGCTGAACTAGACACTGACAGTCCAATCCTCAGCATCTCCACGAACCAGTGCCTAAGAGAGTAAGGATAACTGAATGATACTGAATGTCTTAGTCTTATGTCACTAGTCCATGTTAAATCTCAAATCCCTTGTTAATAATTCTCTATAATTAGTGGTTTGCTATTATGGTCTTCTAGAACAATTAATTTATTAATTAATTTTTCTTGTTCACTGGTATTATAAATACTCTTCTTGGACTATTTATTTATTTATTTATATTTTAGATATGTTTAGGGATTTTCTTGTTCATTAAGTAATATTTGTCTCAAAAAGGAAAAATTAAATAATTAAATTAACATTTAATCTTTAATTCCTAGTGAAAAATAAATATACTAATGTATTTGAAATACATTTGTTTCATGCGAAGTATACTACAAATACATTTAAATGTGTTAATTAAATACTTTAATTGCGCAAAAGTAGTGCAGAAGTCCAACTAAAGATATTCTGAAGTATATTTGAATGAACTAAAGTGGAACTATTCCAAGTATACTTCAGGTACAGTTTTAATATATTATATTAAAAATTACATACAGTATATTATTCAAAGATCATACAATCCTCATCAACAGTGGCATTAAAACACATTTTAGGCTTAATATTGAGAAATGTGCATTGTGCACAAGTAGCACTCCCAATAAATTGTAATAATTATTCTTGTATTAGTAAGCCTTGAGCGATATGTCAGTAAATCTTTTAATAAATTTGAACTATACTTGGTATGAAATAATTGTATTTAAAATATATAGTTTTTTATGTTTTTATTAGGGATACCATGTACTTACCTTTAGTAGTTTATTCATAATCCACTTCATGGATTCACAAAAAAAAAAAAAAAAAACTCACTGAACAACTACTTTTTTTTTTTTTTGTAAATGTCTCTTCATTCTCTCAATAGTACATTAATGGATAACTGTGCTAACTGGGATTTTATTTCATGTAATAGTCAGAAAAAAACTTATTCTTGAAGACTTCATTGAACGGGTTCATAAGCACTGTATGTCTGTGCACTTTTAACAGTGTTTTATCTGAAACACTGTATGTTCTTTAATGTTTCTTAATAGTAAATGCTCCGGCAGTATGCACTTTGAAACTATCGAAAGTGTGTTAACGCTGTTCTTCCACTGTATCCTAAGGGAGCGAATGCTCTTTTTAAGACGATGGAATCCTTACAGACTTCCCTTGCTCTCCCCCTGTAGCACTGAGGCCTCTAGAGTGGGATGACTTCATTAAACGGCACTAGAGGACTGGGTTAATCCCATTGCCTCCGTAGAGAGACTGCACCTGGTTACCCTTCAGCATTCGGGGGAATGTATGCTAACCATAGCTAACATTTCCCCCCTTAAGCACACACACACGCAGGCCTATGTACACACAGTTCGACATAGTCAGCGGAGTCAGTTTGCAAAGAGGGATCAGATTATTTCCTGTTTCCATCCGACATGTTGTCAATTACAGCCAGGCGCCCAGCCTAACAGGACACTTTAGCGTTACCAGCAAATGACCTTACACTGTTCAAACAATTAGCCCAAAGAAAACATTGTCCTCATTGATTTATCGGTCGTCCTAACGGAGAATTCTCTGAGTGGGGAGAGAGGAATGTCTCTCTGTTCATGCCGCCATCATCTGGAAGCCTTTCTGCATAGGGTTCACAGAAGAGCCACAGCGGTGACAGGTCTATTTAGCACCGAACTCGCCATCAACCAGCAACTAGCACTTACTAAGGGATGTGTGCTTACAATCAACAGAACTCTGATTCTTCTATGATACTGATTTCTATCTTGGAATCTGAGAGAGAGAGAACAAAAGTTCACTGGCAGTGAATAAAAGCCTAAAAGTCCTTAGAGCTAGAAGGCTGTATATCTTCAAGGATAATGCTTTATATCCGTAGCAGTTAGGGTTCCTTCCCAGAGCCATGGACTTTGTTCCTCTCATGTGTTTGTGCACAGTTCCCAGCACTCAGGGCCAGAACTCTGGACCCCCACCTTCCGACGCACGCCATTTTTCACACAAAGGCTGTTTTTCTGCGCCAATACCCACGTCTTTGGAACTTACAACTTTAAAAGCACTATACTGATCGATCAGCATCATTTTTACTCCAAAAGAAAAGAAGAGAAGAGACATAGTGTGAAATAAAAAAGAGTGTCTACTCATCTTGTGACAAAGTACTCTGAGCATCTTACATGGTGTTAATCAACAGCCATAGAGTTGGCTGTCACTCACAAAAACCATGAGGCAAGCCAATCAATATCAGCATCCAGCACTGCTTTCACCGACTGAGCTCAACTTTTGTAACTGCTACTGCAGTGCTCGTGTTGATGAGAGAGCCCCGTTCATTGGCTTGGCACACTCACCGTATTTCACAATTAAACTAACGGCCATAAAGCCAGAGACATGTGCTCAACATTACAGATCTCAAACATTCCACTGTTTCCACCAGCGAACATTGGCACAAAATTGAAAGATGTTTTTTTTCTGCCTGCCTGCCGGTAACCATAGATGCCCAGTAGTAATAAAAGATTGCAAATAAATGGTCACCAACTAAAGTGTTTGTTTTCTCACACGTGTGTAGTTTTCATCTTCACTGGATCTGGTAGGGCTGGGTAAAAAATATTGATTCTCCGATTTTAATCGATCTTCAGTTTAACGCAACGATATCGATTCGGGAAATCCCCGAATCGATTCTTAATGCGCGTGCTTCACGTAAGAGGATATGAATATTCACCTCTGGTCCTGAAGGTGTCACCATCTATAGATATACTTACCTGGCAGGGGAGACACCATGATCAAGAAGGCGGTTCACCCAGGGCGAGGCTTGGCAACGGTGTGTGTGTTCACTGCTGTGTGTGTGTGTGTTCACTGCTGTGTGTGTGCACGTTGGATGGGTTAAATGCAGAGCACGAATTCCGAGTATGGGTCACTATACTTGGCTGAATGTCACTTCACTTATCTTTCGAATTGCTCCACTAAAAAAAACAACTGTGTGCACCCTATTATTAATGTAGATGTGTATTTCAGTAATAAACTTAAGTAGGAGAGTTTCAGTTACCAGCATTTATATCAAAATATGGATCCAATGTCTGCAAAACTAACATTTTAAATGAAATATTGATAGCTAATCGATATCGAATCGAATCGAATCGAAATCGAATCGAAACCATAAAAATAAGAATCGAATCGAATCACAGAATTGGTCACAATACCCAGCCCTAGGATCTGGTCCTTTGCCAAATTAAAGCGACAACATCATTGGCTTTGATTCTAGCGATTTGATATGTGGTGATTTTCATGTTCCTTGGGGCGTTTTTTTTGTGATATTGTCCCTGTTTTATCTCTATTAGAGCTTCTGATGTTCTCTTGCTTCATTTCAAAGCTTTTTTTTTTCTTTTTTTTACGTAAATGGGTGGGTTTGTGTATGTGCGTGTTTTGGGCACCATACACTAGTCCCGAAAACAAACGGATATGAAATATCCAGTCATTGATTTCTCATCTCCAGCACGTAAAAAATGCAAATGAAACATCCGTATCGTTTTGAAGATTTGCTCTGGTCCTTTAACACAATACCCACAGGCACCCTGTAGTGATTAGCACTGCATCCGGCTCTCTCATCCATCCATGATGGAAGCAGCCCGGTCATGTCGGCAGCGAGGTCCAAGCTTGAAGGCGCAGCACTCTGAATGTGTGGATTTGTCAGAGTTTAATGAGAGTCCTCCCTGTGCTCCACCACAGCCTCCTGTGCTGTTGACATTTGTCCACCCACCTGTGTCTGGGCTTTAATGACCCTTAGCATGTCAAGCAAGTGATTTTCACTTGCGCGGAGGCATATGCGGGACATTTTGTTGAGAATTGTGTCCTCAAAGTGGATTGAGTCTTCACGCTTTATATTTAGGTGTGAAAGGCGAGCCAGGTGTCTCCTCTTGCAGACTATGTGTGGCTCTGTGTTGGTGGATGTGGGGGTCTTTGACGTTGTTCGTTCATGTTAGCTGCTCTTACATTAGTTTCCAACATTTCTTTTTTCCAGTCCTTCTGCCATGTTTTTGGACATGACTAAGGCATGTTGGGTGAGAGGCATGTTTTCCATTATGCTTAGCTGACGGAGTGACTGAACTTGCCCTCCACCCCCGAGTAATGGACCAGGCATCTAGTTCTCCCTCTTAGTCTGCATTACAGTCCAGCTTGCATAGATGTTTCACAGTTTATTTTGTAAATACAGATAAGCCTTTAAGGAGCATGTTCCCTAGTGAACAGAATGCCAGTCTACATTGTCTGTACACACGCTAAACAGAATGCTAAATCACCTCGCAAAAACGACCGTATCGATCACTGTATACACACACTGGAAAATCACACTCTCGCACAGGCTCATTATTTCGGGATACTGTGTGGGAAATGGGTTTTAAGTATCTGTGCACTTCAAAGAATTGCAAATAGCTTGTGATTCGTGTCTCACCTCATTTGCTCTTTGTGTTTGCATTAATATAATGCAGCTCTGTCATGCTGTTCATGATCTGCTTTAATCTACATGAATCTGTGCATAGGATTCCATGCTTCACTTGGAGTGTATGGCAGATACACTCCAAATCACTGTATCAGTGATTTGAATACACTCCAGTTTGATACACTTCAAATCAAATCACTGTATCAGTGATTTGAAAGTGGCAAAGATTGATGTTGAGTGGACAAAAGGCTTTAAACACAACATTTTGGGTCTGGTATGGACTTCAGTCTGAGTCATATATATGATTTTTCATTAGACATGAGCTTTCAATAACTGTATTTTTTGTTCTACCTGGAATATTATAAATGGATGAGTTCTCTCTGATTTTGCAAAAATTAAATGTAAATATATTTGACTTGATAGTTATTGCCATTTCTAAATATTGTAAAAAAACAAACAAAAAAAAAACACTTCTGAGTAGTGGCTTGAAAAGTAGTTTTCTTTTTTTTTCTTTTTTTTGAGAAACAGAGAGAGAGAGAGAGAGAGAGTATTTATTTTAAGTAATGTGTGATGTGTGCTTCCCCACTTTAACAACAAGCAACAGCCCCCAGTGGTTTGTGTTTGTCTTGTCACATTTTCTTGTCTTTCTTACCTTTAAAACCAGTGAGATATTCTCAGTTCTGAATGTGTGTAATTACGTAATTGGTAGTGCACTTTAAATACTGTGTAGTTAGAATCTGAAGGCTGGCTGTGTTCACACATGCGTGCATGTGTGTGTGTGTGTGTGTGTGTGTGTGTGTGTGTGTGTGTGTGTGTGTGATTTAGGGCAATGCTCTGCCTTTGAGTTATGACTCTAGATTTGTGTCATCTGTGTATATACTCTCTGTGTGTGTGCTAGGGGAATGTTTCTTTCTCTGAGGCTAACACACAGACCAAATTAGCTCTGTGTATCTTGTGGCATTCAGCTTAATAAATAGGAAGGAAAACACATTTATAGTCATCATTGTCCCAAGTTCTGGTTTACATAAAATGTCATACAAAAGAGACAGCGTTGAGCTGTTTAACCCAAGCATCTGTTTCATGTTGTCCACTGACTGAGTATGGTTTAATATCAGTTGTCATTCAATATGGCTTTTGCACCATCATATGGGCAAATCTCACGAAACCTGCCAATAACATATCCAGTCCAAATTTAAAAGAAAACTAAATTAAGAAAATCTATATTTACATTTGACTATCTAGGACCAGATGTGTAATTTTTTGTAACAATGTGTTTATTATAATTTGCTCCTAAATTTTCCTTAGTATAATGCCAAAATGTCATCTACATTATGGTGCTGTGAGTAATAAATGGTAAAGTATTTATACATAATGGTAGTTTGTCTTGCAGTTAATTTATGTAATGACCGTAAATGACAGACAAACTAATTAAAGTGTTTCGATTCAGCAGTGTGAAGTCAAATTGTAATTATTTATCTATACAGTATTTTATTTATATTATTTTGATTTCATTTAATTATATTTTATTATAAAATAGCATTTTGTCAGATTCACCTAGATGCATTCCTCCAGGCTTGCCTAAATTTATCGTTTCAAGACTTGTGTAGTGCTTGTGTTGTGTTTCTCTGTATTTTAGTGCTCTCTCTCTCTCTCTCTCTCTCATACCTTTTAATAAAGAATTAGATTCCCTCCCTTTTCTATTATAATGAGGAACCCTTTTTCTCCCAACTCAGTAGTCCATTGTGCTAAATTGCTTTTGTGTGTGCTTGTGCGAGTGCGCCAATGATTTTGCATGTTGTGTTCATACAAAATATTTTTTGAATCAATGGGAAGGCTTGAGATGAGTTCAAATGCTAACTGTGGATTGTGTTCTTTTGTTTGGCCACAGCTAGAAATCAGATAGAAATCATGCTCTGTGGCCAGTAATTTATCGTGCTTTCTCTATATTTGTCTTTCCCTCTCACGCATCACCCCCCCCCCCCCCCTTTTCTTCGGCATATTTGTTGTCTCTCACATGCGTATCTAGTCCAGTGTGTACAAAAGTGCTTACCGTCGAGATATTTCAGACGTTCCCTTGGTTTGTGATGCATCACCAGAGCGGGGCGCAGCTGCATTGCACACTACACGCTGTAGTGCCGGAGTGAGACAGGCCTATCGATCACTCTCACACTCTCTATACATCCAGATGAGATGTACGGTGACACACACGGTAGTTGTGAGAATGTTTCTTCCTGCCTCTAGCTGCAAATAGGCCCCGTGTAAAGTGAGACTGAGTGAAGAGGTGACGGTAGCCTCTGCACGTTCAGGTTACCCTGTGTTTGTGTGTCCAGGACTGGATGTATGGGGAGATTTAGTCAGGTCACACACCCCCCGCTCCATCTTACTGTCAGCTTGACCTCCCAGCTGTGTCCTATCACATTCCTGGCTGAGGCTGCTTACGTGTGTGTGTGTGTGTGTGTGTGTGTGTGTGTGTGTGTGTGTGTGTGTGTGTGTGTGTGTGTGAGTGTTTGTGTTAGAAGGAATGTCCTTCTCTAGCTAGCAGTAGAGAATTAAATCTGCCTAAATTCACTAAATGGTGGTATTAGTTCAGAACACTTCAGAGAGACACACATAAGCTCTGTTCCAAAAACCTAGTGAGCTTCCTCCTCCCGAAGGCTGTTTCAAAAGAAATTAATGTTAATTTTAATGCAGCATCACGTGTTCATCAAAGAGAATAAATTACAATAAGCTTATTGAAAACAAAAAAGATCCAAAGAAGGTGAAATGTTATTTTTCTATATTATTAACATAAATACTGAAAAGAATCTACAAGAAAAGTGAAAAAATATTGTTTTACTCAAAATGAATGAGTTCTATGTATAATTTTGGTATTCTCGTCACATCGCTTGTATCGAAATCGATTGTGAAATCGAGATTTTGCCTATGTAACGCATTTCAGATCCATCACTTTTTACGGTTTTGTTCCACACAAGACTATGTAGGCAGTGAGGCTCACTAGGTTTTGTAGCAGAGCTATTGTGGGACGTACATGACAGCATGTGGTAGACAAAGAGAGACAAAGAGAATACAGCTTTAGAACTAGCGATATATCCATTAGCTCTGTTCTGAAGTACTGTAGACTGATGTTAATATCCAGTGAACAGCACAGCGGATCTGTAAAGCCTTTCTGTACAAGGAGGCATGGAAATCTAACACACAACCATCAGTCACATCAGACCATGTGAATTCAGGTCGAATACCTGGTGACCAAGAACTAAGAAATTGGTGCCGTCATTCAGAAACGATTTATTTTTCTTGGAGCACCAAGTCATGGCCTAATGACAGTCAACATGGTACAGTATTATGATTTTTCTGTTTAACAGTATAATGAGTAATACAAATAGCATTTAATTTTTTTTATTAATAGTTGATAAATACATAAATGCATATAGAACTTGTATATACAATATAAATGCATAAAATTTAAAATAAAGCATTGTACAGAAATTTTAAATCAAGCAGCAATGGAGGATAATGATTCACAGTAAATCAATATGAGGAATATCTATTGCCACTCATAAATCAGTAAATTGTACACAAGATGCTAATAATAATTTATTAACATGCATAAAAACATCAAGTAATTTATCATTTAAACACATTTTATTGAATATTATAATTTAATATTTTTTATTTAGATAATTATTATTGATTAACAGTTTCATTTGAATGTTTATAATTTTATCCTATTAATATTGCAAATGTTATGTGCATTTTATATATCTAAAATTACTTTTAACATTTTATTAAACTGTATGAACTGTAATATTCTTTAATATTTTACCATAATTGCAGCATTTTATATTATGGGTTTATATTTATTTTAGAATGAAAAACAAAAAGTGGAAAAATAACTTGTGTTTGCAGATGTGCATCAGGGACTCGTGTGTTTTCCTCTGTTTGTAGTGAGTGCAGCCTATCACAATATTATGTGTCCTTTCTCTTTCTTTCTTTCACACACACACTTTGTCTCCAGATAAATCCCAAGCCTGCCAGACTCTCTCAGTTTAACTCCAAACCAAGTGTCAACACAAAATCCTTCAGGGAAGCTTTCTAACACATACACATGCATACATTTCTCCAAACATCACAATACAAAAGAAGCAGCTATTCTCTCGTTGTCAAAACGAAGTAAAATCCTCTCTTTCATCCATACGCACCGACCTATAGACGAGAGGCAGTGGGGAGCGAAGGAACGTGGGAGATGCAGCGGCAGAGGAGAAAAAGACTCAAAGGGAGACGAAGATAAAGGGCTCAGTTCGGCGGTTCGGCACACGGCAGGGGTGAAGCATCGTGGACCCGGGAGCTCGGCACTGTCGCTTGAGACGGCCCAGATGTGTCAGGCTCCTGCATCTGAGAGATTTCCATCTCTTTGGCCCGTGGATCCCAGCCCAGCGGGAGGACTCCCAACCAACCATTCGACTGCTCCTTCTACATTATTCAGCTGACATAACCCCCGAGAAGATGGCGAGGGCAAGTGGAGGTGCAAATCTACATGTACGAAAGCGAAAAGAGCCTGTTTTAGCTCGTAGATGAATGAAATTGGCAAAATGACGCACCACTGTGAAGCACTCCTGCAGATATTTTTATCCTTTCCGAATTTTCACACTCGCAAGCCCTCTTATTCTGTCAGAATGTGCTTCTCCTTCGTGAAAGAAGTTTTTATTGTGCGTGTGTGTGTGTGTGTTGTGAATGCATGCGTGTGCCCCTGCTGCGCTGTGATCTGCCTGTATTGAAATAGCTCTGTATCATGACCTACATTCCTCAGCTGGGGGGCTGACACTGAGGGAGGGAGCGACGGATAGGGTGAAGGTAAAAAAGAAGACACTCTGATGAGTCGAACCTGTCTTGGAGCTCGCTTTTTGATGTATTTGGGTGGACATGCGACAGAACGTCCCTTGTTGTTGTCCTTTATCTTTAGTTTTTTTTTCTTTTTGCAGCTGTGGCATCTTAAACCACATGCACCACTTGTTTGTTGTGTTGTTTATTTGTTTGTCAGGATTATGTAAGGCTCTTCAATGAGGTGAAGGGAAAGAGGGCATGACTCTAGGGAGTCGTCTTAGCCCAGGCTCGCTGCCGCCACATCACCCTCTGCTGTCTCAGGCCGCAAACATCATAACGGCCAGCTTAGCGCTGGGTGCTTATCTCAGAGGTTTTTCTGTCTCTCTCTCTCTTTAGATTTTGATGTATGTAGAGAGCCAGCAGCCTTTGGAGTGTTTGTTTGTAGAAGCGGGATTATTTTCCGTCAGGAATGTCAGGAAGGTGAGTGCTCGGGCTTGTTGATGTTTAAGCTTTGCTCACGGGCTCGGGGCTCCGTGGAACTCAACTCGGCGAATTTGGAGTGTGTGAGCCGCTTGTTTGGATGTTTTCAATTGTTTTCGGTTACACAAATCTTTGCTACCATCGTCTGCAAATGTAAATGTCAGATCTCAAATTGGATTTTCATTCTCTCTTCTCATAGCTATGGAAGTCAGTTTCCACTTCAGAGTAAAAGAAAAAAAATAATAAAAATAAAATAATAAAATAAAGAACAGGCCTCATTACACAAGAATAAATAATGGATTTTATATCTAACAATTGCAACTTTACATCTCACGTTTCTGACTTAATTACCTGCCATTGTGATTTCACATCTAGCAATGTGCTTTATATCATATTGTGATTTTTTTTTTTTTTTTTTTTTTTTTTTATTTATTTATTTTATTTTTTTATAATTGCAACTCTGTATCTCAGAAATGGTGACTTTATTTCCTGATATTGCAACCTTATATCTCAAAGTATAATTTATAATCTAAACATTCTTGAACTGTGAGATTACAGTTCTCACTTTATGTGTGTATTGTATGTATTTTCTATTTTTATCATTGTGACTTCATAACCTTCAATTAATTTTTTTGTGATCGCAACTTTATATCTCACAATTAAGATTTTATTTGTTGATAATGTGATTTTATATGTCAGTGTATTTAGTTTTTTACTATTTTGACTTTATAACTCTCATTTACAACATTTTCGTAATTGTAACTTCATATAAAAAAAAAAGACTGTTTCTTGATATCTTGATTTTATATTTCACTGTGACTATATTTCACAATTCTTACTTTATATCGGAATTGCAATTTTTTTTTAGTTTTGTTTTTGTTTTTATTAATATTGCTTAATATGTCACAATTGTGACTATTTATTGATGCAATTTTAATGCAATTTTAATTTTATCTCACAATTATTTATATCTTAATTGTGCATTTTATTTTTATTTTATTTTTATCTTAACTTGACTAAACACACAGTTACCACTTTTTTGTAATTGCAACTTATCTCACAATTGTGACTTTATTATTTAATATTGCAATTGTATCTCACAATTCCTAATATCTTCATTGTGATTTTATTATTGTGACTTCATGTTTTGCATTTACAATCTTTTCGGTAATTGCAACTTTATATCTCACAATATGACACTTTCATTATATTAATCTTTCTCTCAATTATCTGTTGTATTTATTTACTCTGAGGCAGAAAATGGGCTTCAGCGAGCAATATGTAAAGGTATGACTTCAACACACCACGCAGTGATGGTAGCTGAATCATAGCCACCTGACAGGCAACAGACTGATTAAAAATATCCGATGAGCGCTTCCTCAGAGAAGTGAAGAGTGTAGCCCGCAGTGACTGGAAACGGTTGACACCATGTGATACCAAGTAATGTGAAGAGACAGGAAGCTGCCTGTGACTCCTGTCATAGGACGAGTATCCCCTATGCTATGGGTGTGTGAGTTTGTGTGATTTTAAAATGGATGGATTGTTTTCTCAGGTGCGGGTAAGTGTCTTGGCAGGTTTGTTGTCTAAAACAAACCATTCCAGTAAGTTCTGTAACACATGCATAACACCGTGGTGACGTGTAGCTTTAGTATTTAAAGCCAAATAAGCATAACAGGCCCTCTCCTCTTGAGTGTATTCACCTGCTTCGTGGGTAAATAAACCATAAGCTGTAAACATCACAAAATTACTTTTTCCAGCTGCATGTTTAAAATGATAGAACTTCTCTCTTTATTTAATGTATGGAAAGAGTAAACATTCAATGCACTCACAGATCAAGTTATTCTGTCTTTGTATGGTTTGAATTACATATTTACATGCATTTGTCAAAACATCGGATCACAATGCATAAAACATTTGTCTTTTTTCCAGCTGCAAAGGTTTTCTACTGCAATCTGTAGGCTTGAATGGAAAACATTAATGTTTAAGTAATTATTTTTATAGTGGTCAGTTTTATTATATTCCTTCTCTATTAAGCAGAACCATAAAACAAGTTTTCCCTTTATGTGTCCTACACTCTGTGTCTCCTTTACTGCCTCTTTCTCAGCTCATGCTTGCCGTGTATGCTTTTAATAAAATCTTCTTAGGATAAATGGTATTGGGTAAAAATGTAGCCAAACCACATGTGTTTGCCCTGGGTCCTTATCCAGGACCCTTTCTCATGCTTCATTCTGTTAACAAACCCCACAGAAAGCCCTGAGGGTTCATAAGCTAACTACAATACTGCTGTAGTACAGCACCAGAGAAGAAAAACAATGCTCTCATGCATATTCTTAATGATGTGTCCGAGCCAAATGAGGAGGTGAGCATTAGGTCAGTAATGGGGGGAAAGGGGCTTTGATAACTCCTTGTGAGACTGTCGCAAGAATGTAAGAACCATAACTGATTTCCATAACATTTCACTCCCTGCCTTCCTTACAGAGCGTTTGCTTTAAAGCAACATAATGGCTCGTCGGGGCTGATGTGGGCCGCCCTAACAGTTGGGTTGAATTCAATATTAACAAAAGAGCGCCGTATTGCACTGGGAAATCAACACTGCAGCTGCAAATTCCCAGACTCAAGCGTGCTTTTATAGGTTGGACTCCAGGCCTGGAGCAAGGGTGGGAGAGGAAGGGGGAATCAGGCAGAATCACATCACTGTGTCTTGCCGCCCGTAATGAAGTGCTCCGACAATCCATTGACCTGAGAGGGAAACTGTCTGATGTTTGATACATGACTCAGATGATGGACAGACCCAAAACCCAAACAGATATGTCATAATACAATTATTTCCTCAAGATGAGTCGATGATAGATCGCAGTTTCAAGTGTGACTTTGTTTTGTGAGAAGAGGAAATCGGCACTCGGCTGCTACATGCGGTATTAGTTGATAATGAGTGCCAAAAGACGTATTGCAACACCTGCTGCTTTCATTGTGTTGCCTGGATTTACTACCTTTATGGGGACCAAATGATAGTAAAACATGAGATCATCATCAAGCAATGCCCAATTTTTCCATGTCGGCCATTTTGGATGTCAGCCATTTTGAATTTCAGTTAAAAATTATGTATTTTATGTAACATTTCTTCATAAGACATAATGTGTATAATTGGCACTATGAGCTGAGGGTACACCAAGTTTGGGGACAGAAGTTTGCCACCTTGTGGTCAAAATTACAATAAAATAAAATTCTAATAGCTTTTGATTAACTTTTGCCTATTATCCTTACGCAAAAATTGGTTTTTGAAACCCAATGAATTTTTCAATTTGGGAGATGCTGAGAATCCATTACCAATAATGGTATGGTTGGTCGAATGTTTTGAATTTCTTTGAAAACCTACTTTTTAACTCCTCCTAGACTGTTGATCCGATTTTCACCAAATTAGACTGAGATCATCTTCAGACCTTGGCAGCAAAATGTTATAGAATTCATTTCCAATACATCAATGAATTTGATGACTTGATGCCAAAATGTATCCAAGGCTATGTCTCTGCAATGCATTAGCACATTTACACCACATTTTGTGTCACATCAATTTGGTCACAGTGCCACTTATTGGTCAAAAGTATTTATGTCACATAACAAGTTGGTCAAAAGTATTATGTCACATAACAAGTGATTATACAAATGATTGATATGTTCCTGAAATCATCTGCAAATTTCTTATTTTTCCAGTATATGGTAAATGCTTGTCCCTGAAAATTGCAGATTATTAATTCCATTTTCTTCAACTAATTGTGAGTGTTGCCACCTATTGGACCAAATAATTAATTCCGTTAGGTACGTGTACAGATGATGCAAAGTATGCGCAAAAGCATTGTAAAACTCAGACTGATTGCGAACAGTCTGCGTGGAGCTTGTTGATGCCAAAATTTGTCACGCACTGTGCGCTAAATGTACCGGCAAATGGAAAACGAAGACATACTTTTGGTATTAGGGTGTAGCAGATATAATTAGCTTAAAATATAAACATAAAAGTCAATGGTCCCATGATATGAAGGTTCCCACTGTGATATAAAAACGAACTAGTGTGTGCTTTCAGCTCTGTACGCTTTTGACCTTACCTGTCAATGGCATTATCAGCACACAGCTTAGAGACTTGTCTTTGGTAATATCACACCAGCCAAATGTGTTCTGATTAGTCCCACAACACACACGCTTGCACACTCATCAGACCGTAGGGACCGAGATCTTAATCTGTTTCCTGCGCACTGGGAATGCAGGCGTCATGAAATTGTATATTTTCAAAATATCTGTGACTTGATACCACCGAAGGTATCCAGTATACGCACCGAGACAGTCCAAGTCTCCACTAAGTCTCTTCCTGACTCTGAAGTTATCGTTAGCCTGCTCTGAAAACAAAAAATTAATTTTAATCGCTTTCCTTGCACACTAACTTAAGTGCCCAACTTTCTTCACTTTCATGCTTCTCTGAAACTTTACAATTCACTTTGTTCTGCATAATCCTCCATCAAGAAAAGACGACAGGTAAAGACCAGAGGAAGGCATCTCAGTTCAGGGGTGAGCGAGTCTCCTCTGATGCAATAGACGATGGAGTTCAGAGACAACGAGAGGCAAATTTATCTGATAATAGGCTCTAATCTGTATATTATTCTTGACGGGGAGGTTTTTGTTCTGCAGTGATTATCCTGTATAAGGTTCTGATCTCGTCTTATGTCTGCATAATTGAAATAACCCTGACCCTTAAAAGCCACTTGATGTGTCTTTAAAACAAGACATGAGAGAGGCAGAGAGTGTGAGAGGGAAGAAAAGCTGAGATGTTTGTCACATTATGAAAGCGCTCTCTTTAAGGTCTATATCTCTGAGGCCGCAGACCGTCACACCTTCTTATAGGTCAGGCATATTGTTTTCCTCTTAAAGGAAGTATTTCTGCAACATGTCTTCATGCCTTGCCAGTGTCCTCGTTGTGCCGGCCAAGGTTTTGTCCCCTCTCCCCCAGAAGCCTCAGAGTCACCTCTCGTGTACCATTAAAAGAGGATTGTGGGAACTGTATTTCCCCACCCTCCTCCTTCTTTCTTAGGCTCCAGATTGTATAGGAGAGTGGTTGAGGGTAACCGGTGTCTAATACTGTAGACAGTTGCCCGCGGCCGAGACCCAACAATCACGCTATTGTCCAGCATCTGTATGGTTAAAAGTTGCTACCTGGTACTATCAGCGAGAGCAGAGGTAAAAGATTTCCATTTAATCGGAATAGAAGAAACTGGTGTTGATGGTTGATGGCTATTACTAAGATAAATGATGGCAATATGAGAGGTTTGACTAAAATGAGTACTCCTGCATTTTAGCCATTTATATATATATTTTTTCGTCTGGCCTGAGCAATTTTACAATTTTTACAATTTAAAACTTCACAACAGAAGTATATGCTTTAATTCAAAGCTGAATTTTCAGCAGCCATTACTCCAGTCTTAAGTGTCACATGATCCTTCTGAAATTATTTATATGTTGATTTGGTTCTTAAGATTAGGATTCTTTAATGAATAGAATGTTAAAAAGAACAGCATTCATTTGAAATTGAAATTTTACATTAAATTAGCATTTCTTTACTGTCACTTTTGATCAATTTAATTCTGAAGTATTAATGTATAAAAACAAAACAAAAACATGCTGTACCCAAACTTTTGAGTGGTAGTGTATATGTTTTGTTTTTATTAATGTTATAATTTAATTGTTTTATTATTTTGAACATTAATGCCATAATATTTACTTTATTTATTAAAAAATAAACTTGGATTCATTGTAACTTTTAAGTGCATTAGTGAAAGTACAAAAACAAAAGTGTTTTTTGACCTTGCATGCATGTCAACCTGGTGTTGGGGACTCCAAAAATCAAAATATGAACCTTTCATAACCCATAATAGGGGAACTTTGATATTTTTACAGTGCCTACAAAATCTGTGCACCATTCATATTAATCCCACTTCAGATGCAGCTTCTGTGCTGCCCTAAGACAAGATGAAAAGGAAATTAATTCTCTGTTACTGCTAACTGCTACACAGTTGTTATTTCTATAATTGTTTTAGAGGTCTTGATTTGGTACTTCTCTCTCAGATCGATTGTTGCCCTCTGAAAGTCCGTTGAGTATATCTACCTTATATTTCGAAGTTAAAGTTTGAACAAGAGTTAGGCAGTGCCAGCTACAACTGTGGAATTGTAAAAAAGTTTGACTACTACCATCAGCTGATGCAGTATTTTTACCTTTTATCTTAGGATAGGATCACTTCTGCGCCCTCGTGTAACTTTATTCCATAGCATTTGCTAGCTGAAATTTTACCTGTGAGATTTTACCACAAAGTAGCAATGAATCTTGGCACGTGGTTTGTGCCTAGATAATTTCCCTTTTATGTCTTCGAGAGTGTGTTGTACATTTTAATTTATTACAATGTTTTACTTTTGAACTTAGAGTCTTACTCTATTCTAATCTAATAATAATAATAATAATAAAACAGAAGCTAATTATTCTGATCACTTTCCCAAGAGGAAAGAAACGACTTTCTGAAATACAGATGATAGAGCCGTGCCTCACTATCCTCTGCTGCCTCAGCCCGGATCTTGTTATGAGTCTAATTTGAAAGCAAATATTCATAACTCAAATCTCCTTTTCTGATGCCTGTTCTTTATATGAAATCTGTTCATTATTTAGTTGCGAATACAAGCCTTTTTTAATTGGAAATGCTTTTTTAGTCATTTTTGTATTTTTTTTTTTTTCATCATCATTTCATTTCTAAACTAACAGATGTAGTTTTAAATTATATATATATATATATAATTTATTTATTTATTTTTTTTAAAGTGTGTGTGTATAATGTTACGCATTCAGCGCAAGCATGCTACATAGTCTTTTATTATTTAATTAGCTATGCGAGGGTGTGTGTGATGACTAAAACAGCTGGATGGCTCCTCTGGCTCTCACTCTCTGAGCTCAGACGAAGCAGCTCCTGGCGTGCTGATCATCCTCCCTATTGTTTCCTGAGTGGCTTATTAAATTACTCGACATCCCTCGTATAGTGGGAGCTGTCAATGTGCTGCCCTGCTCCACTCTCCTGCAGGGCTCTTTCTCTCTTTCTCTCTCTCTCTCTCTTTCTCTCTCTCTCTCTCTTTCTCTGTGGCCGATAACAGGAGCTTGTATCGGGGCATTAATCCTTCTGCTCTCTTGGGTGGGATTAATACTCTCTCTTTGTGTAATTATGACCTCATTGCTTTGCTCAGATAAGAGGCAGGTTATCAGGTCAGACGACCATTGAGGTATGTAATAAAGGAAGAAGCGAATGTTTCTCAGTGACGGTGGAGGAGACTTGGAAAAGTTCACGTTTTTGCCTCCATAGGTGCTGTTTTTCTGCATAATCAGGTCGTAGATGGATGTCTTCAGCTGTTGAGACATGTCTCGCTGTTTTTGAAGGCAAGAACAAGTAGACATGACACTGTTTGAGATGATTTTCTATGACTTTATCAAGGAGACTACAGTCTGATTTGCTGTTTCACTGCATGTTTTTCTTTCTCCATCTCTCTCTATAGCCATTTCTCTCTCTCTGTCTCCCTCCCCTCCCTGACTGCCTGCTGTTGCTGCTCTGTGCCATATGGAGCTTTACTGGAACTCCTCTTAAAAGATTCACCAGATGAATCTCTCTCTCTCTCTCTTGCTCTCTTTCTCAGGCTCTCTCGCTCTCTGAAATGATGGCTTTCTCATTTAACAGATTGGCTGATGTGTCAGAGATGACTGGGTTATGCCACCGCTAAATGAGAGGAGGGAGTGAGAGACAAGTGCTTCCAAAAGCTCAGTGATACTCCTGGGCCAGAGTTCTGTTTCATTGCTCTCTCTCTGCGTGTCAGACATGTTCAGTGACATGTGTGCATATGTATTTGTGTTTTATAGGTTGTGCCTTTTGCTGTATAGTTGTGTACGATACAATGTCTTGGATTTCTTCTTTTTTTTTTTTTTACTTGAAAGCTTATAAATAGAAAGTTAATGACGGGGTGTTAATATACCTGTAATTTGCTGGTCTTGAGAGACATTCACACTGGATGTGTGTGTTTTTAGCATCTCACGGCATGAGCTTTTCATTGAAGACACTATGTAACCCTAACAATAACATTAACTTTTAATTCATCAAATTGTGGATTATAAAATGTCTTCTTAACATGATTCTGTTTGAAATATTTCTGGAATTGAAAAATAGATAATTTCAAATACAAAATGTGTATAAATAAATAAATAAATAAACAAACAAACAAACAAACAAACACTGATTAAATATTAAAGGGGTATTTCACCCAAAAATTGTCATCATTTACTCACCCTCATGTTATTATATACCCATAAAAAACATATTTGTTGTAAACATCGATTACCATATTGTATATGTGTTTGAGGTGATAAAATCCTAAATTGAATCTATTTTAAAAAGTAATTGCATCTCTAAGAAAACAAGGCTTAAACCACCTGATTCACATTCATACGTTTACTGTTTCTTTTTAAATTATTAAGAGAACTTGAAAAATATATTTGTTTGTGTTCCAAAGTCTTGTGTATTTGGAATGATATTAGGATGAGTAAACAATGATATGTTTTTATTCTGGGGTGAATTATCCCTTTAAATGAAATGTAAATACCTTCTGTGAATATGGTTCAATTTTAAGATAAAATGTAATAATTTTTAACCTTTTAAATTATTAAATTAGATTGTGAAAAATAAAGAAATATAAAAATCAATTGATATAACAACATCAATATCAACAGACTGTCTTCATTAGACAGATAAAATGACAAAACTATTTTTAGGCAGCAAATAAAAGAGCAATAGTCATTCACACAAAGTACTGCATAATTATAAGTAATATGCAATTTGTACTAAGGATAAATTGTCTGGGTAATGGTATCTGGAATTGGTGAAAATAGCCTCGCTGTCTCACCCCCTCTCTTTTCCAGACTTTGTTTTGTGCTCTTAGTGTGAGTGTGTGAACGGTTATCGGGCCTGTGACTGCTGTGGCTAAAGGAGATGTAGTTTCTGCGCAGCTGTATGTTGTTGTGTAAACGGATCTGTTTCGTCTTCATCTGAATTAGCCATCAATGTCAGGCCATTTTTTTGTGTCTTATGCAGCTGCCATCAAAGCCTCACCCCCTAACCTCACTAAAACCCACTGACCGCCATTAACACACACATACACAATTCAGCCCTCCGCCATCTGGAAACAACTGGGCCCCACTTGAAACACCCGACATAGATTAAGAGAAGCGGGGCTAATTTATTAGATGCCTGTCCCACCGGCTCAGGTTTCAGCTAGCACTCAGCACCACTGTCCTATATTCACACGTCCTCTGACTGACATGTCATAGACATTCACATAGATACATTAATTTAATGTAATTAGATTACCTTGGGTGATAAACATAATCAAGTGAAAAAAAAAATACATGGCAGATTCCAAACCATTAGCATAAATGGTAACCACTGGCAACCAAGGTTAAAGCAACACAGTCTGGCACTGAGGTACCTTTTTTTTTTGTTTTGTTTTTTTTTTACGATTGAAGCATCTTTAGCTATTCCAATGTCTCGAGGCTAAATTAGACACGTTTATTCAGTTTGTAACATTCAGACATGTTGAAGCTTTCCGTCCAGGTGTGTCAGTGGTCGTCTAACTGAAGGCTGTTCGTAATTAGAACTGCTAATGACGAAGTTTAGAGAACGGGCTTTTCCAATTTGGAGCTGGGTGGCATCCTGTTGACCGTGGCAGCTCAAACTTACAGCCAATCACCACAAGGCAGCATAAATCACAGAGAACAGAGAGACATATATATATATATACGGGGGAGAGGGTAAACACTTCCAGCTGAAAGCATTTGGGTGCGATTTGTTGAGAAGAATGATGTCGTTTATATTGGGTGATCAGCGATGTTTAACAGACTGGCGCTCTTTTTCATTTTCTCCCCGTCTCGCACTCATCCCTCTTCATTCTTTTCTATTTTTCTTCCCACATACTCACTCACACACACACTGCTTAAACACTCTTTCACCCCTCCGCATTTCTTCTCTCTCAGGGAAAGAGATGGGCCTGAACTTCCTGTCATTCCTGCACATTTGGCGTGGAACGCTTGACACGGGCGCTGTGGTGGAGTGACGCAGGGAGTCGTGCTGTGACGCGCAGAGTGACAATCATTTGAACTGAAACATTTTAATGATGCCTTCGTACTTCCAGGCCGAGGCGATGGCAAAAAAGAATGAGAAAGAAAAGTTGTGCCGTGTTCAGGAGTTCCGGCAAATCCTGCTTTGATGCCACCAGGCCTCCACATATTATCTCTGACCGTTCTTCAGTGAGCAGAGCTTTCATTCCGGCCGGCTGGAAATTAAGTCTCTGGCTACTTTTCTTCGGCCCGCTCCTCTCCATACCGCCACAGTTCCGGTGATTATGCAGCGTTGGCGATGCGGCCGCTCGGCTGCAACGTCGTCCAAAAGTTTCAATTTCACACCATGTTCAGCCGCATCGAACCCTCCTATTCCACAAGGACCCTCTGTCAACTCCTGTAAAATCCCCCGCCCGCCCCACCCCACCTACCTTGATACGTTTCCTTTTTTCTCACATCGATAGCTCCTCTGTTTCCAATTTTACCATCCCTCACTGTCAGTGTCTGGGTGTTCTGCTGGGTGAAAAACGCTCTTGCGTTCTCTCTCTCTCTCTCTCTCTCTCTCTCTCTCTCACTTTCGCGCCCTCTGTCTTTCGCACCCTTTCTTTCTGTTTCTTTCCAACTTTTCAGTGCTAGTGTGTCTGATGAGCTCAAGCTGTTGAGTCTGTCTCTTAACCGATCGCAGATTATTAGCATGATGCCTGAATGTCTTGCTCCCACAGTTAAACCACTCTGCTGATGGAGATAATTATTACAACTATACACACACTAACACACCCGTCTATCTAAATACTTTGCTCTCTCCCTCCATGTTAGGGTAACATTCTCTGAGCTCTGTTGTTAACCCTTTGATGCAAGATATCCATCTTTAAAAGCCATTTTAATCAACCAAGATGTGAATGAGTGACTTTTTACCCTTGATCATTATTCTTTGTGACTGCCTCTTTAAGGTTTTCTTTGTGTGTGTGTGTGTGTGTGTGTGTGTGTGTGATACAAATTAAAAATGGCTGATAAAAATGGTAAAGCTCCAAGTTTCTGCAGATTTTTCTGCAGGTTCATCTTGTCTTTCTGCAGATGTCTGGCTTAATTGGTGAATCACTGAATCACACATTTAAAGGATTAATTCAAAAATAGCGATTCATTTAGGAACTAAACAAGTGCCCGGGCCTGTCCCAATACCCACACGTGTGGTATTTGCACTTATCTACTTACATGACATATTTACCATATTTGGCTCAAGTGTTTAAGTGAGTGTGAATTGTGTCACACTTTACCTGATCGGACACACTTGGAGTGTTGTTAAGTTTTTTCAGAGCTTTATTTACACTATTTGCACTTTAAAATAAACTTCTAAGTGTGTGTTCAGTAGTCTCTGCACTAAGGAAAAAAAAAAAGGTGTGGAAAAAAATTTACTCAAACATTTCCAAAGAAACAGCTAATTGATTTAAACATGAAATATGGAACTAGAAAAACTTATTGTATTTTCTTGTAAAACATTCTCCAATCATTTTTGTTTTACAACAAAAAAATAAAATAATAATAATAATAATAATACAGTGCTTGCAACATATAATACAATTTAATAATTGTGGTGCTTCTAATCTTGTTAAAAAGCCAATGCAAGCATCTTACTAAAATACATACAGTATACTGTATACTCATCACCATTACAGTGTGCAACACGTTTCATTTTGCTCCCAAATTATCTGTCTATCCTCTTATCTAATTAATTTAATTAGATAAGATGAGATAAGACTCAACACTTGAATGTTTTCTTCATCATCTCACAATTGTGGGGCACATAAGTTCCTAAACATGTTACGCTTAGCCTCAAATACTGCTCCAAGACCGCATGCGTGGGTATTGTGACAGGTCCACTATCTTCATTAGTGAATCACCAGTGCTGCTGTGTCTCAACATTAAAACTTTTCCATTCGTTGCAATTATAGTTGCACTATAGTCTGTGAAGAAAGAGAAATCTTTTTCCTTATGACTGAGGTCAAGTGAGCAGTTTTAGTCGTGTTCAGATCAACCCAACACAATTCCTCAACAGAGGAGTCTTGGAATAGGAAAGAAGGAACAAGACAAAAGGAAAAAGAGCAGCAGTGTTTAGGGAGGTAATCCCTTGCTATTGGAAAGTGGGTCACTTCCATTCCAAAACTGATTCATTCCCTCTTTTAGTGTCTCCTGTCCGTTCCTCCCTTTCTTCTTCTTTAATTCCATACTCCTTTCATCTAACCGATTCAAATAGTCATAGGAAAGATTAACGGCAGGAGGGAAAAGCTGCTTTTTTGATGATGGCATTTGTGGGATAAACAAAAGATCTCGGCAGCAGCTAACACTAAAGTTTTTCTTTCCTTTGATCCCAATTTACAGAGCTCCTTCCCTTTCTTTATTTCTCTCTTTCTATTTCACTCACTTTCTCACTTTTCTTTCATATAGAACTCTTAGGTTTTATATTGGATACAGTTGTGCCGGTCTGGCTTGTTTCTTCTCTTTTTGAGCTTTCATATCATACAAGCTGGCAAAACATAAACCTGCAACCCTCCCACTGGCCAAAAAAACAAGAAAGATGGAGAGAAGAAATTCTCATAAAGTGGAAATGCCCAGCTGTTGTTTCCAAGCTGTTGAGAATGATGGGAGTTCTGGCAGTGTTACGGAAAAGGAATATATTTTTTTTCTTCAGTTCATTTTAGTTGCTTTTTAACCTTCCGAATGAAGTCATCGTCAAGTGTGCTCAGCCGGTAATTTAGCTGGCTTTCTCACTGATCATTTCTCTGTTTTCCATTCTCTCTTTCTGGCTGTTGTGATAAGGATATTATCCTGTGCATTGAGACAGAAGAAAAGGAAATTTTCAAAATTAAAGTTGTGCAAAAGCCACAGTTTTTCATGTTTTGGTCTCTTTAGCTCAAACTGTATGTGTTCATTAATTTATTCATTGAATGAATAAATATGATATAATATTGAATATGACTTGAAAAAAGAAAACAGCAATCTATATCAGTCAGCTGTTTTTGAACAGTAAGATTTTTAATCTTAGTTTTAAAGAATTATCTTCTGCTCACCAAGCCTGCATTTATATGATCCAAAATACGGCAAAAGCAGTGATATTGTGAAATATTATTACTATTTTAAATAACTTTATATATTATTTCTGTGATCAAAGCAAAATTTTCAGCATCATTACTCCAGTCTTCAGTGTCACCTTATCCTTCAGAAATCATTCTAATATGCTGGTTTGCTGTTCAAGAAACATTTATTATTATTATTATTATCAATATTTAAAACCGTTGAGGAATTTTTTTTAGGATTCTTTGATGAATAGAAAGATCTAAAGATTTATCTGCAATTTTTGTATCTGAAATAAAAAGCTTTTGTAACATTATACACTATACCATTCAACAGCTTGGAGTCAGTATATACATGCTTTTTGAGCAGCAAATCAGAATATGAGAATGAGCTTTATATTAGAATTAATTTATATTTATATTAGCTTTATATTAGAATAGAGTTTTATATTACAATAGAATTTATATTTATATTAAAATGATTTCTAAAAGATCATGTGACTAGAATAATGATGCTAAAATCAGCTTTGAAATCAGAGGATTAAATTACATTTTTAAATATATTTAAAGAGACAATTGTTATTTTAAATAGTAAAATATTTCAAAATGTTACTGCTGTTACTGTACTTTGGATCAAATAAATGCAGGCTTGGTGAGCACAAGACTTCTTTAAAAAACATTACAAATCTCACTGTTCAACAAAATTTTGACTTGTGGTGCATATATGTTTTCCATTTTTTAATTTTTAATTTTTTTAGGCTGCTTCACATAATGTGCATTTTAGGAACAAATTGGTAATACCTTAAAAAAAGGCAAGGCAGAATTTATGTTGCTACAGCCACTATGCTGTGTGTTACAATTATTCCTAGTATAATTTTGTAATCCTGGTGCCTCCTCCTCCTCCTCACACTGTCTCTGGTCACATGCATGACACTCACACACACAGAAACACACACATGGACAGACTCACGGGTCACCTGCCGTTGACTGAGGTCACCTATGAAGCCAGCAGGGACATGTGCAACCATACAGAAGCACAAATGCACACATTTGCACATGTGAAAACACTGCATATTCATCTTCGGTTGTAGCAGGTTCAAGCCGAAATCCCCCCTGTTGAGCCAAGTGTTACTTTTCCGCTTGACTTGATTCCTGCATCCGCTCTCACGGACAAGCACACACACGCAGACACAAAACACACACATACTCTTTCAACACTGAGTGACTCATTCTACAAACACACAAAGACATATGCACACTGATTAGGGCTGTTTCTTAGGCGAGGGGTTCACAGTCTGGTGGGTGTTTAAAACTGTTGCACAGGAAGTTGTGGACCGTCGCAGAGTGTTTGTTTAAATAGTAATAGAGATTAAGGGTAGAAATGAAAGGAGAAAACATCAGTTGTAGCTGTTGTTGCTTGTTGATGAGGACTTTATATATTAACATACAAAACAGGACTGTGGATTCTTCAGATTTTTGAGGCAAATTCAGATTTCATCTGTGCTGTGAGCCGTCATTAATGCTCTTTATCATAAATAAATTTTGCCCCACAACAACATCACTGTTAGATGCTCAGCATGGGTCATCCATATATGTATGATGTAAATACTGCTTATTTAATTTATTAGAAGACATCCTTTTGTTCTATATGAACCACATTGTGATAATTTGAACTGTACGCTGATTCCTTATTTTATGATTATTTTTTTAATTAAATAATGCTGGCTGATTTGTGCAGGACATTACTGCTGATACGTGCATTGGAGCATGACATACTAATATATCCTCATTGATAATTTAACATATTCACTCTGTCTGACTGCAAACGTAAACGATCCTTCAGCTTTTTTTCTTCCCTCAGACTCCCATGCCAATACAATACTCAAATTGCCTTAACAAACCTCTTGTAACAGTTTGCCATATTAGTGATGTCAGTGTTTTTCTATTTTAGGCTTTGTGCTAGTCATTGAACCGCAGCAATTTTTAATTAAGAATTTAATTACCAATAATGCAGTTGATCAGCTGCTCCTAATTCATTTTTGAGGACAGAGAGGAATCAGATAATTATGGCACACATATTCATCGTAGACAAAAATGTTCTTTAAGTCAGCTGATAAGAAAATATATTTTGTCTTTTATCGTTTTGTTCATAGTATTTTACTTTACTTTTTTTATTCTATATTTAACAGCACAATTAATAATTTTAGACATTCCCACTCTAGGTGCCAAAGGCTCTAATAAATATCTCTGAAAGTTTGCTGGTTATGATGGTGGTGAGAAGATAAATGGTCAATAAAAAGTGGAACTTCTGGTAACAATGCAATTCATACTGCAGTTAAATCAGCATATGGGCCTGACAAGCACAAGTCTTTGTCTCTGCTCTGAAGAGCAAGATGGTGTGTGTGTGTGTGTGTGTGTGTGTGTACAGATTCATTTATTTGTGAGTTCAGGCTCTCGTGAAATCTGCAGGCACATAACAGAAGCATATAGATGCTGAAAATATGAAAAAAGTCAACTTATACAACATTAATGCCAGATCAAAGATGTTCACGCCCACTTTCAGTACAAACCAATAAGAGAAGTGATCTGCGTTGGAAGCACCTCAGAACGCTCTCTGCCATTTCAGTCAGCAACAGAGCACTCACATGCAATCAAAAACTCCTTCACACTTAAGAAACCTCACAATTACCCCTCTATTCTGCCTTTCAACCTTCTCTTTCTTTCTCTCCCTCTGCTATCTGACACGTTAACGTCACACGTGGAAGTAACCAGTAACCATTTTTGTCTAGTAAAACATTCAAACCTTCAGTCTCAGGCACCTTCAAATCTCCTGTCCTCTAACACCTCCATATAGGGAAGCTTTTTAAAATCATCTACGCACACAACATACAACAAAATCAAGTGTGCCGCCTCAGAGAGAGAGAGAGAGTGGATGAAAGAGGAAGGGCGAAAAAAATATGTTTGAGCATGAAAAGCAAAGCATGCATGTTGGGAGGGCTCCAAAAGAGGGCCAGCCAAGAAAGAAATTAAAGTACAGCGATTATCTGGACCCAGAATTAGAAGCAGAGGGTTTTGGACTAATAAACATTTGAAACGCACCCTAGGGCCCATCTCCCATTAATGTTTTTTTTTTTTCTTTCTGTTTCTTCATTTTTTTTTTTTTTCTTCATCGATTCCCAGGATGTTTTAGGTAGATTTTATTAATTCTTGCTGGCAGGGTTTAATGAAAGGTTGTTTTTTTTTTTCTCTCTTCCTTTCTCAATCCCTTCCGCTTTGGATGTACTGATCCGGTGTTTTATTTCGGTCTTCTAATGGCTGTATCGTTGTTATCAGTAACTCTTGGCGTATTACAGGCCAACAAAGAGCGGTCATCAATTAACCGACACCACCCCCACCGCTACCCGAGTGTCCCGTTCTGACCTCTCAGCACTGCTCTTAAGCTTATCAACTCCCAAAACAAACCACTCCTCCACACACACACTTACACACACAGACTTGCACACTGTACAATACACACACTCAGCTCAAAGCCTATACACATTCACAAAGATTTTAATTGCAATATTTCAGGCTCCGATATTCAGCTGCAGTGCTATTGCAAAAGAAATTATATTTTATGAATTCTAAAAAGACTGTGTTTCATAAAATTATGCAATGCAAATGCACAAAACACCTTCTATCATATTTCCTTTGTTGGCTACATGCAAAAACAATTATACACAATTAGTGTAATCCAAATACATATGTATTGTTTTAATGTTTCATCATTATCAGTCATTTATAACTTAAGTTGTCTTTTTTTGTTTGTTTGTTTTGTTTTTTCTAACTTTTATTGAGCAGAAACCATTAAATTGATAACAAGTTACAGTAGAGACATTTATAATTACATGCTGTTCTTTTGTATTTCTATTCTTCAATGAATCCTGAAAAAACATTTTTATGGTTTCCACTAAACTATAAGGCAGCATAACTGTTTCATGGATCATGTGATACTGAAAACTGGAGTATCACTGCTGAAAATCACTGGAATTTTTTAAAATATATATAAAAAAAATAATAATTTTAAATTGCAATAATATTTGACAGTATCACTGTTTTTGCTGCATTTTTGAGCAAATAAATGCAGCCTTGTTTTGAATAAGGGACTACTTATTTGTTTGTATGTTTTTTAATCTTTCTGATCCCATACTTTTGAATGTTAGTGTATGTTCACAAAAATAAATAATGTAATAAATTTCATTGTAAGGCAAGGCAAGTTTATTTATATAGCACATTTCATACACAATGGTAATGCAAAGTGCTTTACATAAAATAAAGTAAAATAATCATAAATTATCACAACAAAAAACAAGGAATTAAACATTTTTAAAATGATTAAAAAATGTATTTGAAATTAATTAATGTAGTTAAGAATAGAAAATGATTATATCTAAAATACAGTGCAATCAGTTCGGATGTAGCACATTGCTCATTTAGTAAATGCACAGCTAAACAGATTAGTTTTGAGTCTAGATTTAAATGATTTAAAATCTCTTCTGGAAGATGGTTCCAACTGTGGGCAACTGTTACATAATAGCTAAAAGCGTACTCCCCTTGTTTTGTGTGAACCCTTGGTATTTCTAACTGACTCGATCCTAATGATCTGAGCGGTCTGTTTGGTTTATATTCAGTGAGCATGTCTGCTATGTAATTACAATGTATTGTAATTAGACAAATGAAATAAATACAAAAACATCGTCTAAGAAACATTGCAATATATTACATTTAATATCTCCAGGAAGTGCTCTTGCAAAAAAAAACTCAGGCTGAGGGAAGCACTCTCACGCTGTCTGATGAAAGACGCCGCCCTCATGCCGTCTCCCGACAATCCAGAAGGTGGAAAGGATTTGTGAATCCTGGGAAGATTAAGTGTACAGCTTAGTGCTGTGTGACCGCTAGTTTATACTTTTTTAAATTCTTTTTCTCCATTTCTCTCTCCCTCTCTCTTCCAATCCCTATGTACCCCTTCTTTCGCTCTCCAGGTAGACAAAAGTAAGCTCACGGTTGGGCGGAGCCTGAGGCGAGCGAGCGCTCCGATTGGTTGCCGCGTTGTGTTTCACTGCGTCATGTGGGCAGGATGGATGTGAAAGAACGCAGGCCGTACTGCTCACTGACCAAGAGCAGGAGAGAGAAAGAGCGCCGCTACACGGGCTCATCCGGCGACAGCGAGGAGTGCCGCGTGCCCACCCAGAAGTCCTACAGCTCCAGCGAGACGCTCAAGGCCTTCGACCACGACTCCTCACGCCTGCTTTACGGCGGCCACGTCAAAGAGATGGTCCACCGAGAGGCAGACGAGTACAGCCGTCAAGGTGAGTCACCTGCACCTGTCATGCCTCAGAAATCCATCATGACTTCATCCAGTATCGAGGTCACATGTCATACAGCTTTAAAGCACACACTGGAGGGAAAAGAAAAATAACATATGTCTAGAAATACGACAAGAATGCGCTTTTGGACGGATCGCATTCAAATAATAATATATGGGATGTACGACCATAATTACACATAATTAAAGGAAATTAAGTTTGGTTTGGCACGACCGCACACTTTCTCTGAGAAAACATTTACTTACTTTTGATTGAAAAATGAAGCAGATTCAAAACAGATTAGACAGATTTACGCACACAAACTCGCTCTGATACTTGTCTAGTCGACAGAGCGAAGAAATAAAACATTTCCTCTGATTAGCGCAATCCAAACCCCTCGACCCAGCCTCTCATTTTCAGATCCGAAGTTTCCCTTATAACATATGCCCATGTGTCCCATTGGCAATAATGAATGGCACCATAAAAAACATAAACAGCATTATTGCACTGTTCTAAAGTTTGCAATGTGCCCTGCTCGGCCACAGTTTTATTACTAATTACGAGCAGAGAGCATTCTCACAGCCGTGCTTTTATAAACTCACTCCCATTCGTTGTTCTTTGTTGTTTTCTTTTTGTTCTTCTGCATATAAGGCGTCATCAAAATACACACTGCTAAAGGTGAGTTTTGCGTTGTGGATTTAGCACAAATGTAGATTTGGGTCAAATGTTTTCTCCCTAGGTGTCGTGCTTGTCTGTGTTGCGATAGAGGTTAGCGTTGCGTGTTTGTGTGCCCTTAACATTAGTGTTGTGTTAAGCTGAAGGTCAGTCTAGCTGTTATCAGTCACTGGAGTGCTTGAGGCTCTGTCTGTTGAGTGTGTTTATTTTAGAAATCACAGGAAGTGACACCAGATTACAGCAGGGGGTAAAGGAGCAGCCTGCCTCCAACCATTATGCAGGGTAGCCCACTCTATCACAGAGCGAGAGAGAGAGAGAGAAAGAGAGCAAAGGCGCTCACAGATGTAGTGCAGACACCGTTGAGCTCTTGAGAGACTGCACTTCGGCCTCAACACGGTCTTCAACACTCTCGCCATAATCACCCTGCCACAGACGTCACCTAACCCAGTCTCAAGCCCTAACCTTGGCACGCAACCGCGTTCGTCATGAAACTAATTCCTCCCGTGTGAAATATTTTTAGCCTTTAGACCGTTGCAAACAGCGATACCTAGATAATTAATTTGTGGAGTAGAAAGGACCAGGCAGGCGAACTGAAATTGTTAATTAGCCATTACAAAACAATGGCAGATTGGAATTACTGAGATCTGAAAAAATGTAGCCTTGCTGCGAAGTGCTGCCGTTCAGTTCCATTACAAAGTTCCATAAAGGTCATTACCAGTTCATTGATTGCTTTCAAACTCAAATTAACACTTCATAAATATTTGAGCAGAAAAGCGGTAATTGCTCAATTATCTTATCCTGTACAATTTCATCTACACTAATTGGTAATTTGGAATTTATATAATTTTAATTGAACTTCGGTGGAACGCCGATTATTTCTGTAGTTAATAGCCCTTATTAATTCCTGTTAATGCAGGGGATCAATGCTTTTCTTTTTCATTTCTTTCCTTTTTTTATCATCAAGCTAATAAAATATGCAGCTTTTTGCTGTGATTGTTTTAACATGAAATTCTGTAGATTAAAATAATTAGTCACTTAAATGTGAAAACTTTATTATGTTTCATTTTTTACACTATTAGGTGTATTTCATAAACTACTTTAGAATTCTTTTTAACTATTGCAAGGTAGATATCATTTATTTGATTTATCATAACTAATTTAGTTGATTTGAATTAGCTGATTTTTTTTATGCATTTAAATGCATTTAAAAAAAAACATTTTGAAATCATTTGTTACTCTGCGTCGTTTGAAGAGTCGTAACCATTAAAGCTTACGAGGATCTGCTTGCAAACGACTAAATAAATGATCCGTTTAAAGACCAATATATTTCTGCAATATATATGGTTTTCAGTAAATGTGAGGAAGTTTTTTGTTCCTCTGGCACTGCGGTTTTTCAGGCCTCAGTGTTTTTGGAGCCGCGCAAACCTATCACCATGGCAGATAAGCTCCCTCCATGGAATGCAGTCTGCTCCAGACTACAGAATTCTACAGAATACAGAGTTTGGAAATCATTGGATCCAGACAAAAAGAACGGGAAATGAGTTATAAGTCCGAGCGGCTGCTAAGCTGAAAGTCCTTTCACATTGTCTAATGTGAAGATACGTTTTTAAGTTTAGATTTAATGGACTGTAAAATAATAAATAATGTTATTTTTAAATTTGCATTTATTGATTTGAATAACATTTTATTTGTTATGTAGTTGTTTAATGATTTTGTTTGTTTGTTTATGTAATGCAAGTGAAAGAATTCAAAATAATTTATTCTTATATATGAAATTTTGATTAGTTGTTTAAAAATGTAGTTGTGCATTTATTTTACACATTTTAGCCCAGTAGCACATTATTCATTACTTTATTTATATGTTGAAGAGTAAATGCGATTACTCCATTATTTAGTATGTATAAGTTGTCCACTTTTTTGTTCAGTTATTCCTAATTGTTGAGAAAATGTCAGTATTTAAAATGCAATTAATCTATACAGTCTTTGTAATTTAATCCTTCAAAAGTGATGTTTCATATAGCCTATATTCATAATCAGCGTAGTATTAGCGTTATTAATTTAATTAGTAGTACATATTATTTAAAACAACAATGTTTGTAAAAAAAAATGACCCAATTTGTAGATGTATTTTCTAATCATGTTCATATGTGTTTTCAAATATATATTTTAATATGACTTCATGGTGTAGCATTTTTTTTTTTTTTTTTTTTTTTTTTGTAGTGGTAGTCATCTTGCTTTTGAAGTCAGATATTAACAGCCTGGAGACATTTCTGAAATCAGCATCCAGATTTAAAGTGCTAAACATACCAATCTGACTGCTAACACACTAAGGCATGATGAAGTTATATTCTAGTCTGTACCACTTTTTCCTCTACAGTCTGTACTGTGTGTGTGTCTGTCTGTGTGTGTGTGTGTGTGTGTGTGTGTGTGTGTGAGAGAGAGAGAAACGGCACCTATTCACAAACTTCAAGCTCAATCATTTCACTGCAAAAGTAATTTGATTTTAATTACTAAATTTCCTAATGATTATACAACTGAAGACAGCAGCATGCTAGAGCTGTTTTTTATTATTATTATTCTATCACCTTCATTGTGCAAACTAAGTCTTACAATAAATAATCTGACAGTTTTGATTACAGAAAATCAGATATAAATTGTGATTCTAGCTGTGCCGGCTTGACACAGATATAAATAATCCTTCATTTCAGTAGCAGTTTTCCCTCGGTTTGAGACTTTGCACAGCCCAAGAGACTGTAGTCAGTTCATTAAAACATTTTTAAAGAGCGTGTAAACGTCTGTTTAGACGTGTTGCCGCGGTGTTCCCTCTCATGGCTAATTGCTGCCGTTTATCTGCATCCTTCCAAAATACATGTAGAAGGTGCACAGAGAAAACATCATCAGTCTCACTGTGAAACATATTTTTCAAGCTGATTTTCAAGCTCACTTAGCACAACTAGGGCTGCCAGGGAACATCCGTGATGCTACAGGATAACAATTAGTCAAGTGACTGCCCATCCTACTCAAATACTTGAGTTTGTATCTGTATTTGAAAAAACTTTATGAAAAAACAGTGCTACGCTTGTCTCAATTTAAGTATGTTGTTTTTTTTATCTTGTTTCCTTTGAGTTTTACTTGCCTACATTTTTGTCCTTGTTGAAATTCTTTCTTTCTTTCTTACATTTCTATTTTTCCCCCTCCTTTCTGTATTGTCACTAGGTGAGCTGGAATACACATCATAGTCCTTCAGCAGAGAGAGATATTCTGGTAACTTGGGTTTATAATTGCGGTTCCAAAAAGCGATCAAGACTCAGTGTGCAGTGTATTGTGGGTGTTCGGGGAACAGACTGCTAAGTCTGCGGATATTTGACTGTCTGATGAGACTTGATAGTCTCTTTGTTCCACACATGGGGTGTTAGTTTGCCTTCAGTATAGTGTGTGTGAGTTGTTTACTGAAGCTTTCCTTTCTGCCTGGCTTTTGGGTCAGTTGATACAATCTCCCATGGTAAAAAAAAAAAGAGAGACCAAATAAAAAAGATAGATTGCGGTATCAATTTACAGCTTTATTTTTCTTTTCTCTTCCCCTTTCTTTGGAACCGTGGATCTTTTCATCGCTCGACACTCCCCAAATGGCTCCCCAGATGCCAGCAAGGCCCATTTACCTGTCAGCTTGTGTTTTACCAACACTCTATGGGCTCTTCCCACCCCACAGAACAGGCCAACAAAGCATACCTGAGCTTCCGCCTCTACACACACACGTGAAAGAGACCACTCTGTACTCACAATGAGAACCACTTACCATGACGTCCAGCCTGTGAGTGATATTGAGCCCTCTTGGGCTTTCCCTAGTCCCTCCAGTGAGAGAAAACACACTTTTATCATGCTCATATACTTACAGTGGACTGTGGGTGTGTGCGTATGTGTGTGTTAGAAAGGAGCTTCTAGTGTCCAGTGAATTAGTTTATTTGTCATTCTGCACTTGGCAGAAATAATTGCAGAAAACAGCAGTCAGACTTCAAAATAGAACATTAAATGGGCTCTTTTTAGTGTCTCTTTGATTGATTGTTTCCTCTGCTTAACTAGGGCATGTGGAATGTGTCTTACTCTGCTTGAAACGGTTGCTGCATTATAACCGTGTGTGTGTATGTTTTGTCTTTGTAGCATTGTGTTTAATTACAATTATTTATAGGTAATACAGATTAATATGAATAGACTGACAGGGTGCAAAAACTATTTTTCATTATTATTATTATTATTATTATTTATTTTTATATAATTTGTTTTTATGTATTGTTAATTTTCATATACACCCACTACCATTCAAAAGTCTGAGGTCAGTAAGATTATTTAATGTTTTTAAAAGAACTCTCATGTTCAACGTTGCTGAATTTATTTACATTTATCAGACAAAAAAAATTGTTTTCTATTTTAATGTTTTTATACTAAATAATTCTTGTGATGGCAAAGCTGAATTTTCAGCAGCCATTACTCCGGTCTTCAGTGTCTCGTAAGTCTTCAGAAATCATTTTAATATGCAGATTTGGTGTTCAAGAACTGTTTTTAAAAAATCAGTGACGCTTAATATTTTTTGTTCAAAGTTAAAAGCATTTATTTCAAATACATTTCAACATAACATTATAAATGTCACTATTGATCATTGTAATGAAACCTTGCTGAATAACTGTATTGTAATAAATTAATAAAATGTTAATGTAAATAATGTATTTCTTACTCCAAACTTTTGAATGGAAGTGTGAGTATGTGTGTGTCAATACATATACTTCTAGGGTTTGAAAGAATTGAACAATGAATATAAAAATGGTAAAAGATGTAGCATAGACACTGATTTTTTTTTTTTTTTACTTTAAAGGAACACTCCCCTTTTTTTGGAAATAGGCTCATTTTCCAACTCCCCAAGAGTTAAAAAGTTGAGTTTTATCATTTTCGAATATGATGCAGCGCCTGAAAGTAGTCCCCAGCTATATCATAACTAGTTACCTAGCTGGGGACTACTTTCAGGCGCTGTGTAATATCATTGCGCCTGCTGCACCATGGTACGGCAGCAAAGTTCCTTGATTATTATGCTGGAATGAGAGTATAGTTCCTAAAACGGTACAGTTCAATTGCTAAATAACACTATTTTTATGTACTCGCCAATGCCAGTTTGTATTCACATTTGGTATCTGCAGATTGTTTGTATTGGACCATGTATATAGATATATGCTGAATTAGTTTGTTGCATTTCTTTTACAGGTCAGAACTTTAACCTGAGGCAGCTGGGAATATGTGAACCAGCCACACGCCGTGGTCTGGCCTTCTGCGCAGAGATGGGCCTCCCCCACCGCGGCTACTCCGTTGGCGCAGGCTCAGATGTGGACACTGAGAATGAGAGGGTGATGTCACCGGAACGTGCCATGCGCCTCTGGGGCAGGGGTGTGAAGTCTGGCCGCAACTCCTGCTTGTCCAGCCGCTCGAACTCAGCCCTGACCCTGACCGACACAGAGCACGAGAACAAATCAGACAGTGAGAACGGTGAGTGGAGCCACGCTAGAGCCGCATTCAGCCTTTTAGTCTTGTTTCAGCTACCTCGAACAGATTTAAAAAAAACATTTTCTCTCTACCATGCTGGAAAATCCATCTTAAGCTGATAGCTGTGTTTTGGAACATGGTTACTGGATACTAGCTGGTCTGAGATAGTCATTAGCCATCTTGGACCAACAACAAACAAGCTTCCGGTGAAGCTTAAGGTGCTCAAGCTGCTTTTTGGGAAATTGTGGGTGTTCAAAAAACCAGTTTGAACTCCCTAGAAATCAGCTGCCATGTTCCAAAACTTAAGATGGATTTTTCTAACATGGAGGACCCTGTGAAAGTAATTACTATGCACATCTCTCTTGCACAATATTACCATTATCACACTCTTTTGAATTTTATCACAACTGGCCTGAGAGTCAGTAACTAGCAGAAGGAAGTCAATACATCCACATGCACCCTTTGTCTTTATACCCGTACTACTGCTTCCACGGCCCCGAGGGGACCCTCCAATCAAAGGTCCGTCTTTGTGCCGGGCGCTAGGAGACCTTACCTAGCCATCATTGGAATGCTCCGCTCGCATGATCGAACCCACACAATGGCTGGTTAACAGGCCCCAGTGGTTTGAAGTGCAAATTTGATCATGCTTGAAACCTGGAGAAGTGATGGAAGCGACGATCTCTCTCTCTCTCTCTCCCTCTCTCTCTCCTTCTTTTTCTTTGGTGCCGTCGTTCATTCCCACAAAGCAGCTGTGATGGTTCAAAGAATGCTCAGGTGACAGGCTTCCTCTGGGCCTCATCGCCACACTTCCGCTGCCACTCTCCCAGAGCGGGGCCTCGGCGGGGGGGAGATGTCATCACGCCCTCACATGCGTTTTTGATTATATTTTTATTCACACTAAAATCCTTCAGATTTGTTTCTTGTTGTTCTTTTCAGGTTCACTTGAGAATGAATTGGGGGAGTTTCCCCCCCCCCCCCCCCCCTCATTTTTCTCTACTTTTTTTTCATTAAATGAATTGAGAATTAAAGCTGCTGACAATGAGGTAAAGGACAGCCATTTTGAAAGAAAGGGGGCAAATGAAGCAAATGAAGAGCTGAATCATTCATTATATTCCCTGCACACTCACTCTTCTGTCACTTATTCTCATTTATTAATATTCCTTAGACTAACAGGTGTTATGTGCAAATAACCTTTAAGAAGACCTTATCTAATCATTTTCATTAACACCTTTTGGCTTAATTAAGGAAAGCAAAGCGCTGAGTGTGGAGGATTGTTATATTTGCTTCCATTATGAGATGAATGTGTGGGGTGACTCTCATATCTCTGATGACCAGAGCTATGAGCGCATTGTTCCTTAGGGAGCATATTCTGCGGATTCTTTATTTACTTTACTTAATGTAGTTAATTTGTGAAAGAAGCTGTATGTGTGTGTAGCTCAGATTGATACAAAAAATAAGAGAAGTCAACTCTTGTTGTTTCTGAGAGTTTATTGTTAGCATTTAGCAAGTTAAAAATGCCATACTCTAATCCATTGGTTCTCAAACAGGGTTTTTTCAAGACCGTGGGAATCCTCCAAGATGCCACTCAAAATGAGTTAAATTTATTTAAATATGCTTAAACGACTAAAAATAGACATGGAATATATACATATATATTAGGGGTGTAACGGTACACAAATATGACGGTTAGGTACCTCGGTTTTAACGTCACGGTTCGATATGATTTCGGTACAGCAAGGGGAAAACTTAAACTGTTTTTTTTTTTTTTTTTTACAGTGGTTTACTGAACAAGTTGCTCTTTCTTTAAATACATTCACTTATAGATTACATTTTCTTAGTGATAAAAATCTACCTCATCTTATGTTTAAAACATAGGGAGCCCTTTTACATTAGCCTATAAGGTTACAATTAGGCCTAACAACTTAACCCAAGCTTAAATTTAATTACTATTTATTTTTAAATAGACGATCAACATTCAACTTTAAAAAAAAATTCTATGCAAACATTTAATGCAGTTTTTAAATTAACTTAAAAATTTCTAGGCTATTTGTTCAAATATAAGCTATTCAATTACACACTGGCTGTCATAGCATGTTTCATAACAGATTAATTTAAACATACATTAAATAATTTAGACTGACAGGTTTAGTAAAAATATAATGACTATATGGTGTAATGTTTCGCAAAATGCTCCTCTCTAGACTTAATTTATCTAGTGAAATAACGCGCTGTGGACTCTGAAGACTTGCTGAGGTAAATGAAATGTTACGTGACATTTTATTTCCACGCTGTTGAAACACTGATTGAGCAATTACATGAAGCATGAGATGTTGTAATGTGTATTCGCATTAAAACTAGTAGTACAGAGGAAGGAATTATCGTGTTCAATCCCACCTAACATTAAAGTTTTTAATTATAATGTTTATATTGCAATAATTTCACATTCAATCTTCAAATAAATGTAGAAACAACATAAAGTACATTTTTAATATTTGTTTAATGTCATCTTTTTTTATGACTGAAGGCAAGTATCACTGATACCAACTGATGTCTCTATGAATTTTTTCCTAATATTTAATCATTGACTATAGCTATTCAACATGCAGTATAATTGAGAGCTATCAATTGAACATTTATTAGACTTTAAAAAAATAACTTCTAATTTAAGTGAACTTAAAACAATCTTCACATAACCCCATTATAATAAATGTCATATAGCTACCTGTGCCCTTCAGCAAGAAAATATAGCCTAATTTAATAAAGTTATCAAACACTAAATTCTAAATTAAATAAAGATAAAGTAAAACTACAGGAGTTGTTGATTTCCTCTTTTTAATTTTGTTCTTTGATTAATGAACATCACAGCAGCTGGTTATTCGGTTATTTTGGCCGCTACTGAACTTGATGCGGATCTGACACTGCTTTGAATGTGACTCATCATAAATAAGAAACAATTGCATGCAGTTTTAAGGCAGCTTTAATGGCCTTCTTTTGTAACTTCATGGCTTAACTGACGACATATCTACGACATTGCATACTCCTATTCATACTGGGTTTGAAACATTTTATTTTATTTTGTTTTTGAAAAATTAGTCTTGAAAAACAGGATATACTGAACGAGGAAGCTTCGTTTTAGAAGTGTAACATATCAAGAAATAATAAGTATTAATAATACGTAATAATTTTTTAACTCCATGGGCATTTTTCTAATGAATATACTTTTTATATATAAAATTATCATATATAAAATTGTCAAGTAAAATATGAACCATTGCTTTAACTGTTGTTTTAATTCCCTAATTTCTTTTTTTTTTTTTTTTTTTTTTCTTATTGGTGCATGAAATATGAATTAAATTATTATTGTTACAATAAAATATAGACTTATGTATGTTCAAAATTTAACCCAACTTGTCCACCATCTTGGATTTATTTTTTCACTGCGCTTGTCTTCACTGTGAATGATACCTATGAAATAAGATCTTGTATAATGCTGCATAATTAAGTTCTAACAGTCATCTTTGTTAACAGCGTATGATGTTTTAAAATGTCTCCTCTGTCGGGCAGATCAGTAGGTTTTGGAACAGAACAATTGTTTAGACTTTTTTTTGCAGTGTTAACATGTAACATAAATGCGTGTGGTTTTTTTTCCTAATTGTTTCATTGAATTGTGGCATATGCTGCAGTTGCTGAGGCTTATGTCCTAACATAAGACAGCTGCAGACAGTGTTAGTGAGTCCATGAGGAGAAAATAAAAAGAAAATGTTATTTCTTTCCTTGGTTTGTTTCACTTCTCTCCATTACAAGATCTTTGGTATTAACTTCAGCTACCGTTTCCCTCCAAGTCATGCCTCTTGACATGAATGTTGAAAAAAGCTTTCTCCAGCCATACCAAAAGATTTCCTGTTTACATGTGCCTGGCGTCACCATGGAACAAAGTGTGTCCAAATGACTGACACACTGTTTGGCTTTTTCGGCCTCTTTCCCTCACTCCCCTCTCTACCGAATTCAATATGGAATCATTTGTAGCTTTCAAGATTTTTCTGCTTGTCGCCTCAGAGCTTGATTTGTGTTTGTGCGTATAGGCCGTCGGCCCTCGCGACACTGCCATTTGACTTCAAACGCAATGGAGATTCCATTTGGAGAAAAAGCAGGATTTGTCAACACAAAGCTGAGAGTGGAAGTGAAAGAGGTGCGTCTAGTGCTGTCAGACACGGTTCTAGTGAAAGGATCTCTATTCTGGTCCCACATTTCCAAGTTCATCCTTAAACTCTATTAGAGAGTACACTGAAAGAGACGCTTGCACAGAGACACTCTCGGCTCGGCATAGAGAGCAGTCGCAATGCCTGCTCTCGCACTTTGGACTTAATATCCTGTAATGGAGAAGGGGTCGGGAGAAACACCTGAGCACAATGTGTTCAGCTGCAGCAGAGAAGAAGAGAGAGGGAGAAAGGAAAGGAGAGGGCGAGTGAGAGATGCCGCTAACAAAGGAGGGATATTTTGTCTCCAGGGGACATTTGAGCCAGGGATGCGCTTCACCGCATGCCCACCCGTGTCTCCCTCTTCCTGGGTCACTGGACACCTGCTCACTCCCCCGGAGGGAGCGAATGAAAGGAGAGGGAAAGACACACACACACACACATACAAACAGTTTTCACACCAGAGTAAAGGTGTCTTTCTTTCTTTCTTTCTTTCTATGAATTTATGAAGTTACATGTATGCATGTGTATATATACAATGACAGCAACTCCAATAATAATAATAATAATAATGGTAGTAGTAAATATTTAATTTGATTTTGCATGTATATTTTATTTATTTATTTGTTTGTTTTTAAAAGAATCTCTTATGTTCACCAAGGCTACATTTATTTGTTTGAAAATACAGTATAAACAAATCGTGAAATATTACTATAATTTAATATTCTAATAAATACATTTTACTATAGATAGATAGATAGATAGATAGATAGATAGATCATTAAAAATTATAATTTCTTACATTTCTTCATTTATTACATACATATAATTCTTCTTCTACATGTCCTGCAATCAAAAACTGGAAAAATCACTTTCAAGCCAAAACGTCTGTTCAAAATCATGATTTCTATTTTGATAATCAACTTTTCTTTGAATCCAGCAGAAAATGCTGTGCCTCCTCTGTCATTTGCAGCCATCTTGCCATCATATGACACCTGCTCCTCTGTCTGGATCTGTTTTTGATTTTGAGCTTGTTTGAAGCTCCTCTGTTTCTCTCTCTCTCTCACACACACACACACACATCTGCGCACTACAGAGGGTTCAGGGGAAGAGGGATAGAGAAGGGGGGAGAACCCTAACTACGGGAGAAAGAACCGAAGACCTCGACTGACTATTCAGGGTCTCGTTAGCACCACTCCCCGACTGAGGTTTTAATGTGTCTCCATTTTGATTTTGGTTATTTCACATATTTTGAGGGGCTTTAATCAAAAATTGCACAGCAGATATGAGAGAGCTTGCCCTGCTGTGAGCAAGGAAGCAGTTGCACTGCCATTAGTCCATGTACCCGGCTGAGGGAGAGAAAGTTCCAGAACTCTAGACTCGCCCTGTTTTTTAAGAGCCTGTGAAGCAACATCAAAGGATTTGACAGGAGAGAACCAGGAACGTCTCTGTCCTGACACTTTTTTTTTTTTTTTCTTGACTGGAATGCCTCACTTGAATGCTCACAGAGACCCATTTGGTTTGGGTCAAGAGCTTACATTCTGTGTGTGTGTGTCTGGCTTGTAAATCCAGCAAATGTTCTCAGCAGTAGTGACCAGTGGTCAAGCCAGATTTATCGTGTCAGGACATTCTCAAGCACTCTTTTCTATTACTTGCAATGCCATAAGCACTGGTAGTCTGTGTCGCTGTTTTGCTGAATCATCGGAGGTGATAGAGACCTCTGGGAGTGATTTTCTGCTTGGTGGAGTGAAGTGTCCACCTCCTTTCCTTATGTTTTATATAAAGAGGGTCATAGGTGTCAGCTTAATGAGATTAAGAAAAATGTGTCAACAGTAATGCAAATCCTGTAAATATCTTAACCAGCTTACTCCGGCACAGCAGTTCAGTGCACAGAAATTCCTTCATGGAGGATGCCTGGGTGTAGGTGTAAACACACACAAACACACACACACACACACACACATTTAAACATTACAGCATGCAAAATTGTGTACTAATAAGCAACACATCCAAACACGATCAAGCATGTTGCAATTTAAAATGCACTCGCCTAATTACTTCAGGTAACTTTACAAAAGTGCCTAATAAGCAATTAGATGAGAACTAAAGCCTTTTATCTTAGGAGTGTCTTAATGTATCTAATATATGTAGTTTAGTGCATCCTGCTTCCTTTTTAGCAGGCTAATGCTTTTTCAGACAGGACCGCTTTAATTGGACTCGTGATTAAATGGGCTATAGAGAGATAAATATGTTCAAAAAGTATTACTGTATTAAAAACTGCATTTTAACAATAACCAGGTGCTGAATATGCCTGCAGAGAGAAAAAATTCAGAGCTCGAGTGTGGAAAAAGGCCAAGCATGTTTTGTATTATAAAACGAGATACTTATATAAGGGTTATGACATTCATGTTGCGGCAGAGTGTGTGTATGAATTGAAAAGCAATGCCGTTGTTGTTTCTTTCAGCGTAAAGTGCTCTGGGGTTGTGCGGGTCACACTATCTGTGGTCCTCTGGTCCATACGAAGTTATTGATATCAGTGGTTTAGCTTAGAGACCTGGCACAGGAAGATACGGGGTGATGGCGATGGGAACGGGCTGTTGGGAAAGATTGCAGAAGAAAAGAACACTGTTGCGCAACTATTGCACCACCAATAACTAACAATGAGCCAGACCGCTGATGTGCATGGCACATAAATAAGCCGAATAGACCTGTGAAACAGCACAGCGTTCATGAAAGCATGATGATTGTTTATACTTGAAAATTCACATAATTTAATAGCGACAGGTGATTCGGTGAGAGAACCACAAATGAAACATTTATGTACATGCCACAAAGATGACACAAAGACATTTTGCTTTCGTTCTGATATTGTAAATATGAGGTTTTGATAAGTATTTATTATGCCATTTATCTTGCTAATGGAAAGAGCGTACAGTTCTTTATTTTTATTCCAGCCAGAAACAGGGAAATCTATGCTCATTTTTTTTTCTGGACATTTTTCTTGCAGTCAAGCCTTTTATTAACATTACATGAAAATAACCAGAATAATAACATTACATGAAAATAACCAAAATAACCAGGCAGAGAATTACAGGTAGTAAAGTATATTATGCAAAATCAATCAAACTCTTTCTTGCCGTTTTTACACTGCACAGACAGACAGAAATTGCATCTGAAGCACAGAAAAAAAATAGTTAATTAACAGTTTAATAGTTTAATTATCTAAATAAAGGCAAAAATGTATTTTACATATAAATTGCAAATACAGAAATAAGAACAAAAAGAATAGAGAAAAATATAAAACAATTATGAGGTTCAATTATAAAAAAATACAATGATTATTTGACTGTTTGTGTGTGTGTGTGTGTGTGTGTGTGTGTTTGTGTGTGTATATACACACATACACACACACACACTCTCTCTGTCATGACAACAGCAAAGTTTAAGCACTGATACTGAATAAAGCAGTACTAGTTATCAGAGGTGAGTCAGAATAGCGTAATTTAGTACAGCTTTTATGCACTATTGTATCTTACACCAGGTTTATAATATACACCTTCTGAACCAGAGCTTCACATAGTCCGCTGGTGTCTTCCAGTATCTCAGTTTTTGTTCCCTCCAGGCACATTTCCTGCAGTGTTCTAGTTGTTTAGCAAGCCAACAGTAGTAGACACATTTTTGGAAAACAAACTTTTGCCTTCCGGCTTGAAACTACAATCTATCCAGTCGTACAGGTAGCTGTTGCTTAACTGGTCCAAAAGCTCACAAAAACATGAAAGAAAAAGAAAACAACAAAAAAAGACACGACAGAATGCCTACAGTTTGATTTCATCCCATGCTATGGCTGAATACGGTTTTGTGGCATCTCCGGTGGCTAAACTGAGATGCATTGTTTTCCCGTGAGGGTCGTGAACTTACCTCGGCAGAGTAACAACAGCATATGTGTCTGTTTTGTAAGAAGGATGAGCTATCAGCAGCTCACTCAAACACCCTTATCGCTCACATAACAGAGAGTGTGTTTACCGAGAAACACTGCACTTCCTGAGGGCCCTGTGGCTGCAATTCCAGTGCGTGCGTGCGTTTGTATTTCTGTAAATGCAGGTAGTTGGAATACTTATACTATATTAAACTTATATAATATGTGACTTGCGCACACAAGTCATTTACTAGAAAAAGAAAAAAAGTGGATACAATAGGATAGAAATGTCATCTCAGTGCTGATGGTCTGTATTCAGTTTAATTAATAGCTTGTTTTATACCCATACCAAGCCTGTCATTTCCACACACCTCCTTATATTGAGGTCTCCACACACTGTCACTGATAAAATGCAAATATTTACATATATTTCACCACCTGATGGTCATTTCTAGTTATAATGAAATACCTAGGATTCAAAGAAAATTGCTACCAGGTTGATGATGCCTGAATTATTAAATAATTTAAATTAAATTAAATTAATCGTCTCTACTCTGCTAAATCATGGAATATGAAACTACAATTCTATTCATATAAAGGTTTATTTAAATAGCCTTATTATTCAGTAAGGAGGTGTTTTGACTCTTTCACTTTTTAACTCCTTTTTGTGACTTGAATCTAAAAAGTCATTTTGTCTTCAGCAAATGCTTTTTTCATTTCTCCTTTTTTTTGTTTCACTCTCATACTTCTATGATATATATGCATACGCACATGCACACACACACTATATTATATTATATTATATTCATGTGTAAATATCATTCATATAGAGCAGGAAGGCCTGCTCTGAATACCAGATATGTAGCCAGTCAAAAATAACTATTACATACCAGAGCACTCGTTCTCTCTTTCCTGCTCTCTTGGGCACAAGAGACGCACACACATAACTGACCCATATGGATTCAGTTTAAACACAGAGCTAATACAATGTAAAACACAGTTACCTACAGCTCTTTCTGAGAATAGGTATGTGCAGCAGAGGGTTACTTCAAAGACATTACAATCAGTGGGCATCAAATGCCTACAAAGAAACAGCAGTCGACATCACATACTGCAGTTTCAAATCCAGTCGGCTCACAATACAACCCTCCATGTAGATTCGGCGATTCAGCATTGAAACAGAGATGGTTTTTCTTTCATTCTTTTTTTTTTTTTTGATCAGGTAACAAGGCTTTGCAATGAAAGCTCAAGTAGAATAAGGGCAGGATAGAAACACTGCTGTGAAAAGTTCATTATTTGGACCGCAAGTTGATTCTTGAGAACAGATGTAGCACAGGAAGGAAATACGAATAATTGTGGACAGGTTAAAGGTCTTATGTCAGGAAACATCAAATCATCTGTTCAATCAATGTACTGATTGATGGTCCTGATTAAACCTAGCATTTCTTTTTGCTGTTTCACAAGCTTTATTGTATTAGCTTTATAGTAAGGCATGTGATGTACATATAAGAGCATTTAACTCTGTATTACAGGCATTTAGTGCAAATAGATGAGCAAGTAGCACTTTTAGTTGTTGTCTCTCATTGTATATTCAACAGGACCTGCACATGTGCAAACTAATCTCCATGCAGTGTATACATAGCAGCGTTGGCTGATAGAGTGAGTGCTCTCATCTCAGTAAACCCGGCGTGAACGAGAAGCAGCTGTGTTCTGTTAGCACAAGAGTGTAGACCACTCAGACTGGTGTACGACCCTCCTTGCCCCTCTCGTCCGCACCCCTCAGACTGGACAGATTACAAGCAGACCGGGCTAGATGCTCTAAACCAGCCCTGGACGCTGATAAAAGCTCCACTTGTTTCACTTCTGTCCAGTAGTGGTGTCGTATAACTCTCTGGTCATTCCATCAGAGCGGACCAAATCCAGATCTGGACCCCAAAGTAGCCCCAGATACCCCGGTACTGGAAACCTGCCTTGCTGCCACCGGCCTGGCATCCTGGCTCGCAGTGAAAGAATGTGTTATTTCCTTTTCCCAACACCTGGTGGTAACAAAAAAAGTGGTAATCTGGGTAAAGTTAATTGCAGCTCGTAAAACCGAGTTTGAAACGAGCGCCATTATGGCAGGGATGTTATGAAGCAGTGCTGGCGGCGTAATGGCATTAACCGTGCTTTGTTACACTAGCACACCGTCATTAAAGAGCACTCTCCACAGTGGCACTTTCCAGAGCTGGGCTTTGACTGACAGAGTGACAGTTTCACGAGCCGTGAGTGAGAGCTGCGCACAATGGGCCATGTTAAACCAGACTGTGTAATCGAACATTAACAAGCCACTTTTATTCTATCCTAACCTGACGTTTGACATTAGTCTGCACACTGGACTATGGATATGCCTTAAGACGGTTATTCAGATCAGTTCAAATATTAGAATTTGGATATGGCTGCTTTTCATCACCACTCTGAATATTTGAATAGAGTGTGCAGCTTTTGCCCTTGTGATTTTAGTGTAGCAGAGGAATACATTTCCCTCTGCACTCCCAAATCACCTTCTCAATTCGAACATCAAGTTTCCAGCCTGAGAACTTCACCAAAAAAGCAGAGCCATGCCCTTTCGGTATATAGAAGAGGCCAATGATGTCAGCTCTGGAGGGGACGTCTGAAAGGGATAAGAGAGAGATGGAGAAAGATGGCGAGATGGAGAAAGAGAAAAAGCTTCCAGCCATCTGTGCAAAGTATGAGCTTCCTCGCAGTAGTCCAGCAGATAAGCGCAATGGAAAAGGCCAGAAGGTTTCATTTACAATGTAGTTTTGCGTACTTGCATTCTTACGCATACTGATTAGGGTTAATACTTAAGTGGCTTCATGTCAGATTTTGGTCAGTGTGAAAAATGCTCAGAATTACAGAAACAGACAAAGAACCTCGTAATCAGATCCTTGAATTCAGTTTTTTCCTCTGTATGTTGTGTGCAAGTACTAGCATTGTGACGGTGAGGAAATTTCCCCACCGGTTAATCGACTTGTAACAACACCGGTAGTACCGGTATCACTGTGGGGGGATGGGTTTCCCCTCTTTTTCTTGCTTTCCTTCGCTTTTAAATAGCTTGTAAAAGCATGGTGTGCATTTTACTTTCACTTTCAAATTAGCGGCAATTCGGCATAAAGCACTTGTTTGTTGTTAGTTTGTTTGAGTTTTCCCTCTTTTCCTCACTTTCCTTTGCTTTTAAATAGCTTAAAAACGTTGTGCGTATTTTATTTTCATTTCAGCGTCAATTCAAGCATCAACAAAATACAACTTCAAACTCAACTTAGCCTGTATATAAATCATAGAACTTTTATTAACAAAACAAATAAAAATACACCATTCTATAGGCTATGCCTGATATAAAATAACAAATAAAATACAAAAAGTTTAAAAGGCGAGACACTGCAGGTGAATAGGGTAAAAAAAAAAACTAAGAGTTATCACCTTACTTACCTATTTGATTGATTGCATTGATACTTGCAAATATTTTTTGTATTACAAGCTTTCTAAAATGTTAGGTTTAAATATGCAAATGAGGCATTATTTAATTAAATATGCACTAATTTGCATACATTTCTAGAACAAAAATCTAAACACTGGATGAAGTTGGTTTCAAAATTCTTATTTCATTTTATTGACATGTTAGAGTCAAAAGTTTTTACAGAGGGAATTTTGGGTATCTCATTTTGTCACTTCATAATTCAGAAAATACTTAGAACAGACAGAAAACATTACATTTTCACAATTATTGGGGGGAACAAAATGTTGTATATATTCAAGCAAATTAGGTAGCCTATACGAAACTGAAAATCAGCAAACACTATGGAACCATTTAAATAAGAAACAAATGTTTAATAAACTTCCAAAATCACCTTAGATAAATGGCAAATGTCAACAGGCTTTTCAAAATCCAAAATATTGGCCAACATGCCATTTTTGCATTTCGTTTTGAAACTAAATCTTCCGCTATCATCTTGTCTGTCTCACCTCACTCTTCTTGTCAGTCAGCTCGACTCACTCTCCTCCCGTAAATGAAGTCTAATCTATGATGCGACTGTCTTTTGGCACGCTTTATTGAGCAGCCGTGGTCAGTTTTAATTGTAGTGTCTGTTCTCTAACTGAACTAAATGAATTTTATTACTATAAAAAATCAAGACGGTGCCGTGGTGGGCAAGTGGCATAACCAGTGTTACTGTTTCTGTACTGTGCCTCATATATAAAGAATTTCATGGCGCATATGAAACAAATGCTGTTTAAAATGTTGTCTGCTGGTTGATTTTGCTTTAGCAAGTTCGTAAGCAGAAGCCACTCATGGAGAACTAACAATGCACCTCTAAAGCCCAGATGATATGTGCTGCTCTGTTCAAGTCATAAGAGAGGGCAAATGTAAAACAGAACAGAGCCATAGACAACACTCCCGTCACTACAGTACATTGTTTAGCACTATGCTAAACTCATTTTTGTTACAGTGTAGCAGTGATTGTCATTCTCTAGAGACACTTCTGGGATTTTTTTTCCCCTTCATTTCAGCCACATTTCAGTCTGTATGGAATGAATTCAATAAACAGGCTGTGCACTGTGTGTGGAGTTTCCCTGTCGATACTACACTCGTACTGCGTCGCTAGACGCTATGGGGAAAAACTCCTTTTTCTCCGAGGACTGAAGACTTTTTCAATCACGCAGTGTGACTGCACGACCATTGGTTCGCGCAGTAATAAAAAACGAACCAATGGCTCGTCAGGTACTGCACGAGCCTATGGCGGCAAAGCCCGCCAGAGCCCGCCAGAAGGGGCGGGGTCATCTGGCTATATAAGCGGGCGCTTCGCCATAGGAAAACAGATCAATTCTCCTTCAGCGACGACCTCTTCGCTGATCCAGGACTCCAGACGCTCGCCGTTGACACGCATCGCTGCGGATTGGAAGGCTGCCTTTTTTCCCCGCTCCCCGCTGATCCAGCCCGCTTTGCCGAGCCGCTTCAGCGATCAGAGCGGACGTCAGCTCGTCCCCTGCTGCCATCCGGCGAGCCTTCAAGAAGAGCAAATTTCTTCTAAAAGAGCAAGCGGCGTTGTTGCAAATGCCGCGCCGTCAGTGCGTCTCGTGCAAGCTTTCGCTGCACGATGCCGACGGCCACTCAGAGTGTGTTTCCTGCTTGGGTAAATCCCACGCAGAAGCCGCTCTGAGCGAGATGGAATGTTCATACTGCATGAACATGAGTCTCGTGACTCTGCGCGCTCGGATCGCTTTCTTTTCAGAGAGCGACTCCGCCCCTCGCGCTCTCCCGTTTTCTTCCTCCCAGGGACCTGGTGGGAAAAAACGGCGGGGTAAAGGGCTTAAGCGCTCAGCGGCGAGCGAGCTCACGCCGGCTCAGACCCCGCGTGCCTCGCCCCCGCTATGCAGAGTGGATTCTCCCGTCCTCTTTGAGCACGCGGATCAACGTCCCTCGGTTGGCGCGAGTGACGTGATCTCGTTCGGTGCTTTTGAGGAGGAGCTATTAGATGACAGCATGTCTCTAATAGCGTCAGACGCAGAGGATATCTCGGGCTCTACCATTGACCCCGCCCCCTCCTCGTCTGCCGAGCCCAGCGAAGCAAAGCAAGGGATGGATGCCGAGCTCTTCCGCATCATCTCTAAGGCCGTTGATGAGCTGGGTTTGGAGTGGTCTACGCCGGAGGAGCCCACTCGTAGTCGTCTGGACGAATGGTTCCTGCCGGGGCGCCGCACGGCCCCTCGTCAGCGAACTTCTCCGTTTTTTCCGGAGGTCCATGACGAACTCACGAAGTCGTGGCGTTCTCCGTATTCGGCCCGACTCCGCTCTAACTCTTCTTCTGCTCTCTCCTCAGTGGATGGCGCCGAAGAGAAGGGCTACGAGAGGTTGCCCCCTCTTGACGAAACTGTGGCTGCGCACCTTTGCCCGCCCTCCGCCATCGGATGGAAAGCAAAGGCTGCTCATCCCTCCAAGCCGTGCAGGACGACTTCCGCCCTCGCTGGACGAGCATACTCCTCCGCCGGGCAGGCCGCCTCAGCGCTTCACTCCATGGCTGTGCTCCAGGTGTTTCAAGCCAAACTCCTCCGATCCATGGACGAGTTCGGGCCTGATCCCGCAGTTTTTAAAGAACTGCGCAGTGCCACCGACCTGGCTTTAAAAGCTACAAAGGCTACAGCACAGTCCATTGGGAGGTCAATGGCCAACTTAGTGGTGTTGGAACGCCACTTATGGCTAAACCTCACGGAGATTAAGGAGGCTGACAAGGTCCCCTTCCTCGACGCACCGGTCTCCCCTGCTGGGCTCTTTGGACCTGCCGTCGAGGGCTTTGCAGAGCGATTCACCACGGCTCAGAAGTCGTCCCAGGCTATGCGACACTTCCTGCCTAAACGGTCCAGCTCTGCAACGGCCACCAGTCGCCCCAAGCCTGCTCCAGCGCAACAGCCAGCTAAACCTGCGCCGTCGCCCGCTCAGCCTACAAAAAAGCCTGAGCCTCGGCAGCACTCCCGCTCGGCCAAACGCTACCCCTATCCAAAGCGTCAAGGACCCCGGCCCAGGCTGACCCTGGACCCTGCGCCTCCGGCGTCGTCCTGATCTGATAGGAAGAAAGAGGAAGGGTCAATGTCCCGCCCTCTGTTATGCCTTCAAGCACCCCGTTCAGTTCTGGGTGCCAAGGCAAACCGGTTTGTTTCAAATCCTGTTGTGAATCACAGGCCCTTTCCAGAAGTGCCTTCACATACAGCCGCTGTTATAGCGAGAAAAATAAAAAACAAACATTTTCAAAAAGAGAGCAAATTTCCTCTTCCAAATACCAGGTGCGTCGGGTTCCCGCAAGGCGACTCACCACCCGAGCTAATCCAACCCCTTTCCACACGGGCCAAGGCCTGGCGGGCCATCCCCGGAGTGTCACAGTGGGTTCTGGGGATTATAGAAAGAGGTTATACACTTCAATTCGCTCGAAGACCCCCGCGGTACAGCGGCAGGGTCCCCACCTTAGTGCGAAGCAGCAACGCTCACGTTCTGCGAGCCGAGGTGCAGAAAATGCTGGCAAAAGGAGCTATAGAAATAGTTCCCCCAGCTCAGAGCGAGTCAGGCTTCTACAGCCGTTATTTCCTCGTCCCCAAGAAGGATGGCGGCCTCCGGCCCATCCTCGATCTCAGACGTCTGAACCGCGCCCTCATGAGACGGCCATTCAGAATGACTACAGTGAAGCAGATCCTCTCGCAAATTCGCCCAGAGGACTGGTTCTTTTCGCTGGATCTGAAAGACGCTTATTTTCACATCCAGATAGCCCCCCATCACAGACGATTCTTGAGATTCGCCTTCGAGGGTGTGGCTTATCAATACACGGTCCTGCCCTTCGGGCTGGCTCTAGCTCCCCGCACTTTTACGAAGTGCATAGACACGGCTCTCTCCCCTCTGAGACAGATGGGAATCCGTGTCCTGAATTACCTCGACGACTGGCTCATTCTGGCACAGTCAGAGGCAGAGCTGGTAGCACACAGGTCCCTCCTCCTCGGGCACTTGGAGAACTTGGGACTCAGGATCAATTTAGCCAAGAGCTCCCTGTCCCCCAGCCAACGAACATCGTTCCTGGGGACAGTTTTCGACTCCGCCTGCATGACGGCGAAAGTTGCGCCAGATCGCGTTCTGGCCATACGGCAGCTCGCGGCTTCCTTCAAGATTGGAGCCTCCTACCCACTCAAATCGTTTCAAAGAATGCTGGGCCTCATGGCCTCCGCATCGCCAGTTCTTCGGTTGGGCCTTCTCAAAATGAGACCCCTTCAGTACTGGCTGAAACCTCTAATTCCGCCTCATGCGTGGCGTCATGGACGCATTCGTGTCAGGGTGAACCGGGCCTGCGTGTCAGCCCTGGTCCCCTGGAGGAACCTACAATGGTTCGAACAAGGCGTGACAATGGGTTTGGTTTACAGAAGGAAGGTTGTTACAACAGATGCTTCCAACACAGGTTGGGGAGCTCTGTGCAACGGCAAGCCGACCTTCGGCTCCTGGACGAACGCAGAAGGACAAATGCACATCAACTGCCTCGAAATGGAAGCAGTATGTCGAGCTCTTCAGTTCTTCCTGCCAGTCCTGAAGGGTCACCACGTGCTAGTCCGCTCGGACAGCATGACGGTGGTGTCGTACATAAATCACCAGGGTGGGCTCACCTCGAAACGCCTTTTCGAGATGGCAGAGCGCCTCTTACTATGGGCTCATCTCAACCTGCGTTCACTGAGAGCAGCTCATGTGCCCGGCATTTTGAACCAAGGAGCAGACATGCTCTCTCGGAACAATGTCCCCTCAGAAGAGTGGATGCTCCACCCACAGACGGTTCAAGAAATCTGGCGAATCTTTGGCAGGGCAGAGGTCGACCTCTTCGCCTCCAAAGACAACTCTCACTGCCAGATTTACTTTTCGAAGAGCAAGGACGCGTTGGCCCACGAATGGCCCAACCTCCTTCTTTACGCTTTTCCCCCGATCGCTCTGATTCCTCAGGTAATCAGGCGGATCAGGGAGTGCAAGCACAAAGTGCTTCTAGTGGCCCCACTCTGGAAGAACCAGCTTTGGATCCCGGAGTTATCGCAGCTGCTAATAGCAGCGCCGTGGCCTATTCCCCTGAGGCGAGACCTCCTCTCCCAGGCGAACAGAACGATCTGGCACCCCCAGCCCAAGCTGTGGGACCTGCATCTATGGGCACTCGATGGGACTCAGTAGATCTCCCCGAGAATGTCCTGAACACCATTGAACAGGCTAGAGCCCCGTCCACGAGACGCCTCTACGCCTCTAAATGGTCGGTTTTCTCCGCCTGGTGTCAAGCCCGCGGTAAAGACCCGACAACATGTGACATATCAGTGATATTGTCATATCTACAGGAGCTGCTGGATAAGGGCCGCGCCCCTTCCACGCTCAAAGTCTACGTGGCAGCTATAGCAGCCTCTCACGCTCCTATAGCCGGACAGTCGGTGGGCCGGAACAACCTGGTTGTCCGTTTTCTGAAGGGATCTCGGAGGCTCAATCCGCCCCGACCCCTCACAGTCCCTGCATGGGACCTGCCCACGGTCCTGAGAGCCCTTAAAGGCCCTCCTTTTGAGCCACTACAAGCTGCAAGCTTAAAAACACTGTCGCTCAAAACTGCTCTGCTACTAGCGCTAGCATCGGTAAAGCGAGTAGGTGACTTGCAGGCTCTCTCTGTAAACCCTGCCTGTCTTGAGTTTGGGCCTAACGACTCTAAGGTCGTCCTAAAACCAAAACACGGCTATGTTCCTAAGGCGCTCTACACTCCGTTTAGAGCCCAGGTTATTACGCTCTCTGCGCTCCCCTCTTCTGAGGAGGACCAAGAGCTCAGCCTTCTCTGCCCAGTCAGGGCATTGAGAATGTACATCGAGCGTTCCACGCCATTTAGGCAGACGGAACAACTCTTTGTCTGCTTTGGCGGCCGCACCAAGGGGTCTCCGGTCACAAAGCACAGAATATCTCGATGGTTAGTTGACGCTATCGCACTAGCATACTCCTCCCTGGGCCTCCAGAGCCCCATTGGAGTGAGAGCTCATTCCACAAGAGGCGTGGCCTCTTCTTGGGCGTGGTCTAGTGGTGTGTCTATGGCAGACATTTGTGCGGCGGCCGGCTGGGCCTCGCCGTCCACATTTGCCAGGTTCTATAGCTTGGATGTCCCGGCCTTACAGGCTAGGGTTCTCTCTGCTTAGATGGCACACACCTGTCTTAAAGCGGTCCCCTCAGGCATTGCCTGATTCTCCAAGAACGCTCTTGGCCCCATTCCTGGTGCTGAGGCTGTACTTATGACCGTTGAAACGATTTCTAGGCTGGACTGACCTCTGAAGAGTTCGGTCCTCATGCCTCCTGCAGGATGCTTCCTGCTCATAATTGGTCCCTCTGAGCCTTACTGCTCAAAGACCAGTTTTAAGGTTGTCGTTTCTCTTCATGGCATGGCGGGATTGTATTTGTTCCCCATAGCGTCTAGCGACGCAGTACGAGTGTAGTATCGACAGGGAACGTACTCGGTTTCTAACGTAACCTCGGTTCCCTTAGATACGGGAACGAGTACTGCGTACTATGCCATGCCATGCAGCTGCACGACTCAGGTCGTCGCTTCAGTCGAATTGGCCTGTTTTCCTATGGCGAAGCGCCCGCTTATATAGCCAGATGACCCCGCCCCTTCTGGCGGGCTCTGGCGGGCTTTGCCGCCATAGGCTCGTGCAGTACCTGACGAGCCATTGGTTCGTTTTTTATTACTGCGCGAACCAATGGTCGTGCAGTCACACTGCGTGATTGAAAAAGTCTTCAGTCCTCGGAGAAAAAGGAGTTTTTCCCCATAGCGTCTAGCGACGCAGTACTCGTTCCCGTATCTAAGGGAACCGAGGTTACGTTAGTAACCGAGTACGATTTCAGTGTAAAAGTCTGCACCAACCACTGGTAATCCATACAATAAATGTGAAAAAATAGCATTCTGTTTTGTTTTGCTTTGCTTTGCTTTGTTTTGTTTTGTTTTGTTTTGTCTTGTTTTGTTTTATCTTGTCTTGTTTTATCTTGTCTTGTTTAATCTTGTCTTGTTTTATCTTGTATTTTTGTGTTTTTTGTTTGTTTGTTTGTTTTGTGTGTGTGCGTGCGGTGGTGGTGTTGTTGTTGTTGTTTAAGTTTTGATTTGTTTCCCCAGTGCAAACAGACAGTTTCTGTCTGCATAAGATCTTATTGGCTAGGTGTCACTCTGATAAATTAATTTGTTGTCAAACCTGAAGAGGAATAGCCAGTAAAAGTGCAGTTTTACTGTGTCTGTCCTTGGGTTTAGGTAAAGATGTGAGCACTTCAGTTGTCTGGAAACTTTTACTGGCATGAGTTTCCCTCCTTCTCTCTCTGTTAGCCATTAGCCAGGAGTCCAGCAAACCTTCTACACCTTATTTAATTACCACGCTTACCAAGACATAATTTAATTACAAAATGTGGTGTAATTGCTGATGAAAGCCTGTCTAAATGTGTGTCTCTTTTCTCCCCCACTGCCCACTGTTAAGATCAATTGAGTTTTATAGTTCACCTGGGACATTAATTTTTTGGATGGCCGGCAATCATCCTTTTTAATGATAGAAAAGGCCCTCTCAATTAGCCTGTCTGTCTGAACAAAGAAATCATTCATAGCTTCTAAGAGAAGGGGGAGGGCGAAAGCGGGAGAAGCTGGGAAATTGCAGAAAGTATGTGAGAAAAAGGGGAAAGAGTCCAAGGAAGATTAATCAGTCTACACATTATGAAATGAGCCACTGACATTGTGTTATGCATGTGGATGAAGGAACATCATATTATACACGTCCAGACCAGAAATGAGAAAATAGTGCACTTCGTATCACACAGATGATTTATTTTACCTCTTTTATAACCAAAGTCATGTAAAATGTCTCAAAAATCCATACATTCCATTCTGAAATCATCTGCTTTGAGTTTGCTTGGCTCACAAATATTTAGAATATTCCGACAAACAAACCGCAAACTGTCAAGGACGACCTCAGATGACAGCCGCCTCCCTAGTGGCGAGGAAGAAGACAGGTGAAAGCCACCACTGTAGCCTTCGGCAGAGCAATCTGAAGCGATTTGAGATCTTCTCTTTTGAATATAAAATGCATATAAAAGCAAGGATGCTTTTATTTATTTTAAATAAATACTACTTCCAGTCAAAGTGGCTATCATACCAGTTCTTATAATTCTTCCAGGAACGAAAGCTTCCTGTTTTCCCTTGCTGAAGTAAGGATTACATTTTAAGAGTCATCTCAGGATGAGAGAAAGCATTTGCTGCTTTGTTGTTTTTAGTAAACTCCTAAGGGCACAAAACCTTTATTTATTAGTCTCTCTAATGCCTGCTACATTTTGGGATGTGTTTTGCTTGTCGTTTTTAGGTAATTCATCCATTAGGCCTAGGGTCGCATCCACTGACCAAGCTAGACGTCATGGAGAAACACTTTACCAGCAGTGTGTCAGAGAGAGAAACCCGAGGGAATACTACCTTAACACATCCCAGAGCTGCTTGTCTACAGCCTTTACAGATAAATGCACACATTACTTCTCAAAGTCCAAGGCCTGCATTTTCTCAAAGAGTACAAAGGAATATGGGAAATGTGGCGCGAGAGGCAGAATTTCTTTTTTTTTTCGAGACCAGACCGATTCTTCACTGCTTGAATGCGCAAAGGGTCACTGAGCTGGCTGAGCGCTTCAAGGACACAAATTCTCTCTATTCTGTCTCTCTCTCTCTCTCTCTCTCTCTCTCTCTCTCTCTCTCTCTCTCTCTCTCTCTCTCTCTCTCTCTCTCTCTCGCGCGCGCTCTCTCTCTCTCTGTCTTTGTCCCCTGTGTGGCGCTGTGTGAGCGACAGCTCCAGAGGCCTGTGGGATATGTATGGAGTCAGTTGTTTGGAGCAGAAGAGCTCTCTAGTGATTCAGAGACACTCACTGACATGTGACACGAGGTGACAGACCAGTACATTGCTCACGCCGAAAGAGAGAGAGAGAGAGGGAAGTGAATAATGGGAAAAAAGGAGGAGTGCCGAGGCACAGACTAGATAGAGGTTAGACAGCACAGATAAAAAATAGCTATATAAATAAGAAAAATCAGAGGAGATGAAAGAGAAGGTAAAGACACTGTAGTGTGTCGACTCATGTGATGTATTAACTGTTCCTGTTCCCAAAGGCGCCATTCCGCAGCTCCGCTGTAGTATCTGCTGAGAAGGAGAAAAGCCAGATATTTGCCTCATCCCCTTGATATTTTGCTATCGCTTCACATCGACTTCTCTCTCTATCAATTCATCCATCCATCCATGTGTCCTTTCACCCTTCCTTCTTTTCCTTACAGCTGCAGAATCATTGAAAAAAAAAAAAGTCAAAGACAAAATTGCGTCACAGCTGGGGTTTAATACTGACAACGTTTCTGCTAAGTAACTACAACGTAACTGATTTATGAGTTGGAGAATTTATTTTAATAACTGTTTTAAATAAAAAGAAAATAGGTATTTGAGGTTGGCATTTGAGAATTATTACAAACTTTGTTGAGAAATATAACTAAATTAAATCTTTAAATTAATCATTGTTTTTATCAAATTCATTTGCATTCAAATGATAATGAATACACATTATAAATAAACAAAATCCAAAATTTTAGCTACACTACCATTCAAAAGTTTGGGGTTAGTAGGTTTTTTGTTTGTTTGTTTTTTTGTGAAAATAAAGAAATTAACACTTTTTATTTAAAGATCAAAACTTATTTTAAAAGTCACAGTAAAACTCAGTAAAATTCTATTTCAAATAAGTGCTGTTCCTTTAAACTTTCTGTATGTCTTTTTTTTACATGAAAAATAATAACTGTTTTTTGAGCACCAAAATAGGCATATTAGAATGACATATTAGAATGATTTCTGAAGGGTCATGTGACATAGAAGACTGAAGTGATTGCTGCTGAAAATTCTGATTAGCAATAACAATAATAAATTACATTTTAAAATGTATTAATTAAAAACTGTTATTTTGAATCGTGATAATTTCCCAATAATACTGTGTTTTGCAGCCGTGGTCTTTTTCTTTTTCTCCTAAATTTTTGCAGAGTATAAACTATGGAAGCCCGTTTCCGCCAATGAATAAAAAATAAAACAAGGTAATTGCGACTTTTTTTCTCGCAATTCTGACTTTATAACTCGCAATTCTGAGATATAAACTCGCAATTCTGACTTTATAACTCGCAATTCTGAGATATAAAGTCGCAATTCTGACTTTATAACTCGCAATTCTGAGATATAAACTCGCAATTCTGACTTTATAACTCGCAATTCTGACTTTATAACTCGCAATTCTGAGATATAAACTCGCAATTCTGACTTTATAACTCGCAATTCTGACTTTATAACTCGCAATTCTGAGATATAAACTCGCAATTCTGACTTTATAACTCGCAATTCTGAGATATAAACTCACAATTCTGACTTTATAACTCGCAATTCTGAGATATAAACTCGCAATTCTGACTTTATAACTCGCAATTCTGAGATATAAAGTCGCAATTCTGACTTTATAACTCGCAATTCTGAGATATAAACTCGCAATTCTGACTTTATAACTCGCAATTCTGACTTTATAACTCGCAATTCTGAGATATAAACTCGCAATTCTGACTTTATAACTCACAATTCTGACTTTATAACTCGCAATTCTGAGATATAAACTCGCAATTCTGACTTTATAACTCGCAATTCTGAGATATAAAGTCGCAATTCTGACTTTATAACTTGCAATTCTGAGATATAAACTCGCAATTCTGACTTTATAACTCGCAATTCTGACTTTATAACTCGCAATTCTGAGATATAAACTCGCAATTCTCACTTTTTTTCTCGCAATTCTGACTTTTTTTCTCACAATTGCGAGTTTATATCTCACAACTCTGACTTTCTCGCACCATAGCAAACCACTCTCCGTGTAAGGCTTTGCAGTACTTTGTTCAGTTTGCTATAGATGAACTATTGAACTAGATGAATGTTGCGTCCGAATATGATTTTTGAACAAACATAAAAATTACTCATTCTTCTTTATTTCTGTGTTTTGCGCTCGCGGTTGGACAGTACCATTACTGCCGGGCTTTCAGACACAACATTCTTCATTTCTTTATAGTTCTGAGTTTGAGGCAGCTTCTATCACGTTATTTTAATAACAGCTGTCAAGTAAAGCGCGTATTATTGTAACACGAGAGTGGATATATATGAATGCACGCAGGTGGATTTCCTTCACTCTCCATAAAGCCCGCTTTCATCTCTATGTTCTTGCTATAGAATTATCTTATCTCCTGTATTTAATGTTGTAAGATATCGACCAAGCAAGGCATCCCCAATGAAAATTATAAATAAATTAAGGATTCATTAATTTGAAATAAGTTTTTTTTATTATTATTATTATTTAGTCAATTATATATGAAGAGTTCAGATGCAAAAGCCTCTAAGTGCCATCTGAAATTTTCTTCTAAAATGAGTATTTTTCTCAGGTACAGGTTCTTTTCATTGTCATTAAAGTAAAATAACTGAATATAAACGAAAAATACTAATTTTAGAAGAAAATTTCAGATGGCATTTAAGCTTTTGCATATGAACTCTTCATATATAATTGACCAAATAATAATAATAAAATTAATGAATCCTTTATTTATAATTTTCATTGGGGATGCCTTGCTTGGTCGACAGCTGTTATTAAAATAACGTGATAGAAGCTGCCTCAAACTCAGAACTATAAAGAAATGAAGAATGTTGTGTCTGAAAGCCCGGCAGTAATGGTACTGTCCAACCGCGAGCGCAAAACACAGAAATAAAGAAGAATGAGTAATTTTTATGTTTGTTCAAAAATCATATTCGGACGCAACATTCATCTAGTTCAATAGTTCATCTATAGCAAACTGAACAAAGTACTGCAAAGCCTTACACGGAGAGTGGTTTGCTATGGTGCGAGAAAGTCAGAGTTGTGAGATATAAACTCGCAATTGTGAGAAAAAAAGTCAGAATTGCGAGAAAAAAAGTCAGAATTCTGAGAAAAAAAGTCAGAATTGCGAGTTATAAAGTCAGAAATGCGAGTTTATATCTCCGAATTGCAAGTTATAAAGTCAGAATTGCGAGTTATAAAGTCAGAATTGCGAGTTTATATCTCAGAATTGCGAGTTATAAAGTCAGAATTGCGAGTTTATATCTCAGAATTGCGAGTTATAAAGCCAGAATTGCGAGTTTATATCTCAGAATTGCGAGTTATAAAGTCAGAATTGCGAGTTATAAAGTCAGAATTGCGAGTTATAAAGTCAGAATTGCGAGTTATAAAGTCAGAATTGTGAGTTTATATCTCAGAATTGCGAGTTATAAAGTCAGAATTGCGAGAAAAAAAGTCCGAATTGTGAGATAAAAAGTCGCAATTACCTTGTTTTATTTTTTATTCATTGGCGGAAACGGGCTTCCATAATAAACTGCTTAGACTTACTAAACAGAAACATGCTTGTGTGCCTGTTACTGTTTTTTTGTTTTTCATTAAAAAAAAATAGTATTTAGCTCAGGGCGGTTTAGTTCAGCACACTGCAAAACTAAATGAATATAAAATGTAAAATTGCTTAATCATGCTATATGCATCTATGCTTCAGCCATGCTGCACCCCGCTGCTTATGTGTGAAGTACAAAGAATGCTACGATTCATTAATGTGGGCGCTAAAAGTAATTTGTGCTGTTTTTTTTGTACCCGTCTCATTCTTTGAGAGGCTAGTTAATCCTGATGAGAGTACTAGCACTACATCAGAGCTTCAGGTCCATTTGCAGCTATCTTCTTTGTTAGCAGAACATCAATGAATGTGGTGGAGAGAATCGCCCAAATCAAGAGCCCATGAAACATTAGAAGTGCACAAGGCCTGAGCCGGAAGTGGCCATGTTTGATCCAAATGAATAGCACTGGCTGAGTTAGCATAGGCGCCAGCCGCTAATCATTGATTTTTATACTTCTTATCAGTAGTTTAGCCAGATGCTCTTATGCTGGAGCCGCTGGTGGCACCAGCGTTGTTGCCTCTGTCTATGGGTTTTTCAGGGCCGTCCGGCCTGTCTGCCCTCCAGAGCTCTCATACACCACCTCAATTATAGATTCTGACGCTAACGCTCTTCTGTGAAATGCTATCCCATGATACAAGATTCCAGGAACGATTCTGTTTATGAAGGCGTTCTCACACATTTCTGAACAATTCTGCCACACACTAGAAGCAGTGCTCAATAGCCCTCATTTTCATAAGCGAGATATTCAACATTTCCCGCTAAATTATTTTTATGTCTAGGATAATCAAGTGAAGTGCACGTAACTCAGCGCTTGCACCTGAGAAGGGCCACTCAAGGATAAGTGTAACCTGAATGTAATCAAATTTTCATTTTCATCTTAATGCGTTGGGCACTTGAGACCTGTCAAGGCTATTGTGAAATTCACGTACAGTATGTGTGCGTCATGGGCCTTTTTGGCCCTGCTGACCTATGTAAAATCTTTAACTCTGTTTTAGCTACTGGCAAACATTTGTACTACTAGCTTTAGCAACCGGGAGGTCAGAGGTTGCCTGTCCTGTTACCGTCGCTGTTCTGAGAGCCAATGACATTATATTTCAGCTTGCTTGACACAATATGTATTTCTCCATATTCGTATAAGGTCTGAATACCTAGTATCTGTAATGACAATGACAATACCCCGGTGACAATCTGCATCAGCCGAGATTCTGAAGTGTGCAACCTGTGGTCACTATTCTATCCCATAAGTCCACATAGCTGAGGAGCTGTCATATTCAAAAAGTTTTACAATTAAAAATAGCAAAGAACTTTGAGAAAGTTGTTCCTTATAGTTAAAATGTACTTTTATCAGCAACGTGTCTTATGTAAGCCTGTAAAAGGTGTCCATGTGTGAATATGAAAGATATCACATATTGATGTGTCCATACATGTATTTGTTCTTTTGTAATAGCATATGTTTATGGGAGGGTTATGGAAAGTACTCAGCCTTTAGAACTTACCATTTCTTCACCTTTTGCAGTTCCTCCGCTTGTCATTTAGCTCCAAAAGAAGGTGTTATTACATGACAGGAAGGAAGCTTGTTGCTGTTATTCCTGGGTGAACGCTTGACACTTGCTCATGTTAAAACGTTGCAGTCAGAAATTAATGTCAATTAATCAGAGCAGTCTCTGGGTCTCTGGTGTGCTGGCCTTGAAGAAATGAATTTGCATCTTTCTTTCTTTTTTCTCCCCCGCCCTCCATTTTTATTCTTGAACAAATTTGACCTGATCCAGGAAAGAAACATCAGGGACTTGGGTTAATTTGAATCGACGAGGAATGTTGTGTTTATGGGCATTAGAAATGCCAATAACACCCTTTGGCAGATGCTAAGCCATCAAAGTGATTTATGCTAATGATGATATTTTTGTAAGGTGGCCATATTATCCAGTGGGAAGCTGCGGCGTGCAAGGGTGAAGACTCTTTTGATTGTCAGCGGGATTATGTGGACGGGTTTTGAGGGTATTACGCTGGAAATGAGGTTTGTCTTGGCTGTGTGATTAGAGTAAGGCACTTAGCATTAGCCTATTCCCTTGTTCATATTTGCCCCTGGGAGATAAAGCAAGAAGCAGACTTTTCTGCTGTAGACATTGGGGATTATTGGATTGGTTATACTAAAACAGTGAGGATGTGGTGCCTTCAAGCTTGCTGAGGACCATCGTACATTGTATTTTGGATAGACAGAGGCACCCAGTCTACCCATATTATTAATGCTTTATTTGCATTATGTATGGGTAAATAAATCACTTGTATTAATGCTGCTCTGTGTTACAACTGAGATTGGACAGGAGAAAGTGTGTTAACATCACATCATACAAATTTGTCCTTTACATTAATCCAGTTCTTTCCCACTGAATGGCAAACTCAGGTGACAGAAGGTGCAGAGGTGGTGCTTTTCCCTCACACATGCGCTCAGTATCAACCTCACACACACACACGTCCTGTGTGTTAGCACCACATGCCTGGACAGCAGAGATGTTCACAAATCTTTAACTTGGAGTCTGAGTCAAGTCTGAAGTCTTTGACCTGGAGTCTGAGTCAAGGCTCGAGTCTTTGGTCACGAGTCCGAGTCGAGTCTCAAGTCATTTAATGGCTCGCTAAAGAATCCCATTCAGAATCCTCATGTATTGAAATTTTCCTGTTTATGAAGCTGTTTATATGCTATAGACAAATATACGATCTATGATCTGCTTTGTAAAAAAAAAAAAAAGAAAGAGGTGTTAAGATGTAAGGTTAATATACATCCAGCCTGTTACTTATGTTTTAATCCATTACCATGTTCAAAACAGTTTTTCTGTAATCAAATTCTGTAAAAAAAGAGTCTGATCTACCATGACACACAAGGAAATAGCCTGTGACACAGATATTACAAAGCCATACAAATAAAGTATTTCTTTATGATATAAGTCAGGGGTATTCGATTAAAGTTCCAAGAGGCACGGCCTCTATATTTTCTTCCAAGCAGAGGTCCGGACAAAAATAAAAAAATAATTTTTTTTTTTTTTTTACATGTATTGTATTTATACATTTAGATACATGTGACAGAAAAAAATACTGTTCAGGGTTTTCCTCCTGAAATCTATACTATTTTAATATTTTACTTTTTTAAAAGCATTATCTACTAAAAACAATGTAGCTACAATAATCAAAACATTCTCATCTTGATCAGAAAAGAAAAATAACTAGCAGTTTCAAAGTTCTATCCTAGCCATCTAACAAGAATTTTCCCAATTATAATTACATGATTCTTTTGAAATGTTCTTAGGCTACAGATTAATAATGCTAAATGTAGATCAGAAACGATTTGTCACATCTGGTTTGAACAGTCAGAGTCATCATAGGTTATAGATAGATAAATAGTAAGAAAAATAGCTATATTTGCAGCTTTGTTTTTTTTCTGCTGTGTTTTAGTGAAAGTAACCTATAATTTTGCTGCTCTCTGTGTTTCTGCTGTTGTTAAAATAACCACGTCATTCGCGCCGGCGCGCACCCGAAGATAGAGAGAGAAAGCGCACAGAGCTGAAAGGGCTTGAATAAAGCGCATTTGGCTTTAGATAAAAATACTAGAGGCTGAAAGAGGCTATAGCGCTGAGAGATATGCACTTGTTATGTGATCCGCTCTGCTGTTTTGACGTGCTGCTCACTTAAAATGGTGCTGCTGTTACGGCTCACGGTCCGGATGCAGACGCCTTTTGAATATCAGTTATATAAGAATTTAAGGATAAAAGACTCGAGTTGCTTCTCAAATATTCACGAGTCCTTTTCCTCAAGATGAGTCAAGTCTGGAGTCATTTCAGGTCGAGTCTGAGTCAAGTCTGAAGTCTATAAAAATGCGATTCGAGTCTGAGTCACTAACTCGAGTACCCACCTCTGCTGCACAGTACAGCGTGCATATTCTCTGGAATAATTTGATTAGTTAAAAGCAACTCTCCCTTTGACCCCTAATGGAGAAACCAAAGACACAAGCTTTCCTCTATCAAATGGCCTCAATTTGAAGCATGAATGTGGAGAGGAAAGACACACTCAAGTTTCTCTCAGCTACAGTACCACACCTCACGCCTGAAGGCCTATCACACTTTAAACAGCATGTAATCTCTCATGCTAATGTGCTGTATTGCATTGCTAAACTGCTGTACTAAGTCCCCAGGTCTCCCATCTCTCAAGGCTTTGAGGACTGCTGCTCTTCCACAGTGCGCAGTATTCATCTGTATGTGTTTTAACTCCCTGCTTAAAAAGACCAGCGTAGGTGGTCCCCAGCATATGGTGTGTCGGGGATGCCGCTGTACTGGAGTCCCCACCAGGCTTTTTTCAGAATGATCATGATGGGGCAGCTTCACCTGCGTAAACCGAACTGATCTTTGTTGCATGGCTATGCGTAGTTTACTTAGTAAAATATTAGTTATTGAATATTACAGTTAGTATGACTTCCACTATGCCGAGTATACAGAAGATGTACTCTCTGTCCATCAAGACTGCGCATCATGGAGATTGTATTCTAAATTCCCATTCACAATTTGAAATGAATTGACAAAACAGGATGTGGAAATGCAATTTAAATTTGAGGAAGTAGAATTGAAATTAAATTTCTGTATATAGTATTTTTAATAGAACATTTAAATAAATGATAATATTCAAGTATAAAATATAACATTTCTGTATGTGGGAATTTAAATATTAGTTTTAATGTTTTTATGTATGTTTATATACATTAGAAATATTTTTTTTTAGTTAACAATAGTTTTTTATTAATATTTTAATATATTTAAAAATCTTTTAAGTCATTTAGTTATGTTATGGAAAAGCTGAATTTTCTAGCGGCATTTCTTCTAGTCTTCAGCGTCACATGATCCTTAAGAAATGCTTTAATATGTTGATTTGGTTTTCAAGAACCATTTATTTTTATCAATATTGATTGTTTTTCAGGATTCTTTCATGTATATTAAGTTCAAACATAATTATTTTATGCCATTTGGAATGGAATTATTTTGCCATTTGCTTTATTCATTTTCATTCAAATTATTCAAATGTAAATTAATAACAAATCAATGCATCTTTGCTGAATAAAAATAAAAGTATTGAATAAAAATAAACGTACTCTAAGAAGAACAAAACATAAAACAAAACAAAAAATAACAAAAAAAACATACTGCCCTTAAACATTTGAACATATTTATAAAAACACTTTTGATCTTGATTTTTAATGTCAGGAAATAAATGGGCAAATTATGTATTCTTTGTTGCATGTGATAGACTATTGAAATTGCTAATGTGTGCCTGCATTGAATTTCTGAATTTCATTGAACTGCATTTCAGTAAATTACACTCCGTTTTAATCAGTTCATCATACTATGGGATTTGGCTAATTCAGTTATTGAATTCTACATTTTGCCAACACTCATATCCATTTCTTATTATCATATACTTGTCTTATAAACTCGTTTTCTGTTTCTCCATGCGTGCACACACTGCAGAGTATTTGAGCTTGTTTGTGAAGTGCATCTCTGAGGCCGCGTCAGAGCGTAATGGAATGATGAGGACTGGATTGAGGGCCCAGCCGACTGAATTCCTCCTGCTGTCTCACCCCGGCTTTCATGTTGAGGAGGTTTTGGCAGCTGTTTGGAAGAGCGTGGCCGAATTTCCCTGTTTTTCGGCATCGGGTTAGCGAGGGCAGAACATAGGACATGCTGCCAGCAGCTCTGTGAAGTCACGTCGCTCTCCTCTTCTACTTCACTCACTCATTCCTTCTCCCTCTCCCTTTTTCTGCAGCCTTAGGGCTCATGTAACCCTGTCTAGTATCGCATCAGACAGCAAGTGGGAGAGTGAGTGCGTGTTGGAGTAGAAAAAGAGGGTGATAGCTGAGAAATGTGTCAGAGAAGGGGGCCACAGAATGTGAGGGGACATAAAAGTAAGACAAGCTCCACCAAGGCTTTAAATGAGAGGCCTGCAGAGAAAAGTGGGAGGAAGTTAAATAGCATGTTTTACCCAGCATGTTAGACCCGGTAAGGAACACCTCATGTCTGCTCTGCCAACTTTTATAACTTTAATGTCCCCTTGGCTTTAGTGCGGACCGAAGGTTTTATTTGCCTGGGCAAACGTTGGAGGGAAAGCATGTGGGTGGGGAAGGCTGGAAAGAAGAAACCGAGGCAGAAGGGAAGAAAAGGCGGTAGCTGCAGTTGGCCCTAATTATTTTTGCGGCTTACAGTGTACTTTGTGTCAGCCTTTGGAATGATTTACGCACTTGGGAACATTATGAGGAAGCTTTGTGTTTTTCAGGAGCTACAGGAGAGGGGAAGAGAGAGAGAACGAGGCGGCTCGGTGGTGCTCTGTGCCCTAATGAGTGCCAGCACAGCCTGCGCCCAACACAAACTGCATTACCAGCTGTCGGCCATCTTGTTTTAATATGCCCTTAATGTTGCTGCACTCCACTTAGCATGTCCCCCGCTCCTCTCTTTTCTGTTTTCGTTTCATCCCCTTTTTTGTATTCTCGGTGAGGGAGTTAAAGTGCTTTGGTGGTTTTGCCTTTTTAGGGCTATTGGAAGGAGCCACCGCATTGCTTTTTTAACCACACAAAGCTGGCACTGAGTCTGAGCCACAGCAATAGGGACTTTAATTGAAACACTATATGTGTTTATAGCCTCCTCCACCTCTCCGAGCCAGAGACCGTCCCACTGACGTCTTGTAATGTTTTTTCCAATGCGTGCATTTGTGTGTTTGAGACCCCGTGTGAACTGAATCTGCGAGTGTGTGTGAATGTTGTGTGTGTGCACGTTTTATAGCCCCTCTATGTGTGTCTACCCAAAGGAAGGAAAATTACATTATCTCAGTTGTTTCTCCTAGACAGCAATGAGATTAAATGGAGATTTTTCTCCTGAGAAAAAGACCACAGAAATCCCCTCTTAAATTTCAGAAGAGATTTCCACAGTCTCAAACAGTGCTCGGATTTGCCAAAATCCATACTTTTCTGTTTAATTTCTCTTAAAGAAATTGAGGAGAAATATATTCAAGAAAATGAAAGCATGAGCTATGAAAGAGTAGCATCCAATGAAAAAAGAGGTGTTTTTGCAGTCTACACAGGCCCTGGACTTCTTTTGGTGGAACATGAAACACAAACCCAGGCCAGAGATGGGCCGCTCGTAGATCTGAGGCAGAGAAACTGTTTACTTACTGATCATGGAGAGAAGACTTCAAAGCTTCCACGCACACAACACATTTCTAATTAGCCACCATGCCACCAGAGAAATGACAGATACACCACAATTAGCCATGTGTCAGAGAAGCTTTAAGTTTAAACAGATTAATCCTCCTAGTTTAGATTGGTTCATCTACACAACTCTTTAAATTTCATTTTTACCATCTCTGTAGGTTCAGAGTTAAAAAAATAAATAAATAAATCTTGTGTCTATTAGCAAACAGAATGGATACACATATGAGCTTGTTATCATTTCTGTTAAGATCAACCACATTTTTTTTATCATGTCAACCCCTCCCACTCCCCCAGTGCCAGTCCACAGTGGCATTATATGATCTTAGAGACAGAAACACTGTATCATTTGTGACATTTGACAACTGAAATGATTAAAAAGCATATCGAAATGAAAGCAGGAAATGACATTTGCAAAATGACACGCAACTGAGCACATCTTTGCTTGACTGTGTCAATGATTTTTTTTTTGTGTGTGTAAAAACCAAGTGTGTATTGGTTATAATGTATTGTGGTTTTGTTTGAGTACTGTGGTAATGTTTTCAGTTCTATAACTCTTTAGTACTTTGAGGTTAATACTGATATCCAATATTTTATCACTTTGTTTGACCAGTTTTGAAAACAGTAAACCATATGCTGCATCAAAACACAAGACATTGTAAAAATACATAGATAATTAGAAAACAGATAAGATGAGTTCTGACACAGTTCGTAAGACATGAGATGAACCCCTTTCAAACTTCTGGTGAACCGTACGGTTATGTTTTATGGGATCTGTTCCACCCCTAGTAAAAGCCCACTTCTCATTAAAGCAAAATGTAATCAAAGTCCACCCCACACTGGCACTGGAATTACACCGCTCGTATCAACCTTCCTTCTCTCTGCTCAGTGTCTAACCCTGAAGCCACCGTATCAAAGCAGACCTTAATGTAATTTTGGATTTATTTAATTCCTGAGCCCTAAGAAATGATCACTTTCAAACAGAAACATGCTTAGTCTAACTGTTGAAGTATTCATCAAGGCCAAAGCTTTAGGATGGTACTTTGTGTGTCTAAAACAGCATATTCTCTTCCCTCTCATGACACAGAGCAGGCCTCCTGGAATCATAGTGTTAACTCCTACACTGATTTAAATAAATAATTATAAGAATAATAATGTTATATTCAGTTGCTAATACTAATATAGAAATAGGTATTGCACCGATATTGGAATTCAGATATGAAATACAAATGTGTATTTATATGTTACATGTTCTCAAATCACTGCATTTGAAGATGTGGATGTGTATATCCATATACAGTATACAGAGATATATCCATATACAGATATGTATGACAGTAGCAGGATTTAGAGTGACTGAATATCTTCTCAACCATATGGAGGTCAAGGGGTTAAAGCGGTACCACCATATCATGCTGTAAGTAGAGCGCACTCCATGCATGCGATATGCGGATTTGCCATCCATGTGCAGGTGTTTACAGAGAGGGTATTTTCCCTCCAGTGGGAACAAACAGAATAGCAGGTGCTGTTCTGGATTAGTGTCCCTCTCTTTCTGTTTCTCTCTGTCTGCCTCCTGAGTCTGTCTCACTTGTTCTTTCCTTCCCTCTTTGTTTTTTGCTTGGTCACTAGTTCAAGCTGACAGCTGTCACTGAGAGAGAAAGGTCTGCTGAGACACAGGCTCATGGCACCATCGGCTTTGGGAGTGTGTTTGTGTGTTTGGAGCTGTTTCCTTTGGCTGTGCTCCAGACAGTACAATAGGTATTAAGTACCTAAAATGATTCCACATTTTGCGCTTATCAGTTATGTCTTAAAGTTATGTCAAGGCAAATCAGTTTGAAATCTCCAAAACTGTATGAAGTTGAGATTAAATTTTATATTTATCAGCAGATCAGCAATAAAATCAGGTTATAATGGTGTTATAAATTTTGTTTCTTCAGCCTCAGATCAAACTAAACTGTAGGCTCGTGGAACTAATGCAAATGTTTATTTTAGTATTTTAGTAGATTTATAAATACATAAATTAAATTAAAAAAGAGGTCTTTCTCCTTTCCTTTATTATGCTGTCTGTTATGATTTCTATTTTTTCAATTTGTGAATTTCTTTTTCATTTCTTATCACATACTGAAGACCTCCAACATAAATATAAAACATACACAATAGCCATTAGAAGCCCAAGTGGACACGTTAACCACAGCGACATTTTACCGCTACTGAAAGACTTTTACTGTAGCCTTTCATCATTCACACAGTCTTTCATTCTTACAGTAAAGATCAATATCACTCATTCCCTATAGGTGCACTGCAATCATTAAAAGTACTGTTTTCCCTTAAAAGGCACATGGAATATTTCAGCTTGAGCCTCGTGATAAAACAGACTTCAGAATCTCTTTCATTATCAATGAAGAGTAACCCTATAGATTCTATAGTGGACTGCCTTAATGCACAGCTCTTCTCTCCCTCAAAACACGCACTCTTTTGATTCACAGAGCACATTCACTTTGCAAATCAAACACTTATGCTGTGTGCAGTTGTGTGGATGTCCACAGCCCACACTCATTTTCATTTTCCACCAGGTTTAATGAGTTTTCTGCGCCTGTGTTTTTGAGTGATCCCCTTTTCTCTGCCGTGGGAGAAGAGAGACATTTATTTCTCTTAATCTAAGGCGAAGCCAAGGGAATTAACACGACTTTTCCTCCCCTGCTCGCCATCACCAGAATTATAGATGATGGGTTTACATTTATTAAACTGCAGTGTTCTTTCACTCAAAGCACCTCACATATTTCTAATCAGATGCTCTTTTCCTCCCCTCCTGATTTTGGCAACAAAAACACTTCTCTAATCTAGAAAGCTCAGGTTTAAATGATTCATTCATTCATTCCTGAGAAGAACATTTTTATTGACTTGTGTGTGGGTATGATTTCTTAGCTTTGTCCACAAAGATAAAAAAAGAAAAAAAAAAAACCTCATGTCGTACCAAACCTTCATTCATCTTCAGAACACAAATTAAGATATTTTTGATGAAATCCAGCTTTCTGACCCTGCATAGACAGCAATCCAACAGACACGTTCAAGGTCTGCAAAGGTAGTAAAATAGTCCGTGTGACATCTAACTCTGAGCCTTGAACGTGGTAGCTGCTTTGCTGTCTATGCTCTCAGAAAGCTCTCAGATTTCATCAAAAATATCTTTATTTGTTTTCTGAAGATAAACAAAGGTCTCATGAGTTTGGAATGACATGAGGGTGAGACAGAATTTTCATTTTTGAGTGAACTATCCCTTTAAGAAATAAAAATATCAAATAAATAAATGGATAAAATAGATCTACATTTGTATTTTTATATTAATTTTTATTTTATTTTATTTATTTTTTTTAGAAGATGGGGTAGTCTTAGGATAGTAAATACTTTATGTAATTAACTGTATATAAAATAGCGGTCTATGACCTTTTTCGGTTATCTTGGTTTTGTCTACAGCCAGCGGCCCCAACAAGGTTTAGGGATAGAGGATAAAAAATATATATCATGAGCTCAGTGTAAAACCTCTAGGAGTCAATGGAAAGTCCCCATCGTGATAGAAAATCAAACGTGTGTGACTGAGAAAGTTAGTGAGAAAGAGAGTTAAAAAGTTGTTGTGCTTTTAGCTCAGCTGGAGAGCTCCGGTTCTTGGAGGATACAGCGGTCTGGCAGTGGACTTTCTTCCATTTTGTGTCACCATACCCCCTCAGTGTGGTGGACTTGGCTTTGTGTGTGTGTGTGTGTTTGTGTGACAGCTGAATGGATAATGCCTTGGAGTTAAGGAAAAGCCTAGAGTGAAACCAGACTCGCTGCCCTGCCATCAATCCGCCTGTCATCTTCCTTCCCTCTCTTTATTCCTCCCTCTTGCTTCCTCTTTCTCTATTTCTCTCTCTCTCTCTGTTTAATGCAAGCCTAACCTTTGAGGGCTGTTTGGGTGAACTTATTTATCACCTTCCAGCCTTCCAGTAGTAAAAGAGGGTCCAGTGCCCTGTGGTTTTATTGGGAACCTGTAATATAGAAAAAGAGAGAAACAGAAGTATATACAAAGAGAATACAGGAACTAGAGAAGATGGAGTGAGCAGGTACACATATCCATCACAGAGCAGCGCAGTCAGTGCAATGGAACTGCTGTTGCCCTGTGGGGAAAAAAATGAACCCTCAGCAGCACTCATCCGTTCTGAGTGCAAGCTACCGTTAGCCCAATGATCGATACATGACACTCCGACTAGCTTAAGGTGACCAAATTTCTGAAATATATCAATAAATCATTTTCCGCTGTATTGTCTAAGGATTTAAAATTGTGTGTGGGGGGGGTGTATTTTGATCATGGTTGATCATCTTCTGTCACACAACTCTAAATTATATTTAAGATGTGAGATGTAGAGGCTGAAAAACAGCATTTCATACAATATGTAATGCATTTAAATTATGTGTGCAATGAAACAAACACTATATGATTACAAAAAATTATATTTATTTAATATTTTATAGAATTGTTATTAAATACGACCCAAATTCCGGAAATGTTGGGACGTTTTTTAAATTTAAATAAAATGAAAACTAAAAGACTTTCAAATCACATGAGCCAATATTTTATTCACAATAGAACATAGATGATAAATGTTTAATGAGAAATTTTGTAATGGTGTAGCATCATCTCTTCTTTTCAAAGCAGTTTGAAGGCGTCTGGGCATAGAGGTTATAACTTTCTGGAGTTTTGGTGTTGGAATTTGGTCCCATTCTTGCCTGATAAAGGTTTCCAGCTGCTGAAGAGTTTGTGGTCATCTTTGACGTATTTTTCGTTTAATGATGTGCCAAATGTTCTCTATAGGTGAAAGATATGGACTGCAGGCAGGCCAATTCAGCACCCGGACTCTTCTACTTCGAAGCCATGCTGTTGTAATAGCTGCAGTATGCTGTTTTGCATTGTCCTGCTGAAATACACAAGGCCTTCCCTGAAATAGACGTCGTCTGGAGGGGAGCATATGTTGCTCGAAAACCTTTATTTACCTTTCAGCATTCATAGTGCCTTCCAAAACATGCAAGCTGCCCATACCGTATGCACTTATGCACCCCCATACCATAAGAGATGCTGGCTTTTGAACTGAACGCTGATAACATGCTGGAGGGTCTCCCTCCTCTTTAGCCCGGAGGACACGGCGTCCGTGATTTCCAACAAGAATGTCAAATTTCGACTCATCTGAGCACAGAACACTTTTCCACTTTGAAACAGTCCATTTTAAATGAGCCTTGGACCACAGGACACGACGTGCTTCTGGACCATGTTCACATATGGCTTCCTTTTTGCATAATAAAGCTTTAGTTGGCATCTGTAGATGGCACGGCGGATTGTGTTTACCGACAGTGATTTCTGGAAGTATTCCTGGGCCCATTTAGTAATGTCAAGTGTCGTCTGAGGACCCGAAGACCACAGGCATCCAACAAAGGTCTTCGGCCTTGTCCCTTACGCACAGAGATTTCTACAGTTTCTCTGAAGCTTTTGATGCACTGTAGATGATGGGATTTTCAAAGCCTTTGCAATTTGACATTGAGGAACATTGTTTTTAAAGTATTCCGCAATCTTTTTACGCACTCTTTCACAGATTGGAGAGCCTCTGCCCATCTTTACTTCTGGGAGACTGCCTCTCTAAGACATCCCTTTTATAGCTAATCATCTTACAGACCTGATGTCAATTAACTTCCCCCAGCTGAATATTTTCAAGATTTCTTGCTTTTTCAGCCCTTTGTTGCCCTTGTGTCAGCTTTTTTGAGACCTGTAGCAGGCATCAAATTTGAAATGAGCTCATTTAGTGGATAAAAGTGTAAAAGTCATCCGTTTAAACATTTATTATCAGGGGTGCAAACTTGTCACCTTTCGACGAAATTAGCCGTTTTCACCTTGAAATAGGTCATTCACGTGAATTGTGTAGATCTGTAAAAAAATAACAATTTTAATGGGGGGGGGGTTGTAGTTGTCGTCGTATCTGCGAGTCATCTGTGTCACGTCACCTGTAGCGTTTTTTCCTCCTGTTGGCAAAGGAATGGACCTGCCCTACTCTGCCTCTGATTGGCTTACCTTAATGTTCTTTCCCTAACTTTTAGACACTGCAGGCAACTCTCCACATTTCGGACGGAATGCATTTGTATCTGCTGTAAATTATGGTGTTCCAGTTTAAATGGTGATTACCGCGTGAGGCTGTTTTTGTTTTTTGTTTTGTTTTGCGTGAGGCTGCTGTTGTGATAGCTATGAAGATTGTAAGTTACGTTATCGCTACATTAGTTCGCTACCAGGGATTAAAATTAACTTTTTCACTCACCAGCCAATTTGGCTACTACATTAAGTTACCGGCCATTCATAAATTCTACTAGCCAAAAAAAACAACAGAAATCAACCAACAGCCCGAGGCTGTCTACACTGGAAGTGACAAAGCGACCGTTGCAAATCATTTTGTCTCAGTACTAGGGGTGTGCAATACTAACAAAATAATCTCAACATTTTCTGGGATTTTATCGATAAAGATAATTAGACGATATTTTGCTAAACGTGTTATTGTGCTGGTATCTTAAGGACTGCCGTGGACAGCTGGCTCCTAAATTTTTGGATATTCATATTCTGTGTGCTGGTCAGTTCATAGCAGTGATGGAAATTAATCTTTTCCAATAACTTTAAATTGATTTTTACCTTTTATGGGCATTTTTACCTTAAACCTTTTTTTTCTAAAAGTGTGCATCATACTTTGAGTGAAATTCTTACATTCAATCAGTCAATTATAATACATTTAGGCTGTTACTAAACAAATGACATCAGTATCAATAAAATTAATCTTTACAGAAGATGCATATGAAGTGGCATTTAGATGTATTTACACATGCAGCTAAGAGGGACATGGAATGCTTTAACCTGCCGTTACAAATGCATAAATAATGTTTTGATATTTTAAACATGAAATGTTGAATACTGATATTTGAAATTATAAAAAAAAAAGATACTGTAAATTGAAAATCACCAGTAGGTGGCATCAAGTCACTGTTAATAAGTGAGTCATTGCGATTGGTGTTAGTTTGTCACCTTTTTCACTGCTGACGAGTTTGCACCCCTGATTATGTTCTCTATGTTCTATTGTGAATAAAATATTAGCTCATGTGATTTGAAAGTCTTTTAGTTTTCATTTTATTCAAATTTTAAAAACGTCCCAACATTTCCTGAATTCAGGTTGTATAATTATTGTTACGGGGTTGACGAGACGTGAGACGTGCGGATCCATTCGCAGGGCTTTATTAGTAAACATGGTCAAGACAGGCAGGGTCAAATAACAGCAGACAGGTATGGCAGAGGCAAGACACAGAACAATCCGAAGGGCAGCGTGGGTCGACGATCAGCGTACAGTATCCAGACAGGGCAAGGCAGAGAGAATAATCCAGGAACACGGGCAGGAATCAAGACACAGGAAAACTAACTAAGAAAACAGGGAAACACTTTGTAAGGTAGACGGGCTAACAATACTCGGCAGTGAGCAATAGCAAGTCCCAGACTTAAATAGTGAGTGAGTGATTGTGAAATGATAATCAGGTGTGGGTGAGATAATGGTGAACAGCTGTGCGTGTCGTCAGTGCAATGGATTGTGGGAAATGGAGTCCAGTGTGTTGTGAGTGAAAAAGTCAATGTGGTGAACGGGTGACCTCTAGTGGTGGTTGACCGGGAGAGCATGGACCAGATTCGTGACAATTATACAGTGGTGTGAAAGTGTTGGCCCCCTTCCATTTTCTTTTTTTTTTACATGTTTGTCACACTTTAATGTTTCAGATCATCAAGGGAAAACTAAATTCAAACCCACATGGCCCTGTGTGAAAAAGTACTTGCCCCCTAAACCTAATAACTGGTTGGGCCACCCTTAGCAGCAACAACTGCAATCAAGCGTTTGCGATAACTTGCAATGAGTCTGTTACAGCGCTGTGGAGGGATTTGGCCCACTCATCTTGGCAGAATTGTTGTAATTCAGCCACATTGGAGGGTTTTCGAGCATGAACCGCCTTTTTAAGGTCATGCCACAGCATCTCAATAGGATTCAGGTCAGGACTTTGACTAGGCCACTCCAAAGTCTTCATTTTTTTTTTTTTCTCTTCAGCCATTCAGAGGTGGATTTGCTGGTGTGTTTTGGATCATTGTCCTGCTGCAGAACCCAAGTTCAAGTTCAAGTTCAAGTTGAGCTTTATTGTCATTCCGCTACATGTGGGGACATATAGTGGAACGAAATGTCATGTCTCGCAGGACCACGGTGCTACATAAATACAGACATACAACAATGAAGTAAAAAACACTATAAACCTATACACTACTAACCTACTGACAGATTTAACTATAAGTATACTATAAGTATTTACCCTATACAAACTAAAAGAATAAAGGATAAAAAATACAACTATACGAATGCTTCACGTAAATATTACCCTATACAAACTAAAAAATAGAAGATAAAAAATACAAACTATACGAATGCTTCACAAATACTGTACATGTGCAAAGAGAGACATTTGAGTCAGCAGCTGGTTGGGGAACAGTGCAGGATGATTTGTAGTGCATGAGCATGTAAACATACATATATTGCTGAGTCTTTTGTGAGATTGTGCACACGCAGCAGTGTGTGTAAGTGTCCATAGTGCACATAGTGTAACGTGTAAGTGTCCATAGTGTAAAGTGTCCATAGTGCACATAGAGGAGAGTGTCCATAGTGTAAAGTGTCCATAGTGCACATAGAGGAGAGTGTGTTACTACAGGCAGTTTGTACAGGCCCACTCACCTGTGTGTAGCACACTTGAATTGCACAAAAAATAAAAATAAAATAAATTTAAAAAAATTTAAGTTCCATACAGTTTTTTCTTTGGTGTGGTAAGGTTTGGGGTGGGGGGTGGTCCATGTTCAGGAGGTAGGGGTTTGCATGGGGTTTCAGAGGGGGGTGGGGTGGTTTGAGTTCAGGGCTCTCACAGCCTGGGGGAAAAAGCTGTTGAGCAGTCTGGCGGAGCGGGCTCTGATGCTCCGGTACCGTCTTCCTGATGGTAGGAGCTGGAAGAGACTGTGGGAGGGATGGGTGGAGTCCTTCACGATGCTGTTGGTTTTGCTGGAGCATCGTGTAAGGAAGATGTCCAGGATGGAGGGGAGAGGGGCACTGATGATCTTTGCAGCTGTGTTCACTGTCCGCTGGAGGGTCTTGCGGTCAGCAGCACTGCAGTTCCCGTACCAGACAGTGATGCAGCTGGTCAGCACACTCTCAATGGTGCCTCTGTAGAATGTGGTGAGGATGGGTGGAGGGAGACTTGCTCTTTTCAGCCGGCGGAGAAAGTGTAGGCACTGTTGTGCCTTTTTGGAGAGTGACATGGTGTTGGTGGTCCAGGTGAGATCCTCTGTGATGTGCACCCCCAGGAATTTAGTGCTGCTGACTCTCTCCACAGTCGAGCTGTCGATGGTCAGTGGGGGGTGGTCAACGGAGTTTCTCCTGAAGTCCATCACAACCTCCTTTGTCTTCTCCACATTGAGGGACAGATTGTGTTTGTGCCACACCATTCAGCCAGCTATGCCACTTCCTCTCTGTAGTGCGTTTCATCGTTGTTGCTGATGAGACCTACCACTGTTGTGTCATCAGCAAACTTGATGATGTGGTTGGAGCTGAACTTGGCAGTGCAGTCGTGGGTCAGCACTGTGAAGAGCAGCGGGCTGAGCACACAGCCTTGTGGGGCACCTGTGCTCAGTGTTGTAGTGCTCGAGGTGTTGTTGCCGACACGGACTGACTGAGGTCTTCCAGTTAGAAAGTCCAGGATCCAGTTACAAAGGGAATTGTTAAGGCCCAGCAGGTTTATCTTATTTATGAGCTGTTGTGGGATTATTGTGTTGAATGCCGAGCTGAAGTCAATGAACAGCATTCTAACATAGGAGTCTTTATTTTCTAGGTGGGTAAGAGCCAGGTGGAGGGTGGAGGAAATTGCATCGTCCGTAGAGCGGTTTGGACGGTATGCAAACTGGAGCGGGTCGAGTGTGTTGGGGAGGCTGGTTTTGATGTTATGCATGACTAGCCTCTCAAAGCACTTCATCATGATTGGAGTCAGTGCTATGGGACGGTAGTCATTGAGACAGGACACAGGTGATTTCTTTGGTACCGGTATGATTGTTGTGGATTTGAAACACGTGGGGACGACTGCCTGGCTCAGCGAGGTGTTGAAGATATCTGTTAGGACATCTGTCAGCTGTGCAGCACAGTCTCTCAGAACACGGCCAGGTATGTTGTCAGGACCCGCAGCCTTGCGTGGGTTAATCCTAGATAGGGTCTTCCTTACGTCGGCTGGAGACAGACAGAGCGCCCGGTCGTTGGGAGGTGTGGGCAGTTTTTGTGCAGGTGTGTCATTCAGCATTTCAAACCGTGAATAAAAGTGGTTGAGTGCATCGGGGAGGGATGTGTCCTCATCACAGGCCTGTGGCGGGGGCTTGTAGTCAGTGATGGTCTGAATGGCTTGCTACAGGCTCCGTGTGTCTCTGCTGTCTGTGAAGTGGTTGTTGATTTTTTGGGCATATGACCGTTTTGCTTTTTTGATGCCACAGGACAGATTGGCTCTTGCTGTTTTGAGGGCTGCTTTATCTCCTGATCTGAATGCTTCATCTCTGGTCTTTAGCAGCCCACGAACCTCTGCTGTCATCCATGGCTTCTGGTTTGCACGTGTGGTGATGGTCTTGGTGACTGTCACATCATCAGTGCACTTTTTGATGTAAGCAGTCACAGTTTCAGTGTACTCATTCAGGTCTGTGTGGTTGTTGTAGGTGGCTGCCTCTTTAAACATGTTCCAGTCTGTGTCCTGGAAGCAGTCCTGCAGTGCTGAGGTGGCATTGTCTGGCCATACTGTGATCTGCTTTTCAACCGGTTTGGTGAGTTTGAGAAGTGGTCTATATGCTGGGATTAGCATAACAGTGATGTGGTCGGAGTACCCGAGGTGGGGGCGGGGTTCAGCCTTGTAAGAGTTCTTAACTGTTGTGTAAACAAAGTCCAGTGTGTTGTTTCCCCTTGTTGCAAAGTTCACATGTTGGTAGAACTTTGGCAAAACTGTCTTTAAGTTTGCGTGGTTGAAGTCACCGGCTATGATGAGAAAGCCGTCGGGGTTTTTTGTTTGTTGTTCACTGATGACGCTATCCAGTTCACGAAGCGCGTCCTTAGCGTTTGCACATGGGGGGATGTAAACCGCAACGATAACAATGGCCGTGAACTCCCGCGGCAGATAGAACGGTCGACACTTCACAACCATAAACTCCACCAGCGATGAACAGTGTTTTGATAATACCGCAGCATTGTTACACCAGTCTTTGTTGATATACACGCACAAGCCACCTCCGCGTGTCTTACCAGACAGTGATGAATCTCTGTCCGCTCGGAAGTTGGATAGCCCGTGCAGTTGAATGGCGGAGTCTGGGATGCTGTCGTTTAGCCATGTTTCGGTGAAAACAAACACGCAACAGTCCCTTGCCTCATGCTGTGTAGATCGACTGAGTTGAATTAAGTCCAGTTTGTTTTCCAGAGAGCGAGCGTTTGAGAGCATGAGTGTTGGAAGAGCCGGTCTTGAGGGGTTAACTCTTAGCCTAGCTCGTATACCTCCGCGCTTACCGCGCTTCCGTCCTCTCTCACACCGCTTGCGACGCTGCCTTGTGCGGGTAGCGTCAGTAAGCGAGGCCGCGGTCTCGAGGTCCGGCTCCAGCAGTAAACAAAGGCCTCGTAGCTTCTCAGTAGCCGCCGGCGAGAGTTGATGCTCGTATGCGTTGCTGATATTCAGAAGACTTTGGCGATCATAGATTAATTCTGGGGTGATTTCCTTAAGAGTTAGCGGTAAACTTACACTATTTGGAGACGAACAGACGACATTAAACGACATAAAAGCACCGTCTTTGGGACCCGGAGCAGCCGCAGCGATCGATCGCGCCGCCATCTTCCTTTTGCCCAAGTTCGCTTCAGCTTGAGGTCACGAACAGATGGCCGGACATTATCCTTCAGGTTTTTTTGGTAGACAGCTGAATTCATGGTTCCATTTATCACAGCAAGTCTTCCAGGTCCTGAAGCAGCAAAACAGCCCCAGACCATCACACTACCACCACCATATTTTACTGTTGGTATGATGTTCTATTTCTGAAATGCTGTGTTACTTTTACACCAGATGTAATGGAACACACACCTTTCAAAAAGTTAAACTTTTGTGTCGTCAGTCCACAGAGTATTTTCCCAAAAGTCTTGGGGATCATCAAGATGTTTTCTGGCAAAACTGAGACAAGCCTTTGTTCTTTTCACTCAGCAGCGGTTTTCGTCTTGGAACTCTGCCATGCAGGCCATTTTTGCCCAGTCTCTTTCTTATGGTGGAGTCATGAACACTGACCTTAACTGAGGCAAGTGAGGCCTGCAGTTCTTTAGATGTTGTTGTGGGGTCTTTTGTGATCTCTTGGATGAGTCGTCGCTGTGCTCTTGAGGTAATTTTGGTCGGCCGGCCACTCCTGGGAAGGTTCACCACTGTTCAATGTTTTCGCCATTTGTGGATAATGGCTCTCACTGTGGTTCGCTGGAGTCCCAAAGCTTTAGAAATGGCTTTATAACCTTTTCCAGACTGATAGATCAGGCAAACACTTTTTCACACAGGGCCATGTGGGTTTGGATTTTGTTTTCCCTTCATAAAAAATACCCTTCATTTAAAAACTGCATGTTGTGTTTTACTTGTGTTATCTTTGATTAATATTTAAATTTGTTTGAAATTCTGAAACATTAAAGTGTAACAAACATGCAAAAAAAAAAAAATCAGGAAGGGGCCAACACTTTTTCACACCACTGTATGTCATTTTACATTTATAATGTATACTTTTTTTTATATTATAGGTTTTATATTTAGTTTATAAATGTTATGATAAAACTTTTTTGTGGAATGCCTAGAACATTAGGGTATTATTTTACCTTGCAAGGTGAATTAACAGGGACATTTTTGAGGATTAAAAATTTTTTATTTATTTTTTTTTTTTTTGGACAGATATTGTGATTTGATTTGAGATTTTTAAATTTGCAAAGTCAAGCTTCAGCTCAATATTGTCAATAATGTGCAGGACAGTATGAGTATCATTACCCTGCTGAAAAAACAAACAAAAAAAAACACAAATAGAAACCATCACAGAAATTCTTATAATTTCCATAATAACCAATACAAAATTCATTTTTGTTTCGGGCATTATTTCAATAGGAATTACTGTTGTTCTATTGGTTGCCATCCGCTAGATTACATCCCACCAATAGAATGCATTAAATACCAGTAGATACCATTATAGTTTGTATTAAAACCAATACAATTCCCATTATAACCCTTAAATCCATTAAATTTTCTATTGTGTTTTGGGAGGGGTTCTACTGTTTTTTTTTTGTTTGTTTGTTTGTTTTTTTTTTTTATGCAGGGAAGATTATAATGGTATTAATACTATTACAGAATTACTGAATTTCACAGGAAAGATTTGTTTATTTTTTAGAAATAAATAACTGTATTTCTTTAATCAATTATTAAAGTATTACATGTTATGCGGGCTGATTCATTCATTTTTAAGTATTTGGGATTTTAAGAACAAGTGGGAAATGTGCTGAATGTTTCATTTCATCCAAGTGAAATTGGCAAGTAGTTATTTACATTCATTTTAAACCCGGAGCCAGACGCGAGTGGACACAGATTGCGCGCGTGCGTCAGGCCTCGTCCATATTGCCAAATGCGCTCGTGAGAGACTTGCGGAGCAGAACCGGGCGCGAGACCGTGAGTATAAAAGAGCATTACGAGACAGGCTGCGTGTAAACAGCTCGTCCGGTAGACGCGCAGCGTGGGACAAAGAGGAGCGACTATGAGAAGCATTCAGAGTGTGTGTGCGGTCTTCTGAATTAGCGAACATGCATTATAAACTTATTTTAAATTAATCTGTTGTGGAGATAAAATGTGTAAGATAAGGTTCATGTAGCCTACAAATAAAAACATCTAAAAATGTATCTTTTATTCTCCAGTACTGAAAGCAGAACCGATAAGGGAGCTCTTGATATGCTCTTGCAAATTACCTTTTTTGTTCGTTGTCTGTCATTTCGAAGCTGAAGTTACATACATTTTTCTTTAGTTTTAATTTGCCAAACTTTCGATCTGACCCTTTTTAAGTTGTAGGCGTTTACGCAGTTGGCTAGAGCAGTGCTGCTGATCGGGGAGAACGGAGATGCGCTCACTCTATTGGTTAGTAAGAAAGCCACTCAAGGCTGGCAGTCATGCATATGCTCTGGAACAGAGTAATATCACGTCCACATCGCAGACTTTGCGATTAGCAAATCGCAATGTCTCAAATCGCGATTGCGATTCGATTTTGATTAATCGCACAGCCCTAATTGGCATTCCAAAACAATCACTCAGACCACTCATTTTTTTTTATTTCCCAAAACAGTGAAGTGTCTAATTCTCCGAAACTGAGGAACTGTTCTGCATTGGCTAAGTCTCTTTCTCAAGCTCTACATGCTAACCTCTTTGTCTGTCACCTGCTAAAAGCCCCGCTAAGTTCAACCAAACATTTTCTCTGGGATTTTTGTCCAGACAAAGCCCCAATGCCGGTCAGGCTTTTGAAAAGCAGGGCCGCTGAATAAAATGGGTGATTGTCTGGCCACTGTATAGAGGCCCTGGTGTTCATGGCTGCCGTTACGTACTAAGCCTGTTGTGTGAAACCGAGCAAGCCTCTAGATTAGCCGGCCCTGCGTTGATGCGGCCTTTTGTGCCCCGCTGCCTTTCGAATCCTACAGTTGTGACCAACAAAGCGTGAAATGAGTAAATAACACCCCTCGAAGAAAGCTCAACATTTTACACTATTGTCCACGGTCCCCTAAGCTGCTTAAAGACTTCAAATGCTTCGCCACTTCTCTGTTCTTCCCCTCTTTTGAACAGTAAAATGATAATGACAGTCATTGAAATGTGTTTGTTTTTGTCTGTTTTTTGGGCTCTCGTATCTAAATGCCAAATGATATGACCGCTGCGTATATGCAAGAATGTGTGTGTGATTTACTGGAGTGATTTGGCACGTTTAGAAGTGAAATTAGTGTGGAAGTATAACAGAGAAGTGGAAATGTGGGGAATCGCCGATCTCTGCGGGCCAACGCCGAGCATGAGCTATTGGGTTTGATCTAGCGAGAGGCCAAATATTCTGAGGGAGGAACTCCATGCCATCTGTAGCTCTTTCTCTAACTCTCTATCTGTCGTTCTCTCTCTTTGTCAAACATTAGCAGAGAGGCCAAAAAGATTGCTGGGTTTGCAGTGCTTGCTAGAGTAATGTAGCTCCAGCTGAAAGGAGACCTATCATGAAAATGTTACACAGATGCTCAGATGGGTTTCTATGGTGGTCCATATGGTGGAATAACACAATTAATTTCCAACAGATGCATTTTAAGAGGTTGGGAAATGGTGTTGTATGTAGTCGATGTCATAAATATAGCTACTAAGAAATAAAGGCTCCTTCACATGACTCGTGTCAAACTAACCTCTTAAGACAAGGGACATGCATATGAAGAGCATTGCACATAGCCTCGCAATAGCCGATTTGGATTATTTTATGATTGGTTCAATTTATGTGTGTATAATATAAAATTTGATCTCTTATTTGTTGATATGGGACCATCGTCACCATAATTATCGATCCAGGAACATTGTGCCTAGCCCTGTGGTCTATGATATAGGAAGTTAGAAGCCCCTCGTATCATTTTGATCTGATTCCATAAATTGAAGAGAAGACCCTGGATATGACGTTTTTTTTTTTTTTCAAGAAAACTATTTTTTCTGTCTTAATTCCCAAGCTGGTACTACCCGTGTAATGATCCAAACAGTCTGGTAATTATTGGCTATGCTTTAAAAGGTCAAACTGGGTTAAAGATGAAATTGTCTGAACTTAAAGCACCCATTACAATGCACAGAGGTAACTATTTGCCTGCATTAGATATCTATTTAATTTAATTTAATATTATTTTATTTTATTTTTTATTAATATTATTATTATTTTGGCCTTATGGCAAGTTACGTGACTGCTCCTTTCAAACACACTCACACACACTTGTAAGCACATGGTGTAATTTGTGCTCATTAGCACTAATTACAGTGTCAAGAAGTAATGAGAGGCTGAATACTTTCACAATCAGTGTAGTTTAAAAAGATCCATCTCTCCATATACTATAAACACAATTAGCACTGAACTAACTTGGCTCCCTGACTTTTACCCCAACTTTTTGTACCCTAACTTTATCTTTAGTTTCCTTTCCATGGGGCATTTGGAAGGGGGTGGAGTAGGGAATCCAGCTTTTGAGCGGAAATGTAATGGTTTTTCTGCTTCCCTCTCCCGCAATCGATTTTGCCACGCCGGGCAGGAAATGATGTTGGCACACCACAAATAGCCTGCAGATGACGGGAGATTTGATGCTAATAATTTGTTGGCGGAGAGAGTCATGCGGGTCGCTCACTGATGGAGATTGAGATGCGTTTGTCAGCAGACAGTTGGAGGTGAGCGAGAGAAGGGAGGGCTGCAACTTTTCCAAGGCGGGCAAAATGATTAGCCAATGTAACGTGGCAGATAATAGACAAGAGAATGCATATTTTATTTGGTCAGAGCTTCTGACGAGAGCAATTTGCATGTCAGGAAGCGACAGACAGAGAGCAGATGAATGACAGCTCTATCGGCTGCGGTAAGACATTACCCTCAGATATTGGCTGTTACGAGACACTCACACCCTTACGTAGCACCACTTAACACTCTTTTTCATCACAGTTGTCGCTTAGGAGGTGTGCATGTGTGTATATACAGGTGTGTGTGCCCACGTTATCTGATGAGTGTATGTTTAGCATTGCAAGCCCTGTAGTGGTTTCTTTCAATCTGACAAATGCTCAGTAATGCTTGAAAATCATAAATATTCACTGTCATTGGACTCCAAACCACTAAGGATTTTTTCCCCCTGAAAAAAAAATATATATATGAAGAGTTTATTTGCAAAAACTTTTTTTTATCTTCAAAAATCATGTTTTTTTTATGTTATCATGTTTTTGTGTTTTATTGTGTTAGTTAGCTAGTATTTTTTTTTTTTTTTTACCTAATCAAAATATCCCAACAGCAGTTTGAATGAAATTAATTGGAATGCACAATGAAATAACCCTTTAACCTGATTTTTGAAAATTAGTTATCTGTTTTTGCAAATTAACTCTTTATACGCATTTATTTTCAATTAAATAAGAGTATGTAATTTGTACAATATAAAGGCTCTTATTATGTTAGATTGATGTCAGATATTTTTATTTATGTGAGCCAACAATGACATGGAGAACAGGAGATGTTGTCTTAAACCAGTTGTGTGGTTTAGGTTAGGATTTTAGGGTTAGGTTTAGCATCCAGGAAGAGTATATGATGCCTGGATTAGTGAAAAGTACAACCTCATGCCAGAAAAGCCCTAGCCACAGTCAGCTGCAGATTTAATGTTGGAATAACACTAATCCAGATAGGTTCCAGCAGGATAATCGGGACATGAGAACATTGCCCTTAAGAATGCTGCATTAGGTCAAGCAGAACTTGAGTTAGGAAAAGAAAAGGAGAGTAACACATACACCCTCCTATGACCTTTCCTTTATGGCAGCCAATCTGGTTTGTAAACATTAATTTATTCATGAGCATGCATCTGGCTGTTTAAACAAGAAGCACAACCCAGCAGCAATAAAAAGGAAAGGTTGACTGAGTCAGACACAATACACGCTGACAGAGAGAGCGAGTTCGTGATTGAAGAGTCTGTATCTAATAAACACGCTCGTGCGCCTATGCGAGCCCAACAGGTAGTGGCTTAAGGTTATAAATTCCCCTCCATCAATCTTTATAAGCATTTTATATCACAAACCGTTAAACTCTGGTGATACCCAATAGGATGTAATTGAAAAGCCATTCATGAAACGTTGACTGACTGTGAGAGCAACTAAAAATATTGTGCAGCATCAGTTTAAAGTGGACTCTGTGAGAATGAGGCTGAGAGAAAACAACCAATAACCAACTCTTGAAAAGATGCAATCCTGTAGCTGCCATTGATTTCAGTCTGCTTATGATTAACTGGCACTGTATTCACACATATTGATTATTGGATCTAAAAACAAGCTACAAGAACAGTATGTTTGTTTAGGGCTGCTCTGTTGTCTATTCGTTAGCCTGTTCAGTATTGTCAGTGTAAGCAGAAAGCATTAATTGTGAAGGTGTCACTTTAAGACCCAGGGAGACAGAGTGATGTAATGCCAGTATATTTGCCCTCACTGGAGACTGTCATCGGTCTCTGGGCTGAGCGCCCATTTCGAATGAATCTTCAAGTCGCATTAGGCTGCAGATCAAGCCAAACTACAAATCGGCATGTCTTGTAGCCCAAGTTTTACCCTCAGCACAGTAACACCTCCCAGCTTCGCCCAAGATGGAATTATTGATATTTCCCCCGTCGTTGTTTTGTGCTTGGAGGACGAAGCTGGCTGTATTTTTGCAGTGCTTGTTCAGTGTGTGTGATGTGTTGGGTTCAGCTGGAGGTTGTGTTCACTTCCCTATGGGGCGATTGCTAGCTGCTGCCATCAGCACAACTCCTGCTTATTAAGCCAGTGTCAGACATGTGGGTTCATATTCTTGGCTCTGACCCCACCCTTTACTTCTCCGTCTGCTTGGACCTTCTTATCTGCAGCCTCATTTGTCTCCCAAACCTGTTATTACGTGCAGCATGGATGAAGCTCGCAGTGTGTAGGTGTAGCGGCGCTTTCATTGCACTCTGCTTCCACCGCATGGACTCTTTGGCATTGCCCTCGCCGTGTACCTTGGTATGCCCTCCCTTCCACCTGCCTGTGAGCATGATTGGCCGGGCCCGGGAGGAGGCTGGGAAATCACCTGCTCCATTTAGCCAGGTTGCAGTGGTGATGGCGGGCCGGGCGTCCTGCTAGCAGGCCTTTGTGCTGTTCCCGACTCACTAAAACAGTGGGACTCCTGATTAGCGTGAATGGAGTTCTCCAGCATGTGCTCTGCTCTTTATGATCATGGTGATTGTTGTTATTTAGCCCTTCTGTGGGTTAGATCGGCGTACTGCCGTGCTGGAAATCTTTCTGACAGCGCAACAATTATCTGTGATCTGCATGACTCGCACCACAGCAGAAAAGTAGAATAAATGAATAAATAAAATATGACCACCACCAATCGCCCCCTTTCCAAAACCCAGTCTTGCTCTTTTTTTCAGTCCTGTTTCAGTCTTTCTATCCATTTCTATCCTTGCCCTTTTCTTTGCAGCTCTTTCACTCGGTGTAGCCCCTGGCCTGAGCCCGGCAGGGAGCCGCGGGGCCGCTGAATGAAGTGGCTTAGCTGAGCCGGCCTCCCTCTTTCACAAGGGTCACCCCAGGGAGTCTCTTCTCGTAAGGGACAGCAGCAGCTGTGGCTGCCCCCTGCCTATACCTCCCATCCCATAATCCAGCTTGTGTTGAGCTGCATGGGGTGCACGTACATCGAGATATGGAGGGATGGTTCAGGAGGGAGAAAAGAAGAGGTAAAAATGTTCCGTAGTGAGGGCGTAAAAGAGAGCTCATCTCCTGGAGAAGGTGGCATATTGATATTCCAGTTCTCTGAGAAAGAGCAAGCTCAAGTGACAATAGATACTCTGTCTTTCTGCTCACGGCTCTGTGGAGGTCTGAAGTGATGCTCGGTTCTCAAAGCCTTGCATCTTACATTACAGATTGTGTTAATTTAATCTGGTTAATTATAAATACAATAATAATAGTGCCCTCTGAACTATATAGAAATTTTGGGCAACACTTTATTTTACTGTGTCCTTGTTACACGTTGCATGTACTTTTACATTTTGCATTCAATGGATAGCCTATTAATAAGCTACAATCCCAACGTCTTGTTTGCCCACCGTCAACGAGAAACGAGCAGCAGCACCATGGGAAGTCTCTTGAATTTTGTGGAGGAAAATCTCTGGCAGCAAGCTCCATCTGCCATTTCTAAGAGATTTTTAGATGTTTATTGCATCGTGCGACATCCCCATTTTCGTATCCCTCCCCTCCTCCCAAACAGCATCCTTTAGAAGGGGCAGTTCAGCGACAGTCCATCTCAGCGTGCACTATCCTCTGCTTTTCTCTAAGTGAGGTATTTTTGCAAAATCATTACACCAGTGGGTCAGTCTGATATATGATATCATTACAAGCCCCTGTAAATACATCCTCATATTTTTCTTTCATTCTGTGAGCGGGAGGCAAATGTAGCACATGATCAATGCTCAGTGAGAGAAAAGAGACTCTCTGAGGGAGACGCCTATTGACTCGTAGCACGTAAGCCTTCCCTGCATATGCATTTGCTTCATCAGAAATATTAATTCGTTCTGGGCAGTGTAAATGAGGCTCCACAGCTTCGCCCCCCCCCGTGATACCAAATGGACAGGAAAATGGGAGCTCTGTGGTTAGATTTTTATTTATTTTTAGTTTTTTGTTGATTTTGTCTCTGGAGACAGGATTTGGACCTTGCTTCAAAATGTGTATCAGTCTGTGGGCGGTCATTATTTGAGAATTGTGGGGGATATTAAAAAGACAACTCAGCTGTAGTTCGGCATCGGCATCGTTTGGCACGTGCTAAAGGGCTGGGAAGCCTTTATTCGTGTAAACTAATATCAGTCGGAGAATAATTTTCAGCTAATACTCAATACATTGACATGTAAGCCATTTCAGTCGCAATTTTTTGAGCGTAAATCACTAACCCTCTGCAACAGCGGTTTTGATAATTGCATGTAATTTGACTTCTTAAGAAGTTCTTCTTTAAAGTTTTGTGAAGTACAGCTTTAAAAGGCTAGCTGCTGTTGTGATGTTAATCTTAGCGCGTACCCATTAGTGCTGCGGGGCTCAAAGATACGCTGGAAAGGAAATGAATTAAACTCTTTAAATTTAAGCTAGCTTTCCATCAGTTTTAATGCCCCCACTCACTAATGAAGAAATGTGCAATAATTGGCGCAGGTAGTTTTTGCCAGCACCTTCTGTTGTGAATTAGCACATCAGAGTTGGAAACAGGTAGGAGTGAATCAACAGCCACTTTAAATGGGCGTTCTCTCCTCTCACACTTCTATCTCACCTCTCTCTCCTCCTTTAGCAAGTCTGTTCACACCTGCACGAGGGCACGGGCCTAAATTACCTCCTGTCTTAGTTATAATTAACTACAGTGTCTTGTTTGATGTTTGAATAGAGTTGTCTGAAATTGGTGTTAATTTGTATCTAATTACGCAGAGATTCTGAGACATGTTTGCCATCTCCATCAGCATCACTTTACGAGACACAATCGTGCATTTCTAATGAGTCCTGACGCTGTGTCACATTTCTAAACGTGGTTATGGCTGTTGAGTGAATGGGTCAGGCCTTGTGCTGTATTCATTTTTCTCTGCAAACAAAGGCCTGCTGTATAAAACTAATAGAAAGTCACACTGTTGATTTCCCTGCATCGTTGAGTAGCACTTTAAAATACAATTCAGTTAAATACAACCCTTACTGTTCTGCTGAGTAAAGCACCATGACCAGTTCAAGGTCTTAACATGAAAAAAAAGATCGTTTTTATTAATATTAAGGCATATTAAGAATCCGAAGTTCATTAAATCTTCGACAATGTCCTCTGAGTGGTTAGAAAATCAATAGCCCATTATGCCTTGTTACATGTCATCTGATTCATCTACAGGTTTGGCAGTAACAATATCTGTATTTACCGGTGAAACATAGACCGTCACACCACATTACAGAAGGCTCTAATTTAATCTGCGCAGGTGTGGGTGTATGTAAGTATTTTACGGTCCTCTTTGTGCCCAGATTATTTTAACAATCTAAACTAAATTGTTTTTCACCACCCATTTACTTCAAGATTGATATGAAGCAGATTTTGCATTGTTTTCTGAAGGCAGGGATTGTGTTTTTGCCCAAGCCTCTGTGAAGACCACGCACTGATGCCACACCAGCCATGGCGTAAGCAGCTGCTGCTTGGCTGTTGTGTTGCTGAGCCATCTGTGACTCTCCTACTAGTGGCATATTAATCTACGACACTAAACTAGCCTGCCCTTGAAGGGAATTTAAACTAAATTTCTATATGCCCTTTAGATAAATCGCACGAATGTGTATGTCCGTGTCGTATATATCGAACCTTTCCCAGGCACTAAAAGCCATCTACCTATTATTGGTTTAGGGGAAAATTAATTAGTATCGGAAAACCCCGCAGTCTCTTTTCCACAGCCTCAAAGTCGCTTGACCCCTCGTGACCTCCAAGGTCACACCCTGTCTTACATTTGGCTTTTGGGCCTGTCAGCATGGAGTTGGGCCTGGAGGCAAAGTGACATGTCCTCTGATTGATGCTGACCCCTTATTGAACTCGCACCCCATGCAGACCACTATCCACAGGGGATGGCTGTGGGGTTTTGACCACCAATACCTATCAAAGTCACACACAGCATACACATGATTTTCACAGATTTTTTATTGGTGTTTGTTTTTGTCCAAGTAAAGTGTGCTGTAGTTCCCTTCTCGGGGGGGGACAACTGGGCTATTTTTTTGAGATACGGCCTACTGATCAGGCCTGGGCCTGGGAATTTAAGCAACAGCTCTGCCAGGCCATAAATAAGTATCAAGTATAATATCCGTCTGTATGTATAAGGAACGAAAGACAGCAAGACCCAGAAGACACAGAGAGATGAGTTGCACCTGTAGGAGAAAGTTCAAACAGCATGCGTGCATTTGGCTTGTTTGCGCTAGGGCTTAAGAGCGCTGGCAGGGTGCTGTATTCACCGGGGGCTGCTGGGACTGGCACGGTGTGAGCAAACAGCCTTCTCTTTTCCACGGCCTGCTCTCCGGGTGCATCAGTGGGAATATGAGAATGAGGCTGAGAGAGAGAAAAAGAAAGAGAATGTAATAGAGGAAGGTCCCGCTGTACATGCGTGACCCGCATTAGCATACCCACCTGTCGTCGTCCCTCGACAAATCCCCATCAGCTGTCAGTCATTCCCCACTTCTCCTTATCGGCCGTGTCAATCTTCCCCCTCCGCCGCTACGAAGCACTGTCACCGCGGAGTGGACTGTTTACCTCATTACACAACCTTCTCGGAGATGGTAAACAGCTGGCATAGGCAGGCATACTGGCAAATAAGCAAGCAAATAGGAATAAAAATTGAATGTTAAGTGCAGTACCTGGGGACACAATAGAGGAGAAGGCACCCCGTGCGGATTAGCGGACGGTAGGATCTGTTTCTCTGCGGTGACAGGCCCTCACACTTCACTGACTGATGGATATACTCGTCTGCGCTCTGCAACTATGCTTAATTTGCAACTTAATGATCCGGTGGCCTGCTCCGTAAATAAACTCCACACAGTGCTAAAGTCAAGCTTAGCAGGTTGCGCATGTGTTCAACAACGGCGTCCTTTTTATGGTAAGCAGAAACCGCACTCATACGGCCCAGCGAGCTTATCCGTAGAGCTTTGAGCACGACGAACAATAGAATGAAAAATTGTTTTTCTTTTTTTATACTTCTTTCTCGCTCACCCCCGCAAACAAGTGCAATCTGCATTGTAATGCAAAGGCAAGTGGAGCGGAGAGGCACGGGGAAAATATATAATTTAAAAAAGCACAACATATATCACGTCTGCTGTCAAACCTTATACATGTGTGCATGCAGAGCAATGAGGGCATTTAGAATTAGATTACAGCGATCATTAAAGAGAGCAATTGTTGAGTCACGCTTTCTGTGATGTGTCGCGGCCGCTCCAAGCTCTCCACGTGCACGGCTTTAGGCTTTAATGAGTCCTTTGTTTAAAGCAGGCATTGATCGCCCTCTTCATAACCCTTTCCTTGCGGAAAAGCCCTTTTGAGAGGAATATTAACAGTTTAACCAAATGCAGATTAGTTTGCGGTGAGCTGTCGTATATTAATGGCTGTTTGGATATACGTTTTTAAGTTACTGCTGTGTGTATATGCGTGCATCATCAAGGTGTCTCATTACATATCCCTTCAGATGTGAAGATGAAGTGAAATATCATCTAACGTGTGTCTGGGTAAATAGACAAGCTAACAGAAACACTCACATTTACTAAGAACATGCCATAGACTTATCTAAGACTAACTACACTTCTAAAAGTAAACTTGCAGTGGTCTTTAGGAATCTTTTATCATGGATGTTAACAAAGGAAGATTTTGTCATATTTAACTAACATCTGGGGAATTTCACTAGCGTTCAAAAATTTGGGGTCAGCAAGGTTTTTTTTTTTTTTTTTTTAGCAAGGATGCATTAAATTGATCAAAAGTGACAATAAATGCATTTATAATGTTACAAAAGATTTCTATTACAAATAAATGCTGTTCTTTTGAACTTTCTATTCCTGAAAAAATCCTGAAAAAGATTATCTGGTTTCCACAAGAATATTAAGCGGCACAATTGTTTTGTGAATGAGAGATTTCTGAAGGATTATCATGGATTATTATTATTATTATGTGACACTGAAGACTGGAGTAATGGCTGCTGAAAATTCAGCTGTGCATCACAGGAGTAAATTACACCTTAAAACATTTTAAAATAAACATTTATGTTCATTTTTAATAATATTACACAATAGTTTTTACTAATTACAAATCTTACCAACCCCAAACTTTTAAACTGTAGTGGATAACTGCACACACACACTCATATATGCACATAAATAGTCTATGTATGCAAGAATGTGTAAAAAAAAAAAAAGAAAGAAAGAAAGAAAAGTACATTTGGTTCCCTCAGTCTATACATTTCTGCAACATTTATAATCCATTTGATCAGATAAATGGCAGAGTGCCTGCATGAGAGAATATATTTAGTTATGGGCTTCATCACTCTTTTAAATTGTCACTTGCGTTTTAGCAAATAATTAGAAAGTTGAAGATTGCCAATCAATATCCCACATTCCCTCATGTCAAAAGAACCCCGAGACCCAGATGTCCAGAACAATACTTTTTTTATTTAGTAACGGCCTGTGCAAAATACTTGCCAGAAAGTTAAAAAATTCTTCTTCTGCATCGAAATGTAGTGGAACTCGGTCTCTCTCTCAGTGGAGTAGAAAGGCTAATGGCCTCTCCTGAAACATACCCATAGGGGGTGATCATAAAGTCATGCATTTATGCACAAATATGTTCTGTTCACACCGGACCCGCTCCCAGCCATGCTCCTAAATCAAACAAAATAGCCCTCAAACTTTCACTTGTGCTTTTCATTATGGGCCACTGGACTCTGGAAGTGCTTGAGTTTCCGCTTCTTGTTTTGCTGATTTCTGCTATTTGTGCACCAGTGAAATGGCTGGAAGTGTAATTGGTGACAATTGTGGTTATTATAATTACAGTTAGTTCCTGGGCTTTCAACAAAGGGTGTATGTGCACAAATAGAGGCTTGTTTTGCTAATTGTAAAGCACCTTTTGTGTGAGGAAAAATACTGTAGTCTGAATTGATTGTAAGTCTGTGGGTGTGTGTGTGTGTGTGTGTTTGAGGAGAAGAAGAGAGTTTATAAAAGAAGAGCAGGACTGAAACTTTAGAAGGAAAGAACTCTGTCAAGGTGGGCTTTCTTGTTTCCCCTCAACAGCAGCAGGAACACCTGCGGACCCGGGGAGTCTGTGTTTGTGTTGAAGGTGTGTGTGTGTGTGTGTGTGTTCAGGGGGGTGACTGGGGAAAGAACAGTTCTTTTGGCTTCCAAATGGTTAATGCAGCTCGAAAGCCCCTCCTATTCCCTCCCACCTCTACCGCTGTCTCCTCCCCCCGAGGATCGGATTGACAGAGGCTCGGCCAATAGC